>NC_137770.1:220014719-220626357 GCF_963455305.1 Plecotus auritus
AATTCTGGAGCCTGATAGAAGCATGATTATTTAGCACCCAGATGCTTAAAAGCACACACACACACACACACACAGCAACAACAAAATCCAAACTTATTAAACATTGCATAATTAACAGAGTAAATTAAAACAATATTTGGATTTTTAAAATTTTTGGATGGAGAAGCCATGAGATTTATTTTAATTCTAATGATGATTACAATATAGGCACTAAACTTAGGTGAAGGCTATAAATTTAAAATTAAAGTGAGTAATGAGAAAAGAGTCTATATTTTAGGGCCCAAATTGCTTAGAACTGATTAATTTGCATGAATAAAAAGTCCTAGTTGTTGAAGTGGTAAATAAGAGTTGCGTCACAGTTCTTGAGTACATATCTGATAATGCAAAATTAAGGGGGTAAGACTCTTTTGCCCCAATGAATAGCAGATTTACAGCTGGAGTTACTTTATGATGACATTATTTTTCTTTCGCATTTAACATGAATCATGTTTTGATTTGAGAGACGGAGAACTATTTGCTTCAGCAGGAGACTTTGGAGAAAATGAAATCCTTGAAAGGGGGTGGCTACAGGAATTGCTAGGTGGAGATGAGGTTAGGAGCATGAGTACAACATGAAGGTGCTACCTGATGCTGAGGACGGAAAATGAAGAATGAGTGAATAAAAAGACATTGACTACTATAGCTAATGGAAATTCATATGGAAATCAATTTGCATTATTTGGTGAGACTTCAACTTTGTACACAATTCATTTCAGCCCAAATAAATTTTACTGTGGATTGGACACTATGCTAGGCTCTGGGTTTGCCTTAAAGAGTTTGAACTCTAAATTAAGGGCCACAAACTAAGTGACACAGTGGACTAGAGTAAGTTAAAAAAAAGAGCCCCTCCCCTCCCTTCCCCTCCCTTCCCCTCCCTTCCCTCCCCTCACCCCCCCTCCCCTCCCTTCCTTTCCCTCCCCTCCCTTTTCTTCCCCTCCCCTCCCCCTTTCTCTTTTCTCCTTTGCTCTTCCTGTTCATTTCCACCACTCTCCCCTCCCCCCTCCTATATTTTTCTCTTCTTTTTTTGTTTTAATTTTTTAATAGAACTCCAAAAGCTTTATTTTATAAAAAGTCTCCAAATTTTCAATACTGCCAAACACTGGAAGGGCATATAAAATGTAAGTCAGAGTAACTATAATCATGGACTGTCATTTTCAAACCCCGGTCTAAATATTTTAGTTTAAATTATGAAGTTAGTTCTGGGATTGAGGATAATCCCAAACACTGCTATGAGTTACTTGTACCATTAAGACAACAAATCTTAATTAAATAAAATTAAGGTATTTCATAGGAGTCAACTTCTCTTTATTGTCCTGATGACAGATTTAGGGAATGGTGCTAAGGTGGGTGCACCTGTTAATAATGTTTCACTAGAGTATTAACAAAAGAGCATGATCTTTTGTTACGAATTTTATTCACTTTATTGTATGGCTCTAAATTGGGAATTGTCCCAGATATATGATTAAGAGAATAAAAAAAATTATTCAGAATATCTTCAAAGATTTTCCTGACAATAAGATCAATTGTACCAAGATTGTCTTTTGCAAAGGACATCATGGAAACCCTACTGACAGAAGCATATGGAGTTAGACGGCGGAGAATAAAGACATTAAACTGTAAAGAACAATCCTGCTGGTCCCCCAGGTTATGGCCCAGATAATGCAATACATGGTTTTCACCCTTAATTTAGGCTTTTCCAAGACAAGGTGAAATTCATTATTAAAATCTTCATAGTAGCTCAATCTGATTTAAACTACATGGTTAACCAACCTGGTTACTCTAAGTGTGAACATGTAATTCTTTCCATTGCTATGAATACCCTTTGAAATTTTTATCCTGAGATTCATCTCATATCATCAAAAATAATCATATTCTCAGTCATTAAATATTGGCTCCAAGCCTAGAATTACACAGTTTTAGAATTTAACTGAAAAAGCTTGCTCTTCACAGGCCGTTTTCATCTTTATGCGTCCCATAGTCTAGCATGGAACATGAAACATCTAGGGACTTCGTAACTCTTCATCAAATTGAATTAATTAAAACTTAGCTTATGAAGCAGTCCAATAGTACTAGAAGTCACATTGAATCTAAGGGTAGATCAAAGATGAACTGGACATAAATATACTTTTTTTGTTGTTTAGATAAATTATGTTTACAACAATTAAATAATGATAAACATTTATCTCCAGAAGTTAAAATTTTTAACTGCTATGTTACACTATTTATAATAAGAAAATAAAATTACATTCCATTTTATAGTTTTTAGGGAAAGGGACGTATCTGCAGTAATGAATTCATTTACTTTGAATGGCTATTCCAATGTAAATTCAACTTCTTAAGGAGGCATAAGGGTAGAGTAAAAAGTATTTTTAAAAACCGAGTTGAAAAATGTGGATTCTGACCCTCGTTTCATCATGCTTTAATGATGCAGCCTGACTATCAGTTACCTTTCTGAAAATTAATTTCTCAGCAGCCTTGAAAAATAATATTTACCATTTCAGTGTTTGAAATGGTTGGAGTGTGGATCCAATTAAAAAGTCATACAAAAGTAGTTTCACTATGCAAATAAAAAGCTATATTTTTCTTCCATAGCCTTATCAGTAATATATTTGTATAATTTTTAAGGATTTTTGCTGACTTTAATAATCTTAGAGCACAGATGTGCAGCAGTCACCATGGACCATGTTATGCTATATACCAATATCCTCGAAATCCCTGTGGCTTGAACAAAAAAGGTTTATTTTCTGTTCATACTATTGCAAGTCACTGGGCTGTATGCTGTATCATACTCCCCCTAGGACCAAGGCCAATGAAGGAAGCCACTATCCGGCATAGTGCCAGCATGCCTGGCATACTGGCAATTTATTGCTCACAGTTCAAGGCTGAATTGGTTTGCTAGGGTTGCCATCACAGACTGGGTGGCCTAAACAACAGACATGTATGCTCTTTCATTTCTTCAGGGTGGAAGTCCAAGATCAAGGTGTCAGCAAGCTTGGCTTCTTATGAGGCCTCTCTCCTTGGCTTATAGATGGTCTTCTCCCTGTATCCTCACCTGGTCTTCCCTCTGTATGTAATCTCCTCTTCTTTTAAGACACTGATCACACTGGATTAGGGTCCACTGAATAATCTCATTTTAACTTAATTACCTTTGTAAGATCCTATCTTCAAATACAGTCACATTCTGAGGCATTGGGCATTGAGATATTACCAATAAGTTTTGAGGACACACAGTTCAGCCCACAGCAGTGTCCCATCCAATGATAGGGGCCAGGAAAGAGGTGAACAGCATCAGTGACTATAACAACGACCTTTTAATTGTTGTATTAATACTTTAATATATATAGTTGGTATTTAAAAATACAATGTTTTTAATACATTATTAATATTTTAGGCATCTTTTTTCTGAAAAAAAATGTATAATTTCACATGTAATATGTATATATAGTTTTATATACAATATACCCTGTCACCTATTTTAATTATAATATACTAGACGCCCGGTGCATGCACGGGGGGGGGGGGGGGGTCCCCTCGGCCCAGCCTGCACCCTCTCTAATCCGGGACATCCCTCTCACAATCCTGAACCGCTGGCTCCTAACCGCTCACCTGCCTGACTGCCTGATCGCCCCTAACTGCCCCCCTGCCAGCCTGATCACCCCTAACCACCTCTGCCTGCTGGCCTGATTGCCCCTCACTGCCCCCCTTGCCAGCCTGGTCACCCCTCACTGCCCCCCTTGCCAGCCTGGTCACCCCTAACTGCCCCCTTGCCAGCCTGATCACCCCTAACTGCCTCTACCTGTCGGCCTGATTGCCCCTAACTGCCCACCCCCCGCCGGCCTGGTTTCCCCCAACTGCCCCCCTTGCCGGCCTGGTCACCCCACACAGCCTGTTCAGTCATCCGTTTGGTTGTGATGGTTGCTTAGGCTTTTATATAGATAGATTAGAGGCCCGGTGCATGAAATTCATGCACGGGGGTGTGTGTCCCTCAGCCCAGCCTGCACCCTCTCCAATCTGGGACATCCCTCTCACAATCCGGGACTGCTGGCTCCCAACTGCCTTCCTGAATGCCCCTAACTGCTTCTGCCTGCCAGCCTGATTACCCCCTAACTACTCCCCTGCCAGCCTGATTGATGCCTAACTGCTCCCCTGCCAGCCTGTTTGCCCCTAACTGCCCTCCCCTGCAGGCCTGGTCACCCCTAACTGCCCTCCCCTGCAGGCCTGGTACCCCCCAACTGCCCTTCCCTGCAGACCCAGTCACCCCCAACTTCCCTCCTCTGCCAGCCTGGTCACTCCAAACTGCCCTCCCTTGCACGCCTGGTCCCTCCTAACTACTGTCCCTTGCTGGCCATCTTGTGGTGGCCATGTTGTGTCCACATGGGGGCAGAATCTTTGACCACATTGGCGCAGCCACCTTGTGTGTTGGAGTGATGGTCAGTTTGCATATTACTCTTTTATTAGATAGGATAGAGGCCTGGTGCATGGGTGGGGGCCAGCTGGTTTGCACTGAAGGGTGTCCCAGATCAGGGTGGGGGTTCCCTTGGGGTGTGGGGCGGCCTGGGCAAGGGGCCTGTGGTGGTTTGCAGGCCGGCCACGCCCCCTGGCAACCCAAGTGGAGGCCCTGGTATCTGGGGTTTATTTATCTTCTACAATTGAAACTTTGTAGCCTGGAGCGGAGCCAAGCCTTCTACTTGCTCTGTGGCAGCAGCCATTTTTGGGGGGATTTATGTATCTTCTATAATTGAAACTTATAGCTTTAAGTGAGGCCTGGGCCGGCCAGGGTGGGCGGAAAGCTTGGCTTCCTCCATCACTGGGGGCAACCCTAGCCTCCTGCTCTTTCCAGCTCTGTGGCTGCCGCCATTTCTGTTTGGATTTATGTATCTTCTATCATTGAAACTTTGTAGCCTTGAGTGGAGGCCTAGGCCAGCAAGGGCAGGCAGAAAGCTTGGCTTCCTCCATTGCCGGGGAAACCCAAGCCTCCCTCCTGCTCTCTGTGGCCGTAGCCATCTTGGTTGGGTTTATTTGCATATTCGCTCCTGATTGGCTGGTGGGCGTGGCTTGTGGGTGTAGCAGAGTGATGGTTAATTTGCATATTACTCTTTTATTAGATAGGATTACACAAGGCTTTAAACAAAAGTATGCAATAAGTTTTTCCCCCTTTTGGAGTAAAGTACCAAAAAGTATATATTTTTTTCTCCAATGATCTGTTTCTGTCTTCCTATTATAACTGAACTTCTGCCCACCTCTTTTCAAGCATAGAATTTAAATTCTCCATGCATATAATTTCAGTAAATCGTATGCCATTGATAATAATGAAATCTATTTATTTCAGAGAGTGCCCAAAACACAGAAACAATCAGTAAAGCAGTCTTACAGGGCTCATATGTTATCTGGCTCATTAGAATGTGTGCTTGCTCAACTTCGGAATGAAATTAAACTTCCTCAAAGGGATTAGCTCCAGAAAGAATGTCAGGGACTAGTTCGGACTCTCAAAATTCTATCTCAAATATGAATATGTTACATAGGACAGAGGATGTGAAAGCACATTTTCCTTCTTACATGGAGTACTTTGTTGATAATTTGTATCATCACTTAAGGAAATTAGAAGCTTCAGGGAATTTCTTTAAATAAATACATCAATGCAAAAGGATCATTACCTGACTGTGGCTCGTTTACAATAATATCATCTTGGCTCCAACCATCAGAGGATGGAAATGGATATTGATCAGTTGTTTTAGCCATGGAATAAGAACTTCAGTTTGATGGTCACGTAATAACATTATAATGGGGAAGGCTGTGAACAAGACATGCTCATTATTTCACACGCAGGGCAAAGAGCATTGGCTTTCTTATGGCACTAATTCCCCTATGATTTAATTATTATACTCTCTCCCACACAAATGAGCTTCAGTGTGCAGATAACCCAGTTTAAAAATAGAAAAGCTTGGTCAATTAAAACAGCCTTGTGGTCAAGAACTCTGGTTACTTTATTTGAAATATTAGTCCTTTAATTTCATTCTTTATTGATATGGATTTTCCAAGTTGCAAACAGAGATAGCCCAAGAAAGAAAAATTTCCTTATTTCTATAAAATCGAATGCAATTCCTATCTCAAGATTACATTCTGCATGCTGGCAGAAAACAATAATCTAGTGACTGTCAAATATTATCAGTCACATTTGGGTCTCGTAAATCATGTCACGTTTAAACGGAGTCAAATCCGGAATCCCCAGACTCCCCGAGGAATTTCCACCTGCTTCATGCCACTCAACAGGAGCCTTAAGAGGCTTCCAGCTTTCATCAGGCCCCTTCCCCTCCTTAGGCCTCACGCAGGCTTCTCTCCTCTTATTCAAATGATAGACGTCAGAGTCCGCTACCTCTGACACTCACGACCTCCTGGAGTTCCAGCAGTACATGCCACTCACAACAGATTTCTACAGGGCTTGTTTTTCCTTGGTCTTAACACAGGAAGCTAGGCAGAGGTCCTCTGTTCTCTCAGAAGCATCCGTAAACTCAAAAGGATTCCAGGTTAGACCTTGATATGGAGTGAGGGGTTAGGGTGCATGGCCCTCAAGGACGTCGTGTTTCTTGTGACTGACTTCACAAAGCCTCCCGCCTCTCCTCAAAGAATCATATTTCGTCTGGGGTGAGGTTGCTAGACAAGTCGAGTAAAACCAGTATATCTTTCATTTTTACGTCTTTTAACATACGTTGAGGCTTTGGAATATACTAGTAAATGTAAAAATGTAATGTCATTGTTTTCCAGTTATGCTGTATCACGCCTTCCATGGGATGGTGGTTGTCTCTGAAGGAATGGAGGGTAGGAGGAATGTCTCTGCAACAAAGAGCTGATCTGGATTGAGAAACAAAGGCGATATTGTCATATTGCTCCTCTGCTCATTCCCAGGTGAGGAGTTGGGGAAGGGGGATTTCTTTTCTATGTGGCAGCGAGAATCATGAGATAGAGATAAACCTGAATTTCTCTTTTCTACTATAAAAAAAGAAAGAAAGAAAGATAATGGGCTTTAGAGTCCAATGTTTGTATCTGGGTTTGACACTTCTAAAATCCTTTGTGAGGGCGGGAGGAGGCTGGGAGAAGTCAATGAGGAAAAAAAAAGGGACATATGTAATACTTTCAACAATAAAGAATTAAAAAGATAAATAAATAAAATAAAATCCTTTGTCATATTTTCCTACATTTGAAGCTACTGAAAGAATATGCAACCCTATATAATAAAAGGCTAATATGCAAATAGATCTAACGGCAGAACAACCGGTCGCTATGATGCATACTGACCACCAGGGGCCAGACGCTCAACGCAGGAGCCGGGCTCACAGCTGGCAAGTGCAGTGGCGGTGGCTGGAGCCTCTCCCGCCTCCACGGCAGTGCTAAGGACCCCTGGGGGATGTCCAACTGCCAGCAGGCGGACATCCCCCGAGGGGTCCCGGACTGTGAGAGGGCCCAGGCCGGGCTGAGGGACATCCCTTCCAGTGCATGAATGTCATGCACTGGGCCTCTAGTCTCTTATATAAAAGGCCCATGGCTGTCACACCGTAATGCCGTCACAACCAAACAGAGCAGCGGCTCTCGTGGCGGGTGGGGCAGGGCGCAAGCTACTAGCACCTGAGAGCTACTAGCAGTGGAGAGCTACGAATGGCTGAGGGCGGGGCATGAGCTATGAGTGGCAATGGGTGGGGCGGCCAGCTGAGGCAAGCGGAAGCGAGCTACTCGCGCACAATTTAGTGCGTGCTGGGCCTAGTATTTACATAAATTACACATAAATTATTAGACATAAATTACTATAATAAATGATTAACAGTGTTTAACATAATTTTGGGGTAATATATAGTTGCTGATGTTATTATTAGCATCAGAACTATTTGTTATACAAAGTAGCTTTTATTTTTTTTTTACTTGAATCTACTTTGGCTGCTATATCTATAAAACTTGAAAATGGTACAGAATTTCTAATGTTTTTACTGTTTTAAAGTGCATGGTTTTCTGCTATCATGGAGCTGACAGAGTTAAATAGATTTTCTTGAATTCAATTGCTTTTACATTTTTTCCCTTTTCTCATTTTACTTTGTGAAAGCTACGGTCTTATGGTCTAGAATAGTTAAGTAGATTTCAAAAGCCCAAATTTCTCATTATCAACATGATGGAACATTTGAATTCTACAGTAATATTTTTTCATTATACTCTTTTGCTTTAATTCCTTTCTTCTCTGGATGATATAAAATCCTTTACATGAATACTTTGGTGTGAAATTTGAAAACAGTATTCCTCTGGTTGAAATGGTATGAAGTAGTGGGTAAAGTTTACACTGGAATAAGGTGATATAAGGTCTGGTCTGCTCGGTCTCAGTGGGTTGTGTAACTTTGGGCAAATCACTTCACCTCTGTAGGCTTCCATGACCTCATCTGCAGTTAAATAATTAAGTTGAATGAAATTATCTCCAAGAGTTCCCTTGTAGATCCAAAGTGTTCCACTTGAGTCTGTAATGAGGCAAACAGTTTCAACCATGTCTGTTTTAGGCATTATACTGGCATTTCAGACATGGTATTTCATTTATGTAAACTCTAAACTACATGTGGTATTATCTGCATTTTACAGATTAGGCAACTAAAGATCGTAAAGGTTAAGTGACTTGCACAGGGTCATAAGTAGAAAGGTTTTTTACTTAAAACCAGGTCTTTCCAACGTCAAATGTTTTTGTTTTTACCTACCATTACCATACTGCTCCTGAAGAGAGAGAAATGAGTGTCAGCGAGCACATAAAGTGCCTGATTTAGCCACAAAAATGGTAGGACTAATATTTTCTGAAAGTAATTGCACTTGGTATTAAATGATGGGTTTCCTTTTCATCTTTATTGTGTACTATATATTCATATCAGTGATATAATTATCATTTTGACAGAATTTAAAAATTATGTTCTATAATTATGTGCCCTGGAAAACCCAATTTTATTTACTATTAACAAATGACATTAAGAAAGTTAAATGAGCCCTTGACAAGTAAGCTCAGTTGCTTAGAATGTCGTCCTGATATACCAAGGTTGTAAGTTTGATCTCTAGTCAGGGCACATACAGGAAGCAACCAATGAATGCAGAAGTAAGTGGAACAATAAATTAATTTTTCTCTGTCTCCCTTCCTCTCTCTCAAATAAATCAATTAATATTTTTAAAAAAAGAAAGTTGAATGAAACTAAGCATAGCTGTAAACCATTAGTTAACACTAAGCTATGTATTTGTAGGTGAAGTTGGAAGCTGGGAAGGTTAAGGAAGCAGAGAAATACAAAGAATGGTGAAATTCCACAGATTATTAAAAAAAAAAAAATCCAAAATGCTGTCATTGAAAATGCTCTGGGCCCAGACCGTGTGGATCAGTGGTTGAGCGTTGACCTGGGAGCCAGGAGGTCATGGTTCAATTCCTAGTCAGGGCATATACCCAGGTTGCAGACTTGATCCCCAGTGTGGGGTGGGTGGGAGGCAGCCAATCAACGATTCTCTCTCATCATTGATGTTTCTATCTCTCTTTCCCTTTCCCTTCCTCTCTGGAATCAATAATATATATATATATATATTTTTATATAAAAAAGGAAGTGCTCTGGTTCAGGGAGACGGGATGCCTGTGTACAACAGTTGTCCTCATAGTTGAAGTGAATACAAGCTTCCATTCTTTAAGAAGAAAAATGGAATTCCCTTCTGGTAAATCTTGTTGTAAAAGAGAAGTGGAAGAAGGGACACGTGGGACAACAGAAACAACAACTGCCTGTGCACACACATGAAAAAGAAGGCACGAATGAATGATAAACTTATTCACAAAGCTCAGAAATAGAATGGGCCTCCTGTTTGCTCTTCATAAGTAAGTGAGCAAAATGCTATATAACTTGTTATTTACTTGTGATAGACCTGGTTTTGTATCGAAGCTCCACCACTTACCAACAAGGTGCACATGAAAAAGTTATTTAATTTTTCTTAATAATAGTATGTGCCTTGTAGGTAGGCATTTATAGGTAAAGGGAGAATAGGCGAAATAATTTATGTGTAGCTCTTGACATAGTGTTTCACATATAATTAGCTTTGGTTCTGTCCAGCACTTTAAGCTATTGTTGTAAACCTTCCAAATGGAAAATTACATAATATCTTTTATTTAGTATCTGTTTTCCCATTTAAAAAGATTTCAAGACTGGAAAGAACAAAGTAAAAAGTGAAGAGACTTTGATGCCACTGATAAACAAAGAGCTAATAAGAGATTCAATGGCATCTTTGAGGGTCGTCTTCTCCCTTTACTCCATGGAGCGTCTCACAGTTCTCATTTGGGTCGTTAATCTGTGCAATAACCATCCTGCCTCTAGTCCACTGGTTCCAAAGTTCCGTTCATGCTGCTAACGCTCACCAAATAGGAAACTCCATAGATAGTATCACATCACTCTCCATGTGTCTTTAATGCCTTTATTCCTACAGGATATATTTGGATGGTACTCATGGCTCCTATCAAATTGCACCCCATTTTAATCTCCACCTCATTTCCCTCCACCCCACTTATGCCTTTACTCCTGGTACTTACATGTAACTGTGCACTGTTACTCTACTTGCAGGATTTTTTTTTTTTTTGCTTCTTTATGCCTTAGCATATATTATTATCTTAACCCAGAGTGCTTCCTTTTTCTGATAAAAATATATTTTCTTTTAAAATTCAGTTTAAATATTACATTTTTGAAGCCTTTCTCAAATCTCCAAGGCGTTAATTTAATCTTGCTCCTCTCCCAGGTCCCTCTGTACATAATTCTGTTATGAAACTTATGTATTTATTCAAAAGTATATCTCCTTCACAGGATTTTGAGTCCTTCAAAAACAGGGACCATGTTTTATGTTGATTATTGAAACACCCATGTGTAATTTGTTATCTGGGACACTTTGTTAATGTTCATTGACTGAATAAATGAATTAATTAATGTGTTTGATCTTAGGACATTTCTACAACATATTTTAAGCAACACAAAAAGTTCACATTTTAGGGGTGAGTTGGTGTTCACTAAAACAAGTATAGGAACTTGTTTCTTCTATATTTAAAGGGTGTAGTAGAGACTCAGTTTTCTCCTCAAATCCATTTATTTGTTGCATAGCAACAGAATACCTAATTTTTAATTGAGTGCATGGGCACACAGAATTTTTTAAATGTACCTCTAGCTTTCTTTGCAGAGAGATGTGGCCATATCTCTCTAACTTTTAGACAATGAGATGTAAGTGCACGTGCCATATAGCAGCTGCCAGAATCATTTCCTAAAACAAATTTGCTTTGTGTATTCATCTTTGCCCTTCCTCTTTCCACTGGCTGGCATGTGGGTGTAATAATTAGAGCTGGAGCCATCATGAACAATGAATTGATCTGAAGATGGGAAGCCATGCATGAAGGAACAATGCAGAAGGAGCCTGGGATCTTGAGAACCATATAGAACAGAGAAACCATATTAGCTTTGGACTGCCTACCTTGAACTTTTAAGTGGCAAATATATACATTTCTATTATATTTTAATCACTTACATTCTGGTTCTCTGTTACATTGACTGTGACTTAGCTGACAAATTCAGGGCATAACTGATTATTCAGAGCTGAGTATACATGTTGACATATGTGTATTATAGAGATATTTAGAGACTTGCTTAATACCAAAGGGCTAGTACAAAAAACACTTGGACCCCATACCTTGTGGTTCTATGACATCGTGTACCTATACAACTACCCTAAGCCTCTGTGTACTTATTGGTGGTAGTGTGGGATAAAAAGGCTGATTTGGAAAGTGGTCATAAATGAGATGATGCATTTTGAAGGGTTAAATGCTTTGTAATGTTCATTGCCTTCCCCACCAGAACTGTATCTGCGAGTCCTGTGAGAGTAGAGAAAAAATTATTGACACAGTTTATCAGAATTACAGTAAAAACACTGGGTAAGTTCTCTTGGGTATGGCATGCTAGTAGATAAGACAGAGAACTATGTGTTAAGTGATAGAGCAGTTCAACAAATGCATAGAAACCCCCAAATATGTTGTTTAATAAATGACTGTCATCTTGGAGGGAGGTCTCTTGTGGCATATCCTAAGATTTTCTTTATTTAGCTTCATAAATTTCCACCAGTGACTTGGATGAAGAGACATTGGTGAAATGTATAAGAGACATGGCGCTGGCAAGGGAAGCAAATGTTCTCGGTGGCACAATCAAGGTTCAAAGGTTTAACCCAACAGCATCAACTTGGACTCAAATTAACAAGAATATTAACAGGAAAAAAAAATTCTAAGTTTAGAATAAAAATATCAATTGCAGAAGTTCAGGACTGAGGTTAACTGGCTTAAAGGATTGAGTTACACTTTAAGCATAAAGGGAATCCAGAGGAATTAAACTTTTTTGTTGCTGTTGTTGATAAAACTCTAAAGTGGGGCTTCTCTAAGTGAGGTCTGTAGGTAATTGAGGTCAGAATTCTTTGGAATATTTCTTAGATATTCATATTCCAAGCACACCTACCAATTTATGGTGAAATGCGTTTAATTGAAGTATCCCAAACATTTCTTGGGAGAACAGGGCCTTTAAATCTTGAAAATTATTGGTTGGGATAAGTAAAGTCCCACTTTTAAAATATACTTTTCCATTCTGAAAACTGCATATTAAAGGGTACACAGCTGACCTTGGGTTCATCCAGAATCAGAAGCAAACTGGGACCCTCTCAATTTACTTTGGAAACTGTAGGCCATCACTAAATCCAAAGCACACTTCCAATAAAAATTATATAAATTGTTATTTTTTGAAATTAATAAATATATTAAATACATTAATTTATTGATGAAGAGGATATGAACAAGGCCATCTTTTCATGGGAAAGAGTTTTATATTGATAAAAATATGTACTATCCAGTGAACATATCCTTCATGTGGGTTTAAAACGCTCCTAAAAATCTCAGTGAAAACACCTATGTCTCTATTTGGGGACAAATGTTATAATAGTGTTGATCTTAAAGTTTTTTAATAGATCGAACCACTGCTAATAGACTTGGTCAACATTTGCCAAGGAATTCTACAGTGTGAGCATTAGTGCTGAAAAGAGATATGTTGTGTCCAATTCCAGGAGAGTGAAATCATTGATTTGTGTTAGCTTTTTCCTGTTTGTACCTTCAGAACTGACTGCCACTGCAAGAAATACAGACTCTATCTTACTATATCTTCATATAATTGTGTTTATTGCCCTTGGAATAAGGTTAAAATTAATTGAGCTCTAAGGTCAATTTTTTACCAACATAATTCTAAAACTCAATTTAATTCTTAAAGAGTTGCATTTCATCAGAAATACTAAGCTCATAATTTTATACTCTTTATGGTATAAGGGGAATGATATTTGTAGAAAATAAATCCCGAAGTTATTTAATACTGTATGCTGCCAATTTAATGTGTTAGGCATTCAGAAGATAACCATAAAAATAGTTTTAAATTGCCAATTAATTAACTTCTCTGAACAGAGCATGTGCACTGTAAAAGTGTCCTAAATATACAGATTGCTAAGTCCCTGCATTTACATAAAATTTAGTTGAGGAGAGAAAAACACACACATTAAAGTAAAATGAATTACTCATGCTTACAAAGAGTATAGAGACCTTTAAGGGCGAATTAGTGTGTTTAAAACAGGCTGTTAGAAATAAGTTATAATAATAAGGATATACATTTTGAACCAGGCTTAGTAACTGTTTCTATTTTGAGAGGGTAGAGGGAAAGATGCTTCAGGAAGGTGAAATGAAGTAAATAAAATGAGAAAGGTTAAAGCATGAGAATCATCACATAGGGGTGAAAGCAAGAGCTTGACAGGAAAACCTCCTCACCAGGAAGATTTGCTGTAACATGAGTAATGTCTGAACCGAACTAAAGCAAGATGACATCACGTAGGTGAGGTGCTGCTTGGTTACCGAGACAGGCAAAGGAAGGACGCAGAGCGAATGCTGCTGACACAGCTGCAAGCCTCTCTGTGGGTGAGAGGGATGGGACCCACGGTATTTCCAGACTGGGGCAGACAAGTGTCTGTATGATTGTCTTAGCTTATACTTTCAACCATAGTACTCATGATTTTTAAGTTTAATTTTTATTAAAATTATGTGTAACAAAACCATACAAGGTACTTTACAAAAGGCAGTAGTCTCTGCCCCATCTTCCTTCCAGCCAGCTCTCAGCAAATCTTTCTTTACACCCCTTTCATCTCACTTTCTTAGCTGGTATCTTGGGCATTTGCATCAACATTAGTTCATGTTGCCGTTTCTTATTTATATCTTATATGTTAAATTCCTGTTGAGGACGATGTTGATCCAGCTCTCCCATTCCTAATCTGCCACATCCTCTGATGCAGTTACATTAGTATTGCTGTTTATATCACTGTTCAGTTGTTGTTATGTGAAATATTAACAGCTGAGCAATGTGATATAACAAAAATAAAAACAGAAACAGCAGCACCAACAACATAAACGTTTTTTAGCATCCACTCTGTGCAAGACAATTTTATTTTTTTCTACATTCTTATTTTTGGGGTTCAAAATTTATTTCTATGTCTGTTCTTAAATTATTTAACTACTAGAGGCCCAATGCACGGAATTTGTGCAAGAGTAGGCCTTCCTACCCCCGGCTGCCGGCATCGGCTTCCCTCTGGCACACGGACCTGTGCTTCCCTCTGGCACTCGGGATCAGGGCTTCCCTCGCAGCCCCGGCTTCTTCCAGAAGGTTGTCTGGAAGGACGTCCGGTTTAATTAGCATATCATGCTTTTATTATTATAGATTTTAACATATCTATTACAATTGGCCTCCCAATTATGTCTCCTTTTAGTATTTATTTATTTATTTATTTATTTATTTATTTATTTATTTCAGTAAAGAAGTAAACTTTATTTATTTACAAAAGACCCAGTGCACGACATTCGTGCACTGGGCAGGGGTGAGGGGGTCCCACAGCCTGGCCTGCTCCCTCTTGCAGTCTGGGACCCCTCAGGAATGTCCACCTTGGGGATCAGGCCTAAGCCGGCAGTCAGATATCCCTCTTGTAATCCGGGGCTCTCACAGTCCAGGACCCCTTGCTCCTTACCACCCACCTGCAGCAGAAGCAGGAGAGGCTCCCGCCACTGCTGCTGTGCTCGCCAACCTTGAGCTGGCTGAGTGGTGCTCCGCCTGTGGGAGCACACTGATCACCAGGGGGCAGCTCCTGCATTGAGCGTCTGCCCCCTCGTGGTCAGAGCACATCATAGCAACCAGTCATCCCACCATTTGGTCGATTTGCATATTAGCCTTTTATTATATAGAATTTTTTATTTTTTAATCTTCGCCAGAGGATATTGTTTCATTGATTTAATATATATATATATATATATATATATATATATATATATATTTAATTTATTTCAGAGAGCAAGGGAGAGGGAGAGAGAGATAGAACATCAATGATGAGAGAGAATCATTCATCATGCCTCCTGCATGCTCCCTACTGGAGATCAAGCCCACAACCCAGGCATGTGCTCTTGACTGGAATTGAATCCAGGACCCTTCAGTCCACAAGCTGATGCTCTATCCACTGAGCCAAACTGGCTAGGACTCCATTGATTTCTTAGAGAGAGTGGAAGAGAGAGGGAAAGACAGAGAGAAATATCAATGTGAGAGAAACACATCGATTGATTGCCTCCTGCATGTGCCCTGACCAGGGCCTGTGGAGGATCCTACAACTGAGGTGCATGCCCTTGACTATAATTGAACCAGGGACCCTTCAGCCTACAGGCCAAAGCTCTATCCCCTGGCTAGGGCAAGAAGTAAACTTTATTCATTGCAAAACAGCAGACCGGACCAACACAGCCCAAAGAATAACATTGAGGAGCAAAGCTGAGTTTTTTAGCCAGAGATTGGCATGACCCAAGAGCTGACTCACACCAGTTACAATTGAACTCTTTTGTACTGAATAAAATTTCATTTTAGTACATTTTTTTGAAAATCTAATACACCGCCCTAACCGGTTTGGCTCAGTGGCTAGAGCGTCGGCCTGGGGACTGAGGGGTCCCGGGTTCGATTCCGGTCAAGGGCATGTACCTTGGTTGCGGGCACATCCCCAGTAGGAGGTGTGCAGGAGGCAGCTGATCGATGTTTCTCTCTCATCGATGTTTCTGACTCTCTATCCCTCTCCCTTCCTCTCTGTAAGAAATCAATAAAATATATTTAAAAAAAAAAAAAAAAGAAAATCTAATACACCACTAATTTCATCTTCTTCTTAAATATCCCTCTGGAGTCTCTCCTCCATCAATTCCTATCTGGATGCTATCTGGGTCTGCCGGACAGCATTCTACTGCCAGCTCCACACACCACCATCCTGTTGATTTCTTTCATGTCTCTTCTCAGTGGCATCCTTCTTATGTCAGAGGTCCCCTCGTTTTCTTCTTCTTGGCTCAACTCCTCATTTTTCCAGAGGAGTGGCATGAATACTAGAGGTGATTTTCAATGGTAACCACTTCAAACAGCAGCACGTTATGATTAGTAACATCATTAACCCCAGTGATGCTACCATAAATACAGAATGTGCATTAAGCCATACTTGATTTACACAGCTGGAGAAACAAATCTCCAGATGAGATGAGCAAAAGCCTAGAGTGAGTCATTTCAGTGGAGAGTTGTAAATTCTCATTGAAACTAAATATATTAGTTCCAGAACTAATATATTTACTATACCTGGTAACTTTGAAGTAAGAGGATGTCAGGTATTCATGAGGAAAGATCCCATGATGAAATCACAATAAGTGCTACAAATATACATCCTGAAATTCTCTAAAGGATTCTGCCAAATTTACTATTGGGCACTCAGTCTGCATTGCCACTAATTGGGCAAATAGCTGAAGGTGTTGTTGGGGATCAAATAAAAACGTCCATTTTGATCTACCACCTCCCTGTATACCCAGTTAGGACACTTGAGTTTAGCTCCCCAGTCCCAGAGTGTATGGGTTCCGGAAATAACTTAAGTAGTTAGCAGAATCCTGAGTAAGAGGTATTTTAGAAGGTAGAGCCAAGCTACTCTAGTTTATCCTCTCTCAGGAAAGAGTACACAAAAAGCAGCACTGTATGACTAGAAAAGTCAGATAGGTACCACCATCAAAGACTGAAGCGGCAAGAGTAGTGATTTATCTCGCAGCCCATTCTGCCTGCAGGAATACACTCAGAGGAATCAAGAGGCAGTCCTGTTTTGGCTGTTTGGGTTTAGGGGTGGAGGGTATGCTGGATCCTATGACATCCTCTATAAAAATTTACCCCAAATCTGGTTTCCTCCTCCCTCATCAGTGCCATAGTCTTCATATACTATTCCCAAGACAACTGTGAATGTACTTGATGTCAAGCCTTGTCAATCTGTAGGATAAAACTAGGTGTGCTTTTTTATTTTGAGCCATATTAATCCTTTGATATTAAATGTTTGGCTATTCTTTAAAAATAATTATACTCTCTGTAGCTTTTATCTGTAGCTTGAATCCAAATTATAGATATTTTGGAGATTTTAACTTGACATGCTCTCTCTTTTAAAATTTTTTTTAATTGATTTCAAAGAGAAAGGGAGAGGGAGAGAGAGATAGAAACATCAATGATGAGAGAGAATCATTGATAGCTTGCCTCCTGCACACCCCATACTGGGGATCAAGCCCCCAACCTGGGCATATGCCCTGACTGGGAATTGAACCATGACCTGGCTCATAGGTTGACGCTCAACCTCTGAGCCACACTGGCCAGGCTCATTCTCTTTTCTTAAGATAGTCAGTGCTGTAGAGGCAGCTACCTCATCCCACAGTCCTTGACATCCCGATGCACTTTATGTTTTAGAAGTAGCAATGCAGCCTCTAAAGCCTCACCTTCATTTCAAGGAGGCAAAATAATCAACTGGATCCCAGGTTATCTTTCCCCACTATTGGATTTTCACTGACTTCCAGTCAAATGAAGTACAGTAACTGTAGTAGGTTGAATAGTGTCCCCCTGAAATTCACATCCACCTGAACCCTCAGAATGTGATCTTATTTGGCCCAGTGCACGAAATTCTTGCACTGGGGGGGTGGGGGGCATCCTTCAGCCTGGCCTGTACCCTCTCGCAGACTAGGACCCCTCGGGGGATGTCCGCCTGCCGGCTTAGGCCGATCCCAAGGCTCTCTCAGTCCAGGGCTCTTGCAGTCCAGGACCCCTCGCTCCTTACTACTTGTCTGCAGTGGAGGTGAGAGAGGCTCCTGCCACCGCCGCTGTGCTTGCTGGCCGTGAGCCCAGAGTATGGCTGAGCAGCACTCCCCCTGTGGGAGCTCACTGACCACTAGGGGGCAGCGCCTGTGTTGAGCATCTGCCCCCTGGTGGTCAGTGCACATTATAGTGACTGGTCATGCTGGTTGTCCTGTTGTAATGGTTGTTTTGGCTTTTATTATGTAGATAAGGCCTTTGTAGATGTCATTTAGGTAAGGCTAGAGATTTGTTCATACTGGGTTACAGTGGGCCCTAGATCTAATGATCATGTCCTTATAAGAGAGAAAAAAGGACACACAGAGACAGAGGCCAGGTGAAGATGGAAGCAGAGATGAAGTTATGCTGCCACACGCCGGAGAACTACCAGGGGCCAGCAGACCCTGGGAGAGGCAAGGAAAGATTGTCCCCGAGAGCCTTTGGAGGGAATGTGACTCTGCCGACACCTTGATTTCAGCCTCTGGCTTCCAGAATCACAAGAGGATAAATTTCTGTTGTTTTAAGCCACCCAGTCTTTGGCAATTTGTTATATCAGCCACAGGAAACTAACACAATCACAAATTATAATTCTCTTTATTTGTCAGAATACGTGCACTGTCCTGATGGTATCTATTTCTGTCCTAGTCAGTTTTCTTAGGTGCCAAAAAAAAGAAAGAAAATACCCCTTCCCCTAAAACAACCAAACAAACAGATAAATAAACCCAAATCGCCATTTAAAAAAAACAAACACAAAAAAGCAAAAAAACAAAACAAAACAAAAAACCAGCAGCAATTTATTAATGATAGAGACCACTGATAGAATCTCTATGAAGGCTTGGAGATGAAGGTCAGAAAATGGATAGAAAATGGGCAGAAGTTTAGGGCTGCAGTTCCAGTCTGGTGAACCTAGCACTGCCTCGGCCACAGGACACCAGCCTGAAGAGCTGTCCTTCAGCCCCGCACCCTGCATACCACCACTGGCCCTGCTCCCACTATTCCCTCGTCAGGGGACACTATGGATGCTTCTGCCACTACCATACTGACGTCTCCCCTCTCCCTGCTCCAAGGCATCATTAGAAACAAACTCAGAGTCCGAAGGGGTCAGATGAGGCTGGCCCTAGCATAGATCACCTTTCCCTGATCTAGTTTGCGGGGAAACAAAAAGAGAGGCTGGACAGGCAAGCATCAGTCGTTAGTCACGGCTGAGGACTGTGTTGCCCACCAGATCTCATAAAGTTGGGATGGAGGGTAGGTGTTCACAATCACAGAAAGGAGATCAAAGGTGGGAAGGCAAAATCAAAATAAAACAAAACCGAATTACCCCTCCCTCCATAATATGTCTTGCACATGAATATCTAAGGCTAATCGCATTGACTCTGTAGAGAAAAGAAATCCCTTCAGACTCTGTCAAAATGTGACGTAATAGTTTTAATGAGGAGTTGCATTAGGTTCTGTTGCTCAAATACATTATTTCTATTTGAAAAAAGAAGAATGGTACTAGTAAATATACAGTTGTTTTTGCATCTCACTAATGACAAGTTTACAAAGCAATTGAAACAATAGTATATTTACTTTCTTGTTTAGCTCCAAGAGATCTTTGCCCATATTTAAGCATTAGGGTATTTTAATTCAGAATTACAATCAGGTAATTAATTGACAATTCTAACAAAAATAAAATTTTTATTTGCATACATGTAAAAATAACAGAAAAATATGAATGAAACTCAAAGCCTCGCTTGATACTGTTATTTAAGGAAATTAAGGGAATAAAAAAAAGCCACTTTAAATTTTAGCTTCAATAAATTTAATTAAAAAATACTTAAATGTCAGCTCATAATATTATTTCAGAGGAAATTTATTTCATATTTGTAGATCAAAAAAGAAAATGCTAAAAATGACCTTAAGAGATCACATAAAATGAAAGAAAGTTGAATAACTATGGCAATTTATTATTGTCTAGGAAAGTCAGATTAATAGTTGTCACTGAAAGTATCCAAAAGAAACATTAACCAATTCAAATAAAAATCAATTTCTATAGTTTATGCTGTCACCACCATTGATGTTTGAACACATATGACTGAACGACTTGTCTGTGTTTCTTTTGTAATGTGTGAAAATAAGTTCCCAGTGTAACATACCTACCATTTATCAAAGATTTAGGAATTGGAAGACACACAATATGTCATGTTATTTTACTTCATACCTGTGCTGTAGAATAAAGTTCTGGTAAACTTTAGGGAAGGATGGGCATCTGGAAAGGTTTGGCAAACATTTCCAACATATGAGTTCACATAATCTAAAATTAAAAGCATCCTTTTGTACTATCTTTATTTGAAAATAATATTTGTTTCAACTTACATTTGTGTATTGCAGATTGTTTTGCTCTTCCTCCATTCCATCAATCTTCTAGCATGTCTTTCTAATGCAGAGATAGGAAAACTAAAAATCACATTTTCTATATTTCTTTGTAGCTAAGATTCTGGATACTAATTGATTCCCACCAAAAAGATCCAACTCAACCAGATGGGGAAAACCCAAGTGTGAATTGGGCCATTTTCTTGCCATTTTGATTCTCTTCTCACAGCAAGGTCATGGAGATAGGAAATTTTCCTGCATCGGCAGTCCAGTTTCTCTTCTCCAGGGTTCTGGTTATAAAGAGGCTGTTATCGTGTTCCAGAATGCAGTCACCAGTTTTGTGTGTCTCCCATTCATGGTAACAATAAATTCCTGATATCTGGAGTACATCCATGGTAGTATGATCTTCATCTCAATAGTTTTAGTGGTGGCTTCAGTGGTAGAAGCTCCCTTGGAAGGCAAGTTCTCAGGGTTTGGGAGTCATTACTGAATTCCTAGACTGAACTGCATTTCTCTAACCCTTCCAATAATATTGTGGGCACTTATATTCCTCTATGAAATTCCTTTTTAAATAAGTGCAGGGAGTGCTTTAGTGTTTTCTATTTCCTACCTAGAACCTTGACTAGTAAAGCATATTTTTTAAAATATATTTTTATTGATTTCAGAGAGAAAAGGAGAGGGAGAGAGAGATAGAAACACCAATGATGAGAGAGAACCATTGATTGGCTGTCACTCTCATTCCCAGAAGAGTTTGGCTTTAGCGGAACCATGACTTTCTTACAATTGCAAGAATGGAATGAATGTAGAAGAGAATGAACACTGCAAGTCTTGGGTAGTAAGTTGAAAGGAATCACTATTTTCTCTGTCACAGTTGACCCTTATGCCCCAAAACTAATCTTAAATGATGCATTCAGATCCCTGCTGCTATTACATCTTCATGTGAAATCTGAACATTAACAAATCTAATATATAAAGGATGGTTTAAAATTTCCAAAGATATATGAAAATCAGAGATAGAAAACTATAGTTAACAATCTATTTTTATAATTAGACTTCATAAGCTTAGCTGGTGGCTCAGTGGTTGAGTGTCAACCCAAGCACCAAGAGGTCACAGTTCGATTCCTGATAAGGATACATGACAGGGTTGCAGGCCCAATCCCCAGTAGGGAGACAGCCAATCAATTATTCTCTTTCATCAATATTTCTATTTCTTTCTCCCTCTCTGAGATCAACAAAAATATATTTTAAAAAATAATAATTAGACTTCATCATATCCACTATGAAATGCTTTATTTACTTTATTTTGCTCCAGTCAAAATAGAGAATATCTATTTCTCAAAGATGTTTAGATTTCACTTGATGACGAAGGAAAACACTGTAATTGCTTTCCTTTATAATTGTGTTGTGTTCACCAGTGATAATGTTTATGGAGGTGGTAGTGAATTACTTAAACAAAATATCTACCCAATATTCAGGAGTTCATATTTTACAATTATTACTAAGTTCTTCAATAATAAATGGTGGCCAAAAGGCATTTGGAGCCATAAAAAATGTGCCATTTAATGAAATTAAGACTCTGGCTTGCCAGGGCATTATACATAATGACATGTTGCTTGAAGGAAGTCCATTTTGCTAGGAATCAACAAACACTAGTGGGAAATAAATTTCTGTTTCAGATTTCAACTGCAGTTGTGTACAATATTGCACCTAAGGGCGAAAAACAAATGAGGTAAATGAATTTGTATGTACATTCCATGATTTTCCAGCAGTGTTATAATTAAAACTATAAAACATTGCCTTTAGCAAACAGCTTTTGTGGGAATTCTTTCACACAGCCTTATGCATGGCAGATACATTTTGTTTGTCTTCATTTCCTCTGATACTGACTGCAACTGTCTGCTGAAAAAAGGGCAAAATGCAATTTTTATATGGAACTGTTTGCAAGAAAAGACAAATACTTTCAGGATGAGCTCACCCCGATTAGCTTCTGAAAAATAAAGACACTCCGAGGATACAAAATTAAAGTTTCCTTCATAGACCGGAGAAAAACCATCCCCGTGTTTTGAATGGAACCACTGAGGGTCTGATGGTCACTAGTCAGTCTGAGAATACCATACATAAGACATGGGATTGAACAAATTCTAAGATACGTGGGTGGGTTTAGTTGAATCTCTGCATTGTCAATCTCTCTGTAAATATTTTATGCCTTATTATGGATGTGACCGCATATATCTCAACTTCTACTAAAATACAGAATGCACCCACATCTTACTCTGACATCCAACCCTTGATGTGATAGTGGAAGCCAACTTCCCAAAGCTCATGGACATATTCCCTACGAGATCTGAGTTTCCTCCTACCCCGCAAGCACACTGCTCCTTCTCAGTCTCTTCCATTGCCTCCTCCCCTTCTTTCTGACATTTCACTCTCAGAATTTCCCAGGGCTCATCCTTTGTGCTTCTTCGCTTCTTCACATACTTTAGGTAATTTTGTCCAGGCCCATGGCTTTTCTGTAGCCTTATGATCACCAACCCCAGAGTCTCTCCCTTGGTTCTAGAGGACTCTTCTATTTGTTTGCCTAGTTATCATGGCACATGCATTTTAACATGTTCGTAAAGAATTCCTAGTCTGTATCTCCAGACTCACTCCCTTCCCCCTGTTTGCCATCATTTTTCCCCAGCAGCTCAGGACAAAAGTCTAGGGTCACATTTGTTTTTATTTCTTTTACTTTATTTTACAATCCAAATACAAGCCATCAACAAGTTCTGCTAAAACACTTTGAAATACATCCAGGATCTAATAACTTCTAATTGCCTCCATCACTACTACTCTGTTCAAGTTGCCATCATGTCTATGGTGACCAGGCGACCGCAGCAGTGTCTCCTACCCGACCTCATTCTTTCCACTCACTGGCCCACCCTCCCCACCATCCTCATCCTAATGTCTGTTCTCCAGAAAGTCTTAAAATGTTTACAAAACCACATTAAACTCAAATCTTTACAATGATTGAATCATTGAAAGTCTTCTTCATGGCCCTACAAGACCCTCTATGATGTGAACTATGACTACCTGAGTGACCTCGTCTTCTTTGAATTCCCCCAGCTCATCCAAGCCCAGCCTCTCTGAATGGCTGTTTCTTGAGCACTAAGCTTTCTTTGCAGTCTTTACATCTGCTCTCCTCCTTGAAGAGACCATGCCTGATTATCCAATCTTATTTGTGGAGTCTAAGGAACAAAATGAATTGACCAACAAAATAAGACGCAAAGCATGGAGGCTTAGAACAGACTGACATACCTTAATGTGGGCATGGGGGGACAAGAAGAGATTAACCAAAGAACTTATATACTTATGTGCAATAGGGTAGTGAAGACCTAGGGGCTTTGGCAGGGGCTGGGAGGAGAGGGATAAAGGGAGGAGGGACAATGGGAGATATCTGTAACACTATCAATGATAAAACTATATTAAAATAAATAAATAAATAAATAAATAAATAAATAAATAAATAAATAAATAGTATAGGAAACTCTATTCTTACTCGCTTTCTTTATCTTTATATCTATATCTCTTAGAAATTCCTCTTCCAGAGGAATTTTCTATTATACATATAGTGTATTTGCTTAATTATCTCTCTCCCTCGATAGTATGTAAGTTCCATAAGTATACATACTTTGCTTTCTTTGCCACTGTATCTTCATGCCTAGATAACAGCCTGGAAAATAAGAGGCTCTCAAACATTATTTACTAAATAAACACACAATTTTATTTTTGCCTCTTCTCTAAACAACATCAACACACAATTTAGCCTCCTCCTGAAGAAAGCATCGTTATTAACCTTTATTTGATTACTCTGAGCCACGCTCATTCCTGAGCCCCACACAGACATATCACCTGAGATTCATTCTCCTTTTGGTTGTCTTTGGTGCACTAAATACTTAAACACTGATTATAATTTTGCGGAAGAAATTGTTTTTAGTCTGAGACTGTAAATTCTGTTTGGATTACATATTGGTGCCAGTAGGTAAAAAGCAAAATAATTTTAATGAGGGTAACAGTTCCACAAAGAAAGCATAGCTTTAATTATAATAATTTTGTTTCAAAATGATTTCCCTATATTATTTCTCTTTCCTCTTTGTGCTGAACATACGCTATGTTTGTCTTCATTGCAGTTATTGAGTGAAGTAAATAAAGGGAAAATCTTTTGTTATAGTCAGTGTTTTAAAATTAATATGTTGTTTTTACTTGTTTTTGAGTCACCATTATAATGCTTAGAGTTTGGTACCTACACAAATACCAAAATAAAGATGATGTGTTTATTCAAGTTTCTAGTTCTCAGAACTAAGCACAGTGCATTTGACTTTGCTCAGTTAATATTTTTGAATGGACATTTGAGTTGTATATAATTTGATGGAATCTTAATCATCACTAAATATTAATTACAATTCCATTGTATTTATGACACATGCTGTTTACTTAAGGTTTACTTCTTAATACTAGCTTTCTATTAGCTGAATCATTTTCATAATAATATAGATTAGTGCTCAAAAGACATTGGACATTTGGTTTCTCTTTAGACAGTTTAATTCAATCATGTCTTCTTGCCAAGGAGCTGTCAGATACCTAGAAAATTAGCATCTTTTTATTACCTAAAAGTAATTTCTATCACTTCTATAGTGTTTTTCGGTTTACAAATAATAGTCACAAACATTTAACTTGTTCCTGACAGTATCACTTTGGGTTTGGTGGTGTTATCTCCAAAGGACCTCTGAAAAAACAGTGATAAACTAAGCAACTTTTTAAGGTAATACAGCTAAGGAGAGGCAGAATCAAAAGTTTAAGTTCAGTTCACGTGATTTCATATCCCAAACTACCTTTTGGTAAACAGTTTAGGAGAAACTGTATTAATCTCTTTTTTCCCTTCATGGTTGTATTTCTGCTCTAGCCAGATTATAATGTATTATTAATCTTAAAAATGAATTTTTAAGAATTCTCAGTATGATTAAAAGTGAGTTCTCCATCAAATCCTTGTTCATGGGAGTGTATAGTTGGAAAATAGTGCCTTGGAGAATTAATAGTTCTCTCTGCAGAAAGCTCTAAGTAGAAGTGTGAGTGAAACACCCAATATTTAGATTTGCATCTAATTATAAACTTTCTTGGCAGATGCTTAACTGTGTTTACCCTTATACTAAATCGAGCATCTAATACTCCTATTCATCATAGTGGTGTTTCATTTATTCTAAGTTATGTTGGATATGGTAATTGATTCACCAATAAATCAGAAGCAAAGAAGAAGTAAAATTATTAAAACAGTCCACAGACATGAATATAAACTCCAATTCATATATTTTTAAAATGGCAGAGATGAATTACAAAGCATAGTTTCTCCCATCAGGCAGCAACATGTGAGATCAGGTTCCTTGACATGTCTGAACTTTCATCAGAGGAAATAATTAGAAATTGCTCACTGTAATATCTTATTTCTAGCAATGTGGAGTGTGTCATATATCAACAGAAGCAGACCAAGAGAAAGGCAATGAAGATAAATTATGTTCATAAAATGTTCATAATATTAGTAAAGGAATAATGATTCTTTTAAGTACAGATGTAAATGCAAAATTCTAACTATGGCTTAACTTTTTCACATGTTGTATGGTGCTGAGCCTCTATAATCTCTAAATAGTTTTCCACTAAATGCTTCAATACACTAATTGAAATGTTGGAAGTGTAACTGGACAACCAAGGGGTCCAGGATGCTTGTCACTACTTGAGCCAATTAAGCAGAAACAGGGTTGAATCATATATGAGCATTTATTCCAAGGATGCGGGCAGTATGGGAGAGCAGCAGGTCATCCACAAAAATCTGCTCTGCCTCTCCCCATAAGCCAGCTGCTTTTATTGGGTAGGACAAATATTAGATGGGAATGTAGGAATTGCAGGCATGGGGAAGTAGACAAAGGGGGTTGGGGTGGGATTCCATTATTTATGCAACAAGGTTGTTAATCTTTCCATAATAATAGGCAATTCTTGAATGAGAATGAACAGCATTCCAAGATTTACTGCCAGGTTCAAGGTTGACTCCCAGATCCTAGGGGTGTACAACTCCCAGAAGTTTTTTAAGACACAAGATTCTTATAGCATTTCAGGTTTACAGATATACTCTTGAAGGCCAGGGGATACTTCTCCATAAATCCACACATTGGTTCTCAGTGCTTTGCTTGAACAACTGAATGACAGGAAATATCTGTTATATGTAGTCCCAGGTGCCTTCCTCATGATGGTGTGCTCCAAAGAGCTCTTTGATGAGTGGTAGGATAGATACTAGAAAAGGGCACAGCCTAAACTACTCTGAATAACAAATGAGAATATTACCAGTGGGTTGGGAAAGGAAGTTATGAGATAAACAACAGCAGGGGGTTGAGAAAAGAGACATTGAGTGAGATTGTGTATGTGATAATACTCCTCCTTCAAATTGCTCTCTGTCATACCATAGGCCATGGCCAAGGCTGTAGCACTGAAACTGCAAATAGATGTAATGTTCCAGTAAGAATTCGAGTAAAGAAATGTGTAACTGATTAGACAAGAATTTTCTCCTATGTTAACAGCATGAGCCTTTTAATGCTGACATGCTCCAGCACCTCAATTTAAAGCAACATAAAATTTCTGAGCTTTTCTGACCTAGCCAATCCCTTCTTCCATGCCACATACTGAGACCATCCAACTACTGGTGTGCATTCTTGAGGAACAAAGGCATTGGGGGACTGTGTGCACTCTCTCTGTGTTCTTAAGTGTAGGCACTTGAACTGAAGGTAATGAGTTTAATCTAAGTCATTTCTCTCCATGATCCTCAAACCTGTTCCTGCCATTGAGGCCTGGCCTACTTTACTCTTAGATTGGACATTCTCTAGAAAAATATAAAATATAAAAATGTGTGTCTCCGTTTCAGCTTTGGTAGTGTGGTAAAAACAGAGGATACAGCTGATAACAGCAAAAATCTCAAGTGGAGCTACAAGTAAGGTGAGTAGAGCATATCAGTAGTATTTCCAAAGCTCATTGTAGAAGCTCTAAAAATAGAACTATGGGAAGGAAGGAGGGCCTAGTTTACGAAACTGCCATAAAACTATAACAAAATGAGAAAAAGCAGGAAGGGAAAGGGAGAATAGGGGATTGAGAAATCACTGGTGCTTTAAATTTTTAAATCTCATTGTAATCTATATCACGCTTGCTCTATGTTGCATCACCGATAGCCTGATGATTTCCACATTATATTTCCATCTAAAATCCTTCTCCCAAATTCTAGACCCATTTATCCAGCTGCCTGCTCTCTATCCCCTCTGGCATGTCTAAGTGAGTCCTCACACTTTAGCATCCAAAACTAAGTCCTGGATATTTCTCCCCAGACCTTCTGGTCTACATTGCCAATAAAGGATGCACCACTCCAATGTCAAAATAATACAAGGTAAATCATTGTGTTGACATGGAAAGATATTGCATACTTTCCTTGCTTTCCCTTCCTTTTTTCTCTTTTTATATTCCTTCTTTTCACTATTTTTGTATGCCATTGAAAAATAGATTGACCTATGTATAGACTCTCCTAAAATATCAAGTGATTTCAGTGGCATGTAAACTCTCTGAGGTCAGGAAATTGATAAGATTTGTTCAGTGTTGTATTTCTAACACTTAGAATAGTGACTAAGTGCTCCATCAGTATTTAATGAATGTTGATTGTTAGTTGAATCCACATATTTTTATAAATATATTTACAAATTGCATTCTGTTGTCATTGACATGTTTCTTGAGGACTGATGAATATGTAGAATTTTCTAAGATTGCCTAAGTTTGGTATATTACCATTGAATAACATTTAAATTACAAAGTAGTGTTATGAATGGAAATTTTATATATTTTGATTAATGTACATATCTGACTTTGTCAACTTCTTAATTAAGATATTATTCAAAGCTATGACAATATACTTTCTGAGAGGAAAGGCAGCATAGAAAATAGGTTGAAAGGAATATCATAAATTTTAAGATAAGAACATTGACAACTTTTAAAAATACCTTTTATTTATATACTAGAGGCCCAGTGCATGAAATTTGTGCACTGGTAGGGTCCCTAGTGGCTGCTGGCTGGGTACTCCCTCCCTTCCCCTGGTGGCTGCCACGGGCCGGGCCCTCTCTCCCTTTCCCCAGCCCCCTGCTGCCACTACTGGCTGGGGCTCCCTCCCTTCTCCATGCCGACCCCTCCTCCTGGTCGAACTCCTGGACAACAATTTGCATACTATGCTTTTATTATATAGGATTTTAAAGTCACTAGCAGAACAAATGAATAAATATTGATTCATTTTCTCATCACTTCCTATTTTTTTTTCAAAAGAAGATAAAAAGTACTTTAAATATCAATAGCCCTGAATGCTGAGGATTTTTATAAAAGTTAGTAGCTAACCTGGTAAAGGGAAGTTGCAGGAGGTAAGCCCATGGGCAGTGATGCTCTTAGGGTAAGAATCAGTTGGGTTGTTAGGTTTGTCTTTGGTTCCTAATTTAATCAGACTTGCAAAGTCCCTTTTGCCATATTACAATATATTTACAGGTTTCAGAGCTTAGGGCATCTTTGGAGGAGGGAGTAGACATTAGTCTACACAGCACAGATACATAAAAAGTGAAAATCTAATTCAGCCTAGAGCAGGATGATACATTTTATGTAAATCCAGTAAAAATCTCAAGGAATTACATTCAATTTCATCCTCTCATTCATCTTTTCATTTCTTTCTTTATCAGTAAAATCATTAAATCATAACATGCAAAGAAGGGAGAATATACCTGGAAATATAAAGGGCATGAGAAAAGGAGACACTGTGGCAGGAATGGGCAGTAGATGGTTGAATGGGTTGTGCACATGTGTTGTGTTGAGTGTGTGTTATGTGTCTGCTGTCTTTTAGGGATGGTGTCTTTTAGGATTACAGAGGGTTATCAGGAGTAGAGCATGCTGACTCTAAAGAAAGATAAAATTCTGCTATTGTGGAACATAATTATTCTTAGTATTACTTTTATTTATGTACAAAGTTATAAAAATATTGGAAATATGTCAAAGCAATTTCCCTCTTCCAAATGTGAATTAGGAAAAAAGTAAACAAATAAGAAAGTTTCCAAAAGAACTTCTAGTAAAAGCATTAGATAAGACATTTCTGAGAAACCTAGAATAAAATTTGCTGATTCAATTTGATACACATAGGAGTTGTATTTTTATATATAACTTAACCTAATGTATGAGAAGCTTAGAACCAAGTATTACTGATTTGGAAATAACAATTACTTTTATAACAATCAATTTGAAGGTATTTGTGGACCAAAGTACTTTTATTTATAAAATCGTTATAACACCTCATCATTTAGCATGAATAATTGCCAATAATTATTCTATTACTTGGCAAATATGTGAGTGTGAACAGTTTGCTAAGGAAAACAATATTCAGCAATCATTTTCACTGTTCTAGAACCTTGCAATCAAAATAAATATAGAATGTCTTTATTTTTTTTATTTTTTTAAAATATATTTTATTAATTTTTTACAGAGAGAAAGGGAGAGGGATAGAGAGTTAGAAACATCGATGAGAGAGAAACATCGATCAGCTGCCTCCTGCACACTCCCTACTGGGGATGTGCCCACAACCAAGGTACATGCCCTTGACCAGAATCGAACCTGGGACCCTTGAGTCCGCAGGCTGACGCTCTAGCCACTGAGCCAAACCGGTTAAGGCTAGAATGTCTTTAATTAAGTTTATTAAAAACCCAGTTATTGAAATGACTCTAAGGTTTTTACCAATACTAATAGAAAATAATACAAGAAAAATTACATTTTCCTCTATTTAAAATATTAAGTAGTGCCTGGCCAGTGTGGCTCAGTAGTTGAGCCTCAACCTATGAACCAGGAGATCACAGTTCACATGCCTGGCTTGCAGGCTTGATCCCCCAGTGTGGGGCATGCAGGAGGCAGCTGATCAATGATTCCTTATCTCTCATCATTGATGTTTTTCTCTCTCTCCCTTCCTCTCTGAAATCAATAAAAATATATTTAAAATAAATAAAATAGTAAGTAGTTTTATTGGGAATATTTCTCTCATGTTTATAGATAAATAAGTATTAATATAGACATTATTCATTGGGCTAACACGTGTGCTTATAACAGGAGCAGAGGAAGAAGTCAGAAATTACATTTGATTTCACTTTGAAAATGTACATGCAGAAAACTTGTTACTTCTACTCCTTGGTCATTTCTAGTCCTTGTTTATACTGCAAACAGCCAAATAAGTGCAGACAATTCTTTTTGGACTGTTCCTCAAAATAGAGACAACCTATACATTAGTTATGTTATGTATAGTGGTTGCAGAATCAAAAATGTTTAAACTAAAACACTTCTGCAACATTAACTTAATAATGCTATATTTGGGCCATTTACTGGGCTATTCAGATATGATACTTGATATTGCATCCAAAACTGCTGTGGGTGTAGGAGTTAATGAATCTATATTTGCCACTGCTGGGAAATTTTTCACAGGCCTGGTAAACAGTTGTGGGTGTTAACAGTTTCCCTGGTTACATAAAGCTACTTAAAAATATTGTCTTTGATACATACCATTGCATTCTCATTTTATTTTCTTTCCCAGTAATTAGGACTACGTTATCAGTTTATCTAAAAAGTCTTTATTGTTGTGTTTCTCTTTGTATTGTGCTGCATTACATTGTTGTCTTGCATTATTTTTCCTTTTTCCCTGGTCTTTACTCCTACCTCCCTCTTCAGTAACACCCACTTTAATATGCATTTTACATACACAGAGACTGTCTTCTCAACTCTGTGTGTAACCTCATAAAACACATCATTTTCTTCGTGCTTTCGGCTTTTCTACTGTTTGAATTTATTTAAGAACACTGTTCTGTTCAAGATTTTGACTTTTTTTTTTCAAATTTGGCATTTTATAGTAATTCTGGTAGTTTTAAAATCCAGTGATATATAATATTAACATGCTATTTCTTAGTTATTTTAATACTAATTATATTATTTTCTTTTTTTCCTTTATTGATTAAGGTGTTACATATGTGTCCTTATCACCCCATTGCCCGCCCCCCCCCACTCATGCCTTCACCCCCCTGTTGTTTGTGTCCATTGGTTAGGCTTATATGCATGCATACAAGTCCTTTGGTTGAACTCTCCCCCTTATCCCACCCTCCCCTACCTTCCCTCTGAGGTTGTTTTCATTATATTTTTAAATGTTTTTATTTATTTTTTTTAGAGAGAGAAGAAGAGAGAAGGTTAGAGAGATAGAAACACTGATGAGAAAGAAACATTGATTCACTGCTTCCCTCTTCCCCCAGCCAGAGAGAGCCTGCAATCTGGGCATGTGCCCTAATCAGGAATCAAACTGGTGACCTTTGAGTTCATGAGTTGACACTGAACCACTGAGCTACACCAGCCAGGCTTATTTTCATTATTTTTTTTTAACCTTTCCTCTGCTTATTTTTATTCTGTCCTAGAAGATTTTCTATGTTATTGATTTTTTCAAAGATTTGGCTTTTTAAGTCCTCTTCTAAATATATGTGTAATTAATTTCTGTTCATATTTGTAATTTCCTTCCTTTTTTACTCCTCTGGTTTTCTTTGTTGCTCTCTCTCTCTGTTTTCCTGAATTGAATATTCATTTATTTTGTTATTTCAAATTTTTTTGGATAAATGAGCTTAAAGCTGTAAACATACATTTAAGGATTACTTCAGCTATATTTTATGCATTTAATTTGAGTTTTTTCCTTTTAATACATTTCTGGATATGTTATAATTTTCCTTTTGATTTCCTATCCAATATTGTTTACTTATTGATTAGTTTGCAAAGCATGTAGTTATTATTTCAGCTATTATTTTTTATTTCAAGTTTGCATAGAGTTAAAATACAAAGTCTGTGTTCTGTTAAAATTTATAATTCATGAAGGCTATTTTTTGTACTAGATTACCACTGATTTTTGTTTATGTTACACATATACTTGAAGTTCTCTTAATTAATTGTAAAGTTTATATAATATATTCACACATAAAATATACGCATGTGTGTAATTTTATTAATTGTGATTATAAAGAATGACATAATTTTATTTAATATTTTTCTTCATAATCTTTCAGCTCCTGAGAGAAATGTACTTAAAAAACCTAAATACAAATGTTAATTTATCTATTTATCCCTATGTTTTTTTTAAGTTTCTACTTAATTCTTTTTGAAGCTCTATCATTATGTACATATCATAATGATCACTACATTTTATTAAGCTTGATATTCTTTTACTGGCATAATACTTTGCCATAATTTTTATATGATGACATGTGAAAGTTTTACTTGCTCTTTCTTATAATTCAAAATGGCCTAGTAATATATTTTTCTGTTCCTTTAATCTTTTCTTCATCATTTTATATGTCTTTTATAGTATACAATGCTGGAATTGTTTTTAATGTTTTATTCTAATTAGAGAATCTGTATTTTGATAAGTGAATTTAATCCATTTATATATTTGCAAGTACATTATATTGAAATATTTCTTCTGTCTTATTTCATTTCAATTTACTATATTTTTAAAACTCTTATTAAGTACTATCTTTTTTTCCACTGGTTAAATTAAAATATCTCTCTTCTGTTTTAAAGATAATAGAATCAAATTAAAATGTTTTGTGTGGTTATCTGTCACTTACGAAGACACACAGCCATTTTCACATTACCTTTCATGTTTCTTAAAATTATCAATATTTTGACCTTTAGACAAAGCATATACATGGTTATAACACTCTCTTTTGGTCTCTTGCCCTGGGCCATGTTTTCTTTGGTAGTTTCCAGAGTCAGGCTAAATAATAGAACTAGAAACTATGCCAGCTTGTTATCTTCCAAGCACTGGAAATCTATAAGGTCTCTCTTAAACAATTAAGTCATTTGGGATATATTAGAAGTCTCTAAACAAACAAATAAAAAAAAACAGCCAACCAATAAGTAAGTGAAATAATGTCTTTTTAAAATTCATAATTAGAGGAATACCTTGGATTTGAGCAACAAATATCCTATATAATAAAAGCCTAATATGCTAAGTGCCCCATCGTCCAATCGTCTGTTCAACCAATCAAAGTGTAATATGCTAATGATATGCTAAGGCCGCTCAACAGCTCCCTATGATGTGCACTGACCACCAGGGGGCAGACAGTCAACCGGTTGACCAGTCGCTATGACATGTACTGACCACCTGGGGGCAGATGCTAGGACCGGTAAGTTAGCTTGCTGCTGGGGTCTGGCCAATCAGGACTGAGCAAGATGGGCCCTCCCGTGGTTCCTCCCTGGCTGGTCAACCTCCTGTGTCCCTCCTAGGTCCCGATCTTGCACTGGTGGGGTCCCTTGGACTGGCCTGCACCCTCTTGCAATAAGGGACCACTTCAGGGAATGTTGGAGAACTGGTTTTGGACTGATCCGGCTCAATGCAAGAGCTGCCCCCTGGTGGTCAGTGCACTCCCACAGGGTGAGTGCTGCTCAGCCAGAAGCCGGGTTAACGGCTGGCAAGCACAGCAGTAGTGACGGGAGCCTCTCCTGCCTCCACAGCAGCACTAAGGATGTCTGACTGACAGCTTAGGCCTGCTCCCTGAGGGGATTGGGCCTAAGCTGTCAGCCAGACATCCCCTGAGGGCATCCGGACTGTGAGAGGGTGCAGGCCAGGCTGAGGGACCCCCCCCGTCACCGAGTGCATGGATTTTGTGCACTAGGCCTCTAGGAAAGATATATTTTTCAGAATATGCATATAAGAGATCACATGTACCATTAATGGAAAAAAGCTAGATGCTTACAATTTGATTCACAAATTTATTCTAATTATATTTTCAGTTAAATATTTTATGTTATCTTTAACCAATTACATGTAAAAAATGAAAACTGGGGCAAAAATAAGACAGAGTCGTAGGAAATCCATAACTTAACTGGACATACATAAAACATGCAGAGATACATATCTATATATGTGTAGAAGGAAGGCAAACTTTATCTACCATTCAATGGAGAAGGCTATTTCTGTGACATGCAGTGAAATCATTATCCTGCTACTCTTGTACCCACCATTGATTTTTTCATGCAACACGAATCTTCATAATTATCAGAACTACTTACATTATGCAAATGTAGAATAAAGTTATTAACAATTAGACTGTCCAGACAATCTATCAACTAGAATTTTAAAAAGGATATCTCTAAATTGTTGTTAATAGTCCATAATAGTAGTAATTTATCATCTTGATTAGTATAAAAATTCACTGTCCTATGCTTTGTAAACAAGCAAAAATATGTTCATCTAGCTTCCTTTCATTAATTGTTTTGTAGTGCATTAATTATTTTTATTGCATGTAATTAGTTTCTGTCTGACCAATATTACCTCCTTTCCCCTCTCCCTTCATTTGAGGAACATTCCTCTTTCTTTTCCAGCTTCTCCAGAAGAAACACATACACAATCCACTCTGGCCACAGTTGCCTGGGGGCTAGATGTATGGTTATCAAGAACCAATCACAGTTCTTCTCTGGGATTGTAAACCTGGGAACTAAGAAATCAGCCTTTTGGTGGCAGAAACGATAGTAAATGAGGTTCTCAAACGGTCTGTGTCCATGTTCTCCACTATGTAGAGAACAAAACTGGTTGGCCCCTGGTTTTCATTATTTTCATTGTCTCTGTAAAGCAATAAATTCTCTTTATTCCCTAAGCTAGGCTGAGTTCAGTTTCTCTTACTTGCAATCAACACTTTCCTGCCTAATATATGCTTACTCTTCATGCAGCAGAAATTTCAAACATCTAATTATGCAACATTTCATACAAGAAACAGACAACAAGAAACAGATGGTCATAGCTAAGGAAAAACAGGAAGTAGAGACTTTCTTGTTAGATAATTTGAGTGATAGCCTAAGTTGTCAGTTATTGCATATAAGTGATCATTAATCTATAGGTATAAAACAAATCCCACAAGGAAAGTAGGAAATCATAAACATGCTTTCAAATCAATTAACAGGCATGCAAATACTGTGCTCTGTGTGTATACTTGAGAGGCTAATAATCCTCAAAATAACAATTGTTCAAAATCCACATTCTCATTTAGAATCATGAATCTAATCTAGCTTTCCATTTAATGGGAGAGAAATTTGGGCATGAGGGGATCAGGCCTAAGCTGTCAGTCAGAAATCCTCCGTGGGCTACCGGACTGTGAGAGGGTGCAGGCAAGGCTGAGGGATCCCCCAACCGAGTGCACGGATTTCGTGCACTAGGCCTCTAGTAGAGATATATTTTTCAGAATATGCATATAAGAGATCACATGTACTATTAGTGGAAAAAAGCTAGATGCTTACAATTTGATTCACAAATTTATTCTAATTATATTTTCAGTTAAATATTTTATGTTATCTTTAACCAATTACATGTAAAGAAAATGAAAACTGGGGCAAAAATAAGACAGAGTCATAGGAAATTCATAACTTAACTGGACATACATAAAACATGCAGAGATACATATCTATATATGTGTAGAAGGAAGGCAAACTTTACCTACCATTCAATGGAGAAGGCCATGTGCACATTTATACATTAAGGACAAGCATTTCTGTGAACTCATTTTAAGAAGTTCAGTACAAATATGGCTAAATTAAAGAAAGCATTAATTTTTTTCCAATGGTAGAAAACTAAATAGAAAAAAAAGAACTGTGTGAAAAACTTAATCTTTGGGGAAGGAAAAGGGAGTAGAATCAAAGGAAATTCAACAAATCTATAAAAAATATGTCATGATTAATGTTACAATGTTAGGAGAAGGATAGAAAAACTAGAGCCTTGGTGATCTGGATATTGAATGATATGAGTATGTCATTTTAAATATAAGATTTACAGTGAGTTTTGAACATGAAAATATGTGACCAGAGAAAATTCCATAAAAAGACTGAACAGATCAGATCAGTGCCTCATAGTTTTAAGCATGGAGCCCCATTTGAGACATGAGGTCTGTTTCCAGCCCAGTCAAATATGCACATCTTCTCACTTCATTTTCTTGGAGTCAAAGCCTCAAAGACCCTTAGATCCTCTTTTTATAACTAAGTAGTTGTCAAGTCTCCTTCTTCTTAACTTCATATTCCCAGTTTGTTTCCTTTAAAGTTTTGAAAAAAGGTGTTGCTGTATATAATCTGATTATTTTAGCTTGATGTGATATTAGAGAGAAGAACTGAATATTTATTTCTTTCCCTTTTAAAATCATACCATCTTTAGTAAATTGTAAAACACTTAATTTATAATATTCTTACCAGTTAGATTTTTTTAATTTTCCCAATGTGCTTGACATATCTTTAACAGCCCGTGGGGTAAGAAAGTGGGAGAGGGTCCTCAGACCTGCATTAAACACCACTTGTCAATCTAATATACAGGCTGGGAGTGAGGATATTTGATGTGTGTTGGGCAATGAATAAGCCCAAATACTAAATTATGTATTTGTTGCTGCTGTGCCATAAAGTCCAAACTATCTAGCATGCTTATAAATTTTAAATTCCATTTGAAGGAAAGATGTGCTCCCAATAATTGGCTTCACAGTGAAATTAAGCTTTAGAAACGTGATTCCAAGACCTAACTTACTTTTGACTCTACCCAAGAGGATAATCTTTCTGTTTCCTGGGATAAATATTTCTTGAGTATTAAAGATTTAAAGTACTGTATTTCTCAGTGACACGAAAGGCTGGAAAACTGCTAGCCATTCTAGAATATTTTCATATGAATGTTTATTCCTCTTTTCATCATTAAATTAGAAATTGACATAGGCATTGGTGCATTTAAAACGTAACTGGCTGCCGAAACCGGTTTGGCTCGGTGGATAGAGCATCGGCCTGCGGACTGAAGGGTCCCAGGTTCGATTCCGGTCAAGGGCATGTACCTTGGTTGCGGGCACATCCCCAGTGGGAGGTGTGCAGGAGGCAGCTGATCGATGTTTCTCTCTCATCGATGTTTCTAGCTCTCTGTCCCTCTCCCTTCCTCTCTGTGAAAAATCAATAAAAAATATATTTAAAAAAAATAAAAAATAAAATGTAACTGGCAAAGATATGGAGATGGTGAAGAAACATACACAGGAACAAATGGCTGAAAGGGAAAGAGAGAAGATAATTTGTGCATCCATAACAGTCATACTGAAATCTCAAAATGAATTACTATCAGTCTAACTCCAGTATAAAAACAGACTAGATATCGAAGTTCAGTTTTGTATGTTTGAGTGTCTTGAAATGCAAAATTCATTTTCCTATGAAAGCATTATAACGTTAAAAGTGACAATCAGTTTTCTAAGCCAGACAACATAGTATCATTTAATCTGCTTTATAGTTTAACAGTGGGACTAAAAAAGACTATTGATTCTGAACCTAGTTAAAATTTATAAAGTTAATTCTATGCAAAGTGCTAACCTGGTCTTTGAGAAACATATCTTCCTGCTGACTTGACAGTGAGACGTCTGGAACTGGTTGTTCCAGTGAATGATCTATAGATTTATGTAATCTATAGATTTGTTTGCTTAAAGTGATTTAGAAGTACAAGTAACTGTGAATGAATCAACTCAAAGGCAACCTGTTACATTTCCCCCTGCTACTGTGTTTCCTGTCAAGACAATAGCATTTTCAGCTGACACCATTGAGTAACAGCAAACATAACCCACAGTTTATAGATAAATGAACAAACTTCAAGTGATAAATTACCTACCAAGGATCATGCAGCCAGTAAAGTGGTAGGACATGGGATCAGGGCCAGCTACATAACTTGAGGGACTCAGTGGAAAATGCAAATGCAAGGCCCCTTGTTCAAAAAATCAGGAAAAAGGATTTTTCCTTTGTTCCACAGCCTGTCTCTCTGGCTGTCCTGTGTTTTTTAGTTCAGGGTCCTTTCAGCATGGGAATGGGAGAAATCGTGGGACCAATGCAGGAGACTCTTGAGGGTGCTTGGAGTCCTGCCCCAAGAGTGAGTGGTGGGTATGCCTGGATTCACTGTCCCACTCCCCACCCTTCCCCGCCATGGGCAGAGGTTGGCAGCAGTTGCTGGGTGAGTGCAGGTGGCAAAGAAGCCAGCCAGGGATGCAAGAAGGTGGGAGAGGTGGAAGGCAGGGTACGTGTCATCCCAGTCTATAAGTCCCTAATGCATACATCCTCCATTGTTCCATAAGCTTCACTTACAAAACACAAATTCAAAGATAAAATTATTAAGAATTTCAAAACAGCTACCGAAGAGCATTCACTCCCAGGTCTGGGTCCCTGTGTGAAGGCCGCATGCACCTGGAGCTGATCCAACCCAGTATACTAACCCAGGTCTTTTTAGTTCAGAATTTCATATATTCCCCCAAAGCCACTGCCTCTCAAGGTTGACGTTTATTTGTAGAGCGGCCTTCTTCAAGTGTAGCATTTTTATGGCGAGGGCCTGAGATTGAGTTCCTAGGACAAAGAACCTAGACAAACGGTTCATAGATTTTGGCTTTTGAATTTACTCCAAAGGCATCTTCTTCATACAAAAGTGCAGGCAGTTTACATTCTCACCTCCAGCAACAATTGACCCTTTTACCAGAACAGACCTTATACTTTTGATATCATCAAACTCACCAGGCACAAAATACATATTCCACTTGGGACTTCAATTAGTTATTGAAATGGTCAGAGTAGAACTAACTTTCAGCTTCATGTGTGATGATTTCCTCTCTGCACCATGCAACCCTTGCCTCATCTGCATTTGAGCACTTACTGCCTGGTTCACTGAAATATATTAGATCCACCAGGTACCCAGTCCATGTTATAACTTTTAGTTATATCTGTTCTAGAGGCCCGGTGCACGAATTCGTGCACGGATGGGGCCCCTTGGCCTGTCAGGCGATCAGGGCCGATTGGGGCCGTCTTGCCCAGTCCCAATCGGGGCCGATGGGGGCTGGTTGGCCAGGGGGAGACTGTGGGAGGTTGGCCAGCCAGCCCCAATTGGGGCCCGCCGGCCAGGGAGGGGCCGTGGGAGGGCTCCAGGGAGTGTCCGGCCCTCTCGCCCAGTCCCTATTGGCTGGACCCCAGCAGCCAGCTAACCTACCGGTTGGAGTGTCTGCCTCCTGGTGGTTAGTGCGCATCATAGCGACTGGTTGAGCGGTCGACTGATTCGGTTGGACACAGCATATTACGCTTTTATTATATAGGATATATAACAGGACAAGGTGTAAACTGGGAAGAGTATGAAATGGAAATACTATTCATATCAATCTAAATAAATGAACCAAGTAAGATACATGGTGCAGAGAGGAAATCACGGTGCAGAGAGGAAATCATTTCACAAGATCTTGATAACATTTATGTTTTGTTTTGTTTTTTGTTTGTTTGTTTTAAAAATATATTTTATTGATTTTTTAGAGAGAGGAAGGGAGAGGAATAGAGAGTCAGAAACATCGATGAGAGAGAAACATTGATCAGCTGCCTCCTGCACACCTCCTACTGTGGATGTGCCCGTAACCAAGGTACATGCCCTTGACCGGAATCAAACCTGGAACCTTTCAGTTCGCAGGCCGACGCTCTATCCACTGAGCCAAACCGGTTAGCGCTTGATAACATTTATGTTGCGTGTTTGTTTTATAAGTTAGCATTTAAATTAATCAGAAATGATTTAAGGTAAGTGCACTTGGTTCCATTAATGGAAACGGGAGTTTATATATTCTCTAAGAAAGTTTTTGACTTTTGAAGTATCAAGTATTTAAATATACTGTCGATTTGCTTACCAAATAGCTTCTCAACTACAAAAGCAGTTTGCATTCATCTTTGCTTTTATCATTAGGGTGACAAGCATGTTAATGGTCCAGGCTTGATCTGAATGATGGTTATAGCTTTCTTTTTCTATCTCTCAAAAGTACTCTAAATCTTTGTAAGAAAAGGTAGTTAAGATTGACTATATCTTCCAAATTTGCTGAGATAAAATTTTCTAAATATTTTATGTTCTTAAGTATGTGTGAAAAGTTGTAGGACTGCAGTATTTATTTTGGAATAAAATAAGGAGTGAGCTCCATTGATGATTGGTTCTAATTATTTATATTTAATAGAGGTAATATGAAGGTGGTACTGTTTTTTCATCCTTTCATATTTTCCCCCTAATTACACAATTGATCTTAGTTATATAAGAAAGAAGGCTCACCTTTGAATGCCCCCTCAGTATGATTTTTGCAGATCCACCAAAAAATTAGGACAGTGGAAATTATGTATAAATGATTCTCATGTTTTCAGATGTATTTTATCAGACTATTCAAAAGAAGGGTACCAAGAATCAGCATGAGTAAGTAATTCCCTTAAAAATTACTATGAAGTCAAACCAAGTCTAATATACTCTTTTATTTAAACTTATGGATCTTTCTTCTCTATCCTTCTTCCAAAGATTATTACATGATCGATTTCTTATATCATTCAGGTCACATAGCAAATGTCCCTTTTATAGAAGAATTTTTCCTGAACAATCTAGCTAAATGACACTTTTATTACATAGCCATCCCAGTCAAAACCCATTAATTTGTTAGCATTTTTTTTTTTGCACTAATTTGAAATTTTCTACTTATTTGTTAGTTTTAATTATAAAAATCCCACTGGAAAATAAGTCTCACAAAAGATCTATCTCTATTTTTCATTGCTGGATTTGCATCACTAGGAAGGAGCTGATTCACAGTAGTTATTTAAAAATTTAGTTATTGGGGACTACTAAAAAATAGAAGTATGATGGCATAAGATTCAACCAAAAAATGTTGAAACTGATCAACAAATTCAGCGGTATACTAACAATGAAATATGTGAAAAAGAAATGAAAAAACAACAACAATCTCATTCACAACATAAAAAATATAATGTTTAGTAATAGATTTAATCAAATAAGTGAAAGATCTATACAATGTAAACTATAAAACTTTCATAAAACAAATTGAAAAACACAATGGAAAGATATCTCTTGCCAAGACCGGTTTGGCTCAGTGGATAGAGCGTCAGCCTACGGACTGAGGGGTCCCGGGTTCGATTCCGGTCAAGGGCACATAACTTGGTTGCGGGCACATCCCCAGTGGGAGGTGTGCAAGAGGCAGCTGATCGATGTTTCTCTCTCATCAATGTTTCTAACTCTCTATCCCTCTTCCTTCCTCTCTGTAGAAAATCAATAAAATATATTAAAAAAAGAGAAAGATATCTCGTGTGTGTGTGTGTGTGTGTGTGTGTGTCCTAAGAATTTACATTGTTAACTTATCAATAATACCATAAGCCATCCATAGATTCAATGGAAATACTACCAAAATTCCAATGACATTTTTCAAAGAAATAAAAAAAATCCTAAAAGTAGTGTGGAACCACAGAAGACCCTAAATAGCCAAAGAAATCTGGAAAAAATAAAGAAGACATCATACTTAATTACTTAAGACTATACTACAAAGCTAAAATAATCAAAACAGTGTGGTTCTGGCATAAGAATAGATCCATAGACCAATGAAACAGAAAAAGTGGATTTAGAAATAAGACCCTGCATATATACTCAACTAATCTTTGACAAAAGAGCCAAAAGTACTTAATGAAGAAAAGATAATCTGGTGCTGAGAACACATGTAGAGAAATAAAATTAAACACCTATCTCATAGAACTCACCAAAAATAATTGGAAGTAGATTATAGATTTAAAAGTAGGACCTGAAACCATTAAATTTCCAGAAGAATACATAGGGAAAATATCCTTTACACTGACTTCGGCAACTAGGTTTTCACAACAAAACAAAAATCAACAAGTGGGATTTCATCAAACTAAGAAGTTTCTGCTCAGTAAAAGAAACAACAAAATGAAAAGGCAACCTATAAAATGGAGAAATATTTGAAAGATATTTTAAATAGAATATGAGGTTAACATCCTAAATATATAAATAACTCATACAACTCAAAAACAACAACAACAAATCTAACTAAAAAATGGCCAGGGGAACTGAATAGATTTCCAAAGAAACATATAAATCTAAATGGCCAACAGGTACATGAAAAGATGCTCAATATCACTAATCATCAGGGAAATGCAAATTAATACCACAATGAGATTTTTATCTCACACCTGTTTAAATGGCTATCATCAAGAAGACAAGAAATGTATTAGTGAGAATATAAGAAATATATTTGTGTGCATTGTTGATAGGTATTTAAATCTGTTCAGTCACTATGAAGAACAGTGGAGATTTCTCAAAAAATTAAAAATTGAACTAACATATAATCCAGAAATTCCACCACTGGATATATATCCTAAGGAATGAAAACACAATATTGGAAAGTTACCTGCATTTCCATGTTTATTGTAGCATTATTCACAATATTCAAGATTTGGAAACAAACTAACAGCTAGACAACAGATGAACAGATAAAGAATATATATATATATATATATATATATATATATATATATATATATACACACACATCAGAGGCCCGCTGCACGAAATTCATGCACGGAGGGGTAGAGGGTTCCCTCAGCCCGGCCTGCACCCTCTTGCAATCCGGGACTGCTGGCTCCTAACTGCTTGCCTGCCTGCTTGATTGCCCCTAACCACTCTGCCTGCTTGCCTGATTGACCCTAACCACTCGCCTGCCTGCCTGATTGCCCCTAACTGCTCGCCTGCCTGCCTGCCTGATCACCCCTAACCGCCTCTGCCTTGGCCCCCACCACTGCGGCTTCGTCCAGGAAGGACTTCCGGAATGACTTCCGGAAGGTCGTTCAGCTGTCTGGTCTAATTAGCACATTATGCTTTTATTATTATAGATTTTGAACAAGATGAATAGACCTTAACGGCATTACACTAAGTTTAATAAGTCAGACAGAGAAAGAAAAATGCTGTGTGGCATCACTTATCTGTTGAACCTAAAAAAGCCAAATTCATAGAAACAGAGTAGAGTAGAACAGTGGTTACCAGAGGCTGGGAGCAGGGAAATTGTGGAAACATTGGTCAAAGGATATAAACTTGCATTTAAAGAGGAACAAGTTCAGGGGATCTAATGCTTCTGTGATTATAGTTAAGAATAACATTTTACATAATTACAGTGTTTCAAATGAACATGGTTTGCACCTTAAACCTACACGAGGGTTTATGTCAATTATATCTCAATAAAAATTGGTCATTGAGTGAATGAGTGAGTTGTATAGCTGTATTACATTCTTGACAGTCACAGACAGTTATTCAACATTCATACAAGGCACCCCTACTTCACTGATTTATCTGCCTGGAAAACAGAGCTACAGGAACAGCAAATGGTTTCTCTAACATCTTCTCTACAAGTTAAATTTTCACATTTAATGTAAAAATGAAGGCCAGATAAAATATGCCATTAAAATGGATATTGTTATAACAAAAATAAATTATAAAATCATGTTTTCATATATCTTTAATAGCATCTAAGGTAGGTTCAGAAAAAATACACGTCTCTAAAGACACAATGATTTAGAGAAAATCTAAGCCTAGATCTTAGAGCTTAGATTTATCAAGTTTCACAGCTTTCTGTTGTTTAATGAGCAGAGTTTCCACTCAAACAGAGGGGATTTGCTTACCACACCAGAGGAGGAGGAGACTGGCTTCAATGTTTCTTCAGCATAGACCTCCTATGGGGTACTGCATGCTTCTTATCTCCCACCACCTCTTAGCTCCTCTCAGTGTGCAGATCTTAGTTTCCCTGGCTGGAGTTAAGCTTCTTCAATGTGGTAGAGATAAGAGTCATGCTCTCCTTTCCCTACAAGATTCCAGGATAGTAATCCCTTGGAAAGACAGCCAGCATTTTTCCCTGGGTTCCGGGAACCAGTTCCTGGATGTCATCATTACAAGAGTTTCATCAAAAGGTTGGTGAAGCTTTGTGGGGGCTCAACAAGGGCTGAGCCACAAATGTAATTACCTGTTGGAATGGCTGGAAAAGCATTTCCCCCAAACCTGAATAGGATTTCTTGTTGCCAGATAGCTCAGGGCATCTTAATCTACATGTTATTGCCTCCTGTTGGCCAAACATCTGAACAGCAGTAGGCTATTCCCCAATCTGACAATGCTTCTGTAAACCCTACCCTTTGAAACCCTACCCTTTGAAGTGTATGTCTCCACCTTGCCTTGGGACAAATTGTGTTAATGAAAAGCAGGGGTCCTGAGTCAAGGGGGTAGTCTTTAGCTCCTTTAGCTGAAGCTCCTCTGACCCCCAATGCCTTTCAAAACTATCTTTTGTCTTTGGACTCCTTATTGTATCTACGCACAGCCCTTTCTCCAGATTGCTGAAACCCCTTCTTAATGCTGTGACAAGAACCCCGGCATTAATGGACGCCCACCCAGGGGCATCAATACCTGGGACCATAATGTAACATCATACCAGGCCTCTGAGAGGTCCCTGCTTGAGTGTATATGCTTCTCTGAACCAATCACCATGGAAAAATAGGTTGGTTGTGATTGGCTTGACAGAGTTATAAATTCATTTTTGTGTTCAGGAGAACAAGGTGCGTGTTTTTAATTTTATTTTTAAATTGCAGTGGACACTCAACACTATTTTGTATTAACTTCATGGGCACAGCATAGTGGTTAGGTAATAATATACTTTCCAAAGTGATGCCCCAATATTTTAAGTATCTACCTGGCATCATACATAGTTATTACAGTATTTTTTTACTATATTCCTTATGCTATACAGAACAAAGTTTATTAATAAAACCAGAAGAATAAAAATTTACATAAAGGGCAGACAAAACCAGAGCCACTACAGGAAATTATTATAACTTATTTTTATTTCCACATGACTTTTTACATATATAAAGTTTATATAAAATCCATCATCCAAATACCTTCTACTTGATTATTTGTCAAAATCAGTTATGTGTTTGTATCTAAAACTCCTCACTCTTCTTTTGAGATTATCACATATTTTCTTGGTGACCCTTTCCCAGGTACCCCTCAAAAGAGAAAGAAGTATTTGTATCATTTGAGTATATACCACAAAAGGAATTGAATACTTTGATAGAAAAAAAGTTGTAAAACCTAATTTCAGCTAGTAAACATTAATTTTAGAAAAACTTTTATCCAAAGCTATTATGAACAGTTTTTCACATTATTTTCTAAAATATAACTTCCAGAGCAATCACCTCGCCTAAATATGTTTATATTCTTTAAGAAGAAAAAAACCTTCCATGCCCTCCCAGACCTCTGTGCTTAATGCAAATGGTGCCCTTCCCATAAGGAAAGGTGTCCTCACTATTTATAACAGGGGAAGAGAATACTGCTCTATTCTTTTACCTACATCTCTGGCAAGGGATATGCAGGCTCCTTAATTCCTCACAGTCAATTTCAGTCATCACAGTTGACAAGACTTTTCTAAAGGTTTAGAATTCAGGAGGGAAGTCATTATAGCTTATCACTGCTGCAGAATTTCTGCTTTCAGAGATCCCTGCCTTGCTCCTATGTCACAACCATGTGGCATTGGAGAGGTCTGTACATTGCCATGTGACAGAATCCAGAAAAAAACTGATTCCAAAGTTTACAAATGAAGTTCCCTCACTTTAGTTGAAATATGGTCTCCTGAATCTTAGATTCCTGGATAATTTCCCAGATAATTCGCAGTGGATAAATCTTGCCTTTTAAAGACTCCCATCCACAAGACTGCAGTCAGGGCTTCTATAAGCCAGCGTTTGAATTTGAAAACGGAGTCTTATTCAGGCAAATAGAAAATGGTGCCCCTCCAAGAACCACATTCACAGGGTCCACAGCTCAGTGGCAAATAAAACCAAACAGGCAATGAAGACACGGATGCTCCTTCCTCAGATGGAAGCCAGCGCTGTGCCAAGCTGCATTTCCGTTTCTCTCAGAGCCCAGACGGTTTTTTTGTTTAGTTTTATTTTGTTTGCAGTGCACAGTTTACACAGCTGTGCATAGCACATGGGTATGGTTTTGCAAAAGTTAACAGTAATATTTCAACATAGTACATTTTCTCATGACCTAAGAAACTCAGGCAAAAATAATAGCAGCAGTGTCTCTGAGCCTACGGCATCGTCATTCTGAGTTAGGTTGTGCTCTGCATCCCTAGTCCAGGTTGTTCTCATCAACTCTCTTATGATAGAAGGTGAAGAGCATAGCAGGTCTGGAGGTCCTGCAGCTTTAAGGGTCTGCATTCCAGATCCCCCAGGGACTGTCTGAACAAAAGCATGCCCAACTTTGCCTAAATAAGCCATAGGGTAGTCTAAATGTTTCCTTAGGAAACACACACACATACACACACACACACACATTAATCTAAGTGAAGCCTATGCAGGAATATAAATCTGTTACAATAAACAGTAAATCTGCCTTACTCAATATAACACTTAAATGTCTGATCCATAAATTCTTCCTTTCAGTTGCTTCCCCACATTAAGTTCTTGCCTAACTCACAAGTTTCTAATGATTGATTTATCTTTCACTGTCTAGAGGGAACTGACACAAAGATAAATTCAAGTTTGACACTTAGGAAACAAACTTTTTTTTTCAAAGTTTAAATTACAGTCTTAATAACTTAAAAAAACACCGGCCCCTTAGGCACAGTTCCCAACTAGGGAAATTCCTATATTGCCCAAGAAACTCTTGATCAGAGACACAGAAAAGCAAGGTTGGAATGGATCCTAAAATAATCTTGAGAATAACAGAGCTTTGTTTCCTTTCTCTCTCTCTTTTGTCTCTCTCTCTTTTCTCTCTCTCTCTCCACTCTCTCTACTTCTCCCTTTACCTCTCCCTCTACTTCTCCCTCTACCTCTACCTCTACCTCTCCCTTCCTCTTTCTCGCTGCTTCCAATACCATTAGTTATACAATATTCTCTTCTAAATATATTCAATGTCTATAAATTGAACCAGAGGAAAACATCCAAGGTAATATTGAATTCAATAAAAAAGAAAAGGATGATCCCAAGACATGGATTTAGTTATTTCTATAGTTATAATGCGGTCAGAGCCCCATCTCTGATTTACAGTTTATATTTTGAGAGCTGATCCCATAATGTGTGTGATTTGGAAGTAGTGGAATAGAAATGATTTTTTACTAATGTGAATTCTGCACAAATCCTTTAGAAATAAATCCCAATTTTGCCTTTGCCCTGTTTTGATCCATCAGAGTGCTAAGGTGTCCATGGAGAATGAGATGCCAGATTCTCTAGCAACTTACTTTATGTATGAAGCCTATCTTAAAAAAAGATATGTAAAAAATCTATTGGGGATTTTGAATTTTGCTTACCATATAACCATTTCCTTCTCTTTAAATTGATGAATCCTGCTACCATATTTTTGCAACTTTAGTTAGAATTTAATATTTTCAGTGATATTTTTTAGACAGCATAATCTGGGCAACTATTAGCTAGTTCTATATTATCAATATCTAGATGATGATACCAAGTTGCTAGTACTTTAATCCATACTTCATGATTTAAAATGGTGAGTTGCCTCTATTGGTATATCAACAAAAGAGAAAAGCATACAAAATTTAAGAGCTTCTTGGTGATTGAACTAACATTGCTGATGCAATCCATGTAAAATTATTAACCTCACTCTGCGTGGAGAAGTCACTAACTTCCTTATTAATATTTATAATGCAAAGTGAATTATTATTTATTGATATCAAGCAATATTCAAAGAGCACCACCAAATTACATTTTGTAATGCAAACCGTTGAGGGTATGCTCGTTTCAATAAATTCAATTGTAAGCAATTTTGATGAATTCTTACTGATTTATCCCATTACAATTATTTTCCTTCTCTATAGAATAAGAATAGTAAAGTTATTTTTAATTGGTTAAATTAAAATACAGATATAGAGTATAAGCCCTGATTATTTCCTTGTATATTTTCCACATTTGTTGTCTTCATAAATTTTTCATCAGCTGAAATTGTCTCATTTGTTAATCTTGTATTTGTGTATGTTCTGCTTTTACCAACTGAAGTATAAACTAACAGATCACTTTTGTGCTCTGTTTAACAGAGTCTCTACCACCTACTGCAACTTTGGCACATGTTAGATGCCTCATAAATATTACTTAATGAAACAGTGGGTAATGAAGTAAACTATATTCTGGATACATAAACTCTTCATTCTTAAACATTTATTTGCACCTAGTAGATGCAAAGTAGTCTTCCAAAACATGGAGAATTATATTACATTGTAAAAGACATGCAGAAAAAAAATCAGACACACAGGCTTAGTTTTCCACTGTACCAACACTTACTTTACGTGGATTAGTATTTAGATTTCTGATTTCTGAATCAATAGACGTCAGGCCAAAAAAAAAAAAAAAAAAATCCCAAACCTGTTATGCCAGATAATACACTTCATTGAGGAAATGCAAACTAGATGATATATCTCTATATATAAAAGCCTAAGTGATGGTTATGACCGAACAACCGGAATGACCAGTCGACCAGTTGCTATGATGCACACTGACCACCAGGGGGCAGATGCTCAATGCAGGAGTTGCCCTCTGGTGGTCAGTGCACTCCCACAGCCAACCTCCTGTGGCCTTCCCCCCGGCTGGCCTAACTCCTGGGGTCCCTTCCCCCAGCCGGCTAGCCCCTCTGATAGGCCTTGATCTCCAGCCAGGCCAAGAGACCCCACCCGTGCACCAATTCATGCACTAGACCTCTAGTATATATAGAAAACTACAGAGTGCTTTGAGAGACTGTAATAAAAGTATTGCTTCTTTGAAATTCTAAAATCTCATTTGCACAAAAGGATAAAGCAATATTATGATTGCCAACCCTTAAGAAAGGGCTAAGAAGTTAGATCTGCTTTAAAATAAGGAAAAACAAAACTATTTCAACTGAGAAGTCTGGTTTACTTTCAATTTATTTTAAACTCTGATCATTCAGTGGAACCATAGGTAACTTCCAATCTCCTCATTAACTAACTGATGAACTAACTCTCTTATGAATAACTAGGGGCCCAGTGCATGAATTCATGCACCTTGAAAGGAACTGTGGGCCCTGAGGCTGCTGTGGGCACAGGGGCGGGTCTCGGCCCATCCTCTGCGTCCCTGCCCAGCCCCTCCCGCTGTGTCCCTCGGTCCCCTATCTGCCGCCCCTCCCATGCACCAGTGGCCCCGGCCCCACTCACAACTGCTGACAGCACGGAGCGATTGGGGCTGGCACCGTCAACAGGTACAAGTGGCAGCTGCAGCCCCTCAGGAGCAGGGGGAGGTGGAGAAACCCTGAGGGGCTATTGGAGCTGGTAGCCGCCACTCACATCGGCTGATAGTGCCGGGCGATCGGGACCGGTGCTGGACACCAGCAGCGGGTGCGAGCGGTGGCTCCAGCTGGGTGGGACTGCGGCATGTGGGAGCAAAGAATTTTCAGTAACCACCATAGGCTCGCCCTGATGACAGCAACTGGTGTCCTGCCTTGGTTTGGGGTCCCCCTGCTCACCTGCTCCACCATCCCGCCTCAGCTGCCACCCGCCATATTCCATGCATGCCCCCTGATGGTCAGCACACATCATAGTGACCGGTTGTTTGGTTGTTTAGTTGTTTGGTTGTTCTGCTGCTCGGTCTATTTGCATATTAGGGTTTTATATATATAGATTATTTATATGTATATATCCATTCTCCTATTGGTAATTGCTTACATATAAACATACACATAATCTCTTCACAATAAATATTGGTCCTTCTACTTTCCAAATCTATAACACAACTAAAGCCTATTTCATGTTAACTTGGTAGTATGGTGGAAACAATGAACACAGTTTAACATATGTAATTATCCTTGTGTTCTCATTCCTCATTCAGTCACTTATTGTTCCAATACATTTATTGAGGTCCTGGTCTGTGTCAGTCATTAAAAAGTTTGCTATAAACAATAAATATAACACTCTATTCTCCATTAAAATCCCAAGTATTGCAGATTGATGATTATAATAGAATAGTACTTAGTATACTTTGAAATAAGAAGGGAATATCCATTTATAATTTACTGTGTTGAAATATAAATTTACTTACTTTAACTAAATTTTTGGATACAATTAATCATACAATTAAATAAGTTCTATGATCCTAAAAAATTTACTACATATAAAAACCTAGCATATTTAAAACAAATTTTTTCATTAGCTGCTCCTCAATTAATACATGTTTATTGAATAGTCAGCAAAACTACCTATCAGTACAACACAGATTTACATCAGTTATTAGTTACTTCACTGAGTGTAAATAAGAGCTCTCTTTCACTGAGTTTTCTGTTTTGCAATGGGTTACTGAAAAATATGATAAAATTGATATTATTGGGTGTCGTTATAAATAGGATTCTCAAGAGATGTAGTTTATTTCCGATGTTCTAAGGGAAAGGGACACATCAATGCTATTTCCCAAGGTCATGTCTACTCTCTGTATGGCAGACACATTTGTAATCTACCATAACTCTAAAAAGTGCTGGATCAAGGTTTTACCAGGGCACAACTCCATCATCCAAAGTCAATGGCTTCTGTCGAAAGATTTGCAACTACAGCACAGACATTGAAATTTGTTACAAATATCTAACAGCTCCCATTTCAATTTCTGCCATGTGAAAGAATTAATGCTATGCCATTTAAAAAGAAATGTTTTATCTTGTATTCACTTTCTTGATGATTAGTGATGTTTTAATCAAGTGAGGAAAAAGACCGGCTATTCAAGCTACTGAATACTGAAAAGGCCACACAGTATTGCAGCACACTCCCATAATTTACTATCTCCTATTACATACTCTAAAAATGATCACTTTCCCTTCTCAAAGGCAAAACACTAACTGTTTGACATAAGGTCACCACACTCACGGAATTCAGATTCATTTTTGCTCAAAGTTGACAACGCTATGTTATCTGAATAAAATTACTCTGAAGAAAGTAGTATAGTAGAATTATATCAGAGCATACCAAATTCATTTTACAACCCTGTATCATTAGGGATGTGAAATTGAAAGTATCATGTGTTTATAAATTATACAAAGATTTTTAAAAAAAATCTTAGATGACACATGTATAATGACTAGAATCTTTTAACATCCCTATGCAAAAATCATACAAGAAGTAAATTAACAAATTCTCAGATACGTATTCCCATTAAATTTAGATTTTTGCAACAAGGCATTGGAAATTGTCCTTAAATCTCATGCTTGGGATGATATATCATGCTGTTTCTTACCTCCAGGGACTTTTCTACATAGTAGTATTCATACAATAGTAGAGTACAATTTACCTGTAATTGTTATTACTTTTCATGTCCATGGTCTAATTTTTATTTTTATTTTACTGATTTATTTGAGAGAGAGAGAGAGAGAGAGAGAGAGAGAGAGAGAGAGAGAGAGAGAGAGAAAGGGACAGAGAAAGACAGAGACACATCCATTTGCTATTCCACTTATTTATGCATTCCTTGGTAGATTCATGTATGTGCTCCGACCTGGGGATTGAACCTGCAACCTTGGTGTATCCAGACGTTTTAACCAACTGAGCTACCGAGCCAGGACTCCATGGTCTCATTTCTTAAAGACACACTATTCAGACCATAAAAATTACCTTTAGCTCTAGCCGGTTTGGCTCAGTGAATCAAGCGTTGGCCTATGGACTGAATGGTCCCGGGTTCAACTCCAGTCAAGGGCATGCACCTTGGTTGCAGGCTCAATCCCCAGCCCTGGTCCAGGTGCCTTTGAGAGGCAATCAATGAAGGTGTCTATCTAACATTTATGTTTCTCTCTCTGTCTCTTGCTCTCCCTTCCACTCTCTCTAAAAAATAAAAATAAAAATCAATAGAAAAATATCCTCAGGTGACAATTAACAACAACTTTATTTATTTTTTGTTAATTTACTTTTTAAAAACTCTATTGTTGAAAGTATTACATATGTCCTCCTTTTTCCCTCTTTGACCTCTTCTAGCCCATCTCCAATCATGTAATTTTGGTTTAGAATTCTTTAATGTACATGTGCTATTGTTTTAAGTAAGAAATATTTTTTACATATGATGATTGCTTTTCATAGAGGGGTTTGGAGAGCAATTCCTCTAAATTTGATTAAATAACTTGCTGTGCAAATATTGTTAAGAATCCTCAGAAGCAAGAGGTTCAGATAAAACAGATAATTGTAAGCTAAAACAGCAATGATATTTAAATCTGTACTCAGGATGGTTCTGTAGTTTCCAACCTCAGTGTCTGGATTACATGGCTAACGTGTACCAGGATAAGAAACAGAGGGGAAATACTGTAGGTTGGTGAGGTGGAGATGAAATCTCTTCTACAATGAGCATCTTGAATAGCTAATAGATTTATGAATAAAAGAAAAAAGCCAATTCTTTTATCAAAATATATTTTTATTGATTTCTGAGAGGAAGGAAGAGGGAGAGAGAAACAGAAAATCAATGATGAGAGAGAGAAAACAAAACACATCTTTAGAAACATTATAAATTTGGAACAGACTGCTAAGGTGCTTGGACTAGGGACCAAGTAAATAGTGGAACTGCTGAAGTGGAGTAGTAGAGAGAGAAGTAAGTGAAAAATGTTCACAGAGCACCTATAACTAGGGTATAGTAAGTCCTTAGTTCATGAGAACTACATTATTACCCTTTGTTTCCCCCAGAATTTGGGGAAGTTAGAAGTTAAAAGGAAGTGAATTTGAAGTACATTCCATTATTAAATCAGAGATACATTTTTGCTGATGAAAGTGTTGCCTATGTCTGGATCATAGAGACTATTGAGAAGGGTTATAGATAAAGATAATATTTAGTATCTACATAGATTTTAAATAATCATAATCATTTTACTTGATTTATTAAATGTTGCAATTGACTAAAACCTCCTTGAAGACATGGACTACATCCCAGTCCTCTTTATTTTATTTATTTACTAGAGGCCTGATGCACAGATTCGTGCACTGGTAGGGCCCCTCGGCCTGGCCTGCTAGGATTGGGCCGAAGCCAGCTCTCTGACATCCCCTGAGGGGGCCCAGATTGCGAGAGGGCACAGGCCAGGTCGAGGGACCTCACCGGTGCACAATCAGGCCCGGGGAGGGGCCACGGGAGGGCTCCAGGGCATGTCCAGCCCCTCTCGCCAGTCCTAATCAGCAGGATCCCAGCAGCAAGCTAACCTACCAGTCAGAGCGTCTGCCCCCTGGTGGCCAGTGTGCATCATAGCAACTGATTGGTCAAACAGTCAAATGATCAGTTGGACACTTAGCATATTAGGCTTTTATATATATAGATTTTAAAATATATTTTTATTGATTTCAGAGAAGAAGAGAGAGAGAAAAACATCAATGATGAGAGAGAATCATTGATTGGCTGTCTCCTGCATGCCCCACATTGCGGATTGAGTCGGTAACCCGGGCATGTACCCTGACCTGGAATTGGACCATGATCTCCTGATTCATGGGTCAATGCTCAACCACTGAGCCATGCTGGCTGGGTGTCCTATTCCTTTTTACAAAGGAACATTGTACAGTGGATATAACCTGGAATTTGCAAGTAGTTTGTTGACAGGGTTGCCTTTCCCTTTTGATAGAAAATATACTACTAAGGGAGAATATGTCTGCAGACACATACTTTGAAATTTTGGCTTCTCTTTATCAGCTCAGTATCTGATATAAAAAGTTATTATATTTTATGACTTTCTGCATTGTATCAGCTATTTTTGATGTGATTTAGCAAACTTTCACTTCTGCTTTTACATACACTCACATGAATATTGAGCACATGTCTAGCACCAAGAAGCTAAGCCATTCACTAACTCTCATACTTTCACATGAATCAGGAGAGAGGAAGAAGTGCTAGTGGAAAGACTGGATGGATTCAGGACATCTTCCAATTAAAATAAAGCCAATTATGGAAAATCACATCCACTCTTAAAATTTCCTTAGAGTAGATTTGTGTTTTTCATAGAGTAAGAGATAAGCAATGGCTAGAGCTTTTAAAAACACTGGAAAAATAGCACAGAATAGCAAGAATCAATAGTAATAGTTTATTCATAAGGCAAACAGTATAAATAGTTGAGTCTGACACTTTCTGTACATCACAAATTTCATGTTCACTGAGGACTGGCAGATTAATTACACAGACACTTGAGTCAGCATATTCCCCTTTCATGAAAAACTGTCAAAGAGACAAACATGTCTTAAATGCCCTCTTTTTGTTGATTACTTTTAAAATATCTGTTAATAAAATGTCAATATAAATGCATTATTAATTTATAGTTTATGTATTTTTGTGACTATGCTTCTCAAAATATTATTCTTGGCTACATATTTTCATATTTATTTTTGTACATGTCAGGGAAAGTCATTGCACTGAAGTGTATTTTCAACCCATTTTCAAATATTTATTAACCCACTGGATGTACTTCATTCAGTTTACTCTTTTGCAAAAAATAGGCCACAGGTTAAATGAAATTGTAAACATCTTAAAGTATAGATGATTTTAGGAAAGTAAATGCAACAGGGAACACATACTTGCAAGTAAAATATAAGGAGTCTAAAGGATTAAGATATGAACACCAGAAATTATTTATCGCCATTGTCTTGGGTAAGCCTCAGGGTCACATCCTAGAAGCATGGAGTTCTTGTTACCATCTGGCCCTGCATCTAAGAAGATTAGCCTGGCTTTATGTCATCTGCAGACATATCATCCTCCAAACCTGAAAGCACTTAGGGCACTAAGTAACTACCTTTGCTGATCATAAGAAAATATGGAAACCTACTTAGCAACTAAATGATATCTGCTTAGTTTTAGAAGGTCTTACTGCAGGGTTACAGGAGAAATAAGCATCTAGTTACACCCAGTAAACTCTATGCCTTATGACTGATTCTCAAGGCATCTGGCTTTATTATATTTGCTTAAAACTGTACTTTATTTTAAACAAAGGGCTGTTTATATTGCTCCCCTTGTCACCTACAGTGATAGTTTGTAAGGTGCTATATTATTTCATTTACTTGAGTGACTATTTGTACATATACTCCTTGACTTCAGGTATTTTCATTTTGTTGTCAGGATATTGGTGTGTGTATGCAGAGAAATGCTGACAAGTCACCGCACTCATCTATTGCTCAGAGAGATATTGATGGGTCCTAAACCCACACATGAAAACAAACAGCTAGAAAAGTTCATTTCTTTAAACTTGATCCCTGAACATTTTTTTTTTTACCTGCCAGATGAAACAAGCATCAGAAAGGTGTCAGATTCACAATCTCCTTACACATCATATTTACTTGTTCCATTGTTATGTCATCAAGTAGAACAAAAATCAATACAATTACGTATATTTATCAAGTGCACACTCTGTGCCAGGCAGTTCTCTAAATGCTGTATATGAATCAATGCATTTAATCCCCGACACCAGCATACAAGGGAAATCCTAGTATTATCCGTATTTCGCAGATGAGGTAACTGAAGCACATCCTATCTAATAAAAGAGTAATATGCAAATTGACCATACCTCCACTACACCCACAAGCCATGCCCACCAGCCAATCAAGAGCGAGTATGCAAATTAACCCAACCAAGATTGCTGCAGCCACTGAGAGAGCAGGAGGCTTGAGTTACCCCTGGCGATGGGGGAAGCCAAGCTTCTGCAACCCTGGCCTGCCTTGGCCTCCGCTCAAGGCTACAAAGTTTCACTTATAGAAGATTAATAAATCCCAACAAAAATGCCTGCTGCCACAGAGCGAGCAGGAGGCTTGGCTCTGCTCAAGGCTACAAAGTTTCAATTATAGAAGATAAATAAACCCCAGATAACCAGGGCCTCTGCTTGGGTAACCGGTGGGGCATGGCAAGCCACCACAGGCCCCTCGCCCAGGCCGCCCCATGCCCCAAGGGAACCCCCACCCTGATCCGGGACACCCTTCAGGGTAAACCAGCTGAGCCCCCACCCGTGCACCAGGCCTCTATCCTATCTAATAAAAGAGTAATATGCAAATTGACCATCACTCCAACACACAAGATGGCTGCCCCCATGTGGACACAAGATGGCTGCCACAAGATGGCCAGCAGGGGAGGGCAGTTGGGAGGGACCAGGCCTGCAGAGGAGAGAAGTTGGGGGCAACCGGGCCTGCAGGAAAGGGCAGTTGGGGGTGGGGAACAGGCCTGCAGGGGAGGGCATTTAGGGGCAAACAGGCTGGCAGGGGAGCAGTTAGGCATCAATCAGGCTGGCAGGGGAGTGGTTAGGGGGTGATCAGGCTGGCAAGCAGAAGCAGTTGGGGGTAATCAGGAAGGCAGGCAGGTGAGCAATTGGGAGCCAGCAGTCCTGGATTGTGAGAGGAATGTCTGACTGCCCATTTAGGCCCAATCCCAGTAGGGATAGAGGGGTCCCAGATTGGAGTGGGTGCAGGCTGGGCTGAGGGACACACACCCCCATGCACGAATTTCATGCACTGGGCCTCTAGTACTCTAATAATTTGCTTAACATCACACAGTTGGTAGGTGGTAGAGCTGAGATTCATGACTAAAGAGTTTGGCTCTAGAACAGCCTTGGGCAAACTACGGCCCGCGGGCTGGATCCAGCTATTCTATCTGGTTCTCTTGCTCTCCCCTCCACTCCTTTACTTTGAATTTATATTAGTTCACACAAACACTCCATCCATGCTTTTGTTCTGGCCCTCCGGTCCAGTTTAAGAACCCATTGTGGCCCTCGAGTCAAAAAGTTTGCCCACCCCTGCTCTAGAACCTATACAGTTTAATATCATGCTATACTGTCTCTCAACATAGGTTGACATCTGAAAGTGCAGAATGACTTAATTTTGAAGGGATGAATGTTCAGCTTAAAGAAATTCATGAGCATTTTCCACCATATCAATTATTACAAACTTCATCTGATTTATAAAACAACATAAAATTCAGAGATTGGTAAATCTGATTCTGGAAAAAAATGAGAAAAAAAGTCAGAAAAATTTTTTTAAAAGAATGTAAAAGTTGATAATAAATACTGCAATCATAATTGACATTGATAGTTTTATTTAAAAATACAATACCAAATTGACATAAGAGAATTATAAAAAGTAGTAGACAATAACTCATGGAAATTTTTTTTTAAATCATAATGTCTTCACATGTTTATTGGAATAATCTTTCAAGAGAAATATACTTATCAAGTTACATTATTTGTTCTAGATCACAAAATGTGAAATAAGTAAATTCATCATATGAAGTTAATATCATCTTAACCCCAATTTGATAACATAAAAATAGTAAATGTTGTATCAATTTCATACATGTATATAACAAAAAAAAACACCTGAACAGAAATACTAACTATAATTAAACATAATTCAATAATACCAAGATTGAATTTGATCAAAGAATGCATGTAAAGGTGGCATAATGAAATATATGAATTATTAAGTAAATAAAAATTAGAGTATAAATTGTGGATGTGCCCAAACTGTTAAATTGCTCACCTCAAGTTTGTAAATTAAATTTAATAGTAATAGAAAATTATTCTTCTTTAATAAAATATTTTGAATCAAATTTAAAAAAAAATGTCTTTATATACAGGAAAAGTGATTTCTGCTTCACCATTATTACTTATTATTTACTAACTTAGAATGGTTCAAATCACACTTTTTTATTTTATTTTTTTGTGTTGTGAAAGTGATATGCATTCAGTAGAAACCATACTTTGTTTTTAGAATTTTGATATTTCACTAGAGATAATTGATATAATACTCTCTGAGATTTGGGCAGCTACAGGGAGCCCTAGCTCCCAGTCAACCCCTCAGGCACAAGGAGAAGAAACCAATACTGTACAGTGTAGTACTAAATGCAATTTTCAACTTACAATATCTTCAACTTAACATGGGTTTATTGGGACTTCACTCCATTACATAGAGTAGCTTCTGCAGTATAATTTGGAAATTTTGGTCTGCTCAATGATATAAGTCAGCAAATATAATCAGGAGTAATAAGAGTGGAAGAAGAGGAATAATTATATTACATAAACATGAGATTATTTTATCCCTAGGAACTTCAAAAAGCATCTTACTAAATTAACCTGAATTTAATAACATGGAGAATAATTTTACCAAATCAATATGCCAACAACTACGATGTATAGGCAAGCAAAGATGTGAGAAATTTACACCATATTGCAGTGGTTAGATAAAGCTTTTTTCAGAGTACCCTACAACTGAACTTTGAAAAATAAAATAAATGAGCTAGTGCAGCCATGGGCAAACTACAGCCCACAGGCCGAATCCGGCCCATTTGGCTGTTCTATCCGGCCCGCGGAGCCGAAAGAGCAGAGGGTTCTCTTGCTCTCCCCTCCGCTCCTTTACTTTGAATTTATATTAGTTCACACAAACACTCCATCCATGCTTTTGTTCCGGCCCTCCGGTCCAGTTTAGGAACCCATTGTGGCCCTCGAGTCAAAAAGTTTGCCCACCCCTGAGCTAGTGGAACCAAAAAAGGACAGCATTTGAGGTAATGGAAATGCAAGTGAAATAGCCTTTGACTGGATGTTTCTTTCCCTTTCTTTTAGTATTCTCTCTTGTTTGTTCTTACACATGAAACATTTTACCAAATTCTGTACATGATTTCTATCCCAACACTGCTAAACTATATACCAAATTACTTGGAATTAATAAATATATTTATTTTTAATTAAGTACTACAGGCCCAGTACATGAAATTCATGTACTCGGGCGGGGAGCCGGGGTCCCTCAGCCCGGCCTGTACCCTCTTGCAGTCTGGGAAACCTCAGGGGATGTCCAACTGACAGCTTAGGCCCACTCCCCACGAGGAACGGGCCTAAGATGGCAGTCGGACAGCCTCAGCATTGCCGCAGAGGTAGGAGAGGCTCCCACTACAGCTGCTGTGCTTGCCAGCCATCAGCCTGGCTTCTGGCTGAGCAGTGCTCCCCCTGTGGGAGTGCACTGACCACTAGGGAGCAGCTCCTGCATTGAGCATCTGCCCCCTGGTGGTCAGTGTGTGTCATAGTTACCAGTGATTCTGCTGTTTGGTCAATTTGCATATTAGCCTTTTATTATATAGGATTTTGAGACACTAAAAATTTCTCCATATGTCAGTTCAAATAAGGTTTTACATTTTCTTTACTTTTGTTATAGTTCTGGATAAATGTATGACAATCATAGTTATGAGTGGACAAGGGCAACTCATTTATTTTTAGAAGGTTGCCATTTAATTCTGTTACTAATAGGTACAATTTTTTCATTTTATTTCATGTCTGTGATGGAGTTAAGAGTGAATGCAAATTGGGGGGATGGGGGGCAATGGGGGGATAAGCACACATTTGTAATACCTTAATCAATAAAGGAGAGAAAAACAAAGAGTCAATGCATTGAAGACACCTAAACATTCCTTGATTATCTTTTCCTACTTCATTGATTTGAATCATATTATGGTCCTCATACCCCAAAGTTATGGGTCCACAGTTCTGAAGAACACATTTGGAAAAGTAGTGGATTATTCCATGTGAACTATCTAGTAAAGCTTCATTTGCATTTATAATTAGTAGTAGTAGTAATTTTGGGGGGCTGCTTCTTTTCATTTAGAATTGGAACATCTCATTGAACTAACCATCACAGAAGTGGATATTTATGATTGCATTGTGCATGGATACCAACATTTTTTTTTTTAATATATTTTATTGATTTTTTACAGAGAGGAAGGAAGAGGGATAGATAGTCAGAAACATCGATGAGAGAGAAACATCGACCAGCTGCCTCCTGCACACACCCCACTGGGGATGTGCCCGCAACCAAGTTACATGCCCTTGACCGGAATCGAACCTGGGACCCTTCAGTCCGCAGGCTGACGCTCTATCCACTGAGCCAAACCGGTTTTGGCTGGATACCAACATTTTTTAAAAATTGTATTGTGCATGGAACTGAAAACACACCAGGAATGGAGGCATTCTAAGAACATGATCCTTATATGCCTGTCTTTTCTTTGTGCTATGTACTCATAGCATCTCAGCTGATCTTCAGGTCTACTTATGATTACTACTTCTTCCTAACATTGGCTCTCCATGACTGCACATGGTCCCCACTGTACTCCAATCCTCCTAATGCGTCTCTGCAGCTAATTTTCTTAATACTTTGATATTTGCTAGGTCAAATTTAAAAACTAGAGAGAATATGATTAGAAATATCATGAGAATATTATATTTGAGGTTTTTGAATTATGTCCTATTATAGGACTGTCTTATTGATCATCCACCTTTGAATTAGATAGTGTGTAGTCTAATTAGGTGGTCAGAGAGGAGAGGATTATTGAGGGAAAAGGGATAATAATTGACATATTAAAAGCTGAGTTTCTCTATTTATTCAGTTATTTGTCCAATAACATTTATTAAGTATCTACTATGTATCAGACATTATTCCAGGCTCTGAGATACAGCTATGGTCAAAACAGACAAAATCCTGTTCTAATGTTATAATTAAGAGAAGAGAGACACACAGCAACTATTCAATATTTCAGGTTATAGGTGTTCTGGAAAAAAAAATAAAGTAGGATAAAGGTATGAAAACTGATAGGTTGTCACTATGGTTAAGTTAATAAGAGAAGAATTTTTCTAATAAATTGACATTTGAAAAGATACATTCAGGATGAGATGAAAGAAGTCCTACAACTGCCTGCGGCAATGGTTTTCTAGGTATTCTGTGATGTGAGGATACTTGGCAAGTTTAAGGACATCGGTGTTGTTGTAGCAGAGAATGGCAAGAAAGTGCTAAAAAATGAGATCTGAAAGGTAGCCAGGCCTTTAAGCCATGAGAATGACTTTGAGTTTTACTTTTTGTTTTTTGACAGAAACCCATTTTAGCAAAGAAGTGGCATTGATTCACTTATATTTTTCTTTATAAAACTTACTAGAGGCCTGGTGCATGAAATTCGTGCATGGGAGGGGGTGTCCCTCAGCCCAGCCTGCACCCTCTCCAATCTGGGACCCCTCGAGGGATGTCCCACTGGGATCAGGTCTAAACGGGCAGTCAGATATCCCTCTCACAATCCAGGACTGCTGGCTCCCAACTGCTCGCCTGCCTGCCTTCTTGATTGCCCCTAACCACTTCTGCCTGCCAGCCTGATCACCCTTTAACCACTCCCCTGCCAGCCTGATTGATGCCTAACTGCTCCCCTGCCAGCCTGTTTTCACCCAACTTCCCTCCTCTGCTGGCCAGGTCACCCCTAACTGCTCTCCCCTGCAGGCTTGATTGCCCCCAACTGCCCTCCTTTGCAGGCCTGGGCGCTCCCAACTACCTCCCCCTGCTGGCCATCTTGTGGTGGTCATATTGTGCCCACATAGGGGCAGGATCTTTGACCACATGGGGGCAGCCATCTTGTGTGTTGGAGTGATGGTCAATTTGCATATTACTCTTTTATTAGATAGGATAGAGGCTTGGTGCACATGTGGAGGCCAGCTGGTTTGCCCTGAAGGGTGACCCGGATCAGGGTGGGGGATCCCTTGGGGCGTGGGGCGGACTGGGCGAGGGGCCTGTGGTGGTTTGCAGGCTGGCCACGCCCCGCCCCGGCGACCCAAGCAGAGGCCCTGGTATCTGGAATTTATTTATCTTCTACAATTGAAATTTTGTAGACTGGAGCGGAGCCAAGCCTTCTGCTCCCTCCTTGGGGGCAGCCATTTCTGCTGGGATTTATTTATCTTCTATAATTTAAACTTTGTAGCCTTAAGCAGAGGCCTGGGCCAGCCAGGGTGTGTGGAAAGATTGGCTTCCTCCATCACTGGGAAAACCCAAGCCTCCCTCCTGCTCTCTCCGTGGCTGTAGCCATCTTGGTTGGGTTAATTTGCATACTCACTCCTGATTGACTAGTGGACTTGGCTTGTGGGTGTAGAGGAATGATGGTTAATTCGCATATTACTCTTTTATTAGATAGGATGATGGCTGTGAACATATTTATCAGAGTGGCAAGAATGAGAGCAAGGAATTTTTCCTCAATGTAGTTGTGGATGATGCAGGCACCATGACTGACCTATGTCTGTTTCAATTACATGGAGAGTTTGGATGATCAAATCCAGCATATACAGTGAAACAACCTACCTTACTTAATGTTTATAGAGTGAGCAAGAGTTTCTAATTTTTAATAATGTATATTTTAGGAGGATATTAACAATATCAGGAAACTTACCTATTTGTGAAGAGCCAGCCTTCTGTAATCTTTATAAACTTCAAAAATTACCTATGCTATTTTCTGTTGGCTCCTTTTACAAAGAGTTCTGTGGGCACTGAAAGTCCGATCTATTCATTTCATCCTCATTAAGAAATCAATTTTTAGAGCAAATGTTACAAATGAATATTTAATTTACTTGTAATTAAGAATGTATATTTACAGGACATTTCTTATTATTTAGCACAAACCAGAATGGCTAAACATAGAAAAATTTGACCTTCTGCTACAACCATTCACTAGTCCTTGCATTTTCAAAAGCCCCAGAACTTGATTCAACCTGGTCATGTCTCCCTCTGTAAACACATCTCTTCCTAATGAGGTTCCACTCCCCAGGTGGTGTGCAAGTGGTTTAGTTCCTTGCATTTCTCTGCAAAGTCAAACACCTAAATCTCCAACTGACATTGAGGAAGGTTCTTACCCAGAAGCCATCCTGATAAGCTGCTATTTATTTTAAAGTGTCTGCCATGTATTACTCAAAATGAGCAAAAATGAGTGCTTTTCCAAAAACTGAGGTCATTAATACAAATATAAATACAATACATTTAGATATACACCGGAGCTCTAGTCCTACGAATCACACATTAGAGGAAAAACTGCACCCTATTTTAATTAGGCCTTTTTCACTTTTTTCCCCTGGGGCTTTTAAAAAAATATTTAGTAAAAGCCAAGGTTGACACCAAATAGTTGCACACTATGATGTGCAATCTTTATTAAGCCAACAAACTGATTTCTGAATGCCTGTGTTCACTAAAGCCAGGTGAATAAATAATGGGTCACAACATGTTTTTAGAAACTTAAGAAAATCCCCTGTGTTCTTCCTGATCATAATTCTCCAAAGAAGAAATTATGAACATGGTCTTCCCATGTTACATGTCATCAGATAATACTTACACCACCTAGTCCCAAACGTGGACTGTGATGGTTCACTTCAACCCTCTAGAAATAAAGAACCTGCCATGTAAGCCACTAGCATTGCTTGCAGTTTTGTTAAAATTGTAGTCCTTTTGTTAAAGATGGAGTCATGAAGAAATTAGAGAGAGTTTTATGCACTTATCACTACTGAGCAATGTTTTCTGGCATTTAGAAATTCATCTTCCTCTGTTATACATAAGCCATGTATAAGAGAATCAATAGGGCCATAGTTTTGTTATTATTATACATTAATCTTTTGAAAAGGTTGGCAGAGGACTGGTACCTAATATTGTTAGAGCTAGTAAGTAATTATTCATTGCAGATTGATGCCATAATGTACTTAAGTGGCAACAGCTGCTTTCTTAAATGTTAATTAAGGACCTTCTTAATTTAGAGACCTCTGTTGTTCCTGTGCAGCACTGAACTAGACCACTCATGCTGCAAATACGTTTCTCTGAATAAATCAGGTCTCCGTGATGATCATTTACATTTTGTCAGTGCAAGATAATATAGAGAAGACTATGCCTGAACACATGCATGGACTGGATCAGCATGGAGTGGACCACCACGATCTCTTCCAACCTTATGATTATTGAGGAGACTTAGTAATATTATCTCCGGGTGTGAAAAAACTTGTATTTCTGCTGGCAATTATTTTTTCTGAGAATCAACAATGATTTACATCTTTCATGTATTTAAATTCCACAGGGCATATGCATTTTCAAATATATGAATTAACCACATAAAGGAACCTTTTTTTGGAAAGTTACATAAGCATTTTATTATATATGTTTTCTTGGAGGACACTAAAATAAAATTTTAGGGAGACGTAAGGAGTTCAATCAAATTTTTATTTTTGAAGACTCAAATAAGAGCAAATTGTTAATTATTTTCTGATAGATTCTAGTTTTAAATTGTAGTAGGAAATACTTTTCTAAAGTCACAATATGCCAAGTGCTATCTGTCTGGTGGTGGTGGTGGTGGTGGTGGTGGTGGTGTGTGTGTGTGTGTGTGTGTGTGTGTGTGTGTGTGAAATAAACTGACTCACTGATGTTTCCTTGCTCTTAGATTTTACCTTCAGATAGAAGATGTAATGTTACAGTATAACAACTGGAACTGCAATCACATTTCACAACTTACCTAAAAATTTTTATGTACTATTATATTCTGTTGTCTATACGATTTAGACAGTTGAATGTCCTCTTATTCATGTATTACTTTGTTAGTGAAAAGACCATGGGGTTTCATTTAGCAGACTCCTAGTTACGGGTACTATTCTTCTGTCACACAGCTTTTTTCTTTTTTAATTGTTCAGATTATTACAGATGTTCCTCTTTTTTCACCCCATAGCTCCCCTCCACCTGGTTCCCACCCCACTCGAGGCCTTTCCCGCTGACCTCGTCCATAGGTGTAAGCTCTTTGTCCAATCTCTTCCCGCACCCCACACATCCCCTTCCCCCTGAGAATTGTCATTCTGCTCCCTTTCTATGCCCCTGATTCTATTACATTCACCAGTTTATTCTGTTCATCAGGTTTTTTATTCATTTGATTTTTAGATTCACTTATTGATAGATATGTATTTGTTGTCACTTTGTTGTTCAAAATTTTTTTATCTTTACCTTTTTCTTCTTCTTCTTCTTCTTAGAGAATACCCTTCAGCATTTCATATAATACTGGTTTGGTGGTGATGAAATCCTTTAGCTTTTTCTTGTCTGTGAAGCTCTTTATCTGACTTTCAATTCTGAATGATAGCTTTGCTGGGTAGAGTAATCTTGGTTGTAGGTTCTTGCTATTCATCACTTTGAATATTTCTTGCCACTCCTTTCTGGCCTGCATAGTTTCTGTTGAGAAATCAGCTGACAGTCATATGGGTGCTCCCTTGTAGGTAACTAACTGTATTTCTCTTGCTGCTTTTAATATTCTCTCTTTGTCTTTTGCTCTTGGCATTTTAATTATGATGTGTCTTGGTGTAGTCCTCTTTGGATTTTTCTTGTTTGGGGTTCTCTGCGCTTCCTGGACTTGTAAGTCTATTTCTTTCATCAGGTAGGGGAAGTTTTCTGTCATTATTTCTTCAAATAAGTTTTCAGTATCTTGCTCTCTCTCTTCTTCTGGCACCCCAATAATTCGGATATTGGTACGCTTGAAGTTGTCCCAGAGGCTCCTTACACTATCTTCATATTTTTGGATTCTTTTTTCTTTTCTGGTTGGGTGTTTTTTGCTTCTTTGTATTTCAAATCTTTGACTTGATTCTTGGGATCCTCTATTCTGCTGTTGAATCTCTGTATATTATCCTTTATTTCAGTCAGTGTATGCTTAATTTCTGACTGGTCCTTTTCCATATCCTTGAGGGTCTCACTAAATTTCTCAGAGGTTTCTAGAAGATTGAGTAACCTTATAACCGTGGTTTTAAACTCTATATCCAGTGTTTTGCTTTCACCCATTTATTTCATTTGTGACCTGTTTCTTTGTCTCCGCATTTTGGTTGCTTCCCTGTGTAGCTTGAGTTGATAGAGTGGCCTTGTGTGGTAGGTGTCCTACAGGGCCCAGTGGCTCAGCCTCCCTAGTCACCTGAGGTGGACACTCTTGGTGCACCTCTTTGTGGGCTGTTTGCACAGTCTTGTTGTAGTTAACCCTTGATTGCTGTTAGTATCACTGGGAGGAACTGACCTCCAGGCCAATTGGCTGCGATGACTAGCTGTGTCTACACTGGAAGATCTGTTGGGCAGGAGTCACCCTTATGGGGCAGGACTTGCTTCCATGGGGCTTTGGTGCTCACTGAGTCTGCCCCTTGAGTGTGTCTCTTATGGATGTGAAGAGTTGTAATCTGGTATGGTCTCACACTGACCATTGGGTACACTGGCTCTTGGATCTCCAAGGAGTTGCAAGGTCAGCCAGTGTCTGGGGCTGCCCAGCAGGAGCTACAGAGACCTCTGCAGATTCCTCCTCTTTGTATGGGGTTTGGAAGTGCCCAGACGTGGCCCAGCTGTGAAGCAAGGCCTGCTGGGCTTTGGGCCTTCTTTTGGAAGCTCTGGGGTTCTCTGACCCAGCTGCAGTTTGTTTTAGGTGAAAGGACAGGCCATTCATATGCAAAAGCCGATAAACACAGCTTTGGTGGTGTTGTAAATTGGGTGGGGTGGGGTCTCTGGGAATCACCAGGGCAGAACAAACAGCAGTGGCTGCCAGTCAGCCCTGCACTGGAGAGGTCCCTAAGTCTCTGCATTCCGAGCCTCCGTGTCCTGCGCCCCCACGCAGGAACAATGATCACTGAGAGCACCTCTGAGAGAAAGCTGCCCTCATGTTCCTGTCCCGATGTCAGACAGTCCAGTTTCTCCCTGTATGTGTCTGGGTCCCCCAGAGTCTCACCCGGAACTGGAGTTCAGAGCAAGCAGGAGCTTGTATCACCCTCCCGATTAAAAGAGCAGCACATCCAGGTGTCAGCACGTTCCATGCCTCCGCACCTCATACCAGTCTCAATACGCTTTCTTCACCTCTCCAGCTGTGGAACTTCCAGTCAGCCATCTTTCCCGTGGTTCTGGGTGGTAGTTGTTCTGCCTTTTAGATGTAATTTTGATGTGGTTATGAGAGGCAGCAAGTATAGGTGTTTACCTATGCTGCCATCTTTCTGTCACACAGCTTTGATGAGCAGCAAAAAAAAGTCTGTGATTCTTTATTTTAATTAATATACAATGGAGACTAGAATGATTAATGGCTCTCTAAAAGAAGTCTTGTTTTTTCTTGGTTCCATAGTAGTCAATTTTCAAACTTCTATGAACATGGTGATGTTCTCTTTGAATTGCCCTTGTAATTTTTGGAATTATTATTATTATTATCATCATCATTTTAAATGTTTTTATTCACTTCAGAGAGAGAATGGCAGTGGGAGAGAGAGATAGAAACATCCATGATGAGAGAGAATCATCAATCAGCTGCCTCCTGCACTCCCCCTACTGGGGATCAAGTCTGAAACCCAGGCATGTGCCCTGACTGAGAATTGAACCATGACCTCCTGGTTCGTGAGTTTATGCTCAACCACTGAGACGCACTGGCTGGGCTGGAATTATTTTTAATTCCTTGCACAATATTACCACACATTTATTCATGTAGTGTAATTTCACACCTGAAATAGGATCTACTTACTCACAGGCCAATTTCAAAATCTGTTCATATTTTCTAATCTCTATGCTGCCAATGAGATCTTCATATATAATATGAATTTTTAATGATATTATTGAGGCCTGATTGACACATAAAAAGCTGTGCATATTTAATACTACATATGCAGATTAATGAGTTAAAGGATGAGTATATACCTATGAAACCATCACCACTATTAAGGCCATAAACAGATCCACCACCTCCCAAAGTTTCCTTCAGCTCCCATTATTGCTATTGTGATTGTCATTGTGATAAAAACACTTAACATATAATCTTAGCAAACTTGAAATATGCAATATAGTTTTGATAGGTACAGGCATTATGCTATTTAATAGTTCTCTTAAATATGGAGCCTTTAAAATTATTTTTGTCAGAAGATTTTAAACATTTTTAGGAAATAATTTTTACAGTATAGGTAAGAAAAATGAGTTATATTACTATCAAAGTTTGTGAAAATTAAATATCTAACTGTTCTATTTTCCTGTTTTAGGATATATCAGGACATTAATGGAGGCAAATTCTATTTATTTATTCAATGCGCATTTTGTATTAAAATTTGGTTTTACGTACAATACTCTGAAATATAATGTGGTCAGTACAATTCTATAAACAAGATGACCGTGGACAGTTTGGTTTGGATATGTTCAAACAACAACAGCAGGAATAGCCATGCCAACCAGCATTTATTGAGGGATTGCTAGTAATGGAGCTAAGTGCATTTTAGACATTAAAAGTGAGTGCTCAGCCCTATGAAAGGAAGGTGTATTATATCTCAGTTTCACAGAAGCAGTTATTAGGAAAGAGAGAAGGTACGTGATACGGCCTCACCGACTCAGCAAGTAGGAACACACGATCTGCACCAGAAGCCATTCTCACTCTCTAACCTTTACAGAATGTTCTTTTCCAATTGATTTTAAAATTCTGGTTGTCATGTTATTTAATACAACAGGAATATATAGACTCCAAATTATTAATGCTTTTGTTTAAAAGAAAAAATAATAAAAACTATGAAAAACATTATGGAGCAGAAACATGCTAACCTTACAAACAGCCAGCTATAGTGTGGGAGCCACATACTAGACTGAGAGGTGAAAAACTTAATTTAAATATTAACTGTAACCCTTATTAAAAGAAATCTTGAAATTTCTGAAAATACTGTGTGTGTTTTTCTCTAAAGAAGGGGTCATAATTGCCACTTTATAATTTTTGTAAATATACTATTCAATATATGCTTTACGTGCAAGCCTTTTATAAATGTGATCTTTTTATGAACATAGACATTGTCTTATGTTATCGATGTCTTATCTAAGACTGATACTAGATAATTTACTTAAATATCCTTGCTATCCTATTACATGTGGACACTTAAGTGATGTATCTGTTGGGTTAGGCATGTGATCTGGGTGATTTTGTTAGAGTAGCTACATGTTCTGCCATCATCTCCCCTCCTGTGTTCTCTGATATTAGTGGAATGCATTTAGAAGAACCTGTAACAAATTTTAGTGAAAATTTTGTTAAAACCTTCTTTGGTACATTAAAAAATGGGGGGGGGGAGTATTTGCCCATATTTGATTAGTGGAAGACAGGTTTTAAGACACTTAGACAACCAGACTAAGTGTTCTCCCTACATGCTCTCTTCCTGGTTGGAGCATTGACAGCCTAAGAACAAGGAAGACATTAATTGGCCTTAACAAGATAATAATTAACAAGATAATAACAATGAGTTACTTGACAGGCTATCCACATAAATCGCAAAATAAAGTAATTATTATTTATGAATTAAAAACTGGCTTGGGATTATTAAAAAATATAGCATTTCTTCTAGGGGTTAACCTGCTCATGTAGTATTTATCAATTGGTGCGGCAGAATCATTCATTTCTTTTGAAACATTATTCTATAAATGCATTCTAAAAGTCTATTTGTGTAAGGCAATATTTAGGATGATTAACTGCATGAAAGGAGGATGACAATATATGGTATTAGTTCAACATGAACTTTCACTTTTAAATCAGATGTGGGTTTTGGGTCTATTTTCACCACCAATTACCTGTGCAAACATGAGAATTATAATTAACTCCTTTTAATCGATCCAACTTTTTGCATCTGTACATAATTTATTAATAGCCAATTATATATCAGGCACATTTTCAACATTCTTTATGTCAATAACAATTTAATCCTACAATTACCCAACATAAAAAAGTATTTTTACCTCTGTTTTATGAATTAAAAAACTGAGGAGAAGACAGTTTAATTTACTCACAGTCACATGGCCAATACATGGAGGACCTGGGGTTTTAACACATGTATCTGTCATAGGAGAGGTTTTTAATGATCATGTTATACCCTACCCATCCTACTTCTACAGTTCTACAATTAAAGATTGATTGAGATAATGCAAACAAAGCACCTAACATAACACATACCTAATTTTCAGGGTTGTATGAGGGTTATGTATTATTACATACTAAGGCAATCTCACTAAACCTGACACATCATTGAAAGCCATTAGAAAAACATATAGAACCAAATACATTCTATGTCTTAGGTATTTTTTTTTTATGACAGTGTCAAAATCTATGCTTACAGGATGAATCAAATAAACAAAAGATAGTCTTTTGTCCCAATCAACTTCTTTATTTTCTCTGCTGCTTTTACTGTTACAATTTCACTGTTCATTAACAGTTTCATGAATGGGTGAGCTAAGTCAGGACAACTTTGTGAAAGCTAATCATTTAATTTAACATCAGTTATAAAAGACGTGGGTTTTAAATGAGAAGATAGACATGAGACATATCGCTTTAAATTAGCCTCAGGAGTTGAAAGATTCCTATTACTTATGCTACCTGTTTCCCCCATGGCCATGGCCATGTATAACAGAATCTCTGTCTCTCCCCATTCCACGTCACCATTCTCAGCCAACTATGTAACTAGAACCTGTCAAAAAAGATCATGTGATTTTGATGGTTTCATGAGTAGAAAATTTAAATTGAGAAGATACAAAAGTCACTAAACTGATGCAAGCATTTGAGAAGCTCAGAAAACATCTTGCAGTGTGTTTTATAGCTTTCATAGTTTCAATGGGATTTTTTTATATGTATTGGCCACAGTGCTACAAAATATTAATTCCCCCTAGTTTGTGGTGAATTAAAAAAGTGTCATGCCCAGCATCAACCTATGAACCAGGAGGTCACAGTTCTATTCCCAGTCTAGTGGTGGGCTCAATCCCCAGCTTGGGGTGTGCAGGAGGCAACTGATCAATGATTCTCATCATTGATGTTTCTATCTTTCTTTCCCTCTCCCTTTCTCTCTGAAATAAATAAAAAATTATTTTAAAATAATTTGTCTGATGGTTTTGGCCTGCTGTATTCCAAGTGGATAATGGTACTGTTTTAGGGTTTCAGTGTTCTGTTTATTGAAGATCATTCTGTTTGAAATGGGAGAAAAGCTGAGTTAAATCCATCTTTTTAAGTTTATGCCCTACTTTAAATATTTGTCAAAGATGGCTCATATTATGAACAGCAAAGCCATTCTCATCTTTATATGAGCATTTGCAAATAAATGAATAAATAAAGTTTTATAATATCCTCAACAGAAGCTCCCCATGGTTTTTATAGAAAACCCATTAGCTGAATTTAGATTTTCAATTAATTCTGGAATAGAACTTTGCAGGAAGACACAACACATTTTTAAAATTGCATGATATTTGTATAAAGTTATTATTTCTTTTTTATGTTGGTTTCTGGGGTAAGCTTGTTATAATATGGTTCTGAAAATTATAATTAAAAACAATTACTGCATTTTGCAATGGTTTTAGAGGAAGAGAAGAATCATGGTGCAGCTTACCTCTCTTCCCCTATAGGGATCTAATTTTTGTAGTATATTAGAAAAATCACAAATAAAGCATAAAATAGATATCAACTTGGGCATCTAAATCTTGGGATCAATACGCTCAGATGTGCCTGCAGAAATATGACTGAGTCCAGACATTATTTTCTCTTACCCAAGTAGTTACATGGGAAAGGATTTCAGCCCTGATGTCTTTGTCCATTACAAGTGAAAGAAAGTGACTGCATGGGTCTTTCTGCTAGGAAGAGTGGAGAAGTCCTACTTGGATATGCCTCCCAGAAAGGAGAGATGTTCAAGAGAGTTGCTGAAGTGACCAGAAGGTAAACGTGAAAAAAATTAAGTGGGAGGAATTATAATGCCTGCTTTCAAGACTTACTGCAATCCTATAGTAAGCAGTGTCCTATTGGCTTAATTGTAGACAAATAGATAAAAGAAAGATAATAGGGAGTGCAGAATAGATCCCCAGTTATGTGATCGATTTTTTAATAAAATGTGTTCAAGTGATTTAATGAGAACAAAATATTTGTACATATGGTATAGAAAATGTTAATATATTCATAAATATGAAACTTGACCATATTACATATCAAACAGAAAAATAAATTGAGATGAATTATAGACCTAAATATTAAAGCTATAAGAGATAAGCTTCTAGGAGGAAATAAGAAAATATCTTCATAATCTGTGTCAGCAAATATTTTTTTTGACAGAACATGGAAGCAAGGGGCTTCTACTTTGACTATTTAACTAAATTCTATAATAAAAGAGAAACAATTGAATAAAACAGGCAATAGATATAAATGGACACTACACACAAAATACAAATGACGCAAAAGCACATGCAGGAATGCTCAACATTGTTTGTCATCAGAGAAATGCAAATTAAAACCACAATGAGATACTCCTTTTCACCCACAAAAAAAAAAAAAAAAAATGGTTAAAATTTAAAGGCCTGACAACAACTCAGTGTTTTTGTATGTGAAGCAACCAGAACTCTCATACATTACTGGTAAATGACAAATTGCAAAATCACTTGAGAAATCATTCTGGCAGTTTTTCATATAATTAAACATGCATCTGCCCTATGACCTACCAATTTCATATCTAGATATTCACAAAAGAAAAATTAAAACTTATCCAAGAAAAAGCTTATACAAGATATGGAATTGGTAGATCATAATTATAAATGTCCCAAAATGAATTACTCAAATGTTTGTGAGGAAAGAAGGGATAAACACATTGTGTTAAGCCCATGCAATGTAATTGTACTCAGTATCTTCTTAATCAACTCCAGTTGCTATAACAAAATACCATAGACTGAGTGTCTTAAACAATGGACATTTATTTCTCATAGTTATGGAGGTTGGGAAATAAGTTCAAGATCAAGAATGCAGAAGATTTGGGTCTTGGTGCAGGCCTTCCTTCAAATTTGCAGATGGTCAAATACTTTCTGTGTCCAGCAAAGAGAGGTAGTTCTTCTGTCTACTCCTGTTCTTACGAGGGCATTAATCCCATCATGGGGTTCCTCATTACCTCATCGAATAACTTCTAAAAGGCTCCACATCTAGTAACATAATATTGGGGGTTACAGCTTCAAAGTATGAATTTTGGGGAGACACATTTGGTCCATAACACTCAGCAATAAAAAAAATATGCTACTAAAATGAGCAACAACACAGATAAATGTCAGAAACATTATTCTGAGTAAACAGAAACATGTACACAGAATATATACTTGCCCAGTAGTTGAACATCAACTTATGAACCAGGAGGTCATGGTTCAATTCCTGGTTGCAGGCTCAATCCTCAGTGCAGGTTGTGCAGCAGATAGCCAATCAATGATTCTTTCTCATCATTGATATTTCTATCTCAGTCTCTCTCTCCTTTCCTCTTTGAAATCAATAAAAATATTTTTTTAACAAAGTATATACTCTATGATTCAATTTGTATGAAGTTTCTAGGACAGGCAAAAATAATCTGTATTGAAGAAATTTAAACAGTAGTTGTCTATTGTGTTGGGGGTCTGGGAAGGGTAGGGGCAAAAAGGAACTTTCTAGGATGATGAAAATGTTCCATATGTTGATAAGAATATAAATTTTGAGTCTATTGTCAAACTCATTGAACTATACTCTTAAGATCCTGGTATTTAATTTTATGTAAATTACAATTTAATTAAAAATAAAAATATTATATATTTACTGAAATATGTTTATAGATAATGAAATAATTTAAAAAAATTAAAGCACTAACATTCTTGATCCAATCCATTACCCATGGTAACCATGATTTTACCCTCAAAATACACCATTTCTCACCATTTGTACTATTATAACTCTACTAATATAATATCTTTCTTAAACTACTTCATTAACTTATTGATTTATTTTACTATTTCAATTCTTACTCCCCTACTGTTATTTTATTCCTCAAGTAATGTCAAAAGTAAACAAAGCCAGATACTAGTGGTAACACTGTGGGATAGATTTATTCAGTAATAACTATTACAGTAGGGTAGAGGGTGCAGCCTGGACTGAGCTCAACTTTAATTTGTGTAGAGGTGCCTGGGCATTGTGAAGGAAAAGTGAGGCAATAGAGAAAATGATCAGCAGGCACTTGAACAGAATCAGAGAAAAGGAACTTTTCAAAAAGTGAGAAGGGGGATGTGATTAGGCCATCTGGGTTTGCCAAATGGCACTTATTGAAGTTAGGCTATTACCCTCCCACAGAGACTGGGAGAAGCTCTATCTTCAGGCATTGGCTGAAGAAAACATAAAATTCTTTGGCAGACTTAAGCCTTCCCAGGCAGATAATGAAGGGGGCTGTAGCCATGCTTCTAGGGAATCAGCTTTGAGCTGTTAGAAACTGTGCTCTTAGGGTTTGCCTGTATGTGAGAGTGAGAAGGTGGATGGATCATTTGTGCTGAATCTGTAGTTTTTGTAGGCCAGGACACCTCAGAAGAGTCTGACTAGAGTTTGGTTAAGGGAACAGTCTTTGTCAGCAGCCAGAGAAAAAACATTTTTTAAAGTTAAGTTTTTAGCATCTTTTACAAAAAAATTTCCCAGTGGTTTTCTATAACAGTAAGAAGAAGAATCAACCTTCTTCATGTGATATGTAAGGATTTAATGATCTTCCCTAGTCTGTCCATTCTAAATCATTCTTAACATTCTCCTCTGATTATTCTGTTTCAGCCAGCCGATATTTACTGAATAAACGAAATATTGCACTATCATAAGTCTTTTGTTCTTGTTTCTTTTTTCTTGCAACTTTCTAATCCACTGAAGCAATGACCTTCTTATTCACATCCTTTCAGAATATTCAAATATCACCTCAAAGAACCTTACATGAACTCCCAATCTAAAATTGCACCCCACCCTAAAATACTCCACACTCTGTTTGATTTTATGCACAGAATTTTTCATTATCTGGCAGTATTTCATATTTTATTCATAGGGTTATTATTTAATCCTTTCCCCCCTCATAATAATATATACTCCTAAGGACATATATGTGTCTCTCTTTTTCACAGTTCTATTCTCTTTAATTAGAAGGGTGCTTAGCAATCAGTAGGTGCTCAGTAGATGTATACTAAACAAAGAAAGAATTCACTAATTTTCTTGATGTGGTTTTATACTTTTACCTGAAAATAATATTGTTGCTACATTACAGTTTAATTTCACTTATGTTATGAGGATACTCACTTTCTAGTCACTCAGAAAAAGGGACCATTATTGGAGTTGTCTTAAACTTACTCCCAAAGAATGTACTGGCAATTTAAAGACATTGTGCATAGGAAATATTGAATCTGATAAAATCTAATAAAGAATTAAAGCACTTTTTCATTAACAATACATTGATTAAGAAAATAAGCAGTGACCCCAAAATAGAAGAATGGCAGGTGATGAAGAACTTTTAATTGACCTTTGTTCAACAGTGTAATTTAGTGAATTTAAAACTCCTTTCTGTTGAGTCCAATTTATACCACTACCTGTTTAGGATTATTTTTTTCTTATCTGATAGTTTCTGGTTTAGCAAATTAATAGAGCTTATCTACCTACAGAATGCTCATTTTGGACCTTTGATCATCTTGAAATAAAGTAGCACTTAAAAGGAATAAAAATTGCCATTTGATGGTGATAAAATGACTTTTGTATGTTACATTTCTGTAAGATTAAGGATTCAATATCTGTCCCAAGGAAATGGATGCCTGCTGAATGACCATTAATCTCCAGGAAAACAACTGCACTTTGGTTGTTACTCTTAAATTAAAACTTAGGGGCAACACAGGGGACAAGGCAACTGATCACAAGTCTCTCAAATTCAAATACCAGATTGTGTTCTGATAAAGATTTGTCTTCCAGTGTGTTTTATAGGCTTTCATATAGTTCTAAGGCCCCAAATCCTAGGAAGCTAGGACGGATCACCTGGAATTCTCATCTCTTCCTCTGTCTCTCTCCCCTCCCTTTTTTTTTTTTTCTTTGAAAAAGATTAAGTCTGATAACTAAACACAAAGTTGGCTAAATGGCTTCCTTGTTCATTTCTATCTAACTCACATATAACCTTTGGTATTCTGTATCTCACCACCAAAATAGTGAGGTAAGGTTATTTCAAGCAAGATGTAACCAATTAATGTGTAGAATAAATGCATATTTACTCCAATGCCAAAAAAGAACTGCTCTTGAAAGCATAGCCTGGGCAGTGGTAATGACCCCTTGCGTGACCCAGCAAACCTATGTAGGAGAACAAACCAGAGACAGAGACATTTACCCCACTATGGGCAAATGAGTAGGAGAAATCAAGAGAAGTCTGAGTCATCTTTGATGTATAACAGTAACAATGTCTATTTCCTAGGTCTTCAGGGCTAAATATATAGTTTATAAAATATCAATCAAGACTTGTAAAGGTCCTTCAATTTAAAAATTTCTTAAATTCATAAAAAATATATAGTAGAGGAGAGAAACCAAGATGGCGGCATAGGTAAACACCTAAACTGCTGCCTCGCACAACAATTTCAAAACTACAACTAAAAGACAGAACGGACACCATCCAGAACCGCAGGAAAGCTGACTGAGTGAAAATTCTACAACTAGAAGGAAGGAGAAAAGCTCACAGAGAATTGGAGGTACGGCAAAGGGTCTTGGTGCGCGCAGAGAGGAAGGGCGGCGGAGTGCCTGGCTGGCTTTCTCTGGCGGAAGGGAGCCCCCGACCGCATTGAACCCCAGTTCTGACTGCACTGAACACCTATTCCGGGCGAGCCCCTGGGGACCCACGCTCTTGTGGGGGGAGTCTGGACTCTCGGGCGGAGACTCGGGAGCCGGGGAAGGCGGAAGACTGAAAGTCCGCTCGCGCCAGTGCGCACAAAGGCTGCGGGAGGCTGCCACAGGCTTTCCCTAGCGGAAGGGAGTGAGAGGCTCCTGACGGCACCGAACACCAGTTCTGACTGAAGTGAGCCCCAGTTCTGACTGCAGTGAACCCCAGTTCCAGGCGAGCCCCCGGAGACCCACGCTCTTGTGGGGGGAGTCTGGACTCTCGGGCGGAGAATCGGGAGCCGGGAAGGCAGAGGACTGAAGGCACACACGTGCTAGCAAGGGCAAGGCTGATGGGAAGCCAAGACTGAGACTCCACCCCATCCAAGCTGAGCACAGAGGCTATTGCAATTTGGCAAGTCTAATCCTATAAGGCTGTCTCCAGCACCGAACTTCTCCCAGCATAGACACAGCTGATCCTTACAGCCAACTGGCCTGGAGGTCAATTCTTCCCAGTGATACCAACAACAATCAAGACTTAATTACAACAAGGCTGTACACACAGTCCACAAAGGTGTGCACCAAGAGTGTCCACCTCAGGTTAACTGGGGAGGCAGACCCACTGGGCCAAATTGGAAACCTAGCACACAAATCTAACAACTCAGGGAAGCAGTGAAAATGCGGCGTCTAAGAATCAGATCACAAACGAAAGAAATGGAGGAAAACAAACGACTGGATATAGAATTCAAAACCACGGTTATAAGGCTTTTTAAGAATATCCTAGAAAAGGCCGATAAATATAACGAGACCCTCGAAGAGATGAAAAAGGACCAACTAGAAATTAAACATACACTGACTGAAATAAAAAATATTATACAGAGACCCAAAAACAGACAAGGGGAACACAAAAATCAAGTCAAAGAATTGAAATACAAAGAAGCAAAAAACACTCAACCGAAAAAGCAAAAAGCAAGAAAAAAAATCCAAAAAGTTGAAGATAATGTAAGAAGACTCTGGGACAACTTCAAGCGTACCAACATCAGAATTATGGGGGTGCCAGAAGAAGAGAGAGAGCAAAATACTGAAAACCTATTTGAAGAAATAATGACCGAAAACTTCCCCCACCTGGTGAAAGAAATAGACTTACAAGTCCAGGAAGCCCACAGAACCCCAAACAAAAGGAATCCAAAGAGGACTACACCAAGACACATCATAATTAAAATGCCAAGAGCAAAAGACAAAGAGAGAATATTAAAAGCAGCAAGAGAAAAACAGTTAGTTACCTACAAGGGAGCACCCATACGACTGTCAGCTGACTTTTCAACAGAAACTATGCAGGCCAGACGGGAGTGGCAAGAAATTTTCAATGTGATGAATAGCAAGAACCTACAACCAAGATTACTCTACCCAGCAAAGCTATCATTCAGAATTGAAGGGCAGATAAAGAGTTTCACAGACAAGAAAAAGCTAAAGGAGTTCATCACCACCAAACCAGTATTATATGAAATGCTGAAAGGCATTCTTAAAGAAGAGGAAGAAGAAAAAAGGAAAGATAAAAATTATGAACAACAAATACATATCTATCGACAAGTGAACCTAAAAATCAAGTGAATTAAAAACCTGAGGAACAGAATAATATGGTGAATACAATAGAATCAGGGGCATAGAAAGGGAGTGGACTGATAATTCTCAGGGGGAAAGGGGTATGGGGGGGTTCATAAAGAGACTGGACAAAAATCATACACCTATGGATGAGGACAGTGGGGGGTAGGTAAGGGCAGAAGGTGGGGTGGGAAATGGCTGGAGGGGAACTATGGGGGAAAAAAGGAGAAATAATTGTAATAATCTGAATAAAGATTTATTTAAAAAAAAAAAAAAAAAAAAGAAAATAAAATGCTAAGAAAAAAAAAAAAAAAAAATATATAGTAGACCAGGTGATGGAAAAAATGTTTTTGCAATTTCTGACCCTTTCACTTTTTACTTCTTTGCATCATAAAAATAATCCATGCACTTAATCTAAAAGAATACCTGAGAAAGTTCAGTAGAAGGATGATGATAATCAACCTTTTATAGGCATCAGATAAGTAAGATTGTCAGAGTAGTTTTCTGGGTTCTCACAAAAAACATAACCAATTAGAGATTATATCAATATCTATCAGAAATTTATCCTAAGAAATTGACTTATATAATTATGGAACTTGAGAAGTACCCGAATTTTCATTTGGCAAGTTGGAGTCCCAGGAGAGTTGATGGTTTAGGTCTGGTCTAAGTTCAAAGGCCTCTGAGAATCAGGAAAACAGATACATACATTCCAGACTGAAGGCTGATAGGCTCAAGATCCAAGAAGAGACCATTTTTCATTGTGAGTCAGAGAGCAGAAAAAGACCAATCAATGTTATCAGCTCAAAGATAGTCAAGCAGAGAAAGTTAATTCTTCCTTGCTCCCTTTTTGTTCTAGTCATACCTTCATTGGACTGAATGAGGACCACCCACATTGAGGAGGTCAATCTGCTTTAGGCAGTCAACCTATTCAAATGCTATGCTCATCCAGAAACTCCCTCAGAGACACACCTAGAACAAGGATAACCAAATATCTGGGCATGTCATGGCCAGTAAAGTTGACACATAATATTAACTCTCATCCTTAGGCATCTTTGAAAACAAAACTTTGTAGGAAGCCTTACTGACTTTATTTAAAAAAAAATCCTCAATTTCTGATTTAATGACTACATTTTTTCTTAAGTTTTCCTTTCTTTCTTTTACTTCCAACATGGTATATTTTCATCATATGATTTGTATTGCTTACAAAGAATATATTGAAGACAACAAACAAAAGGAAATGAAAATGAAGTCCTAAGGTTAGCAATACACATCCTTGCCTTATATCAGTTAACTTGAATACTTAGGGAAGTTCTTTCCAGTATCATTTAGTAGCTTATAATTTTTCTTGATGGCATGAAAGATTATGACTGACTCATAGGGAGAAATTTATACATTGGAAAATTGTCCTTTACTATTTGCCCTTAAGGCTGGTATTTAAAGCCTTCTGTAATCTGCTCTTGGTTATGTTTTCTTCCTTATTTCCTAGTACAATTCTTCCAAGAATCTCCATGCCTCTCTGATTGGTTACCTTACTGCCTTTCACCTTTGACCCTTGTCCTGGCTTCCTTGTCACGTTTTCCTGAACTTGGGCTTGCGCACCACAAAGTCATTTGAAATGGGATGCAAAAAAACTGGATTTGTGTTTCAGCACCACCACTACCATCTGCTTAATCTTGTGCATAAACATCTGTCAAATGGGTATAGTATACATTATATATGTTTTATTCTTTTAAATTCAAAATAGGTTCAATAATAAATGAAAAAAGATGAAGAACAAATTAAATTCATCTGGAAAAAATAAATGTGTCTGGATTTATTGTCCAATAAGAAACCACAGAATAGCAACTATATCTACTTCTATGTACAGTACTATTCCTGCCATATTAATAGGATTGAATAAATGTGTAATAAAATATTTAGTTTATGTGAGAGTGTAAAATAATGTTCTTGAAGCATAATCATTTGACTCTATATCTTTAAATTTTACAGAATATTGAGTGTATTATATCTCTGATATGTATTTCAAAAATCACTGGTGCCTTGAATTTTAAAATGGGCTTGTATGAATTCATGAATGAGTCATCTAAAAAATAAAGTTGCTAGAAAAAAGAAAGAAAAAAGAATAAAATTACTATATGAAGCACTTCAATTACAAAGCAGCTATTTCTACAATACAATAACCAGAACTCCACTACTGTGAAAAGCTACAGAACTAATGATAGTACAGAACTCAAGTATATGTATATAAATTGGATTCTGGCAAAACATAAGGCCACAAAGTCACCATTAAAACTAAATATATGTAAAAGTTTTTATTCAAAAATGTATATTCCTTGTAGTGCTACTAAAAGTATAACAATGCTTAGGAACTTAAAGTTTAGAAAAAACAGCTTTCATCTTCATAACTACTATTGCCAATATCTCAACTCATGTCAGATAAACATGAAAGGAGACCTTTTTATTGTAAATATTTATTCAGAGAATAGAAAAGATGATTTATTCTAAATGAAATATAGAAAATCACTTGTTTACAATTATGTAATTTATGTGAAAACATCCATTGCATGCAATTATGAAGATCATAAATTAAAATAGTTTTCAAATCATTAAATTGAAAGAGTAATCCTTAATATAAGTCTGGCTTCAAATGTGATATTAGCAGATAACAAAATTCATTATTGAGAGAGAATATTATTTTCTAAAATTAAATCATAATGTGAATTATGAATTACATCATGTTGGTTTATGTAAATGAATTTACACTCACAAGAAAATAATATGGGAACATAAAGTTCTTCTCCACATTTCTTTTTAACAATGGGTATTATCAGTCTTTCAAAGTTTTGCTCACCTGACACTGGAAATTCTCTCTCATCCTATTTGCATTCATTTAGTTACTACTTTGGGGAATGTAAGACAATAAAAACTATACATATATTAATCTCTGCCTCCAGGAACTGATGACCAAGGCCAAGATTATAAGCTTAGAATTTTTATCTCCACCCCTCATCCTCTTGAGAAAGGAAAAGGACTGAAAATGGAATTAATGATTGATCATAACTGTGAGGAAGCCTCCATAAAACCCCCAAAGTACTTAACCTGTGGGATCTGAAGCTATCTCCAGGTACCTGGTATCATAATTCAGTTAAATTGCAGGACACGCAGCTGGTGTCACAGAGAATTGCTGGTGGGAGAAGGCTCTCACACATCTGGTGACCAGAAGTGTCAAAAGGAAAGTATTCCATGTGAAAGCAAAGGAGAAAGACACTGGAGGAACACTACACTTTTTTCTAACTCAGGAGGAGTAGACTACAGAGTTCTTTTCAACACAAGCAACATATTAGTTTTCGGTTGCTATTGTAAAAAATTACCCTAAACTTAGTGGCATACAGCATACAAATTTATCATCTTTCAGTTCTGCAGGTTGGAAATCTAATATAGCTCTCACTGGGTTTAAAGTCAAGGTGTTGGCAGGGCTGCATTTCTTTCTGTGGGTGATGGATAAGATCTATTTCCTTGTCTTTTCCAGCTTCCAGAGGGCACTCACAGTCCTTGACTCGCGATCCTATTTCATCCACCTTCAAAGCCAGCAGCATCAGGTCAGGTGCTGCTCACATATCACTCCGACTGCCTCTTTGGCCACTTTCTTTAGTTTTACTACTAATTATCCTTGTGATTAAATTGGGCTCCAACAGATAATCCAGGATAATCTCTCTAATTTAAGGCCAGTTGAGTAGCAACCTTAAACCTATCAGCAATCTTATTTGCTATTTTGCATATAATGTAATATGTTTATAAATTCTAGCAATTAGGCCATGGGCATCATTGGAGGCCCATTATTCTATAAATTACAAGGAAGATGGTTAGTTATTTGTGCGTGCGTGCGTGTGTGTGTGCGTGTGTGTGTGTGTGTGTGTGTGTGTCTTATTTCTTCTGTTTATAGCCTTTACGTTGAAATTTTTTATTGATTTGTTTTGAAATCACTATATGATTTCTTTATATAAAATCATCTTAAATTCTGATATCTAGTATAAAATTAATTCCTGCCAAATAAAATAGAATCTGAACAACTTGAAATAGTACCTAGTGTTAGTGAAACAGAAGTACTTTTCCAAACTAAGCACTTACAGTGTGTGTGTGTGTTCTTGTGTGTTTAATTCAATTTAACTCATGTGCTCAGAACAGTAATGTTTAGAATTAACTCAGCTCTCATTTACCATGTGATTAGCTGTATTTATACATTAATTTTTAAGCACACGAGCCACACTATATCTTCCTCTTTTAATCCTTACTCTATTTAGGATAATTGGTTAGTTGGCTGACTTCAATTAGTATTTTTTTTAGTACAAAATGTTTATTTGATTCTCTTGCCATAGTAGCCAGCTGTAAGATGACCCCCAGTTATCTGAGTCTCCTGGAATTTCCACTTTGGGTAGTTTCCTCACACATTTTACAAGGGTTGGTCTGTATTATCAATAGAATGGAAGACATGATGATATGTCACTTTTGAGACTAGATAACAAATGCCACTTTAGCTTCTGTCATTCTTTCACTCTCAGATTGCTTGCTCTGAGGGAAACTCGCTGCCATATCATGAGGACACTCAGGCATCACTGAGGAGAGACCCACCTGGAAGAAAACCAAAGCTTCCAGCCAAAAGTCAGCTGGAACTGAGGCCCCCTGACCAGCCATGTGTGGGAGCCTTTTTGCAAGAAGGTTCTTAAACCTCAGTTAAACTTCAGATGATGCAACCCAGGTGAAAGATGGAGTGACTGCAAGCTCAGGAGATCCTCTCAGAAAGGACCACTCAGCTACTTTGCTCCAGGATTCCTGGCCTCAGACACTTTGGGATAATAAATAATCATTGTTTTAACTCTTTGAGTAGAGAAAGAATTTGTTATGCAGCAATCCTATCGAATAAAAGGGTAATATGAAAATTAACTGTCACTCTGTCACAAAGAAGATGGCACCCATAGCGGCCTGGGCGGGACCCTGGCAGCGTTGCCCTGGTGACACAAGCCCAGCATCCCGTGTTTGGGTCTCGCAGAAGGAGGGAGGGGCCTCTGGCCAGAGGCTGGGGCATAGGAAGCTGGCATCATTGCAGGCCGGGCTGTGGAAATGCCCCCCTTCCCAGTGCACAAATTTCATGCTCTGGGCCTCTAGTAGATAACCTAATAAGATCACTGTAGTTCCAAATGCAAACAGTCATGGACTTTGCATTTTCATCTTTAGTAAGAAGATAATAAGAACAGGCAACACAGAATTTGAAGATAAGTAGTTGAAATACCTTTTAAATTAGAATATATTTATTTTAATTTTAACCCACACTGCTTGTTTTATTAGAGCTCAGAATATTTAAAAAGTATTAAAGAAAGAACTTAAACCAAAAGATAATTGACTAAGTGGTTTGCATTTTTAAAGGTTTGTTTTTGTTTTGTTTTATTTTTATCAATAATTGACCTCCTAATAGTTCCTGGCATGGGAGAACAGGCCTCTGTCAATTCCATACGATATCAGCTTTCACCTCATAGGTCAGGCTATGGAAGTCATGTTGGTAGTTCTAAGCACAACTGCATGATGACATATTTTTTTCATTTCTGTATTATCCTGGTCCTACTACTGTGATACCAGTCTCTTCTTAGTTTGCCTTCATTAATTATAAGTCCTATTCCCTCTTCTGCTGGGGCTCAGATAAGTTTTAATTGTCTTCTGAATTCTATCGATTTATCATTTGTTAATAATTCAGATCTTTGTAGTATTGGAATGAAATTCAGGCTCATGCATTTACTGGCAATAAAGAGCCTTTTCCATTTAACAGCCCTTTCCTACAGATTTTTTTCCTAATGATCTTTATATTCATAATATCCAACTATTAAACTTCATCTTCAAAGACTAGCAAATGTAGATGGAGAATGCTATGTTGGACAATAGTAATTGGGTCCTAAACATATTAGTTTGAAATTTTTTTAATCTAACACAGTCATAGGCCACTTAACAATGGGTATATGTTCTGATAAATTTGGCATTAGGTAATATTGTCATGTGAAGATCATAGAGTGTACTTACACAAACCTAGATGGTACTTACACACCTAGGCTAGATTGCATATCACCATCACATATGTGGTTCTACTTAATGGAAACATCATTATATGGCACGTGACTATATATTTGGAATGCATAGGACTTTTTAAAAAATGACATGAAACAACTATTATGGGGATGAAAATAGAGAAAAGTCATACCAAGCAAGGGTTGGAGAAATCTGAATGTGTCCTACAGAAAATCTTACCTACATCACCATTTTGGCTGGAAATGGTAAACTGGTCAAAATTTAAGGCCTTTATTTCTATTTTTTATTTTTTTTTAAATATATTTTTATTGATTTTTTACAGAGAGGAAGGGAGAGGGATAGAGAGTTAGAAACATCGATGAGAGAGAAACATCGATCAGCTGCCTCCTGCACACCCCCTACTGGGTATGTGCCCGCAACCAAGGCACATGCCCTTGACCGGAATCAAACCTGGAACCCTTGAGTCCGCAGGCCGACGCTCTATCCACTAATCCAAACCAGCCAGGGCCCTTCGTACATTTTTAATTTGTTCAGACACTTGATGATAAGATTGATTTGTACACATTACAAATGAAGAAAGAGGAAGCCAAAGAAATGAAAACAAGAGTATGGCCTGCTGCTCTGAAGATCTTGGTTCCACATAGAATTTCTTAAATCTTTTAACTCTAAAGGTTTAAATGACAAAAAGAGAATGAGCTAGTGAGCATACTTCAAAGACATTTCACAGATCCCAATTTCTATATTTATTCATCATATTTCTATATTTCTCCCGACCTGTTTAATTTTCATATGAACATTAAATCACACTAATTGTGATAGCTTTCCTAATTTATCCAACATGTTGTTTTACTTCATGCATAAGCATTCATCTCTTGTCATCATCCATTAGTAGAGTATTGCTGTAAGAAATGAGCAATCTGTTGTATTAAAAAGAGATGTACTTGATTAGCTTGAGATCCTTTTTGTTTGCATGTGAAAAAGGTTAATCAACTAAAACACAGGTTTGTGTTTTGTTTTGTTTTTCCCCTCCCTGGTTGATAGCTTATTATCAGGGCCATTTTGGTATAGATTAGAATTCTGTTGGCAGATAGTTCTAGTTAAGACATTGTCCATACGCTGCTGTTATACTAGTATTTGCAATTCTCTCTTTATATTACTGTTTTAAGACACTTGGGGTTTGGGTATATGCACTTTCCTTGATTAAGAAATCAGATCATCAATTCAAGTTTAAAGTCCCATCATCTGTTATGCTTTTTCTGTGTTTTTATAAAGAAACTAGAGGCTTGGTGCACAAAATTTGCACACTTGGGTGGGGGGGGGGTGTCCCTCAGCCCGGCCTGTGCCCTCTCGCAGTCCAGGAGCCCTCAGGGGATGTCCAACTGACAGCTTAGGTCTGCTCCCATGGGCATCCTTAGTGCTGCCGTGGAGGTGGGAGAGGCTCCCCCTACCACTGCTGCACTCGCCAGTCATGAGCCCAGCTTCTGGTGCACTGACCACCAGGAGGCAGCTCCTGCATTGAGCATCTGCCCCCTGGTAGTCAATGCCCGGTATAGCGCCCAGTCGTTCTACCATTCGGTCGATTTGCATATTAGCCTTTTATTATATAGGATTTTATATTTTTTATTCTTAACATTAAATGGTATGAGAAATACTTAAATTGAAGTTTAGATTCCTGTTTTGTTAAAGAAAAATTATACATCTGTGTAGTCAATTTGATATATTAGCATTATAGCCAATTTCAGGACTATTATATGGTTCTAGATATTTTTACTTTAAGCATTTTTGTCATAAACATCTTTGCCACACCATTTTCACTGCAAGTATTTCCGCCACAAACATTTTCATAGCACAACTAATTGACCATGAGGCAATTTCGTTGTAAAACATAAAATAACTGGTTGACAGTTTGGTTTGCTTAATGTACTTAAACCTTGTCAATTAGGTTTTATTTCTCCATGGACAAAGTTCTTGCAGTACACCCACTTTTATATTATATAAATCTTAGCCCACCTTGTGGTCTATACAGCAATGAATAGACTATATGTGGTAATCTTAAAACAGTGGATGATAACAACTACATAAAAAGCCAGATTGCAATTCTGCACGTAAAGCCAGATTTCATACTATGCTAAAAAATGAAAATATATTATTTTTCAAATCCTTTCTGAGTGCAGTCATCCCTCCCATCCTTTAAAAACAAAAGTTTTCCAAACTATGGCAAATATGGAAAAAGTGGCTACTAATTAACAACAGGCTTCCAGAGCTGGAAACTGATACCAGTTTTAATAAAGGAAAAAAGAAAAAAGCTGTAGTCGGAGGGGAACAGTGTGATGTCAAACGAGGAGATCAATCAATAAGCAAAAAAAGGATTATGAACCAAAGACTTCAAAGACTATGTATATTTATTTTTCGCAATAAAGTATTTTAATTATATTAATTTTTATGTTTTATTACATCCCTTTAAATGTCTTTCTTTCATTTTTTATTTTATCGTTTACTGCAAAGTTGACTTATGGCTAATTAGTTCTGCATTGAAAATATTTGTGGCAAAGATGTGTATGGCAAACATGCTTACAATGAAAATACCAGACACATGATTATATATCTCCTAGCACAAATACTTATATCTATATGGTGCATATTTGGACAACTTATGTTCAAGAATAAAAATACATTTAGGAACTATTTTGTAGAAACACAGTACAAAATCCTACAGATCTAGATCAACCCTTTAATCAGGGGATTATATGAAGAGAACTTGGACTTTGTTTTTTATATGTATTCTACATTTATTCAAAGGATGCAGAGAACATTCAGTATACTTTGGAGAAACAGAATCCTCATACTCTTGCAAAATTCTCCCCTGATGTCACAGTTAACAGTTGTTTAATCAAGCCTGTTTTGTTTGAAGTACATTTGTCCCTTGGTATCTGCTGATGATTGGTTCCAGAAATCCCATGGACACCAAAATCTAAGGATGATCAAGTCTTTTATATAAAACTAGAGGCCCGGTGCACGAAATTTGTGAGAGAGTAGGCCTTCCTTCCCCTGGCTGCTGGGGCCAGCTTCCCTCTGGCACCCGGGACCTGGGCTTCCCTCGCAGCTCTGGCTTCCTCCAGAAGGTCATCCGGAAGGACATCTGGTCTAATTAGCATATTGTGCTTTTATTATTATAGATGATATAGTATTTGCATATAGCCTAAGCGTATCTTCCCATATACTTTAAATCATCGCTAGATTATTTATAACACTAATGCAATGTTAGTAGTTGTTATATTGTTTAGGGCATATGATAAGAAAAAAATGTCTATTCATGTTCAGTACAGACATAATCATTGTAGGCCTAACTATGGTACATAGTACACCAGCAACAGTGCCACTTCAAAATAAATATTTTCAATCCAAGGTTCATTGAATTCACAAATGTACTAGTAGAACCTGCAGATGTGGAGAACTGACTGTATGTGTTTATTTTTTGGTAATATGCTGGGAGGTGTGTAGGAATACATGGGCCATGAGACCAGTAAAGGGACATTAGAAGAGATGTCTCTGCTCAAAGTTCTCTAATTCATATCATTCACCTGCAAAGGATTCTCATGAATAATTAATAATAATAATGATAAGAATAAATTCTGAAAGGTGTATTCACACATATGAATTTTTCAGTTTTGCTTATACTGTGGGTTCAAGAATGTTTTGGGGTCTAGGAGAGTCTTAGGGGTATACACCTGAGTTTGATGCTATTGTAAGATATAATATTTGAACTCTAGAAGATTTGAAATCATAAGGTGAGTAAGAGTCATATTAGAAGATATCAGTGGAAAAGGAGAAAGAACGAAACACATTATGAAATTTTTTTCATAGGAGTTAAGCTAGTTTTGATACAACTCCATTTTCACCCCACTGGTATCTCATTGACATCAGTGTGCATCCCAATCATTAACATTTTAAGAAGGAGAAATTTTTACTGTTAAATGAGAAGTTTCAAAAGGCAAATAAACATAAACTTCAGGAAACAAAAGCCACCCAGGGACTCCATAAAATCAACCCAGTAAATATCAGCATTTTGGTAAGTCCTGTTCCTGTCTTAGAAATGGACTCTCTTTCTATTATGGGGAGGAGCTTTGCCTTGCTCCTTCTGTTCTCTGGAATTCTCCTAGATGTGGGGTTCCAGAGGAAGGATTCTTACCAATTCAGCTAGCTATTGATAGTTGTTGGTGTTTTATACTAGGTCACAGTAAAAAACATTAGTCAACACATAGTTAAAATTTAATGAAATGTTATTCATTTTGAAATTGACAGGATATTTATGAATCATAGTTATAGTTCAAATGTTGGAGATATAAAATGATGGCTTCCGCTTAGATGGCCTTCTCTAGTGATGATGACCTGAAATAAAAATAAGGACATACTATTTGACGAAGGGAATCTGTGCAAATTTCAGATAATAAAGAATTTCCCTGGATAGTCTCTGTTTGCACACACAGCTCCACTCTCTACACTCTTCCAGGTCCTGTGAAGCTGAGCCTGTTGGACTGCATCAACTGGGTCCCATACTGGGAAATGAGATACACTGGTAATCCCTGCATGCGGGGAAATAATTATAAAAATTATCAGTAAGATGACATTGGATAAAGAGCATGTAATGAGCAAGGCATTAGGAGATACACTGTGATAAGCTAGGCATTTAGTCATTATGGTGGCAATGGTATCACAAACACTATATGGTCAGTAGGCGGCCATTTTCAACCATATTCCAGGCAATGGATGGAATTTCATGTATTTTACATGAGAAGTTCCATGGTAAAATAAGTTCAGAAAGGCTGCACCAAATTTAAACTGATTTAATTACTGTAATATGATTGAAAATACCATATTATAATTTTCAAAACAAGTTTTAAAAGATTCTTATATCAATGTAGCATGACCTGAATAATGTCTGTTAATTTTCATGTACCATATTGAAGTTATTTCATAAACTTGTTACAAATGTATTTACCTTACTCATGGAAAAACCAGCAAGATTGTAAAGATGATTCTAATATTATTTTTTGAAATGAGCAATTAATAAGCAAAGAAAATTAAACATGAGAATAAAATTATTGCATTATATATGAAACTAGTTAATAACCTATAAAACAATGGAATCATAAACATAACCTTTGAGGTTATTTCTAGCATAAACACATCATTTGCATAACTTTTAGACAAGAGTCTTTAGCTAGCTTATAATTCCATGCAGTGTGGGTTCTAATCAAGAGGAAATGGCAAAGTCAAACACTGATGCATTCTCATAAAAAGGTGAATAAGCAGTAGCCCTGTTAAACAATGCCTAATTATGATATTGAAGGTATATGCTATCCTCCCTTTGCCTTATCTCAAGTACTAAAGTGTCTTTTGTTTTTTTTCCTCTTAGCCTTACTAAATGGTAATCACTACTAGTATGTCGCTGGAGGATCAAATTCCCCCATTGCTCATGGGAGTGGGAGTAAGGTTCTTGAGGTACTGCTGAAATAAGAATTTTCAAAAGCCTCCAAGGGAGAATGAGAATCCATGCCCCTTAAGCCAGTCCTGGAAGAGACACACCCAGGCTTCCAGTAGAGCCAAAGCAAGGCCAGTGTCCAGAGTTTCCCTTCCACGTTGCAGTCGGGTGTAGCTCAGCATCCAAGCTAATGAAAGTCCATCAGCACATTGTGTGGAGTCCCACGTGGCCACGAACCACGTGGGTGCAGGGGAGGTCATCCCCCTGCAACAGGAGTCACAGAAGCACGTTGACCAGAGAGAGAAGAGAGAGTGGCTCCTTCGTTCAGAAGGTTAAATATTCGGATTTTGCAAGCTTGCCATGGCCACACTCATCCTGGCCACTAATTTGTTCTCAGGTGTGACAGACAGACAAACACCTCCCAGTCACTCAGACCTTACTGGATATGTGCCTGAACTGCCTTTGTCCAGTCCCTTCCCCCCATCAACCAGCAGAGAACAGACCTGGAGAGTGTTAAATGCAGCTTTCTGGCAAGGCTGTACAATGTCATGCCTATATTATCTACTGTTCCCTCCATTCCTTTCCTGTTAATTAACAACCAGGTTATTATAATGGCATCACCTATTTTTATTTTTATATTTAATCAAATGTGATTTGCCTTATGTTTCATTTCTCTGCAATCAATGAAATCTGAACAAGCTTATAAAATAAACTCATGATTATTCACTATAAAGTAATAAACATGCTTAGGGCAATAGTAATGGCTTCCCAAACTTTGTGTCAGCCAATGGGCTTCATTCTGAATACTTTACAATTCTCATAATAAAAATTTATATGCACACACTTAGAGAAGATTTTTTTTAAATCATCAAAATCCCTTTGACTAGTAAGGTAAAAAAAAAAAAAAAGTGTACATTTTTCTGAAATCACCAATTCAGAACCTCAAAACCTGAGATTTTGAATCCAAATGAACCATTGAAAAATAGACTGCCTCTTAGGTGTTGCAAACACCATTAGAAATTGCTTTTATATAGCATTTTAGACTTTCATCTGCTCACTAGGAAGCAAAATGTCAGAAAATAATGAATCAACATTATATATATTGAAGTTGCAAGATGGGAAGTAGAGTTCAGATCAAAGGTCCCTCAGAGACAAAACTTATAAACAAATGATTGTGACATTGAAGGGTGCATTGCAGCCTATTTTAAAATTCCTAGTAACAGCCAGTGGAGCATACTGGATGGTTTTGTGTTTCTAATTTTTCCCCCAAAATCTCCTATAAAAGAATTAGGTATTTGCATAAACAAAGCTATTGATAAATTCATAGAAGTGTACTTTTTAAAATATGAAGATAGATCATAAATAAATTACTACCAATTTAGATTAACCCCAAAGATAACTTCTCAATCCTGGAGGTTTATAGATGTAAATGAATTACTAAATTCATACATTAGAGCGGTGGTTCTCAACCTTTCTAATGCCGCGACCCTTTAATACAGTTCCTCAGGTTGTGTTGACCCGCAACCATAAAATTATTTTCGTTGCTACTTCATAACTGTAATTTTGCTACTGTTAGTAAATTGTAATGTAAATATCTGTGTTTTCCAGTGGTCTTAGGCGACCCTGCTAGCGGTTCTCAACCTGTGGGTTGTGACACAGATATTTACATTACTATTCATTAACAGTAGCAAAATTACAGTTATGAAGTAGCAACGAAAATAATTTTATGGTTGGGGGTCACCACAACATGAGGAACTGTATTAAAGGGTCGCGGCATTAGAAAGGTTGAGAACCACTGCTTAGAGGATGGCACAATTTGAAAACTAGGCTTTACAGCTTCAGTGACAAAGTTACTGCTTACAGACACAACATTAATGATTGTCAAATTATTGGTTTGGCAGAGACCCAGAATTTAGCTAGGTGAGTTTTTTAGGAAAAAAATCTGCATTGTTTGGCAAGGGTCAAGTATGCTATTTTTCTAGATGGTTACTTTTCTTTTTAACATATTTGCATTTTGTTATTGGGATCTGATGGGTTAACCTAAAACATGAGTATTTGGGATGTATAAAAAGTTTGGTGAGGATAAATAGTTTGTGGCTGGAGGATATTTTTGTTCATAAATCAGAATGAGTAGCCATGTTGGACATTAGATAATTCTAGGCAAATAGACCCAAGGGTGTGACTGGTTCGCAGGAAATAATGCAATGTCTTAATGGAGGAGGTGCTTTAGAAGTAAGAATAACACTGTTTTAATAATAATATCTTTCCAATACTCTTAGGAAACAGCAAATGATATTTAAATTTGCCCTCCCATTTTTTATTTCAGTTTTTTTCTCCTCATTAAATTATTAACAAATGGCCCTGGCTGGGTCTGTTGGAGTGTCGTCTCATATACCAAAAGTTTGATTCCTGATCAGGGCACATATGTACCTAGGTTGTGGTTCACTCCCACCTTGGGGCACATCCAGGAGGCAACCAATTAATCTCTCTCTCTCTCTCTCTGCCTTCCTTTCTCTCTCAAAATCAATTACATTATTAACAAATGTTTCTCATTTATTAACTTTTATCATTTTGCTTAGTAGAGAGATATTAAGGGAAAATCTTAGAGTTGTCATAAACTCTCATGAAATTACTAGTAAATGTCATTTTATTCTCAAAATAACATTTGTATTCAATATACCTCACTAATTTTAAAATAAACCTCTAGAACAAATAAATTATAGAAATAGTAAAAATAAATAGATAAATAAAATTCAATAACTAAGAATTAAAATAAACGTTTATATGCCTAACTATGTTTTAATCAATTGAAAGGAAATTGAGATTTATAATTTGCTTATTGTTACTTAATGAAAAGTACTTTTTTAAAAATGTATTTTATTGATTTTTTACAGAGAGGAAGGGAGAGGGAGAGTTAGAAACATTGATGAGAGAGAAACATCAATCAGCTGCCTCCTGTACACCCGCTACTGGGGATGTGCCCGCAACCAAGGTACATGCCCTTGACCAGAATCAAACCTGGGACCCTTGAGTCCGGAGGCCGACACTCTATCCACTGAGCCAAATCGGTCAGGGCAATGAAAAGCACTTTGGTGATTTAAGAAGTATATGGTAGTTGATAAATACAAATTACGGTTTAAAAGTACATACTTGTGATATTCGGTCTACATATGACAGTTTATTATTGGAACTGACATTCATTTCTGCATTTCCACATAATAAAATGCAATCACTTTTTTTGTAATTCTGAAGGAGATTCTTAAAATGGATAGAAAATAAAATAATATTACCCATTAAATAAAGATATTCATGATATAAAAAGGTGTTTTACAATATCTCCACTACCCCCTGGCAGATAGTATTTTTTCTTATCAATTCATTAAAACTGTCTTCCAACATATTATATTTTAATAAGTAAACTCTTATTTTTTAAAGTTATTAAAATACATGCATTTGTGTATGAATCTGTATTTAAAAATTCATAAATATGTTCCAAGTCAGCCACTTTTAAAAAGAATTACAGGAGTTATCTTAGCCATAGAACTAAGTACATATTAATTTAAAGTCAATGCACAAATAACCTAAAGAATAAAATGGAACCAGAAGCATTGATACATGAAACAGACTGGAGGATGCCAAAGGAGAGGGGTGGGGAGTGAACGGATAAGAAGGGATTAGCTAAAGAACATATATGAATATCCCATGGACAGGGACAATAGTTCAGTGAAGGCCAAGGGAGAGGGAGGGAGGGAGAGGTGGAGGTGAGCCAAGGGGTGGGTAGAATGGGAGAAATCTGCAATAACATCAACATTAAAAATTTGTAATAAAAAGAAACAAAAACTCACTGTTGAAGTTTTATGGAAGGACAGGCATATACATATTGCAATGGAAATATATTCTAACTGAAAAGTATAAGAAAAAATTATAAGTCCTTATGTCAACATAAAATAATATTTCAATACACTTTTACAAAAACCTTTTATTGGGAAGTAATTTCAAACTTAAAACTTAGAGAAATATAAATATTAATATCTTTTTTACCTAGATTCATTATTGTAAACATGGTTTAGTATTTGGTTTTAATTGAGCCTCTTTCCTCATTTATACTTGTCTGGTGTTTGATCATGATTTAAATTCCATTTTTATGTTCCTGGCTGGACTATTATAATACAAAGTTGTGTCCATGTGGGTATTACTCTCAAGACACTGTGTCTATTAGGACTTTTCTGGTGATGTTAATTGATCAAGGTCTTGTCAGATTTCCCAATGTACTATTTACTATTTTTTCCCCTGGTAGATGCTAATCAACTGGGAGACAAGCATCCTCGTCAACATTTCAGCCAGTAACACAAGAACCCCTGAACAGAAGTTCTCAGAACATATGAAGAATGGGAAGAATATGGAATTTCAACAGAAATTCGTTCTTAAGAGAGATGATGCCAGGTTGGACCAAGATAATAACCAGGTCAGAGGTCTATTACAGAATGGAAGGAGATGCAAGTCAATAAAAAGGATAGAGGGATATCAAAGAATCCAAGAGAGAATATTTACCTGAGTGACTGGAATGGATTAGGATTATGTAAATTAAAACAGCAATGAGATATTATCTCACACCTGCCAGAACAGCAACCATCAATAAATCAACAAACAGCAAGTGCTGGCGAGGATGTGGAGAAAAGGCAACCCTAGTACACTGCTGTGGGAAGGCAGGTTCATGCAGCCACTGTGGAAAACAATATGGAGTTTCCTCAAAAATTTAAAAATGAAACTCCCATTTGACCCAGCAATCCCACTTTTGAGAATATATCCTAAGCATCCTGAACACCAATCAGAAAGGATATATGCACCCCTCTGTTCATAGCAGCACAATTTACAATAGCTAAGATCTGGACACAGCCCAAGAGCCCATCAGCAGATGAGTGAATGAAAAAGCTTTGGTACATTTACACAATGGAAGAATATATGGCTGTAAAAAGGAAGGAAACCTTACCCATTGATTTAGCATGGAAGAATTTGAAGATGATTATGCGAAGCAAAACAAGCCAGTCAGAGAAAGACAAATATCACATGATCTCACTTATATGTGGGATCTAATGAACAAAATCAGCTGGCAAACAAAACAGGCCTGAGGCATGGCTGCCTGGGACAGGCTGATAGAGCTCAGAGGTGAAGGGGGTGGGAGACAGGAAGAGATCAATCAGAGAACTCATAAGCATATGTGCATAACCCATGGACACAGACAGTAGTGTGGGGAAGGCCTGGGGTGGGGCAGGAGCTGGCTGGAGGAGGGCAAAGAAGGGGGACATTTGCAATACTATCAACAATGAAATATAAATAAAGTAATTAATTGATTTTTTAAAAATTTACTCAATTTAGTATCTACTGGCAGTAGAATTCACTGGCAGGAGAATATCAGGAAGAGAATACCAATGACATCTACTATGATCTGATGTTTTTCACGGAGAATTGTGCTAATTATGATTATCGTATTTTTGCTCTGGTTAAGGCCAACCTTACTTTTCTGTCTCTCCTCTCTGTGTACTTTGCACAAATCGCAAGCTCCCAAGGAAAATCTTGCTTAAAACTAGGGCTGGTTTCCCCACACAAATTAGTGCCAATCTCGATTTAAAGAATTCAAATTCTTATAACTAAGTTATTGCAAACCTTCAACCTGATTAACTAGTAAGAGAAAATGTGTCATGTCTTAAGGAAAAGGATTTGATCAAAACTCTTTCTTTCTTTAATTTCTACCTGCACTACCTATGTGTTCATAGAGGAGAAATGAATATGCTATGGGTATTAAGCATTGGTATAAAAATGCATGATTAAAATTTCAAATAAACCACAGAACTTAAAACTTCAGATGCATGCGGCGCAATAAGAACAGAAAATTCAAAAATGCTTCATCGGAATCAGAAAATGAATTTTGTAAAGCACAAACACTCCCCTGTGGACTTGTCCTTAGTATTGCGGTAAACTAGGAGCCTGAAATGCAATCTGGCTTCCTACAAAGGAGCTCTTGAATGCTCCTGAAGTGATTAATTTTCATACATGAAAGAAAGCAAATAGAACATAATGTTCAGCCTCGGGGAGATGCCATCAATGCATAGAACTTTCTGCACTTTTTAAATGAACCTTTGTAGGATGCTGACACAAAAATGTATCAGTAAGGGAGATCTAATCTCTCAGAAGAATTTAGGATGACACAGAAAGGAAAGCCCAGCTAAAGTGATGCTTCTCCGAAGGGGAATTACTATTTTAACTTGAGTTCCTTTAGCCCAGTGTCAGAGCACAGCCAGGCCCTGCACGAGCTCTGGTGTTCTGAGTTGTGTATTCTCCTATATTCTCCCATTGGACGACACCAGGGAAGGTCCCTCTCGAACCCTGCCCACTGCACTAACTGTTGGGAACGTAGTCCAAGTTCCTCCTTTATCTTCTGCTCAGAGAGACACAGGCCAATTCTTGGTGGTGGTGCAGGCAGAGAAGCCATGAGAAGTTGTGGCTGTATAAGAATGAGCAGAAGCCAGTAGCCACATAGCCATCAGACAAGACAGGCCTTTACAGCAAAGTCCACATAGGCAGGCAGGCCAACACCGGCTGGTGAATACATATCTTTCTCACATTGTAGCACTAGTCTCTGTACCCAAAGTCCTTGTCTGAGCAGTTGCACGCTGCCCCAGACTCACTGCCCCACATCGTAGCGGCACCTGAGCTCTCCAGCTCAGCAGCTTCTCCCCTCTCTCCTGCCCAGCTGCTCTCTTTAGCAGACTTCTTCACACACTCCATCCAACTAGCTGCTCTCTCTCCATACGCCAGCCAACTAGCTGGTCAGTAACCTACGTTTACACTATTTAGACAAAGAAGGCTTCGTGCCAATAGTTACATCAATCCTATTGGCTACTGAAGGCACAGTGTACAGTGTGTCCTTGCACCCGCTCATGGTATGTTGGCCTGATTAGGATTCCCAGGCTCAGAATCCTTGAACATTACAATCAGGCTCATGCCCAGAGAGGCCTTTGGTCATTCTGCTGTATTGATAACAAGGTCTCTGTGCTCCCACCGACCTTGACTATTCAGGGACCTGGCATGGTTCCTACACCTAGAAATGTAAATTGTATTTGCCAAGTAATGCTGACATCTTTTTTAAACACCCAGAACAGACTGGGGCTGGGTCTTATTTCCCCTCTTGTCCTTTTTTTGGTCTACCTGCTCCCTAAGAAAAACAACTATCACTTTACTTAAAAAATATTAAATACCAAACAAACAAAAGCATGGTGTTTTTCAAAGTTAACCAGCCCTAAGTTTGTCTAAGTAACTGCAGCCTAAATGGAAAAAATAAAGACTATTTTCATGGCTTAATATAGTTTTATTGTGTTGAATTTAAAATAGAAAGCCTGTAAAACATCTATATATATAAAAACCTAAGCAACTGTTATGGCCGAACGGTTGACCAGTCACTATGACACACACTGACCACCAGGGGGCAGACACTCAACACAGGAACTGCCCCCTGGTGGTCAAGGTGGTCAGTGCACTCCCACAGTCAACCTCCCGCAGCCCCTCCCCCTGGCTGGCCGGCCCCCATCAGTCCCAGTGCTAAACCATTTGTAGAGACCTGCTTCTGGGTTGGGGTTTCATACGTAATAGAGCTTCTCCATCGCTGCAATCTATTGAAAATCAGCCCTCGACACAAGGGTTTGTCTTGCTTCCGTCCTCTCCCTTCCCTAAGGGGTTGTCCGCCTGCCATGGTAGTTGTGCGGTGGCAAGAGAAGGAGGTGGGGGGGAGATGGGGAATTGTGCAGTGGCAGGGTAATGTCTGTTCCTTCAGCGCTCAGCCTCGTGACCATTGCCTCCTCTCCAGACCCCACTGGGGCCTTTGGGCCAGGCTTGAACAGGGAACTGGGCATGGGTGGCGGCAGACGCGGCCCCTTTCCCAGGGGGACCGAGGGCCAGCTCCCTCCTCAGGGTCAGCGGCCAACCTCCAACGGTCCCTCCCCCCCCAGCTGGCCAACCTCCCGCAGTACCCCACCCCCCATGCATGAATTTGTGCACTGGGCCTCCAGTTAATAATATTGTTCGTTTTGTAGTAAGATGTCACTGCAGTTATAGTTAATTCTTTTGGACATCTATTCCCATATCAAAATTTAATATAACCTCTTGCTCTTACTTATTGGGTTTTTGATTTTTTTGTTGTTGTTCCTGGGTCCCAAGACTTTATTCCCTTACCTCTAAGCGTATTAAATAAGTATTGTCAGTACAGTGAGTAATTATTGCCCTTTTGCTTCTTCTCAAAGTTTTAATTCATCCCCTGTGTGATCTTAGATATTGAAGAGCATTCTTGCTCATAATTTTTTAAAACAAGGCATGCTTTAATAGCCCTCATTTTGTAAAGTTTTGTCTTTCTCATATTTCAAACTGTATGGCTAGCAACTCTATATTCCAGCTTATTCCTCTGTACAATAAATGTAATCACTGCCCCACAGGTTGATCTTGGGTTCGCATGAAGGTCCATACCTTACCTAGCACAGTGCCAAGTACAAGGTAAGGATTTTATAAAAATGCATATTATTATTTTTTACAACAGGTTTTGGAGGATTATTTGAGATCTGTATCTCTAACCAAAGTGTATAGTAACATCTGGTACTCTAATAAATGAGGTAATCTACTTGTTTTAACTAACCAAACCTTATTTTAAGTCAATTTTTAAAAATTTATTGTAAATTGGATTCTTTTAAAAATGTACCATATGTATTTTTCCTTTCCAATAAATAACAAGCTATATAATAAAATAATTAAAATTGTTCCTGATGATTAGGTTTTTTTTTTGTTTTGTTTTGTTTTTTGTGGTTTTTTTTTTTGTTTTTTTACAAGGAGTCAAAACTATGGGTATCTCTTAGTATTTGCTTGGTATATGCCATGCCTTATACTGAACACTTTGCTCAGATTGTCTTGTATCATCCTCCTCAAAAACATATAACTTAGGTATTGATAATACATTTTTAGGCACCATAACTGAAAGTCAGAAAGGTTAAGAAAATTGCAGAGAGAGAGAGAGAGAGAGAGAGAGAGAGAGAGAGAGAGAGAATAGTAGATCTATACCTTAAATCTAGATTTGCCTAATTTGAAAACATACAGGTTTAATTATTATAAGTAATATTGGTTAAAATTGGAAACAAATAGTAAATACTATATTTTTGTGACAGTATACAAAAAGTGTTTTCACGTTTACAAATGTTTTTTTGGACAGACAAATGGAATTAGGCATACGTCATCTGCATAACGGGACAACTATAGTTAAAAAAGAGTATGTGGCTATGTCTTTCCGAATTTATACAGTCACGTGAATATAGTCTCACATTTTCCCCATATATTTTGTGGTCTATATGAGAGACAGAATGTGTGAGGATATATACATGGACCCAAGTTTTTCAATGACATGAATGAGCAGTGCAGTTCTGAATTAAATTGATTCTTACTTGGTGCCTATAGGTGGTGTAAAAACTACTTATAAACTTGGACTATGTTGATACATGTATAGTGTTTGGGTTAAGGAAGTCCTTTGCTCCAATGTACTGAAAGTAGTAGTTTTTTACCTTGGTATGATTTTCTTTCTTTTTTTTAAATATATATTTTACTGATTTCAGAGAGGAAGGGAGAGGGAACGAGAGAGAAATATCAATGATGATAGAGAATCACTGGTTGGTTGCCTCCTGCATACCCTATAATGGGGATCGAGCCTGAAACCCAGGCATGTGCCCTGACCAGGAATCAAACTGTGACCTGTTTTATAAGTAGAAGCTCAACCATGGAGCCACACCAGCCAGGCGGTATGATTTTCAATATGACGCAGGCAATGAAGACAAATTAAGAGCAGTGTGACTGTAATAAAGCATTTGTAGCTCGTTGTTGAGACTTTTGCAGGTGCTGAAGATATCCAGCTTCAGAGTAGGTGGTAGAATGATTTCTGCTTTTAAGTATTTGAAAATCTGAAACCTGGAAGAGGAATTGGAATGTATATTCCATGGAGCTACAGGAATGAGTTAGAACAATGGGCTGGAGACAGACTTTGATTTCTACATGAGAAAAAGGTGCCTGGCAGAGCTATTCAACGTGTAATGAGCTGCTTAAATGATTGGGAGGGCCTCATCCCTGAAATGTTTTGTCTCCTCAATAAAACACGTTGTAGGTTATATAAAATTCAATACCAGGTAAAATGTATGCTTTGGTGACAACTTTGATTTTTTTTTTTTCATCCTGAACATCAAATATGTGCTCATTACTTTAAACTCTCCATTCCCTATAGAAATGGAAGGTAGATATAGCACATTAATGAAATTTAGAGCAAATCCCTAATTCTCACTTGAACAATTAAATTCCAACCTTCTTCCCTTATCAAAATCTTCCTGGAGTTGTTAACATGCAGGCCTACCAAGTTGATTGACATTTCAGAGCTTCCTCATTTATCTGGTTTGGAGGAAAGCAGCGGGAAAAACTAACACCTGAAATTTGTAGGTGATGTTTTGAATGGGTTAGTTTGTTTGAACAGTGACTCTCCATAGTATAGAGAGTCTTCTTTTTTTTCCTATTAATAGATATTTTTCAAGATTCATTGAAATTATTTTATTTGTTTTCCCTCTTTGAAAACAACTCTCATTTTATGTCCTCTTTCCCTTCTTTGAATGCTCTTCTAGTTTTCCATGCCATTGTTCCTCAGCAGGTCACCTCATGTGCAATTTAATGAGGAAAATGGTCAATTCTTGCTTGTGTCTTAAGCCGAATTATACCTATGCCATTGGCTCGAAAAGAGTGGTCCCAGGACCAGCTGCGTTGCCAACACCTCCAGCTTGTTAGAAAGGAAGAGCTTCAAGTCCTGTCTCAGAGCTTAACTGAATTAGGATCTACATTTTAACAAGATTCCAAAATTATATCATTTCACACTACAGTTTGAGAAACAATTCTCTGTGCCTATCCTCAGGTGCTTTCATGACTTACAAAGCTTCAATGTCCACTATATGCTGATTTGTTTGTTAGTTCATTAATTCTTTCATTAGAAAAACGTTTTTTGAGGACCTATTGTGTGCAGAGCACTATTCTAGATGTTAGACACACAGCACTTAAAGGTACAAACAAGGCACTGGCCCTCTAGTAGCCTATATTCCAACAATGAACAAACAAACAAGCAAATAATTTCAGATAAATGATATACAAATATTTTCCCCATCTGTGACCTATATTTTTATTTTCTTAATACTGTTTTAGAGGAACTTCAAAAGTTATTAATTTTGAAAAAGCCCAGCTTAGCAAATTCCTTTTTTATGAATTGTGCTGTAATGTTGTAGCTAAGAAATCTTGCCTAATTCAAGTTACAACATTTTATTTCTTTTAGAAATCGGATAGTTTTATATCTTAGGTCTTAGGTTTTATATGTAAATCTGTCATTCATTTTGAGTTATTTTTGTTTATGGTGTGAAGACTGCATGGAGTTGTGTTTTGTTTTGTATATGAATATCCTATCAATTCAATACCATTTGCCGAAAAATCCTTTCTACGCTGAATTAATTGCTTTTGAACTTTTGTCAGATATTAGTTGTCTATAAATTTGTGGGTCTGTATTGAGATTCTATTCTGTTCCTTTGATCTATTTCACTACTTTGGCACCAATATGGTATTCTATTGATTACCGCAGCTTTATAATAACCATGCCACTATTCATGAAATCAGGAATCAGGAAGTTAGCCCTCCTACTTTATTTTTCTCTTTCAAGAAAAAGATATTTTAGTTTTAGCTCTTTTAGGTCCTGAAAATTTCAAAATTTTCAATCAATTTGAAACTAAAACAAAACAAAATTACAAACAAACAAAAACCCACTTCTATGAGTGCACCCACTTTCTTTTGCCTTTGGATTTTCACTTGCTACTCTAATTCCTGCATTGTGTGTGTGTGCATGTGTGTGTGTGTGTGTATTATTGATTTTAGAGAGGAAGGGAGAGGGAGAGTGAGATAGAAACATCAGTGATGAGAGAGAATCACTGATTGGATGACTCCTGCATGCCCCCTACTGGGGATTAAGCCCACAACCTGGGCATGTGCCCTTGACCAGAATTGAACCTGGAACCCTTCAGTACACAAGTCAATGCCCTATCCACTGAGCTAAACCAGCTAGGGCTTGCATTGTGCTTTATCTCTTCTTTGGTGGCTTGCTCTACTTACACTTCAGAACTCAGCCAGGAACTTTTGTTCAGGGATATTCCTCTGCCCCTACCCACTCTTCAAACTGTTTAAATACCCCTATGTGTTCCCCAGGCAGTCTGCCAATACAGAGACACATCCTGGTGATCCATAAATCCCTGATTACACAAATTTCCTAGAATGCAGAGGCTATGCCTTGTTTATTGAACCTTTGACATTACACAGTCCTGAATCATAATGGGTATTCTATTAAAATTATATTAATAAAAATAGATTTGGTTAACCCATTTTGTAATATCTCCAATAAGACTGGTAGTAGAGAACAAGTTTGGGTTTGAAAAAAAAAAAATTATCTTCACCTATGGAATCATAGAATCTTTGCAGTTAGAAAAGGAAGGGAGAATCTAATAACTAAGGGTCTCTTCGTGAAGGTGAAATGGTTAAAACTCAGAAAATATATTGAACTAGACTTGGCCCTGAATTTATTGTGTAGTACTAGAGGCCAAGTGCACAAATTCGTGCATGGGTTGAGTCTGACCCACCTGCCCTGATGGGGGTTTGGGGGACTCATTGGGGGTGGGGCAAGCCAGGGGGAGGGGCTGCGGGTGGTTAGCTGCTGGCCCTGCCCCATGGTCGAACTCCCAGTGGAGGGGACAATTTGCATATTAGCCTTTTATTATATAGGACTAGGGGCCCAGGGCATGAATTTGTGCACCTTGAAAGGAACTGTGGGCTGCGAGGCTGCACAGGGGCAGGTCTTGGCCCATCCTCCATGCCCCCGCCTGGCCCCTCTCACCACGGCCCCTGGTCCCCTGTCTGCCAGCAGCCCTGTTCCCACTGCTGCCACTCCCATGCACTAATGGTGCTGGCCCCGCTCACACCCGCTGATGGTGCAGAAGGATTGGGGCCAGCACCAGCAGCTGGTTCAAGTGGGGCCGGCACTGTCAGTGGGTGCGAGTGGCAGCTGCTTCCCCGATCGCTCCTCAGGAGTAGGGGGAGGTGGAGAAGCCCTCAGGGGAGATCAGGGCCAGCAGCCGCCGCTTGCACCCGCTGATGGAGCCAAGTGATTGGGACTGGCACTGAGCACCAGCAGCGGGTGCAAGTGGTGGCTCCGGCATTGGCTGCGGGTAGGACCAGGGCCAGCACTGGCAGTGGGTGTGAGCAGCATCTCCGGCACTGGCAGCGGGTGTAAGCAGGGCCAGTGCCGGCAGCAGGTGTGAGTGTCAGGCGGGACCGTGTGCACCGGAGCAAAGAATTTTCAGTAACCACCAGAGGCTCACCCCAATGACAGTGACCGGTGCCCCGCCTTGGTCTGGCGCCCCCACTCACCTGCTCCAGCATTCCTCCACGGCCAGCATCTGCCATCTTCTGCACACGCCCCCTGGTGGTCAGCGCATGTCATAGTAACCGATTGTTCAGTTGTTCAGTTGTTCCACCGTTCAGTCTATTTGCATATTAGTTTTTTATTATATAGGATTGTTCTTTCCACTGCCTTAAATTGTTATTCATTAAATCATTCACTCATTCATTCATTCATTCATTCATTTATATATTCATATACTAAATCAGTGTAGTGCTACTTTATTAATTATTCAATAAGTCCTTATAACATAATAAGTAGGAGCATTGTCTTTAGTATGTACCTCATACAGACCTTTGAGTTCTCTAAAGGGCATTAAATAATGTTGCTATAGGTTAATCATCTAGAATACCAGGTATTTTATAAGTAAAATATACTGTTGTGTAGTTATTTAATACTGAGGAGCAGTCATCAACTTTCATAACTTTCACACTTTTCCCCCCATTCCTTCCATTTATTTTCTTTTGAGATATAAAAATGTAGGCACCTAGAAGACTCACAAAACATGGCATAAGACCTAAAGCGAGGCATTTTCAGCTGAATTAGTTCACATTTTCTGTATGCTCTAGGTACAGACCCATACAATCAAATGGGAAAGAATGTTAATAGAAAAGCTCATTCAGCCTCATTCTCCACAAAAACCTATGAATATTAGAAAAAACGTCTTCAGAGCTGAAAATCAGCAGGTTTTATAAACACGTATAAGGCAGGTTAAGAAAATGTTTTTCTTTCATGGGAACAGCCGTTCAATAGGCCTAATGGTGCAAATTATAATAAGTAGCTGGTAAATGTTTCATCACAAACTGACCCACAGTTTTAGCAGGTGCTCATTAAACATGGTAGATTTTACTCCTGATAATCATTTACACCCTTATAATGGTCATATGTAGTAAAGAAAAACATCGCATTAAACATTTGTTAGGGAGGCTCATGGGGTTGTGAAGAATAACATTACTGCTGTAGTAAAAAAAATTTAATTTCTCAGGCATGAATATTGAAAGTTAAGTCTTATATATATACTAGAGACCCAGTGCATGGATTTGCGCATGAGTGGGGTCCCTCAGACTGGCCTGCACCCTTTCGCAATCCAGGACTCCCTGAAGGATGTCAGACTGCCAGGTTAGTCTGTCAGTGGGAGAGCACTGACCACCAGGGGACAGCTCCTGCATTGAGCGTCTGCCCCCTGGTGGTCAGTGTGCGTCATAGCAACTAGTTGACCAGTCATTCTGGTCATTCTAGTCACTTGGTCTTAATGGTTGCTTAGGCTTTTATATATATAGATACTTTCGAACCACAAGATTGTATTAAGAGAATGCCACTTTCAGGTAAGGTATTTAAAAGCTCTGGCATTATATAATTTTAAAAGCCATAATAATGAATATTTGATTAGACAAGGGACATCTTGGAAGCAAATAATACTTTAATTCTTGTTTCATCTTTTTTATTTAGGATTTATAACACAAACTCTTCCAAAAAAAGAATGTAAAAGGCTGAGTTAAAATTCTCCAGGCATTATGATGAAAAATAAATAGGCAAGAAATAAAGTGGGGTTTTTTTTAAACCAAGCAATGCATTCACTTGGTTACAAAATGAAATAACATACAAATGTGAACAGATAAAATCCCCATTCTCATCTTGCCCCTCCCATTCCGCTATCTTTAGGTAATTTTATTAATGTCTCTGTTTCCAAAAAATGTGACCATACATAATCATAAATTCCTTCTATTTTTTTCACAAAAGTTAACATAATATGCTCATTTTTGTGCCTTTTTTTGCTTGCTTTAGAATTATTAATATAAACCACAAAAAATTCCCCAAGTACTATTATATTGGCTCACCAATTTCATATAGCCTAACTTAAAATCTACCACAATAGCACATGGGGAATTTCTTTATTTTTCTTTCCTTCATGTTTTTAACTGTTGCAGAATATTGCATTGCATGCATAGTTCATAGCTGTCTCAATCAGTTCTGTATCCATGAATACTGGGGAGTTATCAAACCTTTAGAATTATGAATAAGGATCAGTTCATAAATGATCAAATGCATTTTAGTTACACAATATAATATCTTCACAATATACTCTTGGAAGTGGAGTTATTGGGTCCGTGTGTTGATGTATTAGTGATTCTGATGGAAATAGGTAAGATTCTTTTTTAAGTTGCCCCATCAGTTACTAACCTCAGTCTGTAAACTGAAGCTGCAGCACAATCTTAGCGGCATCCTCTGGCCAGTGCTTCCAACTTGTGCAAATACCTTCCAGATGGAACTGAAAGTCTCTAGGTTACACTTTGGCCAAATATGTTATGAGAGGTTTTTCTTGAAAAGTAGCTAAATTTTCAGATATTTTTCCTATTTGTGCATGTTGGGTAAAATGAAACTTTTCTAAACTATTAAAATATTTTCATCAGGGAACGTTTCACAAGAAACTGCGTTTTCTTCCCATACAGGCCACACAGGAACTCAAGCATAAATACACACTGCCTAAATTAGGGGTTTGGGGACCTGCTTCAGCAGATGAAGGAAATTAGAAATTAGAATATCTTTGTTTACATATAAAATGGTGCGTAAAAACCTGTTAACAATGTTTATGTTGTCAATTTTGAAAGAAACTTATCTTCCCTAGGTAATGATGAGCTCCTTTCAAATTATCACAAATTCTGTCTAAAAGGGGGTTCAAATTAGTAAATTCTATTCAAGAGGCAGTCAAATGACATATTAACCACACTTTCCCAAAATGACTTCTGAAGGATGTCTACAACTTACAAATTTTACTGCATACGATTCCAAGGGAGTATTTATTTTTATTTGTGATGGGGAAACTTTTTTGCTTCTAATAATAGGTGGGTATTTTATTTTTTCTTATTCCCTAACATCTTCCACACAAAAAATTGCTATAGACATACTTGTAAATGAAACATAAAACAATTTACAAAATCTTAAATTATAATTCCAGAAAAATAATTATGAATTATTTTCATACTCCAAGGACACAAGAAACTAGACTTCTTCAATCTTAGTACTCATGATGATTCAGTGATTTAGTTCAGGAGACTGACATTTACATTCTAAGCATTCCAGGTATCCATGTTCTGAGCAGCAGGATGGAGAATTGAAGAACAAAATCTTAAAACTTATGCCAGGGTATCTCTTAATAAAGTTATTTAAGAAAATCTACTACATTGTAATTTCTACCTACCTATCACTGGCCAGACTCTCTTAATCTTTTGGCCAAAAAATAAGGCTTGGAAATGTAGATTTGTTGTGGAGCAGTTCTTTTCAAAAACGAATATCAATTTGATGAAGAGGTAAACTGATATTGGGAGCAACGAGCAATTTCTTCCCTATGTTCTTTTACAGTTCTTGAGAAAACATTACATTCCTGTTGCTATATATTAGGACCCACTTTAATCCCAGAGATGCTATTTCAAAGTAATTATATAATCCTAATAAAAACATGAATATCTTCCAAAATAAAATGTTGTATGGCTAAGCAGTCTCCGAAGTTCTGGGAAAACAGGGAAGAAAAAAAACAAAAAAAAACATTAAAAATATGGAAATTCATTATAGCACCAAACGTAACATGTTAGGTCCATCAAATTCTTTGCGTCTAGGGAGACTTTCCATTAATGATAGAGTTTCACTGGGAGAAAGATGTGGTAAGTGTAAACACATGCTCCCATTTGATTCCTGTCCCCATGAGCTAAGCAGGAAAACTTGCCCTCATATACAAGGTGTTGAGTATTTGGGCTCTGCTCTTGGTCTCCAAATTTTTTTACTACAATGCTCACAAAAATCAAAGTTGTGGACCTGTCTATGGTACAGTGCATATAGTCCAGGGCAATGAAATCCTCACAAGTAAAATCGTATAGAAGTCAGTGAAAGCCTTAATGGATCTACATGGCAGAGATTCTTGCATTTTGATAAATACATACAAATGCGCATCTCCCTTTTAGAGAGCATGGAACATTAAAATACATCTTTATTGGTTAAGAAAGTTGCAGTGCCTGCGGTGATCATGATTCTGAGCATGAATTTGTTTTTATAGGTGTGTCATAATGAATCTGAAAGTCTCTTAAAAAATGGTGTTGGGAAAATTGCACAGGGACAAGCAAAACAAGGAAATGACTACCAACTCACATCAGACACAAGGATACCCCCAAATGCATAAAAGATTTAAATGTGAGTTGCAAAACCATAAAAATCATAGAAAAAATGTAGGCAGCAAAATCTCAGACGTCTCTCAGAGCAATATTTTGCCTGAATATATATCCTAGGGCAAGGGAAAAAAAAAAAAAAAACAAATGGGACTACATCAAGCTAAAAAACTTCTGCACAACAAAGGAAACGATCTACAAAATGAAAAGTGACCCCAGTGTATGGGAGAACATAGTTGCCAATGATACATCTGATAAGGGTTTAATTTTTAAAATATATAACGAACTTAAACAACTCAACACGAGGAAGACAAATAGTTCAATTAAAAAAATGGGCAAAGCACCTGAATAGACACTTCTCCAAAGAGGCCAATAGACATGAAAAAAAAAAAAAATGCTCAATGTCACCAATCATCAGAAAGATGCAAATTAAAACTACAATAAGATATCACTTCACATCTGCCAGAATGGCTACCATCAATAAATAAACTTACAAATGACAAGTGTTGTGAGGAGGTGGAGAAAAGGGAACCTTAGTGCACTGCTGGTGGGAATGCCACTATGCAGACTGGTGCAGCCACTATGGAAAACAGTATGGAGTTTCCTCAAAAAATTAAATGTGGAACTGCCATTTGACCCAGTGATCCCACTTTTAGGAATATAGCCTAAGAATCCTGCAACACCAATCAGAAAGAATGTATGCACCCCTATGTTCATAGCAGCACAATTTACAATAGCTAAGATCTGGAAACAGCCCAATTGCCCATCAGTAGATGAGTGGATAAAAAATGCTGGTACATTTACATAATGGGAAGCTACTTGGAAATAAAAAAGAAAGAAACCCTACTTTTGCAACAACATGGATGGACCTGGAGATTATTATGCTAAGTGAAATAACCCAGTCAGCAAAAGATAAATACCATATGATCTCACTTACGTGTGGAATCTAATGAACAAAATAAGCTGACAAACAAAATAAAAACAGACGCATGGATACATGGAACAGAGTGACAGCTGTCAGCATGGAAGGAGGTAGATGAAAAATGAAGGGATTAGCCAAAGAAAATATATGCAAAACCCACAGAAACAGACAACAGTGTGCTGATGTTCAGAGGTAAGGGGCAGCAAGAGCTGGGTGGAGGTGGACAAAGGAGGGGAAAATAGGGACATCTGTAATAGTGTCAATGATAAAAATAAAGTTGAAACATATAAAAATACATAGATATTTATCTTTATTGATTAAGAAGGTTGCAGTGCCTGCAAGGCTCATGATTCTGAGAATGAAATTATTTTCATAGGTGTAGCATAATGAATCTGCATCAATATAACTCCAAAATTATCCTCCAAGTATGTGCTTATACATTTTTTAAAAAAGAGAACAACCCATTGTTATCATTTGTATGATCCTGAACAAAAAAACCTTAGGTTATTGAGCACTCCTGTCAATATCTCAAACACGTTGCCTTTGGAAACAAGGGCTTTAAGAAGATAAAAGCCTTTTACAAATCTGTGCAAACTACCTAAAATTCAAGTGCATTCTATTAAAATGTTCCCATCACCGCACATAAGGATGAAGAGTGTTTTCAGCTATAATCTCAGGACATTTTGCTTTGAAGCAACTTAAGTTATAACAGTATTACATTTTAATATGATAACAAAATAACTTTAATATTAATTCTAAAAAATGATAGTATTACCACTATTATATGCATGTGAAGTGCTAGTCTAAATATGGTGGAAGAAACTGGGAAATATATGACAGACTAGCGAACTCATTTCCTGTTAAATTACAGATACTGCCTTGCGTTTGACTGCTTTGACAGGTTGATAAGGTAATATCTCTAAAGTGTTTCCAGCGCATTCAGTTGTGGTGCAGCTTCTTCATTTCTTGGTATTCTCTCTCTTTAGATTTCACACTGAATCAAGACCATTGTAACATCACGTATTGTAACTGCATTTCTTAGCGAGTTCCTTTTTCATTGGAATGTGTTCAAAATTCTGGTTTGTTAAAAACTTCCTCTTGATTGGTTTTTCTTCTCACTATATGAACTTGAACAGAAAGAACCTCTGAAATCTTTCACCTGGAGAGTTACCATCGCTCATCTTACTAATCAATTGTATGTACATAAAATAAAAGCTTTCAAAAATGTCTTTTTCCATTAAAAATAAAAATTTACTTATTATTAAGCCTGCTTCTTATCACACCCACATATTGATCCCTACAATGTGTCCAGCATTGGTCCAAACACTTTATATATTTGTAAATGTGTTCTTTGTGGCTATTATAAACAAAAAAAAATTAAAATTATCCATTAATAGCTTCTATTGATAGCTATGTTGTAGGTTAGAAAAAAAATGCCATGAGTATCTTTAAATATAACTTCAAAATAACTTGCGTACATTAAGAAAAACAGTAAGAACTAGTCAAATTAGGACATTAGTGTGTCCTAAAGCATAGCCATCGCTTTTTATTCAACTAATAAGGATGCTTCAGAAACAGAGTGGAGTGATTACTTACTTCCGTTTCTGAATGTGAAAGTACTGCTCAGAAAGAAATAGAGTGGAGGATGTATTATATGCCACACACCTCTTTTTAACTTTGGTTCAGTTCTCCTGATTATTTGCACAGTCAGGTGTATACATGTTCGATTCTAATCAAATCTTTGGCTTTTACCAATTTTATAAAGCATGTATCTCTAAAAGAAGACATAAGTTTGCCTGAAGGAGTAAGTCTCCATTACCTGAAATAGGTAAATTGAGGATGAATATAATATTCATGAAAATTTTATCTCAAGAAGTACTAAACATCTCAAAATACAAATCACATTCAAAGTGTATAGAAATTCAAGGTAGATGCAGCACTGGTTTTTCTTTCCAGGATAATATTTCCTGTGTCCTTACGTGAAGCCTCACATGGGCTCGTCTACATGAGCTGCTGCGGTGTTTGGACTAGGCCGTGTCCTCAGTGCCCAGTCCCTTCCTCTGCCCTCAGCAGTTCAGTCTCCTAAAGCAGAGACAGAATAAGGCCAAAGCTTTTGCTCTCTGCCCCTTGTTCTTTACCCAAAGCTAAGAGAGCTGACTCTGCCCAGCATTCACCGGTGCCTCATCTTCTTGATTTCTTTACATGCACGGGATTTCTGATATTTGAATTCCTTAATGTATCATATTTTACTTTATGTCAGTAGCTCCTCATTAGTTACAGTTTCCATATTTGTAAATGTGCCAACTTGCTAATATTTATGTGTAACCCTCAAATTAATCCCCATGGTGCTTTTGTGGTTATTTGCAAACGTGGGTAAAGTGGAGAAAATTCTGAGTTGCCAGATGCTCATGTTCCCAGCTGCGGCGGTTGCACAAGGCAATATTCTGTCCTGCTTTAACTCCTGCGGTTCCGGTTGGTGCCACATTTTTTTGGTGATCTTGTTATCTAAAATGGCCCCAAGCAGAGTACAGATGTGCTGTCAGGAAGTGCAATAAGTCTATGCTAAGATTTTCCAAGAAAATGTGTGTATCAGGTAAGCTTCACTTAGGAATAAGTGTTGTTATTAGTTATGAATTCAATGGATCAGTAATACATATATTAAATATGTTGTCTTTAAGCAGAAACACATCTAAAACAATATTATGTATGGATTGATTGAAAAAAATGTGATTAGATGCTGACAGGAATCTAACCCTGTATTTCCTCTACAAATAATGTTTCAGGACTTGCTAATTCGGTTACTTTACAGAACATAATTTCCACAAATATTGAGAATAAGCTGTATATCATTTTATATGTCACTGTTAATAAATTCTTTGCTGCATTTTTCTTTCAAATTCTTTTAAAAGTATTTGTTTTTAAATTTTGTCTACAGTCAATCATTTAAGGTATTTTTTTATTTTATTACTATGATTTACTCTCTTTACTGTACACATTTATTTTTATATTTGAATTTTTATCTATTTAAAAAATGTAAGCAATGGAATACTGCTCAAATTTTTGGTTGTCTATTGTGCATAAATAGGAAAAAATATGACTGATTTTCATGAGATGCCAGACTTTCAGGGTGATTGGGGGAAGTCAGGAATGAGCCCTGTTCAAATTAGGTTCTAGTTATACACACATGCGCTTTATGGAATTGAGGAGTAGGGGATGGGCCTTAAAGGAAGGTAGATTACTGAACAATAAAGTTTATAATACACCCTAACCAGTTTGGCTCAATGGCTAGAGCGTCGGCCTGCGGACCAAAGGTCGGGTTCCATTCTGGTCAAGCGCACGTACCTCTGATGCAGGTTCCTCCCCAGCCCTGGCCCTGATCAGAACTTGTGCAGGGGGCAACCCATGGATCTGTTTCTCTCACATCGGTGTTCCTCTCTGTCTTTCCCTCCCTCTTCTATTCTTCCTAAAAGTCAATGGAAAAATATCCTCGAGTGAGGATAAAAAAAAATTAAAAAATTAAAAATAAATAAAGTTTATAATACAAAAATTGCCAAAGGTGAAGAAAGCTGTGCCTTAGTATCTTGATGTAGTAAGAGACCAGGGATTCAAATAATAGGATCCACATTTACTTAAATCAATCCCAACCTAACTCTTTGTCAAGGAACATTCCAATGTGGCCTAGAAAGGAGATGATAATGAAGTAAAATTGAAAGAGTGGTTACTTTCACAGCTTAGACAATTCTATGATGGGACCCTCCCAGTGCCATGTAATAAAAGTACAAGAGGTAAATCACTAGGGTGCATATATCAATCAGGCACCTGCTGTGGCACTTCAGATTCTCTTGGAGCCCCTGTCTCTTGTTCCAGCCACCACTGCCATAACCAGCTAAAGGAGGGCATTGATCAGTGTCAACAAGGTAATCTATCACCAAAACCTCTCACCTCCCACTCCAGACTTTCCTGTTGATGTTGTCAAAGAAAAACCAGAGCCTGACAGTGAAGTAGTAAAAATATATTTCACTCAGGAACTATTATAGGGGGAAGGAGACGTCAGTATTGAACTGGACATAATTCTGAAAATTTATAGCCAAGGGGTGGGGAGGTCAGTGGATGGGAAATTATTAACAGGAAACATTTGGGTTTTAGTGGGGTTTCTGGCTAACCTGACTTGTCAGACTTCCTGCTGAAGGCAAGCCAAGATGACCAGATCTAATCTGGGAAGTGTGAGGATGAGGGATTTGATCAGATATTGTGTGTGATCAGTTATCAAGCATGATCAAATATTGAAAAGTGGGGTATTCTTCTTAAAATGACAGGTCCCAGAGAAAAATTAAGAGACCCTTTTACATAATTCTACCAGTTCTGTGTGTGTGTCCCATTATCTTGATTGATTCATATTTCCATTACAAAAATATGAACAATCAAATGGCAATAAATACATATCTATCAACATTGAATCTACAAACAAAATGAACAAGCAAAACAGAAACAGACTCACAGAAATTCTGTTGGTTGCCAGATGGGAGGGGATTTGGGGATGGTGGGCACAAATGCTGAAGGGATTAGGAAGTACAAATTGGTTGTTACAGAACAGTCATGGGGATGTAAATTACAGCATAGCAAACGCAGTCAATGACACTCTAATAGCCAGGTGTGGTGCTGGATGGGTGCGGAATTTATTGGGATGATCGTAAGTTATGTAATGTTTGGTCATTGGGTGTAGAAAAAAAGGGGGGGAAATATGTACTGAATTGTAAAAAAACAAGCAAACCACATTGTTGTAAGTTTCAGTCATGTTCCCATTGTGTGAGTTAAAAGTGGTGTCAGCTTCACTTGAACCCTAATGATCTAAGAGCAGGTGAATGGTGTTTCTCAGAGTGAAATTGAAGTTTGTTTGCAAGTGACTGCTACAAAGTCAACATTTGCCTCTACACAGGACAAGGGCTGTTCTGTTATGCAATACTGCAAGAGATAGAGGCGGTATTTCCCTAGTTCAAACAGCTTCTTCTTTGTACAGAAGCATCTAAAGACATAGTTGTGATTTGGGAAGTACAGAAAAATTACTTCCAGGTGAATCAAAGTGAGGACAGACCTCTGCTTTTGTGTGTACAGTTGAACAAGGACATGAAGCCCAGTAGATTGGTGCATGAAAGAAACCAGAAGAGAAAAACAGGTCAATAGTCCGGAGTGGTGTTGGAAAGAAATAACAGTTGAAACACTAATTAGAAACAAAATCACCAATGGGAATTACATTTTAGTAGATCCTACTAAGACAGTGGTCAGCAAACCCATTAGTCAATAGAGCGGCAAACCGCGGCTCGCGAGCTGCATGTGGCTCGTGAGCCGCAGTTTGCTGACCACTGTACTAAGAGATTTTTAAAAAGATAGGTGAGTTTAAATTCTGCTATTTGAAAGGTAAAAAGCTATTTAGTTAGTGGAGGCAGTAACACACTGCTTTGTGACCTTTTCTATACTATTAATGCCACCAGATTTAATTCATCAATTCAGTTAGATGAAGTTTAGCAAAGGCTTACCCTTCATTTATTTTCATTTTATGATTATTTTTATTAATTTACATTTTCAAATTTTCTCCTGCATTTTCTTTCTTACAGGGTTTGGTTTCCAGATTCACACATGCATAAGAAAAGTATTTTATCTCTCTAGCTTAGTGTCCACATTTGTGAAACAAGACTAGTAACATCTTATAAGATTGCTTGGTGAAGAGAAAGTGCTTTGGAGGGAGGCAGCACTACACCCAAATCCCAGCTTGATTATTTACTAGCTATATGATTTTAGATAAATTATTTTCAAGTATTCTGTTTTTCATCCATAAAATAAAGATCACAAAAGTATCTACTTTGTAAATTGTTATGGAAATTAGATAACTTGATATTTGTAAAGTCTTTAGAAAAGTACCCAGCATACATAGGTACCATCTTGTTTGAAAATGATCAATACACATTTGTTTTCAGTCATCTTAAATTATATAAATTGGAAACCTGAATGAATGAAACTTTATTTTTTAAGTATACTAATTAATTAGAGGAATTCATTGTAATACTGTTTTTGTTACTTACTTGTGCACTATAGGCAATCCTATAGTACAATTTTTCTATTGCATGATCAAGAGGGAAAAACACTGTCAAAATAATTTTATTTAGACTGAAGACAGCTTTACCAAGACATTAATCTGCATTGTGAAAAGAATGTGACTCTATAATGTAGAAAAATATTACGTATATTTGTTCTGGATAGCTACATATAGAAAAACTAGAGGCGTGCACTGGTGAGATCCCTTGGCCTGGCCTGCACCCTCTCGCAATCTAGGACCCCTCGGGGGATGTCAGACTGCCGGTTTCGGCCCGATCCCCACAGACCAGGCTGAGGGACCCCACCAGTGCACAAATCCGTGCACCGGGCCTCTAGTATGTATATAAGATCTTTGATTAATCTCTTCCCGCCCTCCTCCTTCCCCCTTCCCTCTGAGATTCATCAGTCTGTTCCATATTTCCATGCCTGTGCGTTGAGCATCTGCCCCCTGGTGGTCCTTTTACATTAGCTACCAGTTAAACAGTCAAACTGTCACTTAGACTTTTATATATTTAGATGTACTAATGATTGCAATTAAAAGGAGCCAAATTTCAATTTACTAGAAGTGTAATTTTTCTTTGAATGTGAGTATCCAATGCTGCTATATTTCTGCTATGTTTTGTGTTTTGCTTTGTTTTTTGACAAATGGTGAGCTTGCCCTCTCTCTAGAAGCCTGCAAACAAGTGCTAAATCTCATGTGACCATTATGGTTGAGTCCATTCAAAAAAAAAAAGAAGTTACAAATTTGGTTTCATAACTGTTGTTAATCCTTTTATATCCTGGAATATTGTGATGTAAGTTCATTCTCTCCACATTTAAATAAGTTGCACCTGTGAAGAGAGCGAACTCAAGGATGAGGGCAAATACGCATGTTTAACAAGGGAATTGAATTTAAAACTAATTCTTAAGGATTGATGTCAAAGCAAGCTTTCATGCGCTTTTGAACTTTGTGAATGATCGGAGCTTCACTTTAAGGTAAAGGGAGCAGACGCTTTAGGTGGAGAGCTGTGTTAATCGATGCCGCTGCTTAACAATGGGTGGCCTTTCACTTCACGTCTCACTCGCATGGCATAGCTTGAAACCCGTTTCTCTGTGACGTGCAAGTAAGGAAAGCCATTTGTTTTTCTTTAAACAGAGCTGCTCATGGGGTGGGAAAGCTCTCACAGTTTTAATCTTCTTTTCTTCGTTTACATAGAGCCATAATCTGCCAGGAGACCTGTAAGCTTCACGCAGGCTTCAGAAGTGGAAAGGAAATAAAAGCAGCTTTATGCTGAAAGCAGTCATTTCTGAGCACATAATATGTTCAGTATAATAATTTTAAAGAAAATCCATGAAAATCTCCTCTTCTGTCCTTAATGCATTTTATTTTTCCTGTTGAATTTTGTATTATGTAAGATCTAATGACAGTAGACAACTGTAAGATAAATTTCCAATATAAGATAAACATAATAATCTTATCCATTACAATGACCAGCCATTTCCAAAAATGTTAATAATTTCAGAAAGCTACAACCTTAACAAAATGCTAACACATTTCTAACAAAACTAGAGGCCCAGTACATGAATTCGTGCATGGGTGGGGTCTGGCCAGCCTGCCCCCATTCAGGTTGGGGGGGGGGCAATTGGGGGCTGGGCTGGCTGGGGGGAGTTATTAGTGTCACAGATCTTTGCAGGGTATATACAGGTTTGCTGTTGGCTTTCAGATGAGTTGAAGCTTCAAAGGTGCTTTTGTGTCAAGGACACTTAGAGCTTCTGTTTCTAAGCCTCTCCCTAGACAGGTAATGTGGTTTAATTCCCTGCTGACAAACCCTCTAAAGAGACATCGTGGTGTGATGTGGTTTCCCTTTTTGGTAGTAAGCAGTGGAGAGAGAATGCAGGAAGATGGTGGTTATACTGGGTACCTCTCCTGGACACCTGACTGATGGTCCAGACTGTGAGCAGTTTTCCTCCTGATCACTTGTCATTCAGGTTCCTGGTCTGTGAACGCTGGAGAGTGTTTACTTACTTAGAATCACTGAAGGTCACACTTCAGTGATTGGGGTGGAGAGGGCTGATCGGGGTTGGGCCGGCAGAGGGGAGGAACCATGGGCAGTTGACTGGCCAGCCTCACCCCCCTATAGGGCCAGTTGGCCATCACAGTGCACATCATAACCACTGGTTGTTCTGGTCATTCCGCCATTTTTGTCACTTGGCTTTTATATATATAGACTAGAGGCCCGGTGAACAAAATTTGTGCATGGAGAGGTGTCCCTCAACCCATCCTGCACCCTCTCCAATCTGGGACCCCTCAGGGGATGTCTGACTGCCGGTTTAGGCCAGATCATGCATGGATTGGGCCTAAACTGGCAGTTGGACATCCCTCTCACAATCTAAGACTGCTGGCTCCTAACCGCTCACCTGCCTGCCTGTCTGCCTGATTGCCCCTAACTACTTCTGCCTGCCAGCCTGATCAGTCCCTAACCACTCCCCTACCAGCCTGATTGACACCTAACTGCTCCCCTGCCAGCCTGATTGCCCCTAACTGCCCTCCCCTGCCAGCCTAGTCACCCCTAACTGCCCTCCCCTGCTGGCCCAATAGCCCACAATTGCCCTTCCCTGGTGGTCTGATCGCCCACAACTGCCCTCCCCTGTCAGCCATCCCGTGGTGTCATCGCGGTGGCCATCTTGTGGTGTCGCACGACGCCACCTAGGCTTTTATTGTATAGGATGGTAAAAGTAAAAAACCCAAAAGGACCAACTCAAATTAATCAGAAGAAAATGTATACTCATGTTAAGGGCTTACAAATGTGCTGGTTAGTTTACACAAGCTTCACCACAACTCTTAAAATTTATTATTTATTAAACTAGAGACCCGGTGCATGAAATTCATGCACAGGGGTGTGTGTCCCTCAGCCCAGCCTGCACCCTCTCCAATCTGGTATCCATCGATGGATGTCCGACTGCTGGTAGGATGGGGCCTAAACGGGCAGTCGGACATCCCTCTCATGATCCAAGACTGCTGGCTCCCAACTGCTTGCCTGCCTGCCTTCCTGATTGCCCCTAACCGCTTCTGCCTGCCAGCCTGATCACCCCCTAACCACTCCCCTGCCAGCCTGATTGATGCCTAACTGCCCTCCCATGCCAGCCTGGTCACCCCTAACTGCCCTCCCCTGCAGGCCTGGTCCCCCCAACTGCTCTCCCCTGCAGGCCTGGGTCCCCCCCAACTGCCCTCCCCTGCTGGTCATCTTGTGGCAGCCATCTTGTGTCCACATGGAGTCAGTCATCTTTGACCACATGGGGGCAGCCATCTTGTGTGTTGGAGTGATGGTCAATTTGCATATTATTATTTTATTAGATAGGATAGGGGCCTGGTGCATGGGTGGGGGCTGGCTGGTTTGCCCTGAAGGGTGTCCCAGATCAGGGTGGGGTTCCCTTGGGGCATGGGGCAGCCTGGGCAAGGGGCCTGTGGTGGTTTGCAGGCCAGCCACGCTCCCCGGTGACCCAAGCAGAGGCCCTGGTAATTGGGATTTACTTATCTTCTATAATTGAAACTTTGTAGCCTTGAGCAGAGCCAAGCCTCCTGCTTTCTCTGTGGCTGCAGCCATTTTTGTTGGGATTTATTCATCTTCTACAATTGAAACTTTGTAGCCGTAAGCAGAGGCCAAGGCAGGCCAGGGCAGGCGGAAAGCTTGGCTTCCTCTATTGCTGGGGAAACCCAAGCCTCCTGCTCTCTCCATGGCCACAGCCATCTTCCTTGGGTTAATTTGCATACTCGCTCCTGATTGGCTGGTGGGTGTGGCTTGTGGGTCTAGTGGAGGTATGGTCAATTTGCATATTACTCTTTTAATAGATAGGATAAATACTTATTGAGCACTATTTATGTGCTATCTGATGGACTCACAGTGAATGAAAGAGGCAAGATCTCTCTTCTTATGGACTTTCTAGGCTAATAGTCTCAGCTGTCCCATTATAAATATTTAATCTCAAAAAGTTTGAACCATTAGCATCACTTTCTAGATAAAGAAACCAAGAGTCAGAGGAATACTGTAATTTTTTCTATGTCACACAGCTAGTGAGTGGCAAAGGTCAGATGTGGGATTTAAACTAATTTTTGGGACTTTAGAATCCAGCTCCTTTCATTTTCCCCTTAGTTTAGGGTTCTCCCTTTAGCATCAATGTTTTCTTTATAAGGTCTTTTTTTTTAACCTTTAAAATCTCATTTCTTTAAAATTTAAGAAATAAATGAATGTGCCTATAACTTTGATTTTTCCATAAATATTTTGCTCTGAAAAATACAAACCTACTAGTCAAGTCAAAGTTAGATACATAATAAAAAATAAAGATGAGGGAGAGAAGTTGAGTTTTATATAAGTGTTAATCTACACTGAAATATCATAAACATAGACTTGTAAATTGTGGCCTCTGGGGAAAAAACACACACAAAGACAGACCTATGTAAAGTCAAGATAATGACAAATTCCTTTATTTAGTACAAATTTTCATATTTAAAGAGAGGTTTGCTATTCTAGCTTACATTGTGTTCACATCCAACAAGAACATTCTAAAATATAGAATGTAATTTTATCTGTTTATGAATTTGCAAAGACAACAGTAAGTCAGCCAAAAAAAGTATAATGACTATATTATGAAGGAAACTACATATGTGTATGTACTAGAGAATTTGAAGTTATTTTTACTTTTATCTGTTTTGCTAACGAAAGCATTCACTACACATAGCTGAGTCAAGTGTATTTCTTTAGGAGGATGGCAGAATATGCCACCACAAAATATGCTAATTGGAGATAAGGATTATTATTTTTTTTAAATATATTTTATTGATTTTTTACAGAGAGGAAAGGAGAGGGATAGAGAATTAGAAATATCGATGAGAGAGAAACATCAATCAGCTGCCTCCTGCACACCTCCTACTGGGGATGTGCCCACAACCAAGGTATATGCTCTTGACCGGAATCGAACCTGGTACCTTTCAGTCCACAGGCCGACGCTCTATCCAATGAGCCAAACCATCCAGGGCGATAAGGATTATTTTTGAGCTCAAGCAATTGAGAAGCAGATACAAGAAAAGCTCTCTGCCTTCCTCCTATTTGCCCAGAAGCAGGACATACATTTTCAAAGAGGTCCTTCCTCCCTTCTCTACCAGGATGTACAAAATTTAATCAACAGAGACAACTTTAGACCCCATCAGCCTGGAGAAGCACCAGCAGAATCTATATAAAAAAGTTTATTAGATAGTCTTTATCTACCATTAGTTTTTCATATATTTGCCTTCCCAAATTTGTTGCCCAAGAAACTTGAGGTAGTTTCTTTTGTCTTGTCACTTTTCTAAAAATGTATTGGTTTTATATTAAGATACTATATAAACTCAAGTTCTAACCAAACCTCTGAGTTATTAATTTCCCCCTGTGCATCACCTATGTATACATTAAGTATACACTTTAATGCACTTGTTTGTACTTCTACTGTTAATCTGTCTTTTGTTATAGAAGAGTTCCAGCTCAGAAAGAAAGAGGGAAAAATATTCTTTCATTTCCTAAACTTATTTATATGTAAGTAACTGACAACTATTCTCAGCAGGTCTTCAATGCAGTGTCAATATAACAAAGATTGTTTCTCCAAAATTGTCATTAACCGTATGCTGCTTTCCAATTCTAAATATTGATTAAAGGGAAAACTTTCTCAACATAAAATATGCAAAATAGGAAATATTATCATGATTACATGATAACATTGATATTGCCTCTGATATTCCAAAGATGAAGTGAAATATTTGTTACTATCTGGTGTAGTAATCTTTTAAGTACATATTCTCACATTTTCACTTATTTACCCTTTACTGATTAATACATGCATATAAACATTTGCTTAACATATTCATGTGCTAGGTGTTATGCTTTTGTTATAGACAGGAAATAACAACTATTTATACAATACTTATTATGTTGCAAGAGTTTCACATACAAGATTCATTCCTAAGTCCTGAAGAATGGCATTGTTCAGAGAAGGAACAGACAAGCCATTATTCTTTAACATGGAACAGACAAGACATTTTCATTTAAAATCGATATATGTGGAAGGAAAGTGTTTGGAACAAAATGTGATTAGCTTTCTTTTGGAAGCTGATTTGAGGAAGGTTAAATGGAGAAGATTTGGGGGCAGGTGCTAACAAAGAAAAGGAGAGTATTCTCAGGCTCAAAGCAGAGAAATAACATGGTGTATATGAAAAATATCATGTAGTTCAATATATTTGTTGTATAGGATGTGAAGAGGTTGTGGGAAGAAGATAAACTTTTGAACTCTTCCTAAGTAACTCAACCTTTTCCAAAACTGATGTTATAATGTTTAGTCATTGAATAATTACTATATATAGGAAGATGATATACTTAAACCAGCATTTTAGAAAGATCATTCTGCCTGCAATATGGCAAATTAAGGCAAAAGGAGGTGCAGGAAAGATAAGTCTACTGAGGTAACCAAGAATTAACTGGAAATTGTTGAGCAAAGAAGTAGTAATAACAGTTGAGGAACTAGCCTAATTTTAAGTGTAAAAGAGTTGTATTTGAAAGAATTAGGGATTATTTGGAGTGAGAATGAACAAGAATTGAATGCCAACTAAATGGCATGCATTGTTCTTGGCAAGAAAGGGAAATCAAATAAAGAAAAGTGAGCACAAAAAGAAAGCAAGGAGTAATATGGTAGATCAACCATATCAATAATTATATTGAATGTAAATATACTGAATAATCCAATGAAAAAAGTTTGTCAGATTTTAAAGAAAAATATGCTGTGTATATGAGACTCACTTTAAATATAAGAATGCTATTAAAGATTGAGATATTTAGATTTCAAAGGTGGAGAATAGCCAGCTGAAGCCAAGTTTCACATAAGTGGAGAATGATCAGTTTAAGAAGGGTACATTTTTTTTTAAATGTATATTTGTGATTTTCTTTTAAATATTTCCTTCTACATCACTTTTTATTCAACTAAAGGCCTTGGTTGCCTTGGAGATGCTTAGTACTATAAAAAAAGAAGGAATATTGGGTGTTGTTCAAATATAAGATTACATAAAGAGATGCAATTTACACACCTCAGTCAGAGAAAAGCAAAATCCAGGGCAGCAACTAGAAAACATCTAACCAGACTATGGCTGGCATTGTCCAATGAGCTTTATGATCCTGCTTCCCTTTATCAGAGACCTTATGGAATTAATTATATTAGAAATAGTGAAGCCCTTCGCACCAGCCTGATTAACACTCTTGAAATAATTGTTTATTAGCCAAATCAATATATCATTTTTGTTTATATTTACAATAAATTACCATTCAAATTTTGAATGATAATGTCAGGTCATAAAATAAAAATAAATTTTTATAACTACAGAATTCAGATTTTAAAATGGACTGGAAAGGAGGAAAAATTGATTCATGCATTGACCATGGTAAGTGAATTCTAGAATACCTCTAGGCCTAAATATTCTCATCAATCCTAATATATAAAAACCCAGAGTCCGTAATGACTGACCAAAGGCTCGACCAAACACTAGAAGTCAGTCCTGCAGTCAGTGCTTGGTTGCCATGGTGACCCAGCACTGACTGCTGAGGGGGCTGCGGATCAGGCCCAGAGAGACGCCCGAAGAGAGAGGCAGGGTCTGATCCACAGCCTCCATAGCAGCTGTTGATCAGCCGTTGCCTCTCTCTTTCTCTCCGGGCTTCGCCAGCAGCCACACCTCTGTTTCTCTTTGGGCCTCCGTGTGGGCTGCTGATCAGCCCCACCTCTCTGATCAGGCCCAGAGATAGGCCTGGAGATGCTGACTGGCATAGAAACTGACCAATCAGAACCAAATTGGCCATCGGGGAGGGCAGTTGGGGGCGAGATCAGGCCTGTGGGGGAGGGCAAATAGGGGTGATCAGGCAGGCAGATGCAGTTAGGGGTGATCAGGCTAGCAGGGGAGAGCAGTTGGGAGTGAGATCAGGCTGGCAGGGGAGGGCAGTTGGGGGAGAGATCAGGCTGGCAGGGGAGGGCAGTTAGAGGCTATCAGGCAGGCAGGCAGAGGTGTTAGGGGCAATCAGGCAGGCAGGCAGAGGCAGTTAGGGGTGATCAGGCAGGCAGAGGCAGTTGGGGCCGAGATAAGGCCAGCAGGGGAAGGCAGTTGGGGGTGAGATCAGGCTGGCAGGGGAGGGCAGTTAGGAGCTATCAGGCAGGCAGGCAGAGGTGTTAGGGGCAATCAGGCAGGCAGGCAGAAGCAGATAGGGGTGATCAGGCATGCAGGCAGGTGAGCGCTTAGGAGCCAGTGGTCCCAGATTGGGAGAGGGATGTCCTAAACCGGCAGTAAGACATCCCCCAAAGGGTCCCCGATTAGAGAGGGTGCAGGCTGAGCTGAGGGATGCCCCTCCGTGCACGGATTTCATGCACCAGGCCTCTAGTAATTAGATAAGAGTCAGATAAGAAATCCAAAGCCTGTAAATAAACTGAGTGTTTATAATAAAAATTAAATGATCTAAAACACTCACACAAATATAGTCAACTGATTTTGGACAAAGGAGCAAAGGAAATAGAATGGAAAAGAGATAGTCTTTCAACAAATGTTGTTATCCACCTATTAAAAAATGAATTTGCATACAGATCTTACATCCCTCACAAAAATGAATTTGCATACAGATCTTACATCCCTCATAAACCTTAATGCAAGATCCAGAAATTGCACTCCTTGGTATTTACCCAATGGAGCTGAAATTTTATGGCCACACACAATAACCTGCATAAGGATGTATATAGCAGTTTCATTCATAATTGCAAAAACTTGGAAGCAACCAATATGTTCTTTAGTAAGTGAATGGATAAACTGTGGCACAGTTAGACTATGGAATATTATTCAGTACTAAAAACAAAGTGAGCTATCAAGCCATGAAAGACAAGGAGAAAACAAATCTTGGCAATGCATATTACCAAACGAAAGAAGCCAATCTGAATTCTTTTTGAATTTCAGTCTCAAGCCCTTTACCTTTTATTATTCCAGAAAAAAAGAATAAAATAGATATAACAATCCAAACATAACTTGAATGTTCCCATAAAATTGTCCTCATCTGGGAGGCTCAACCTCTCACTTTCATTATGTATTATATTCTAGGAGAATAGTTTCCAATATTTTATGATTTTGTGATCATTTTAATAAATAATATGAATACATACCTCTAATACATATATATTTATTTATAAATAGTATACAAGTTCTATAAAAATAAATGTTATACATTATGAAACATACACAAAGTGTATTCATACATGTGTATACACACACACACACACACACACACATATATTTTGTTAATTCTCACCCCCAAGGATATTTTTCCATTGATTTTTGGAGAGAGTAGAAGGGAAGGGGAGAGATGGAGAGAGAAACAGAGAAATGTCGGTATGAGAGAGACACATTGACTGGTTGCCTCCCACCCTCACGCACCACCTGGGCTGGTGACTAACCTGCGACCAAGGCACATGCCATTGATGGGAATCCAACCCAGGATCCTTCAGTCCCTGGGCCAAAAGTCTATCCACTGAGCCAAACCAGTTAGGGCACAAAGTATTTTTAAAGCTAATATTGTTATAGTCAAAAAATATCCTACCTAATAAAAGGATAATATGCAAATTAACCATCATTCCGACACAAAGATGGCAGCACCCATAGCGGCCAGGGCTGGATGCTAGTGGAGTTGCTCCGGTGACACAAGCCCAGTGTCCCGTGTCCCAGTCCAGGGGAGGGAGGGAGGAGCCACTGGCATCATTGCAGGCCGGGCTGAGGGACCCCTCCCATGCAAGAATTTCACACACTATGCTTCTAGTTTTAATAATAAAAAATTAAATAATTAAAATGTGAAAATATATTTAAATTTATACATATCAATACATTGCTGACTACTCAGTTGAAAGCAAATGGTCTAGGAGAGTGAAATAAGAGTGGTATCAATCAAACCTAGAAACCTTAACTATTTAACTCAATCAACACAGTTTTATACATTATATATATATATATATTACAAAGCAGCATGCATGGGATTCTGGGAGCAATAATCAAATCTTTTCTTCAGAAACCTACATCTAGAGGGTTATTAAGTCAAGTACATAATTATCTATTATGTGAAAATTCAAATCAAATATCATGCTGTGGAGATATAAAAGAGTTCCAGGCTGGGAGAGAATCCACATTTTTTCCTTCTGTCACCCTAGGTGGTCCTAAAAATATTGCTCTTTTCTTGAGGATAAGTTTGCAAACTACAACAAAGACAAATAGGCTCCTTTAGAAGAGCAGGCTGAACTGACGGCATCATTGCCATTTAAAAATGAGGAAAAGAACAGGAGGATGGAATAAGCTGTGGAGGAAAATATTTCTCTAGACCGCCTTCCAAAATTGTGTGCTAGGAGTCAGAGAAGGAGCTGGATTAAATGCAAGTAAAGCATGTCAACATCACTGCCAACATCCCTGTCATATTTTATACCTCAGCACACCTATCACACCCCTAACTCATTCTCAGGAGACTTGGGGGGCTTGGAAACTTACATATTTTTAACTTAAAGATAGACTTGCATTCTGACTTTATAAATACTGACATTTAAAATTTTATACATTTTTAAAATGAGTGTTATATTCTCTGACATGGGGATTTTGACATTTTGTCAGGGTCTGTGATGGAAACTGTGAATTGCCAGATGGATGGATGGATACATAACATCTTGACTGCCAGATTCTCTTTACTATCTAGATAAAATGTAACATTAGAAAAGGGAACAAGATGCTTCTGGTTACCAATTGATCTGCAAAAACACATTAGTGAAATCAAACTGTAAAATATTACAGAAAAGGTCTGAAAAAGTCAAAATGTTGCTCATGGGAGATTTCAATTATCTAAACATTGACTAACAGCTATGCAGAAAATGAAAAAGTGTATCTCATAGAGAAAATTCCATTTGTTCATAATTCAATTTGATAAACAACTATTCTGGCAGAATAGAAAGAAGCAGTTTTTATATATTGTAAGGCTCTCAGCCAGGAATTACTGATAAATAAACATGAAACCAGGATCTTTGATTGCATGATAATAACTATAATATAGTTTACAAAAATAATCAGTTTCAAACCTGCAGATTACAAATACTGTTTCATTTTCTCTAGTTCTTAAACCAACTTTGATGCCCAGGAATGGCTACTTTCAAATAAGCTCCTCAGTCAATTGTCTTTAAGCTTTCTTAATTTTGTGTGAGGTACATTGTAAAGTGAGTAAGAAAGAGGGAAAGAGAGAGAAAGAACAGAGAGATTACAAGTCAAGATATCCTATCTAATGAAGAGGGAATAAGCAAATTGACCATCACACTGTCACAAAGATGGCTGCACCCACAGCGGAGGCCGAGTTCCTGTAAGAAGCCTTAATGAGCAATCAGCAGGGACCTGAGGCTGTGTGGCACTGGGCTGGGGCAAGGGACCTGAGGCTGCACCCCCTGCCCAGAGGGCTTGACAGGGGACCTCAGGCTGCACCCCCTGCCTGGTGGGGCTTGACGGGGGACCTCAGGCCACACCCCTGCCCCAGTGCCAGGACGGGGGACCTCAGGCCACGCCCCCTGCCCCAGCACCGGGCCTGGTGACCTGAGGCCATGCCCCCCCCCACCTGGAGGGCTTGACAGGGGACCTCAGGTTGTGACCCCTGCTCAGCAGGACTTGATGGGGGACCTCAAGGTACATCCCCCACCCCGGTGCTGGGCTGGGGAACCTCAGGCTGCTCCCCCTGCCCGGGACTGGGGGACCTGAGGCTGTGCCCCCCCCCCCCCCGCCTGGTGGGGCTTGACAAGGGTGGGGCCGGCCGGGTCTGAGTCTTGTGTGATTTTGAGGTGCTGCGGGTGGGTGGGGACTTGACTCTGGGTCCTGCGGCATGCCCCAGACTCTGACAGGAGGAAGATTTTCATATACATTTTACTAATTTTCTTTCATCTCTGACATTTCTATTATAGAGAAAGGGCAAATAGCAATATTAAATTATTTCCTCTAATCCCCTTTTAGTGTGCACAAATTTCATGCACTGGGCCACTAGTTTAAGTATAAAGTCTGTTGAATTTAAAATAGAGTTAGTCCTACTAAAATAATAATTTTCCTTGGGCAGAGATTTCTCTTGGTGCTATCAAGCATCTTTTCTGTTTCCTTTTTCATCTTTCATCAGGGATAAGCCAGAAACCTCTAGTTTTTTAAGTTAAGAAATATCACAAGTAAAATAAACAAAAACTCAGAGATACAGGACAACACTATGGTTGCTATCAGAGAGTAGGGGGTTTGATGGTAGTAAAGTGTCAAGTATATGGTAACGGAAGATTATTTGACTTTGGGTGGTGGACACACAATACAACGTATAGATCATGTATAGAAATGTATACTTGAAACCTATATAATCTTATTAACCAACTAGAGGCTCAGTGCATGAATTCGTGCATGGGTGGGGTCCCTCGGCCTGACAGGTGATCGGGGCTGATCACCGGGGGGGGGGGGGTGGAAGGAGGGGGGGACCGCCGGAGGTTGGCTGGCCATGGGAGGTTGGCTTTGGGAGCACACTGACCAACAGGGGACAGCTCCTGCATTGAGCAGCTGTCCCCTGGTGGTCAGTGTGTGTCATAGCAATTGGTCGACTAGTCATTTGGTCATTTGGTCATTCGGTCGTTCAGTCATTTGGTTGCTTAAGCTTTTATATATATATTAGAAAGCATATCAATGGATTTATTCACTTTATTTTGTGAAACACTGATTTGTTGCAAATAACATCCTACTTTATCCAAGGATATTTATATTCTAGTTAGTCAAGAAATCACTAAGTCAAAGGGGGGAAAAATGAAGAAATGGAAATTAGAAATTAGAAGCAGAAAGGTATTTAGAATAATAGCAACAAATGAAAGAAAGGAGATAATAATCAGAAGAGAGTCTGATTCAGGGATGATTTGCTAAGCAGATGTCTGGGGCAATAGTAAAGAAGAATAAGTACATTGTTGAGAGTGACATGCTACCTCTCTATGATAAGAATGATGCAAAATAAAGCTACATTAAAGTGCCATCATTCACTTATCAGATTTATAAACATCCTGAAGTTTGGTACCATACTCTTGGCAAGGCACTTAGGAAATCAGAAACCTTAATACATTGCTGGTGGGAGTATAAATTAGTACAATCCCTATAGTCAGAAATTCAGCAACATCTATCCAAATTTCAAACTCATATTTTTGAACAAACAATTCTTCTTCTTGGAATTTCATTTACACATGGGGTTGTACATATGCAAAATGACATAAATATGTTTATTTATTATAGCATTGTTGGCAATAACCAAAGAATAAAACCACCAAAAATGCTATTAAAAGGAGAAAACCTAAAAAAATGATATTTCCATATAATGTAGAATCTATACTAATAAAAGAGTAATGTGCTAATTAGACCGGACATCCTTCTGGACAAAGCCATGGTGGCTGGGGCCTAGGCAGAGGTGGTTAGGGGGGATCAGGCTGGTAGGGGAGGGTAGTTAGGGGTGATCAGGCCAGCAGGGGAGGGCAGTTAGGGGTGATCAGGCCAGCAGGGGAGGGCAGTTAGGGGCAATTAGGCCAGCAGGAGAGCAGTTAGGGGCACCAGGCCCCAGGCAGAGACAGTTGGGGCAATCACACAGGCAGACTGGTGAGCAGTTAGGACAGTCGGACATCCACTAAAGTGGCAGTCGGACATCCCCCGAGGGGTCCTGGATTGGAGAGGTGCAGGCCAGGCTGAGGGACCCCCCTCTCCCATGCACAAATTTCATGCATCGGACCTCTAGTATGTACATAAAAACCAATGAGTACTTATCTATGCACTGATATAGAAAGTCCTCCAAGATATACTCTCTGTAAAAAGTAATGTTAAGAACAATGTGCATAATGTGTCATCTTTTGTGTAAAAATAGCAAAAAATGGAATCTATATGTATGTTTACTTGGATACTCATAAAGAAGTTCTTAAAAGATAAAAAAAAAATCTAAGAACAATGATCTAAACAGTAAAGAAAAAAATGGAAGCAGGAGCAAGAAGGGAGTGAGGGAGACATTTCACAGTGTACTCTTTAATACTTACAGACATAACTCTTATTGGGATATTGAATGAATAAAGCTTTCATGTTATTTGGAATGACATTGGAAATGTAGAATCATTTAGCTTTTACATCTGCACAAAATATAAATTGAAATGTTCAAAGGATGCAATTCATTGTACTAAACAGGGTTTGGTCAGAATAGGCTAGGTTATTTTGCCACAACAACCCCCAAATCTCAGTGTTTTACAAAACATGTTTTTCATGTCTGTTTCATTTTTTTTCCTCGTTGTCTGCATTCCAGTTTTATGTTAATGGAACTGTTCCTATCTAGGAGTCTCATGCCAGAAGGAAAAGAGTGACATGTGAACCATAAGCTCTTAAAGCTCTCTTAAAAATTACATACATTATTTTTTGGCCAACCCACGTCATATGGCCCCTCCCAAATTCAACAAGATAAGAGGTATAATCTTTCATTGAAGGACAGGTACATCACAAGTCACATGGTCAAGCCTAAGTTAATGGCAAAAAGAATTATCTATCTCCCCCAGGTAGAAAATATTTTGAAAAATAACACCTATTATGAAATATACTGTATTATTAAAGATCTTCACTGTGTCTCTGTCCCCATTCAATGAATGCTGAACCAACACTAATTCTAATGTTAATTCTAACCTTGTAAAATGAATATAAGCTTTCAGAAATCTACCTAGAGTTCCTACATATCTCACTACTTTCTATACAAGTGTAGACCTTGAAATTATTAAAATTACCAGGAAACAGTTTACTTTGGGAGTTGGTCAACCCAGTTTTTAAAGCCAGTTTTTAATGTTTTTCAATAGACCATGTCAAATGGTTTAGTCCTCCATGAACTGAAGCACCATTGAGAATGTGTGTTATTCAAAAGTGGGGTTGATATAAAAGAATATTGTAGATGAGCAGTGATTTCTTAACCAACTGAATGAATAAAAGAAACTTGCATTTTAATAAGCATTCCCAAATACACAAACTTTTTCTTATGCTAAAAGAGCTGATTGAATATTGTCCACAAGCTAGACTTTAATTAAAATTATAAACTCTATTACTTAATTCCCTTTAGTTTCTCTTTAGTTATTCTCAGCCACTCTATACCTTATTCAGATAAGTAGGACATTATATCTGCTTTAATTGAATACCATTTGAATTCTAGATCTTTCTACAAAATTATATTATCTATGAATCTGTTAATCAGGTAACATCTATGTGAATTTATTACCAATTAAAAAGCATAAACCATTTTTGGCTCTCACAAAAACTTCCTTTGGAGACTAAAAAAAAACTATGTAAAAAGAACATTTTTCATTTTAAATGATCATCTAAGAAGGAGTACTGATCATGATTTGAAAATGGCCAGAATCTTGAATTTTATTTTAATGTTGCTTCTAAATTGGCTATATTAATGGGATTGAAACTGAAAAATGAATGAAATTTCAAGACTGCAGTAGAATAAAGGAGGGGAAATGGTGAGAGCTTAGGCTTCAAAGTCAGATCTAAGAAGGAATCCTATATAATAAAAGCCTAATATGCTGAGGGGTCAGTCAGCTGTTCAACCAATCAAAGCGTAATATGCTAATGATATGCTAAGGCTGCTCAACGGCTTGCTATGACATGCACTGACCACCAGGGGGCAGATGCTCCAAGTGGTAAGTTAGCTTGCTGCTGGGGTCCGGCCAATCGGGACTGAACGAGATGGGCCAGACATGCCCTGGAGCCCTCCCACAGTCCCTCCCTGGCCCCGATCGTGCACTGGTTGGGGTCCCTTGGCCTGGCCTGCGCCCTTTTGCAATCCGGTAACCCCTGGGGGATGTCAGAGAGCCGGTTTCAACCCGATCCCACAGGCCAGGCCGAGGGACCCCACTGGTGCATGAATTTCGTGCACCGAGCCTCTAGTATTGAATAATGAGAAAAGCGGCCTGGTGGGATTATGGTGGTAGGTGGTAAGGGATTATGGTGGTAAGTACTGAGAGGCAGCTTTGGAAAAGTATCTTGGGATTAATCATGGAAGACTTGGATATCTAATTTTAGTGGAAATGAGCAGAAGGACAGGTTTTAAAATAGGAGACTGAGAAAGAATGTGGAGAGACCATGGAGCAAAGCATATTGGAGGAGCATGACTAGAAGCAGAGAAATCATTGCCTCTATGTGCAATCATTAGGGATGCTAGAAATCTAAGTTAGAAAATGTCACTATGAAGAGATGCAAGGAAAAAATTTGAGGCCAGGTAGAGAAGAGGATGGGAGATTCAGAATCCATAAGAAAAAGAAAATTGAAGATCAAACTTGCAGGATAGAGTGCAAAAGGTGTGCATGTATATGTTTATGTGTAGAGAAAGATTTAAACATTTATTCTTACTAATGTTGAAATAAAAAATCAGATTATATAAATTAATTATCAAGTAGGTGCTTCAAATGTGAATATCAAGTTTAAGAGACAAAGCAGGGAAACATTTCCTCCCTCCTTCTTGGCTTCCTTTCTCCTTGCTGCCATCCCTCTTTCCCACCCTTCCTTCCTCCCCTCTCTCCTTTCTTCCTTCCTTTCTTTTTGTGTCTTGCTTTCTTTCATTTAAAAAATATATATCTTTATTGATTTCAGAAAGAGGAAGGGAGAGGGAGAGAGATAGAGGCATTAATGATAAGAGAGAATCATTGATCAGTTGCCTCCTGCATGCCTCACACTGGGGATCGAGTCTGTGATCCAGGCATGTTACCTCCTGGATCATGGGTGGAAGCCCAACCACTGAGCAACACTGGCCAGGCAGGTAGGTGTAAGGACCCTATTCAGAGTATGCTGGATGTCCAAGGCCACTCTGAGTATGGGAATCTTAATCAGAATGTCCAAGGCTAAGATGCTATACACAGGTGCAAGGACACAGTAATCTCATGGTACACTGTGTAAGCGTGCCCTTCTATAACCCAAAAAGACTGAGGTCACTATTTGGTGGAAAGCCTCTTCTGTCTAAATAGTATTAAAGTATGTTACTAAGGCTGCAGAGGACAGAGGGCTCAGCTGTGACTGCTATGTGACACTGTGGGTCTAGAGGCAGCACACCGCTGCTCAGATAATGGCTGTGGGTACAGAGGCTGCTGCTACCTTGTGGGAAAGATGTATTGTTACCTAGGTGGTATGCGGCTACCTGCCTGTTTTAGGGACTGTTTGAAGAGCTATTTTGTCTAGTGACTCCTTGTTAGCAATCGCTACTAGCTTCTACAATAAAGATTCTCTTATACACCCACAACTTCTCATGGCTTCTCCATCTACTACCCGGCATCCAAGAAGGTCCAGCCCCTGGCAGAGGGGTTCGGACCCAACAGTTGGTGTAGTGGAGCAGAGGATAAAAGAGGACCTGTACTTCCAACAATAGACAGCAAGCAGGATTCAAGTAGGAACTTGCTTTCACAATTAGCACAGTAGCAGGACTTAGGAGTAAGTACTCCAAGAACTTGCCCTGCTCTGACAGCAGGAAAAAGATATTATTCCCATAAGTAACTTATGAGGATTCTTACCTAAGGAGTTCATTTTCCAGACCAAGATTTAAATGTTATTTTCTTCTACATGTTCTAGAAAAAGGGAGACATTAGTGCTTGCAGAAATCTAACCTAATGAAAGCTCTGTTAAATTTTCTTTGTCATGTATAGATGAAAAATACAATATATTATGTCCATTGAGATTGAATCCTGTTTCAAATGCAAGAAAGTAAACTTTAAACAAATTTAGGATGAATCCTTTTGTAAAAGCAACAATTTCTTAGCTCATTCAAATAAACATTTTTGTAGGCCATACCAGGTAGCATCTTAGGATGCCTTATAGAAAGAGACATTAAATATTTAAAGAACCTGAAGGTTTTGTTGTCATCATTTCTTTATTTCTTTTTTTTTTTGCTGAGTTTGTTGTTTTTTTTTTTTTTTAATTTACCACATGGGAACTACAATCATAGCCATATAAACCCGTGTTCGCTAAGGCCTTATAAAATGACATATTAAGTATTTAAACAATTATATTCCTACATTTTTAAAAAAGAGACTTATTTGCAACCAAGCATTGGTGAAAATAATATTCTAAACCAAGTTACCAAGTACAGAAGAAAAAGAGAAAGGCTATTATGCAAATAATGTTATACATAGAGTTTCACAGCTATTCTGGGTGAAGAAGAAAGTGTACAATGGGGAGGAGAGAGGCAGTCCCAAATGTATGTGGCTCATCTAATTTCAAATCTAATTATTTGTTATTTTTAGTTTTTAATTGAATATCAACAATCACCTTTTAAATCATATTTTGGTGAATTTGGGTTTCTAATCTGTTTTTTTTTTGTTGTTTTTTTTTTTTTTTTTTTGCTATTTTAAGTAAATAATTTTCTCTTTTCATGGTAAGTTTATGAAGACAGAGACCATTTTTTAAAAATCCTCCAAGGACTTAGAGAAATATTGATGTGAGAGAAAAACATATGCAGCCCTGCCAGATGGAACCTGCAAACTAGGTATGTGCCTTGACCGGAAATTGAACCATCAACCTTTTGGTGTATGGGATGATACTTCAACTGAGCCAACTGACTCAGGGTGGAGGCAGAGATTATTTTATACTTTTGGTTACTGTGGTAGACTTGAGTCCAGATAAATATTCAGCTCATAGTAGATTTACAATTAAATATTTATAACAATATTGAATGAGTTTATACTATTTGGAGAGTCATGGAAATAGTCTCCTTGCTATACTTTTGGGAAAAGGCAGAGAGAGAAGAAAACATAATTTTCAGCAAGTTCATAAATGTCTTGAGTATGGAAAATCTATATTGTGTATTTTTGTATCTTCACAGAAACCCCTAGGAAAAAATATCGTAGTTTTAAACTTAGAAGGTAATCAATAATTACTATAGATTAATTTTCTTCCAGCAGTTCATTCTCACGGATGAAACACACAGAGAATTTTGAGTACATTCATGGTTTGTATGCTTCTAAAGACCAATTCAGGAACTAACTCCCTCACACTGCTTCTTCCTCACAGGTTTCTGAAAGAGAATAAAACAATCGAGAACTAGTAGTTTTACAATGTGCTTATCAAGCTGACTGGTATGGCATTTCACAGCGTTCACCAGAATAAAGATTACTTTGACTATATCCCATTAAGGTATAAGGCTTAGCTTCTCTTTTGACATCACTCTCAGCACAGTATTAGCAAAAATAAAATGCTTGAAAAACATTTATTGACTGAACAAATAGGAATGCTAATTTTTTGTACGGTAAGCCCTATGATAATAGGGAAGAGGATAAAGAGATGCATTCTGCACTACTTAGAGATAATCCAAGCATCGCTTTTATTTGGTTTGAGGTTATTAATTTTTGGATCTCAAATGAAATATGAATAAACTTAAATTTTGAAGGATCACAATCCTTCACTGACTGATGTAATGTCTTGAAAATTACTTTTCCCCTTTGTTTTTTATGGGAGGAAAGGTTTATCTGGCCCCTAATAGTTCATGTTGGCTGAAACAGGTTGGAATGTCTTTTTTAAGACTCAGTTATGCACTAGTTGGTCGCAACACCTTCCAAAGATTGAGTAATGCCTCCAGCACGTAAGCAACCAGTGGTGTGTTCTTTCTCCTGTAGCCACTCAAGTCGGGAAACCGAAGGATTGAGAGAGGAGTGACGCATCTCACTATGATCTATATTGATGCTCTAGCAAAATTTTTGCTTCCTCTGCCTCCAACTTTAGGCTCTGCATGTCGAAGGGGGGAAGGCTTCCACTGGAGGAAACATCAATGACTTCATTCAACTGAGTGTGAGACAGCCACTGGGCTACTTTGGACTCTTCATGCGAGTGAACAAAGAAGCAAAAAAGGGGATTACTAGACTGGTGGACTGCTGGTGATGATTGATCTTTTTTTTTTTTTAACCACTTAGATAATTTTTTTTTCTGCACAATAATGAGAAGATGGAACATGAGAATGAACATCACCCACAAACAGATAAAGGGACTTTTTGTCTCTTTTCCTTCTTTCCTTCTTTCCTTCTTTCCTTCTTTCCTTCTTTCCTTCTTTCCTTCTTTCCTTCTTTCCTTCTTTCCTTCTTTCCTTCTTTCTTTCTTTCTTTCTTTCTTTCTTTCTTTCTTTCTTTCTTTCTTTCTTTCTTTCTTTCTTTCTTTCTCTTTCTTTCTTTCTTCCGCAAGGCAACCCCGGCCTCGCCCCGCACCCGCTCTGCCTCCCAGCCCAAGGAGCCCTCCAGTGCAGCCAGGAACAGCCGCATCTTGCCCAGCTGCTCCCCCACAGCCTCCTGGAACTGAGGCACTGTCTCCTCCACCTCCACCAGCTGGTGCTCCAACACAGCCATGCTCTTCTCCTTGTGCGTGCATGCCTCCTGCAGCTGCAGCTTCTGCTGGGGGAGCTGGGTCTGTGGTCGCGCTAAAGTGCCGGCCTCCGCCCACCCCCAAGGGAAACTGGGGGAGCCCCTCGGCACCGTGGCGGGTGTCCGCGGTGGGAGCCACCGGGTGGACCTCTTTTTTTTTTTTTGGTGATGGTGGTGGTGGTGGTGGTGGTGGTGGTGGTGGCGGGGGGTGGGGTGGGGTGAGGATAGTTGGCATAAAAGAATTGCAAAAGTTAGCAGAAGTATGCCTTTTGTCTTTATTTGAATGTCAAGTGTTGATCAAAGGGTTGTATATGGATTCAAGTTGATACAGGATGGACTATTATGAAGCCAGGGCCCACGTGACCTTGGGTTCAAGGACTTGGAGAATGAGCTGACACGCAAATTAATACCCAAGACAAGACATATAAATTTGGAAATTATGGGGGAAGCCAGTTGTGAGCTTGGTACAAGGGACCAAGTTCCACTGAGTCTCCGTTCCCATCTGCTTTTATTTACTAAAATACACAATTGCCTTTTAGAAATGCAAACAGACATATCAATGATGATGTCTGGTAAACAGTAAGATTATCAGGTTGGGGGAGTTTGCTTTAGGCCATTGAGTCATCAGCAGTCAGTAATAAAATGCAAATATTCATCCCTGTGAATATCAAAAAGCCCCATTCACCCTTCTGACTGGCCTTCTTATATTTATATTAATTACTGTTGATCTGAGCTCCTGGCAGACTATGGTGGATTATACTGTGTCCTTAGCTAAACTGAGACTCCATTTGGCAGAATTCCTTTCCCTGCATTGTTCACTGTGAGTGTGGCCACAGGAGACAGTCCACACAAGGATAGGAAGGCAGACGAGCAGCAGCAATGATCTTCTTATTAACGGAAGGGAGGTCAGTGCAGGCATTAGCAGAGTGGAAGTTCTTGAGATGTGTCATTATCTGCCGGTTTCCTTATTGTTGTGAAGTAGTAGCCAGACCTGCAGTGACTTCACATCGTGGCAGATTTTCTCCTATAGATTCTCCAGCTCCTGGCTGGGTATGTGTTTCGTTAGGTGATGAAGAGTGGCAGCATCTTCTGTTAAACTCTGCCATCTTTGAAGTTGGAGACTTCGAGGTAGACAAGCGGGCTGTAATTAGTCTTCATAAGTTCCTGTTCAAAGGTGGTTTCCAGCCCATCTTTACAGCTTCCAATTTGGTCTTGTTTTCTACACTTCACATCCATCTAAGAAGGGAAGCAGGAAACAACTGAATACAGAACAGTTTCTAAACATTTTATGACACTGAAGTAACAAAACTTAGAATTTGGGGACCTCCCCCATGGAGGAAGAGTTCCATTAAGCCCCACAACACAGGCCCTCTCTTGAAAATTCTTGCGTTGGGTGAACCAGATGTAGATAAAGCTTACGAAACTGAAGCCTAGCCTAAGTCAGCTCAGTTCCTAAGTGGATCACCCAACTCTAAATGCCTGCTGCAAGACAAAGCAAACTATCCTTGGAAGAAGATAACTTTCAGATTCTTGGAAACTTTTATAACACCATAACATTGCTAAATCATATTTCAAAAACCGATACTCAAAAACCAAGGATTAAAAAAAAGAATAGAAATTAAAATAGTTGTTATTTCTGATGTCAAGTTGAGCAAAGGTATTTTTTTTTAATTATCTGTTCATCTATCAATATTAAAGGGTTTCTCCTGCTTTTTATTCTCTTTTTTTGGTTGTCAAATTGGCATTTGTTGATTCTAAGTCTCTTGTCTGTACCATAACAGAGGTAGAAAATAAATTTTGATGGTGAGGGGTACTGGGTACATTGATCAGGAAATAAACCTTTAGATATTGATGGATTAAAATTAAAATTTTAATGGGATATTCATAAGAAATCTAACAGGCATTTCAGAATGAAAATCTAGAACTTTGTTGTACAATACAGTATCCAAGAGCCACATATGTCTAATTAAATTTAAATTTCAGTTTCTCTGTTGTACTAGTCACATTGTAAGTGTTCAATAGCCACATGTGGCTAGGGGCTACTATTTGGAACAGTGTAGATAGCAAATATTTCTATCACTGTAGAAAGTTCTATTGGATATAAAATTAAGGATGAAGTTCAGTAGAAGAAATTTTGAATAAGATATCATTAGCAGAGTGGTACTCAGAATATAGAAAAATAAACAATTGAGAGTATAGCAAAAGAGCAAAGAAAAAAAATTTTTGAAAGTCTAATTTATTATGCAGTATCAGAAAAAAGTGCTTTGTTAAGTTGTAAAAAAGCAACACATATATTCAATAATTTTATTACTTCTGCTTAATGGTCACTAGAGGTAAAGGAGTTAGAAGAAAGAGAAATCAATATCTTCTTTATCAAATTAAGTCCAATGAAAATAGACATAAGATGAAATAATGAATAAAATGAAATTGTTATTTTTAGAAGTTTAATTTTATAACATTTAAATTCTGTGCTTTTATTAAGATATTAAAGATGTACTCTGAACTCTCCTTTGACTAATAACTTAATCCTGAATTTTAACAGAGAAGAGGGGGCATGCCTGTGCTTTCAGAGTCTTCCTTTTTGTAGATCCTTCTCTACAATGTTAGCAGAGATCTGAGAAAAAATCTTCTCTCTATGCCTTGGTACAATCCAATGATTAAGAGTTTATGTCTCAGAGACCACAAGGCAGCAAAATTGATTTTCATTTTTCAGTTAGATGATTCCTAGATTCCGCAGCTATTTTTTGTACTGAATGATTATGAAAACACCAATATGGATTAAACAATCTAATATGGAAATTAATATTTTATATTTGCTAAATATTTCTCTAAATGGTTTATAGTTCACCAGCTATTCGTTTTGTTTTTTAAAGCATGTAAATATGACCAAAATGTATTTGTGTGTGTGTGCGTGCGTGCACTGCTTTAGTTAGGAAATAAATTTGTATTGCTAAATCATAGTTCAAAAATGGATACTCAAAAGCCAAGGATTAGAAACAGAATAGAAATTAAAACATTATTTCTGATGTCAAGTTGAGCAAAGGTATTTTTTTTTTTAATTTTCTGCTCATCTACCAATATTAAAGGTTTTCTCATGCTTTTTTTTTTTCCTTTTTTGGTTGTCAAATTGGCATTTGTTTTTATTGAATTCTTTTGATGTTGATTCTAGTTCTCTCTTGTCTCTAGAGAATGCATCCTGACCTCCTGGCCCTCCTTGAACTCCTTATATGAAGTTCATCCCCAGATTGTCCATCTGGTAGCTACGGCTGCCTAAATCCTGCCCCAGATGTGGTGTTGTTATTGCTCTCAGCCCCAGCTATTTATAGATCAGCTGAAATATTCATACTTCATAAACTGTCATAGTCCCTTAAGATGAACCTTCTCAAAATGCACATTCATATTTTATAGTTGGACTAATGAGCCAGTTATCTAAACTGCTCATTAGAGTCCTGAGCTAAAACAAAGAGAATATAAAATACCTTTTTCCACTAGTCATTTATTTTTATATAGAATTGGAACTCTACTTTCAATGAGCAAAATATACACTTCGTATAGACCTCATGATTTGAACAAAAATTAAGACAGAAGATACCTTGATAATGTTGTGAAGGGATCTACATATTTTCTTATTCTAAGTCTGATTTTCCTTTGTGAGCAATTAAATTGAGTTCACCCTATTTTTTGGCTTATGGCGATAACTGCTGGCTCTGGGATCACAGTCTTTAAATTCTGGCACGAGAGGCATTTGGGCTTTTCCGTCTGGGAGCAGATGTAAGACAGAGAGCACAGCTGTGTGATGCATGTTCTCAACAGACATTAATTTTTGTGAGTGGCTTTTCCCATTGCAGGAGAGTTGCTTTAATTCTTGATGATTTCTCATAAATTTGGGTTGTTGACTCTTGAAGCTAGATTTCACATTACTCCCAATATATTTTCAAGAATGAAGTGTACTGCCCGGCTGCAAGACTCAGGGTTTAGTGTCCATTTATGAACCAGGAGGTCATGGTTCAATTCCTGGGCATATGCCTGGGTTGTGGGCTCAATCCCCAGAAGGAGGCATGTAACAGGCAATCGATCAATAATCCTCTTCATTGATGTTTCTCTCTCCCTCTTCCCCTCCTATCCTCTCTGAAATCAATAAAAATATTTTTTTAAAGAATGAAGTTTACTTAATGCATCTCCCCAACACATTTTTATAGGCAATATTTGACATGGCCTGCACTTTTTTTTGAGAGGAAATATGACTCTTCAAGACAATAGCTTCTAAATTTATCTTAACTAATCATATAAACTTTAAATGGAAATAATATTAATGTTCACAATATTCAAAGTACACATGAGGGCAATAGGGAAATTTCACTGTAGATGCTCAGGAAAAGGGCATCTCTTGCTAGCAGAATCACCATTTGCCAGCTCTTAGGTAACAACAAAAAAGTAATCAAATTAAATACCCCCCAAACTGTTCCTGAAAACATTTCCTCCTAACTGATAAAACTGCTATGCCTCATTCACTTTTCCTAAATACCTTTAATTACCATTACTACAATAATTTAGCTTTCTAGGTTTTCCAAATGACATGTACCATTTATTAACTAAATGGCCTTAAACAAATTTTATATAAAAAAATAAGGATACTCCAACCTGCAAAACGATAATTAAAAGGAATTATAATGACAAGTTTATAAGCCACTTAACAAAATCCCTGAGGATACGAAGAGGTGCCAACTAACTGTCATCTCTCTTTCCTCATCACTAATACTCCCATTTCAGGGCAGATATAAACTTGTGCATAAGCTTAATTGGAAACTTGAAAAACTGCTGCCTGACCCATACCACTCACTGAAGTTTGAAGTCATCTTCTGGTTGTCAAATGGATTATGTAGGCACCTTGGTGTCAGGTACAGTGGCTAAATCATTTTGCACACAGGAATCACCTCCTGAAACAGAGCCTTACACATAGAAAGCTAATAAAAGATTTTCTCAGAATTCAACAATGGTCTCATACCCATGGGCTTTACATTTTGTCCTAGGTGCCATGAGGAGTTCATTAAAAGGGTTCTTTATAACATTTTAAAATAAATTTAGGTAACGTAGATGTATGCACTAAATTAGAATTAGTGCTGGGAGCAATGCTAACGGCAGCAGGCTAATGAATAGTCCGGGGAAAACAGTAAGTAGGCCTGAACACAGGCAGTCGGCTTGGAGATAGTAAAGAGTTACTAAATTTGAGACAGTTCAGAGTTAAATCAACTGAAATTTGCTGATTGCTTGAATATAAAGGACACTGACCATGTAAACTTCTGCCTAGGTCTTCAAGAGTAAACAAATAGTATAATGAAGGACAATAGACCAATTAATTAGCAGTGGCCTGGAGAACAAGTTTAGCCTTCTAGTGATTGTTAGCAATTTCCAGTGGTTTCATATAAAAGCTTTCTGATCAAGACCCTGTTAAAAGGCTGTGGAAAGCTTTGTTATTTGTACCCTCCTCTGCGAATGTTAAGGAGGCATTTAGTTATTGGGGTAAACTCTTTTTATACGGGAGGCATAATGTGCCGATTTTATGGTATCATTACCACTAACTATAGACACAAAACAATGAGCTAAATTCAAAGAATGGAACCTAGAATATGAAGTGCAATGAGGAAATATTGGGGCAGAATAGAAGCAAATGGGTTGGAATTAGTGGCTAAAACCTTTGACTAAATTAAAAATTTTACTAGGACCATTCTGAATACTATAACTATCTCTTTAAGAAGTTAACATTCTAATAAATGTGGACTTTGACAGCAAATAAACTAACGTCCATTTTTTAAACCATTAAGCTTTCAACTAAGTTTGATGGTAGATTTTTTTTTTAAAGCTAATGCTGTCTATTTGTGTGTTGGGTGACTTTTTGGTCCATTTTTTTTTTTTTCTGTCCTCCATGTATGTTTATTGTTATTATTCACTGAGGTGATGTTAATAAAAACAACCAGTCGAGTGATGGGTTTCGTTGATGGTTTTTCTGATCTGGATTTAAAAAGGAATTGATTTTGTGGGATGGACTGAATAAAAACCTTTCATTCCTCCCCCGTCCCACATTTTAATGTGTTCTCAGACCAACTGTGGGCAGGAAATATGCGCTCCTTCACGGGACTTTTAACATGGATAAACAGCACTGGTTAATAAATAAAAACGACCTGACATTTATTACCGAACCTCACTCTTATTTATGATTTTTGGCTTTAGTTCAAAAAGCGTGTGATCCGCAACTCCCGGGGAGATGCTGTCTTCCCTTAACGGCTGCTCTTATCTCTCTCTGCCCGGGTGGACGGATTTTCTGTGCTTGAGCTCAGTGCAGAGTGCGCGTCTCTCTCCGTTCACATCTGTGCAGCCTCGCCTCGCCTCGCTGCTTATCAGGGCTGCCTGGTGGGTTTCCACTACGGCGAGCTGTGCTTTCCTCTTGCCATTTGCCACTGACAGGGAATTTAAGAAACGGTATCTCTCAGGTGCCCAGAGTCCTAGGAATTGTGCCTTTGAAAAGTTTTCAGTGTTGGCTTCAGCAGGACTTCTCGGGATGGGAAGTAGCACAATCACAGACCCAATCTCCTGTTACACACCCCAAGGCTTAGGTACATGTTTGTACTTTCTAACGTGGGCACTTGGGTGGATTTACTATGTTGATGGTTGTAGTTAATGGCCTCCATGCATGTCCTGTAACTTTATGTCACCTCTGATGTGGCTCAGAACCCACTACCCTGAAATATGGCACCTGGGTATAGTGATTATGTAAAAGGAAGGATTTGAGAAAGGACACGTGCAGAGAGGGCTCTCTGGCTTCCCCCTTCCCCTGAAGCAGGTCATATGTTCATCTTGTGAGAGATGCCCTCCTGATGAAACCCAGAGGAAAGAAACATCCTTATCTCTGTAGATGGAGAGATGCTGGGAGGAATCCGAATGAACAGACTTGCTAAGTCTCCCCAAGTGAAGTAACCTCAGTTTATACCTTCTCGTCCCATCCCATTCTCCCCATGACTTTGCACTTTTCATCGAACCTAATATAAAGATTCTCAGGTTTAACCATTCCTTCAGCTCTTCATTTCCTTAGGAGGTTGCCTGTGTCACATAAAATTTAAATTAAATGAGTTCACACCCCAGCTCAGTTAACAGGGCCCAGCCAGAGAACCTAGGGGAGTCATTGGAAAAATAATGTTCTCCTCCCCTAACCTCATACTTGGAATCTAGGATAAGTATTACTTTGACAAACAGACTGCAACAGAGTATGGCATGCCATTTCTGAGATGGGCCAATAAAGGACTCACACATTTCCATTTTCTCTACTCAACCTCTGTCTGTGACCCAGGGAGAAGCTGGGGCTAGACTGTTGGAAGATAGAAGACCACCTGGATCACAGATTAGAAATCCATGCCAAGACATCCTAGATTAACATCAATGAATGGATCTGCAAGGTGCACACAGACCGATTAATAAGCTGAGCCTAGACCAGATCAATATCACCACCCAGGTCACCCACTCACTCCTAAACAAAAATAAATGTTTATTGTCATATGCTGTCAAAGTCTTTTTATGTATAAAAGAGAGCTCCCAAGGCAACTTAATATTAATAATGAATATTAACTATCACACGAGCGCCAGGGCAGTATGAGCCTTAGGAAACTTGACTTCACATTTTAAGTCTTTGAAGTATTAATAACTCTATTGCTAAGATCTAACACTTGTTCCTCCCTCTATGTTACTTATCTTTAAAATTATCTGTGGAAATATGGGGTTGGGCTATGGAAAACCCAATGTATAATTACAGTCAGTTTGTGACTCTGGGATCTCTTGCCTCAAGAAAATGCCCTGTCTTCATTGAAGCATTTGTTTTCTGGTCTCCAGGGCCTTAGTGGCACTGCTTTGCCTTCAAAATATTTATTTTGATGGATTATTTTATAGCCATCAACTTTTCAACAATTTGCTACTAGCTAAACGTAGCCCTAGGGAACCCAGAGATACTTTCAAACTTTCTTGTTTAATCTTCATTAATTACACTGAGAAAGCTCCAAATATCATATGATGTATAATTCATATGTGCAAAAGTAAACACTAGCCATATCTTAAAATTTGGGTTTAAATGATCTTCATTACATTATCAAACCAATATGATTGAGACATATGCTATCATGCTTTTTAGTCAACAAAGTTTTACTGAAAAATTATATGTCTGTTATTTTGTCATTATGGTAGTTAAAATTAAGTACTGGTATACATTCTTATGGAACATGGAAAGCTAACTCTCTCAAAAATAAGGCCCAAATGATTTTTGGATACTTTATGTCTTATCATGTGTTCATCCTTAAATCTTCTACAATTTGAAAAATACCACTTGTCTATGGGATGATAGAACTTCTACTTCTTTTAGTCTTGTAGCAATAGATATTGTTTGTACATGGATTGCTATATACATGTAGAGGCTCAATATATACCTGAATGAATAATTTCAGTAAAAGTTTTATCCTACTAGGCATCAATTGGTTTAACTTTTGATTATAGATATGTCATTACTAATGTAATCTTGCTGCTAAAATCTATACCACAAAGAAGGGAATAGTTGAAGAGACAGGTGTTATCATGTTTCTAAGTGTTTTTTAATGCACAGGTCTGTTTTCCTTACCTTAGTAGTTTATATTATGGTGTGTGCTGATGCCTATCTTATGATTGTTGTGCAAAAAGGAAACAGAGGTTTATAAAACCACCGTTATGCAATGTAAGTACAACAAACTGTTTATTGGCAGGGGGGGATTTACAAGCAGAGAAGTAGCAGGGCACACCTAATCTCCCAAGCTTAAATCACCCAAGAGACGTGCTTAACCTGATAATATTTGAACAAGACATACCATGGAAAAGGTTCCAGTAAAGGGACCTCACTTCAGTAACTCTAAATATTTATAGTAAGAGGAGATTAAGAAACATATAAGCAATTATGTAATGGTAGAGCTTCCCAGGACAGTAAAGGGCCTTCTGAGATAAAATCCTTCCTTGCTCAGCCTGTACTTCCATTAACCTAAATAAGGAGTGTTGAATCACCTCTTTAAAAAACCACAGGACAGGGTGAGAAAATTAGCCTCTAGCATCAACTGGTTTACTCTCTTTTCAATGACCATAGAATGAAATTCCCCTTCTATTTGTAAATACAACCTTGACCATCTTATATGAAGTTATACATGTAAGCATAACTATCATAAGCATTATTATCAATTATTGTAAGATTTTTAGGTGATTGCCTAGTGTGACGCATGCAGGAGGCAGCCGATCAATGATTCTCTCTTATCATTGATGTTTCTACCCCTCTCTCCCTCTCCTTTCCTCTCTGAAATCAATAAAAAAATATTTAAAAATATAATCATTATGGTTATATCCATAAAGTCAATATCAATGGCAGAATGTCCCACCCCTTTATATCTAGATATGATTAATTAAAATCCCCAGTACTATATCCCATGGAAATCCAAAGCTGTCCTTAGGATTTATTTCAATTCTTGGGGCTGACTAGCTTCTTTTTATTCCATTGACTTTTTAGAGAAAGTGGAAGGGAGGGAGGAGGGGAGAGAAAGAGAGAAACATCAATGTGAGAGAGACACAATGATAAGTGGCCTCCAGCAGGAGCCCTGATCTTGGCTAGGGATGGAGCCTGCAGCCAAGGTATGTGCCCTTGACCAGGGATAGAACCTGATACCCCTCAGTCCATGGGCTCTAACCACTGAACAACCAGCCAGGGCTGATTATCTTCTTGACCCTTGACAAGATAGTCCATTTTTTGTAAGTCACAAAACTGTGGCCCTTTTAAAATTTATTTTTTAACAGAGCCAAATAGTACACCAAATTATATAAAGCATTCATGAGTGTACTAGGCTTTAGTGAATATTTGCTTACAATGATCTCCTAAATAGGGAAGTGTGTACACTATAACCATCAAATTACTTAAAATTCACCCTTGGTCCTTAAGTGTATACAGTAAAGAGGAAATCAATGGTTACTTCTTCATGTAGTCCTGTATATAGCATACTCTTTTAGGATCTTTTCTTTTCTCCATCTTTTTTCATGATCTCTTTTCTCTTCTTCAACATTTCAGAAGCAAATAAAGAACACCTTGCCCATATTTCAGAGATTTATTAATGTATTTTCCAAATAAATACATTGCTTCTCAAAAATAATTATACTAGGTGTTAAAAATATTTGTTGAATTTATATATTCAATTTATATATTCAGTAACAGAAATTGAAAACTACAGTCTTTCTGACATATTTTCTAATCCTCGCAATAACCCTGTTGACTAAATTATTATCCTCATTTTTCCTTTGAGAACACTGAGTCACAAAAAGATAAAAATACTTGCAATGTATCTGACAATTAGTAAATGGGAGAGAACATTTTAGTGCTAAACAGCCTGATCCCAAGTGTGTGCTGCTAATAATTAAAGATTTGTGCAGAATTTGTAGGACTTTGAAAGGATTTTAGAATGAAAATGAAATTTTGATCACAAAGATGAATACAATAGAATATTTATAGAGCAAGGAAGAATGTACTATATCCATTTCAGAAGTAGAGGATGTTTAGTGCATACTAGAAATTTTTCTTAGTACCTTCGTTGAACCTACAAATTTATTTTTACCACTTGCTTTAATGGAGAACTCAGACACAGGATGTAGTGCTTTATTTGAAACAGCCACATGAGAGATTTCTCTCAATCCTGTATATTGCTTACCTCTAAGAAAGATTGCTCAGTTGAACAATTTATAATTTTAAAAATTTTATTTTTTAAATTGTTTCAAATTAATTACCTAGTTTAAAACATAACTAATAAAATTAAAAACTTTCTCTTTTGTTTTATTTTTTAAAAATTAAATGACCCTTATGAAGTGTAGACACATCTGACCCTGAAAATTATGGCCTTCAGGATTTAAAATGATTAGCAGCTAGCTCTCCCATACTGCTGGCAATTTTGGAATAAACATTCATATATGATTTTTTTAAAAAATGCTTAGCAGCTAAAATTCCATGTTATGTTACATATATGTTAAGAGATTACATAACAATTTAAAGGACAAAACATTGAGTTAGACTAAGATCTTCAGTTGCACAATTGCTTTGGGGTTTATTTTGTTCCTCAGCTTATTTTTTCCTCCTTGATCTAAGCTGCACACTCAGCTAAAATAAGCATAGAACTTACTTCCATAGTGGATATGTATGCCAGACTTAATGATGAACTGAAGGACAAATGTATATGGTGGTGTCATTAAACTGGACCCTGGCGAATATCATTTATGTAGAGGGGCTGGATAATGCATATAGTCAGTGAAAGATGTATGCTTTAAGATGAGTAAGAGTTTACTACTAATTAACACGTTTTTACAGCAGTAAAAAATGGTGCATGATGAATAACTGCTGAGTCAAGGGCATACTTCACCATTGGAACTCACAGAAGTTGTATATATTCTAGCTCACAGAAGTCCTTTTTTATGTTAAAAACTTAGTACTGCTTTGAGTATTTTTAAACAATTAATATTTGTGCTCACAAAATTTCTTCAAAACATAAACCTCTCTATACTTAATAAAGGAAGAGCTTATTGAAAAAAAGAGCTTCATGTTAAGTCTAATGAGGTAAACAGATTCTAGAAAAATGTTCAGATCTGTCAGATTTATCATGCTCTATTTCTAGAGTTTGAGAGACTTCAAAGAATTTTCACTGGGAGCATTCTTAATGAATTGAAAAGAAAATTTAGCATAAGTGAAAATTGCATGAATTTTATTAATATAATTTCTATGATTAATAGAATCTCTAACATTTTTAGGCAGCTTGTTTATTTTATAAGCTATAAATTGAAATTAATACAAATAATTAGAAGGAAAGACTATTTTATATTTTACATGATCCTGGGATAGAAGTTAGCTATCACTTATACCTGATCCATGTCCTAATCTCAATTTATTTATATAGCTAACTAAAGCCCTGGTCCACAAAATTCCTGCATAGGGGGGTGTCCCTCAGCCCAGCCTGCACCCTCTCCAATCTGGGACCCCTCGAGGGATGTCCGACTGCCCATTTAAGCCCTATCCTACTGGGACATCCCTCTCACAATCCAGGACTGCTGGCTCCCAACTGCTCGCCTGCCTGCCTTCCTGATTGCCCCTAACCACTTCTGCCTGCCAGCCTGATCACCCCCTAGCCACTCCCCTGCCAGCCTGATTGCCCCTAACTGCCCTCCCCTGCTGGCCTGATCCCTCCCAACTGCCCTCCCCTGATGGCCATTTTGTGGCAGCCATCTTGTGTCCACATGGGGGCAGCCATCTTGTGTGTTGGAGTGACAGTCAATTTGCATATTACTCTTTTATTAGATAGGATAGAGGCCTGGTGCATGGGTGGGGGCTAGCTGGTTTGCCCTGAAAGGTGTCCCGGATCAGGGTGGGGGTTCACTTAGGGCGTGGGGCAGCCTGGGCGAGGGGCCTGTGGTGGTTTGCAGACTGGCCACACCCCCCGGTGACCCAAGCAGAGGCCCTGGTATCTGGGACTTACTTATCTTCTATAATTGAAACTTTGCAGCCTTGAGCTGAGGCCTGGGCCGGCCAGGGTGTGCTGGAAGCTTGCTTCCTCCTTTGCCAGGGAAACCCAAGCCTCCTGTTTGCTCCGTGGCTGCAGCCATCTTGGTTGGGTTAATTTGCATACTTGCTCCTGATTGGCTGGTGGGCATGGCTTGTTGGTGTAGCACAGGTACAGTCAATTTACATATTGCTCTTTTATTAGATAGGATGGGTAATTAACTTGATATACAGGTTATCTATATATAAAACCTAATATGCAAATAGACCAAATGGTGGAACAACCGAACAACCAAACAATCGGTTGCTATGATGCGCACTGACCACCAGGGGGTGCACACAGAACATGGTGGGCATCGGCAGCAGGTGGCAGAGTGAGGAACATGGCGGGCATTGGTCACGGCGAGATGGTGGACCAGGAGAGTGGGGCACCAGACCAAGGTGGGGCACTGGTCGCTGTCATCAGGGTGAGCCTCTGGTGGTTACTAAAAATTCTTTGCTCCCACGCAACATTGTCCCACCGGTGCTTGCACCTGCTGCCGGCACCAGCCCTGCTTGCACCTGCTGCTGGCTCCAGCCCTGCTTGCACCTGCTGCTGGTGCCAGAGCTGCTGTTCACACCCGCTGCTGGCACTGGCCCCAGTCACTCTACGACCTCAGTGGCTGTGAGTGGGGCTGGCCTGTTGGTGCTTGGGAGCAGCAGCTGAAGTGGGGCTGCCAGCAGACAGGGGACCGGGGGGAGGGGCCAGGTGGGGGCATGGTGGATGGGCTGAGGCCTGCCCCTGTGCCCACTGCAACCTCATGGCCCACAGTTCCTTTCAAGGTGCACAAATTCATGCACTGGGCCCCTAGTATAACAGAATAGAAGTTTCTGGTTTATAACACTTTCATGATAAACATATATTTAAATATTGGGCAATCTTAATCAGTTTGTGTGTGTGTGTGTGTGTGTGTGTGTGTGTGTGTGTGTGTTGTTGTTGTTGTTAATCCTTACCCAAGGATATTTTTTTATTGATTTTTAGAGAGAGTGGAAGGGAGGGGGAGAGTCAGAAAGAGAAACATTGATGTGAGAGAGACACATTGATTGGTTACCACCTGCATATGCTATGCCATGACCCAGGGCCAGGGATTGAGCCTTCCATGGAGAGCCTGAAACTGAGGGTACATATCCTTAACCTGAATCAAACTCATGACCCTTCAGTTTGAGAGTGGATGCTCTAACCACTTAGCAACTGGCTAAGGCTCTTAATTTGTTTTACTAGAGATTTTCAATATGAATACATTTCATGTAGCTATAATGACATGAAGATATGGATATAAATTAGGACTATCTATTACCAAAATAGGGTTTAGAATACTTAATTTACAAACAGATAATTTTCCTTTAAATAGCTTTTATTTTTAAATCCCTATTTTATTTTTCAATGGAAGTGTAATCACTTTTATGCCTCATTGACAGAAGTATATCTCAACCAGATTTTCTATAAAAGACCAATTGAAACATTATAGCATAATGTTATGAGTAGTGTTTCATCATCTAAAAGATGCTTTAGGAAAATAAATTTGGTATTTAAAAGAATAGCTATAAGACTTTCTGGTTCATGATCAATCAGCTAAAGGTCTTAGGTGAATAAATTGATATAACCAGGCTACAATGTTTTATGGATAAACTGAAATATAGCATGTATCTACAATCACCAGACTCAGTGGAAATGTTACAGTCCTTTACATGGCATTTTATTCTACCTTTAGAGAAACCAGCTGCTATTTTAGAACTAGAGTTGTGATCTTTGTAATCTCATGGGAGATTTATTTGTTTGTCAGTTTAAGATTGAATATGAAGTGTATAATGGAGATGTTAACTCTTGCCCCACATGGGTATGTGAGAATTAAATAAGACTATCTTACTTAATATAGTGTGTGGTATTCATATTTCTCATGCTTATCAAGCACCTACTGTTCCTGATAGGAAATTAATATTTAATAATTTATAGCTATATTAATTGATTATTATCAATTAATAACCACATGTGTGGTCATTCAATATGTGAGAGGTATCTATATCATAAAAGGCCTGTGGTCATCAGGAGGTGCATGGAGCACCTCTTGCGGGCCAGGACTCGCAGCTCGTGTGGGGCTGGTGGGGCTCTCGCAGGGCTGGAGCGGCGGAGGTGGGGCCCACGGCTCGCGCAGGGTGGGTCTGGGGTCCCGCCAGAGCAGCACGTTTGAGACTCACAAGATTTTGCATGCTGGACGTCTAGTGGTTCTATAATGCTTACTAAAGCAAGAAATCTAGCTCAACACTGCTCACTTCTGCAGACCTTTGAAAGCATGGTATAATCATTGCTTTTTTATCATTCAGTAAAAATTTTCAGCTTCTTCCAGTTTGGGCTATAGGGATAGCGGTCTCTTTTTTATGATACCATCAAAAGTTACTAAATTTAGGTGCTTCTTTTACAAAAATAACATTTAAAGAGCAAATTTTAAAATAGAATGTAGAGTTTAATGTTATTTTTGTAGAAGATGAAGCATGCATACACTATACAGTATATGCCCAAGGAAAGTCTGGAATTATATTGCCTGGATAATAACAATGATCATAGATAGGTGGGTAGAATGTTTTCATATGCAATATATTTTTAATATAAAAACATAATTTTTATGATAAACATTTTCATATTAAAAACAAGTTAATGGAGAGAATTTTAAGCAGCTTTTCTAAAGGAATTACAAATATTTGAGTTTTTCATTCAAAGTTCCTCACTGGAAACCACAGGAACTATCTGGAATTACAGTTAAAAATAATGCTGTTTTAAAAGTTTAAATCCTCCAACAAAATTACATTTAGCCTTTCCCATTTAGTACATGATAAATCTCCAATAGGAGGGCAACATGACTTATTATTAGCTCATAGAGTAATCATTATGATTTGCATTTAAAAACCTTACTTAATGAGTTCTTGATTTTCATTAAACTTAATAATTTATTTTAGGTATTGGGCCAGTGGACTTATGCTAATACACAAAAATGAATTAAATGTATTGCACAGATGATAATATCACAAAATTGTTTTGTCTATACCCCATTGTAGGTATTGAGCGGGAATCATGGGAAAATGCCTTTCTGATGATCCCAAAATATCAGTTCAAAAAGGTAGTATATTTTATGGAATGAAAGGCAAAGGTGTTATGAATTGTACTAAGCCACATATCGTGTGGCATCTCTTTAATTAAGAATACTCTTAAGACACAAATTGATGTCTAGGGACAATTTATTCTGGGGACAATTTATTCAGATATCAAATCAGTGGTTGAAAATTTCAATTCAGTGGGTATGCTTTTTTTCTTTTTCTGCTGTTAGTATCTTTCCTGGGGACTTCACTGAGCAATAAGGATGGTGCAGGTGTATTTTTATGCTTTGTTGAACCCCAGACTTAAAATGTTCTACTAATTATTTTTTCTTTATTTTTGGTGACCGCTTTTAAAACTATGGAAGCCCATTTTCCTCATGGTCACAGCCTCTGGGGACTTGAGGTATCACTAGCAAGTTGCTTCTTCTCAGATATCCACCCGTTGTAATGCTTCCTTGCTTTACCACGATGTGGTGTCACCATATTTTGCTTATGAAGAGCACCAACTGTTTTGATAATGACCATTCTGTGGATTGCTCATTTTGAAGGTCAGCCGAATAAACTTCATTTACTTAATCAATGCTGCCACTTCAACCCATATGAATTATGTAATATAGCATAATTAAAGAGCAAAATGTTGACTTCTGTTTGTCAATATTTGAGGCATGTACTTCAACAGGAATTTTTTATGAGAAGATTCTTTACCAAATCTTTGGGATTTTTGGCCAATATAATGCAGTGGGTTACAATCGTTGCAAAACTGGCCATAGGAATAAAATGTGTTTATTAAATCTTTTTTTAAATCAAAAGATATATATGAAACATAAAGAAAATAATTATCTTCTATTAATTCTTTCCCTTTCAGACCACTATAAGATAACCCTAAGTATTAGATAAGAATTAACATAATAAATGCTACCAGAGAATGCATATAAATAATATTCTCAATTTAGAAAATATTATTTCCATGTAATTTTTTTCTTGCTCTTTGTTGAGAAAGATTAATTGTTTAATATAAGCTAGGCATTGTGCCATTCATTGAGAAAGAAAATAAAAACTATAAGATGTCTGTATAAAGAGTTCAAAGAATGTGTGGAAAGTTAATTATTTATAACTTAATTTTACATTACAATTTGATAAAGATTAAAGTAGAGATGTTACTAGCTTATTGTGTTAGTCCATGTGATAATGCAAATAACACTGCTTGTAGAGTTATGGAGTGCTTCATAGAAAAAGTGATATTTTAATTCCAAACAATTTGGCTCTGCCTTAGAACATACCATTTCTCACCATCTGCATTTCTACCATCATCATCCTAGACATAATCAAGCATTGACTAGGCTGTCCTCATCGCCCCCCAGCTGGTTCCCCTGCCTCACACTTGCCTTTGGAGTCTTCCTTTCAAAGAAATGACCCTCTTAAAAAAATAAGCCATACATCAGCCTCCAAAATGAGTAAAATATTTCATCTTTCATAGCTGCTCAAATATTTTGAATGAATGAATGAGCAGGAATTTGCCACCGAGCCAATTAGAGAAGGACGTATGAAGCTGGTGGATACACATGTAACAGATGGGACTTGTGAAAGTAAGAGAAATTTAAAAATTTATCAAACCATCTGAAATGATTATTGACTGGTCAGAATAAATCCTCTGACCAGTGTGATTGGACATTGACCAAGCCATCATAGCAGTGAATGCCAGTTGAATATCAACCTACTTGAAGAAAATGATGTCTTTGGTGATAAGGATAAGTTATTTTAACTGGAGTTTAAGTGAATGGTTAGGAATAGAGGAAGATGAATGGAGAAGTAGAATCATTCCCAAGTTGGAGATTCTTATAGAAAATTTTAAGAGATCTGATTGGTAGCTATTTTTCTTCTTATCCAGAAGGTTAACAGATTTTAATTTTTTAAAAGAAATCACTCTCTATTTTCACATGTTCAAAATGCTCCTATCAGAAACACAAATTGGGTCAAGTTTGCAGTGGTATAGTTGTTTATGGCTTGAAAAGTCATGTTTTCTCTGTCATATAATGTTAGAAACTTTTGGATTAACAGTGACAGAACCCAGCTTGAACCGGCTTAAGCAAAAAGGAAAACATTTTTATAGGACAATGTGTGCTTCATAGAACTCAAGGACAGAGATGCAGGCTGGGTCTCTGAACCAAATGGAAATAAAGCACCAATTCTCTTTATTTTTCATATTCTTCCTCAGAGCTGGTCTGCTTCATCTTTCACCTTCAGGTAAGCTATTTTCCAGGATAATACCATGAAAATAGTACCACCAACGTCGCTTGGGTTTATATGCCATATCTTCAAGCAGAGTCAGAATCCCCAACTATATTCCTAGAAAATGTCACTTTTTGGCTCAGGCATATTAGCTTTCTGACCTTGCACCAATTAGATATAGTCAGGGGGGAAGTAATGCAAGATGGACTGGAATACATATCCTATCTGGCTGGGCAATATTGGAAGCAGGGTTACATTTTATGAGTGAGTTCATAATGTGGAAGTTACAATCATAACCTCTCAGAAATGAATTGATATAGGTATCCTCTATAAGTGGACAGTAAACTTCTAGGTTTTACCACCAAATGTCTACTAAAATGTCTTGCATCTAGTAGATGCTCAATAAACCTTTACCGGGTTGATCCACTTTATCATTGTTCCTCCACTAAGGAGAGTGCTGGCTGGTATCATGAATATAGTGGGTAGCAATATACTGTAACACTTCATAATGGAAAGTCTTTGTTATGTTACCTGGATTCGAATCCTGCATTTCCCTTTTAATAGATGTGTGATCCTAAGTGAGTAATTTATCTTTCTATGTCTTATTTTTCTCTGCTGTGAAATGGTCATTAGATATTACTACTATTTCACAAGTCTATAATGGGTATTACCTGAAATACCTGGCAGGTTTCAAAGTATCTAATAAATGTCAGCTAGCATTATATTTGACACTAGGTATTTTAGTTAAAAAAAGAAAATAAGCCAACAGAGTTTTAGTTTTTGTTTAAGTTGTATTGGCTTTCATAAAGTCCTAATAAAATTTTGCTTTTATTAAACAATTCAAATAAACAGATAATTTCAACAGCACCAAGGTTGAATGTTTTAAAGTTATCTTCAAAATTTGGGGGCTAGCCATGGCCAATGTGGCTTAATTGGTTTGAGTGTGGGCCTGTGCACGAGAAAGTCGAGGGTTTGATTCCTGGTCAGGACACATTCCAGGTTTTGGTTTCAATGCCAGGTTGAGGCTCACGCAGGAGGCAATCGATGGCTGATGTGACTCTCTCATGTTGATGTTTCTCTCTCTCTCTCCCTTCCTCCATCTCTGGACTCAACTAAAAAAGAAATGCCCAGCCAGTGTGGCTCAGTAGTTAAGCATTGACCTATGAACCGGGAGGTCACAGTTTGATTCCCAATCAGGGCATATGCCCGGGGTTGCAGACTCGTTCCCCGGTGTTGGGCATGCAGGAGGCAACTGTTCAGTGAGTCTCTCTCATCATTGATGTTTCTATCTCTCTTCCTCTCCCTTTCTCTCTGAAATTAATAAAAATATATTTTTTAATGGAGGGCTAAATTTACTCTGTGTGTTTTTTTAATCCACTAACTAGGAAAGTGCAATTTGAACTTATAAGTGGAGAGACTTGAAATTGATCAGGTACTAATAATTTAGTGAGAGAAGTGAGGTCTGTGAACAACTTTTATTTTTTAATGCTGCTGGGGTTTTCTTGTAGCTGTTGTTTTAGTTGTGTTTCATCTTTACGCAAATGCTTGTTTGGGGACAGTTTATGCGGAGGTGCACTATACCTTTCCAGAACTCATTTTCAACTCCTTGCACTTCTTAGTTGAAAATAAAAAAGATCAATAGAAGAAACTGTAACTTTTACAAGGAAGAGGTTTTTATGATTCATGTCCCCGTTTTCTCTTAGAAGAAATGAATCTCTTAGAAGAGGCTATTTTGGGATTTCTATTCTCAGTGTACCACAATAAAGTAAACTTCAGGAAAGTTGCAAAACCACCTCGAGGCATTACTTTTGCAGGATCAATAACTCAAATGGGGCTTTAAGTTTTCAATTATAGAAATGATAGCCAGATCCTACATTGCTAATATAGTACTACCTTCGTGCCCTATCCAGATTAGTTGATGAGATACTGGCTATCTATACTTAAATGTCTTTGCATAAAATATGTTGGAAATTAGATAGAACAGGGATCATGGACATTTTGTCTGGTGGACACTGGACATGTACCTGTCTAATCTGTCAAATGCAGTACGTAGCAATGCATTACATAGGACCAGAAAATTAGGTGCTTTTGGGCATTAAGAAAGGACAGATCAAATGAACACCATGCTCTCACAACTCCAGGCTTTGAATGAAGAAATAGAGATGAATTTGAAATAAGTATTTTAATTAAGACAAAAAACTTCAAACAACTCATTAATATGTAAAATAGAAAACCTCCTCTGACGAGTTCACTAAATGATTCACTATGTGCATGTGGATAGATTTGGTTTAAAAAAATCAGCTGAGATATTTCATAACAGAAGGAATTTTAAAATGAAATTAGTGCTTAGAAAATCATTGGAAGGATGGGGAAATCTGCAGTTGACCTGTGAGTTTGCTGCTGGTTTTCAAGGAAACTAGGCATCTGGGAACAGACCTGAGCAGGCTGATTCCCCGGAGATTGGCCCAAAGACCTACAAAACCTCCTGTGTGCTGGAGTCCATGTGTGGCCTGATGCTGCCTGAAGAATGGCTCCTAATTCTCTTCCCCCTTTCCCACCTCACCTGAGTCCTCTCATGATCAAACATAATAGGATTTTTTGGGGGCAAGAATGTACGGAAAGGTAATTTCCAAGCATCTATTGCTATTAATGCAGAGGAGTGCAGAGAAGATGGTAAAAATGATGCCAGGATGCTGACATCTGACCATAAGTTTGAATTTTTAATATGCATAAATAATTTCTAATAAAGTTTTAATGATATTAAATATCTTCCATTTTTGAAGACTGTATACAGGAGAAATGCTTGTATCTCACCCATCTATGTTTATAATGGCCTTAGTCAATAGTCGGCAAACTGTGGCTCACGAGCCACATGCAGCTCTTTGGCCCCTTGAGTGTGGCTCTTCCCCAAAATACCATGGCCTGGGCGAGTCTATTTTGAAGAAGTGGCATTAGAAGAAGTTTAAGTTTAAAAATTTGGCTCTCAAAAGAAATTTCAATCGTTGTACTGTTGATATTTGGCTCTGTTGACTAATGAGTTTGCCGAAAACTGGCTAGTGATTTGTACCATTTTTGTGATGATAAAGTCATTGGCTTTAAGTTTATTGCTTATATGGTCTTATGTCCATATTTCGTCTTTCTGCATTTCTATACTCAGTTTGAAAGTGGAAAAATAATGCTAATTTCTTTAGAATGTGATGAAGATTAATCACATTAATTCTTAGGAACTTCCACAAATAGTGAATGATGGATAAATTTTCAACTATTTCTACTAATACCCTTGTGCTCCCTCCCATTTAAACATTAGAAATGTCCAGTGTAGAAATTTGGAACACATGCATAAAATAAAAAACTGTTATGTGAAGTATTTCTGATTTTAATGTCTACTTGAATGAGAAAAGAATAAAGAGAATTCAAAGGGAGTAGTGTTCCATTACTGAAATGTAGAAAATGTTATTTAAACCACCAATAAAATACACAGATGAAGCCTCAGCTCATCCTCTGCACTTTCCCCCCTACAGACATGAATTCTGTTCTTTATAATCATGCAAAAAATTTATGCTATGTTGCTTGTTTGTTTAAAATAAAAGTCTTGCAATAGGCCAAGCAGGTGTGCATTCTTAATGCCCACATACACATCTCTATCTTCGCTCAATAATTGGCTGCCAATGGAGGAGATTAAGAGCTTACTATAAGAAAGGCAGTTTTGATTTGTTATAGGTCCATCACTGAATAGATTAAGAAGAAATCAAAGACTAACAATCCCCCCACATTTACTGAATTATAATGATCTCTAACTTGCAGTCTATATGATAATGCGAAAACAACATAACAGTAGGAAGTAAACATTATAAAGCAAACTGCATTGTATTCTTAGCAGTCAGATTTGAGATATGTTTAAACACTGATAGGAATCCCATAAATATCTGGGAAATAGATTATTAGAATCAAGTAATTGCTTCTGGAAGAATAATAGTTTAAGCATTTGGATTAGTCTCATGATAATGATTATAACTTTCATCATTAGTTTATTCATAGTGTAACCCTCCTGTGTTAGTCTTTCTTGATCTCAATTCTAAATTGGACTCTGAAATTGACACACTATTTTCTGTTTTAACTTGTTTCCACTAGTAAAAATTTTAAAAATATGATATAAAAGTTATAAGTGTCTATCCTAAAATATATAATTGGAACTGATATGGGTATTTTTTGTTCTGATTTATTTTAATGAGATAAATTAGCACATGCCTAATGACATTATTAGACATATTTTACCTCTGTGAACTAAATTAGAGCAAAAAATAATTCAATTACTAAGAATTTATTCAAGTGGCATTTGTAGAAACTGAGCTAAATAGCTCTGAAGACTATCAAAGTTAAAAAAAAAAGCATCAAACAGACTGTCAAATTACAGCGGTAAGGTTAGGGAGAGGTGGGGGAAATAAGAGATCAACTGAAGGACTTGTATGCATGCATATAAGAGTAACCAACGGATGCAAAACATTGGGGGGTGAGGGCATGTATGGGAGTGGGGTGGGGGTGGGGGGCAATGGTAAGATATGTACACATATAATACCTTAATAAAAATTTGAAAAAAAAAAATAAAAATAAAAATAAAAATAAAAATAAAAGAAGCTAAACTTTCTTCTCAAAAATGTATATATATATATATATATATATATATATATATATATATATTTAATTATCTTTATTGTTGAAAGTATTACAATGTTCCCCTTTCCTCCCCCCATTGGCCCCCTGAACCACCCTCACCCCTGCTTCTGCAGCCTCCTCCCTCATCCCCCCTCCCAGGCTTCACCACTGTATTCTTGAATTCCCCTAGGTGGAATTTCCTACTTTGCTGCTTTAAACTCAATTTTTCAAATGAGTTCTTAAATAATCAATTTGACAGAATCATGATTTTTTTTGGTAAGAATTAACAGTAAATGTGTGTGGGGGGGGATGGGGTTGTTCTTACTCTGCTAAAATTTGCTTGAGTGGGTTGGTTGATGTTGGACACTTACATCTCTTTTCTTCCTCTCATTTATAACATGAACCTTAAGGTTTTGCAAAACTTACTTCAAGCAGAAATAGCCACAAGGAAAGTTGTAGCATGCTTGTAATTCAGTAGAATAAAACAAAATGTAATTGGTAATAAGGCAATACATAACATTTACAAGCTGACTTTCCCTTGCTAATTGATTTTATGTCAATCTTGAGTTTAAGTAATTTTTCAGGGAGTAAAAATTAATTTAAATGGTATCTTCACAATGTATGTATTATAATAGTTCTTTCTGCCCCATTCCAAATATAAATCATTAATTGTTCTCCAGTTTGGCATTACTGGTGCCACTGGAAATGTGGTTAAAACTAATCAATAAGGAACTATAAATAATCTGCTACATATATGAAGTCAAACTATCTGTTCTTAGTTGACAGCTTGTAAATGTTATGCGTTGCCTTATTACCAATTACTAATCAATAAGGAACTATAAATAATCTGCTACATATATGAAGTCAAACTATCTGTTCTTAGTTGACTATTGAATATAATTCTGACTTTCCAATATAACATGAAACATCTGTTTTCTGGATTCTTTTAAGAAATTTAAACCTCAAACTCTTGGTTGTTTAGCTCATCAAAATTCTAGGTGTGAGAATTGAATTAATGGTAGAATGCTTAATGAAACTCATTTATACAGATACCCAAAATTTCATTCTAAGATTGAGCTAGATTGTGAAAAACTTTAATCTCAGTGTTTGGTCCCAAATTAATATTGCTTTCAATGAAAGGGACTGTAAGCTTATATTTTTTACTTACAGTGGCAGATATTATGAATAAGGGCTCTATGAAACTCAAGGCCATATCTATTGTTGCCAAGAATCTATATATATAAAACCCTAATATGCAAATAGACTGAGCGGTGGAACAACTGAACAACCGGTCGCTATGACATGTGCTGACCACCAGGGGACGCATGCAGAGCATGGTGGGCATCGGCTGCAGCAGGATGGTGGAGCAGGTGAGCTGGGGTGCCAGAACAAGGGGAGGGTGCCAGTCGCTGTCATCAGGGTGAGCACCTGATGGTTACTGAAAATTCTTTGCTCCCGCGTGCAGCGGTCCTGCCCAGCACTTGCACCTGCTGCTGGCACCAGAGCTGCCGCTCGCCCCGCTGCCAGCTGCTGGTACCGACCCCAATTACTCGGCGCCATCAGTGGGTGCAAGCGGTGGCTGCCGGTCTGGATCACCCCTCAGGGCCCACCTACTCCTGCTCCTGAGGTTGTGATTGGGCAACAGCTGCCACTGGCACCCGCTGACGGCACCAGCCCCACTTGCATCCACTGCTGGTGCCAGCCCCAATTGCTCTGCGCTGTCAGCATATGGGAATGGTGGCAGGAGTAGGGGTGCTGGCAGACAGGGGACCGGGGCTGTGGCAGGAGGGGCCTAGTGGGGGTGCAAAGGATGGGTTGAGACTGCCCATGTGCCCACTGCAGCCTCATGGCCCACAGTTCCATTCAAGGTGCACAGATTTGTGCACTGGGCCCCTAGTATCATTATAAAGACCTAGCAGCAGCATATGTCTTAGAACTTAACTCTGGGAAAGTTGTTTCTCTCCTAAGCAATCATTTTAGTTTTTTCTTTATAATATTGTAAATATCAATAACAAAATAAAAAATATATCATTTCTTCATTTATTATGCATTGGGTTCTATTTTTGTAATAATTTACTATATATATATATATATATATATATATATATTACATTTAATTTTCACATGAAATAAGTACTATGTTATCTATCTCTTGGACTCTGCCGTTTGATGATTGATTCTTATTATACCTTATTCAAAAAAGTTAAAACAACTTGAATGCATACTATAACAAGGTGAAATAAGAGTAACATAAATTTAGGGCAAATTAAAAAGTATATGAGTGAGAAAAAGAAGACAAAACCATGCTGTGTATTCATGTTCATTTTTCAAAAGATGAACAGAGACTGGCTAGTTATCAAACCCATTTCCCTTTTCTCTTCTGTACTCTTGGGTTACCCAGCCCACTACATGTCTCAGCTGCCCCTAAAGTAAGGTGTGGACATGAGACTGAGGTCTGACCAATAAAATCTGAGGAGAAGTGAAGTATGGCAAGTCAAGCTTGAGCACTGATCGCCTCCTTTCTCATCGTCCATGCTTCATTTTCCTCAGTCTGTTGGCTACGTGTATCTTCATGCAAAGGGCAATCTCAAAAGCCAAGAACTGCAGATGGACAGATTTCTGTCAACACAGGTCCTTGAAGGTTGATGTACTGAAAAGGAAAATGGTTCTGAAATTCCCCCAGAGATCAACCAACCAGAGTCAAGACACAGTTTATTAAAAGTGAAGCTTGCCTGGCTGGCATGGCTCAGGGTTGAGCGTCGAACTATGAACCAGTAACACAAAACTGAAATCAGGTGTTGAGGGGTCTGAGTTCTTCTCTGGAGGTTTGAGGAAAATGTATGCTTCTCAGCTCATTGTTTGTTGGCAGTATTATTTTCCTTGTAGTTGTAGAATTAAGGCCCCCATTCTTGCTATCTGTCAGGGGTCATATTTGGCTCCTACAGGTTGTCCACATTCCTTACCATGTGATCTCCTCCATATTCAAAGCTGGTTACAAAGAAGCTCCCTCCAGGTGTTGAATCCATCTCACACTTTGAATCTCTGACTTCTCTACCTCTGACCTTAAGACTCATATTTAAAGGGCTCATGCAATTAAGTCAGGTCCACCAAGACGATCTTCCTATCTTAAGGTTAACTGATTTGGGACCTTAATTTCATCTGCAAAATCTTTTCATAGCAACACCTAGATTAATGTTTGATTAAAAAAAGGGAAGTAGTTGACACACTGATGGTCAAGAATTTTGGAGGGTATCTTACAGTTCTGCCTACCACATACCATTGGGATGGCCAAAAAGTTAGAAGCTGGAAAAAGTATTAAGTAAGCTTTTTCTTGTGTCAATCTGTGAAGTATGGGACATATTTGGGATCTACTTGTAGCAATTGCTGAGGATTGCTTGCTATGAATTCTCTAGTGCTCTATACTGATCTAATTCTCAGCCTTATTATTTTCTTTTTAAAAAAAATATATTTTATTGATTTTTTACAGAGAGGAAGGGAGAGGGATAGAGGGTTAGAAACATCGATGAGAAAGAAACATAGATCAGCTGCCTCCTGCACATCCCCTACTGGGAATGTGCCCGCAACCAAGGCACATGCCCTTGACTGGAATCGAACCCAGGACCATTCAGTCTGCAGGCCGACGCTCTATCCACAGAGCCAAACCAGTCAGGGCAGCCTTATTATTTTCTTAAACCTATCTTTTTTTTAAAAACATACATTCCATCACTATTTACTTTTCATATTATCCATAAACAATATTATATTCTTTGTGGAAAAAAGTTGGAGCACACTACATTCTAAAAGAGGACTCCATTTCTATGACTTCATTTTTTTTTTCCTGAGATTATATTTAAAAGTTGTGGTCTTGCCAAGTGGAAAATAAATGATATAAAACTAGAAAGGAGTATTAGGTAGTCTCCCTTGGAGAAAGAAAATACATAAATCATATTTAGCAAAGGATATAGATTAAGCTCCTCTCTCAAATTGCTTTGAGAATGAGATAAGTAATTACCTAGTTGGTATAATTTAGCTTTTTGGCTTTACTGGAGGAAGAGATTGCACCAGAAAATCATTTTACTCCTATAGTCCTAGAATTCAATTAAAGTAATTATTAACTAGTGGGTACTAATTATCAAAGCCACAATAAAATACAGTAAATTAAAATATTTAACTGTTCATATGCAGTAGTTTTATATTGCCTAGAAATTATGTGAATGTTAACAGAATAAGAATAAAATAAATATAATTTTAAAAAATTTACTGGACATATACCTTGTAGCTTTCAAGGGAAGACAGAAGAAACACTTGAAATGCTCATTTATCCCAGAAAAAACACTGAAATTATATATCAGCTTAGAGTGTCTAGTGTCTTGTTCAATTTAAAAATCACAAAACTGCATGCCTCTGTAACATTGCCTTGAAATTAGATACTGCAAAATTTTCAAGTTGGATGAGAGTTTTTGATTGATGGATGTGCAAAACATCATCTTTACATAATGCCTAATCTTTCTTCTGGAGTAGAATCATTTCAGCAAGCATTATGCTCTGCTGGTAACTTTAGGGAAATAAAACTGAATTTAAAATCCCTAAAAGTAGTCATACATTTTAAAAAAATAAACACTCTGCAGAAAAAAATCAATTAGGTTTTCCAGCACCTCTATGAACAAAGGAAGTGCATAACTCCTTATATAACAGCTTATTTTTAATGTGTGTGTGAGAGAGAGACAGAGAGAGAGAGAGAGAGAGAGAGAGAGAGAGAGAGAGAGAGAGAGAGAGAGAGAGAGAGGAGAGAGAGAGCACATGTTGGTTTTTGTGTTTATAAATGAGGTGAATATGGAAAGGACAATCCCCTATAGTATTCCTTTTTGGTTAAGCCATTTGTCAAAATGATGGTCTTCTTGTGTGGCCAATGTATTGTTTTCTTGGGGACGTAGTCTTGAGTAGAGTTTAATACTGAGAAAAAATTTGGCTCTGGTATGCTAAATAATAGTACAGGCATACCTCATTTTATTGTGTTTCCTTTTATTGCATTTCTCAGATGTTTTTTATTTCTCTTTTATTTTTATTTTTTAAATATATTTTTATTGATTTTAGAGAGGAAGGGAGAAGGAGAGAGAGATAGAAACATCAATGATGAGAGGGAATCATTAATTGGCTGCATTCTGCACGCCCCACACTGGGGATCAAGCCCACAATCCAGGCATGTGCCCTGATTAGAAATCAAACCATGACCTCCTGGTTCATAGGTCTGTGTTCAACCACTGAGCCCTGCTGGCCCAGCAGATGTTCTCTTTTTCACAAATTGAAGTTTTGTGGCAACCCTGAAAGAAGTGAGTTGATTGGCCCCATTTTTTTTCTAACAGCATTTGCTCATTTTATGTCTCCATCACATTTGGTAATTTTTGCAGTTTTCAAAATTTTAAATTATTATCCTATTTGTTGTAGAGATCTGTGATCAGTGATCTTTGATGTTATGATTGTAATTGATTTGAGTACCATAAGCCGTGCCCATGTAAACAGTGATCTTAATCAATAAATGTTGTGTGTGCTTTATTACTCCACCAATCAGCTATTCTCCATCTCTCTCCCTATTCTGGGGGCTCCCCATTCCTTAGGACACAACAATATTGAAATTACAACCCTACAATGGTCTTTTAAGTGTTCAGATGAAAGGAAGGGTCAATCGATTCTGCAATCTTTATTTTTGTCTTAATTGCTACAGCCACCCTAACTTTCAGAAACCACACTTTGATCAGTCTGCAGCCATTAACATCAAGGCAACATTAGGACTTGCTGATGGTTCAAACGATGGTTAGAATTTTTTAGTAATAAAATGTTTTTAAATTGTAGACATTTTAAGACACACTAATATTGCACACTAAATATACTGCAGTATAGTATAAGCATAACCTTTATATGCATTGGGGATCAAAAAAATTGATGTGACTGGCTATATTGTGATACTCACTTTATTTTGGTGGTCTGGATCCTAACCCGCAATATCTCTGAGGTCTGCCTATATTTGGATATCTTTGGAGAACTAAGTAGCAAATAAATATAAGGTCTAAGGGAAATGTCTATTCTTTTTTAAAAATTATCACTTTAATTGAAATGTGAATATACCAATTTAGGGGGGAAAAGCCTTTTTGGAAACATCTTCAGAGAGTTATTCATTACTTCTATTTCTAAGTAAATTATCTCCGACAATGTAATTTTCTTATAGTAATGACAGAGAATGCTTTAGTTTCATATATATACATAATATATATATTTTTAAATATATATATATATATTTAAAATCTTCCTCTTATGATTGATAATTACATTGCCAACTTAAAATGTAGAATGAGCCATATGTGAATATACCATTATTCTAAAGATGGCTTCTGGACTTGAAAATATTTTTTGTGATAGCTACTAGACACTGGAGGTAAAGAAAAGCTAAAGACATTGGCTCAAGGATCAAGGAACTAGGGCCTATGAAATACTTCGCCAGCTATAGGACTCTCAGCAATTTGCTAAAACTCATTAACAGGTTTCCCCATTAGTCAAATGGGGCAAGTGATGCCTCATGCAGGAGTATTGTAAGGGTTCAGTTCACATAGTCGGGAAGTAATTATTGAGTGCCAAATGACTCAGGACTGTCATAGGTACTAGGGAGGTAGAAATGAGCAAAACCGATCTACTTTCCTATCTTCAGGAGGCTTATATTCTAACAGGTTACATTTATTGGTAAATATAAAGTCTAAGCACAATGTCTGGCATATATATAATAGTCATTTAATAAGTGGAAACTATGATAATTTCCTTAGTTTTTAATAAGGATATATATCTTACAATGAAAAACCTTTGCAAATCTAGAAAAAAAATTTTATTGAGACAGAGCACATTTTTTTTTATTCAGCACAGAGCAGCTCAGAATTTAGTTCCTATTCCAAGTCAAGACTACATTGAAAATCATTAAAGTTTGGGTTCCTCATTGGTAAAGTGAGATAAACTCTTGGGTAATCCTAGGTTATATGCTGTTATTATGATAATTTCACTATAAAACCACCTGCATGAGTAGGACCAGATGAGAGAAGTCCCTGCAGATAACAAAGGGAATGGCAAGCCATCTTCTCCACTGCCCTATTATGTCTGTATCAAAATCATGTTTTGATGTCCTAAACACTGGAGCGAAATAACCATATTAACTTAGAAGGAGGCAAGAAAATTCCTCATTTGCTTAGAAGGTTAACACTTTCACACCACTATGACTTTCCTATGGTAATTAGCTTAGAATAATAGAGTATAATTATTCATCATAATGGATATACGAGCCTGGCCTCATTAATCAAGATGAGATGAAGCAGACCACTTACTATGACTGTAAATCTTGAGTTTAAAATAACTAGCACTTCATTTTCTTAATATTTTTATTGATTTCAGAGAAGAAGGGAGAGGGAGAAAGAGAGAAACATCGATAATGAGAGAGAATCATTGATCGGCTGCCTCCTGCAGGCCCCACACGGGAGATCTAACTGAGACCTCCTAGGTCATAGGTCAACACTCAATCATTAAGCCTCGCCGGCCTGGAACTAGCACTTTAAATGTTTTGTGTTTGTTTATGTTGGAAGGGCCCATTTAAAGTCTGGAGGGTTACATTACAAGTAAATTATTAGCACTTTAAAAAACATTTCATAAGATTATGTTTATTCTACATCAATATTCAAGGAGATAGGGCAGAGTTTATTTTATTTTATTTTTATTCTTTACTGTTTAAAGTATTACATGAATCGCCTTTTTTCCCCCATTGACCTCTCCCAGGCCACTCCCACCCCCCAGCACCTGCCCTCACCCCCTGCTATCTGTGACCATTGGTTATGCTCATATCAATGCATACAAGTCCTTTGGTTGATCTCTTACCCTCTCACTCTCGCCTTCCCTCATAGGTTGAACCGTCTGTTCCATGCTTCTGTGACTCTGGTTCTATTTTTGTTCATCAGTTTATGTTGTTCATTATATTCCACACATGAGTGAGATGATGTGATATTTATCTTCCTCTGACTGGTTTATTTCACTTAGCATAATGTTTTCCAGTTCCATCCAAGCTGTTGCAAATGGTAAGAACTACTTTTTTGTAGCAATGCAGTATTTCATTGTGTAGATGTACCACAGTTTTCTAATCCACTCAACTTCTGATGGGCACTTAGGCTGTTTCCAAATCTTAGATATGATAAATTGTGCTGCTATGAACATAGGGGTGCATATACCCTTTCTCATTGGTGTTTCTGTTTTCTTGGAATATATTCCTAGAAGTGAGATGACTGGGTCAAATGGAAGTTCCATTTTTAATTTTTTGAGGCAGCTACATACTATTTTCCAGAGTGGCTGTACCAGTCTGCATTCCCACTAGCAGTGTACAAGGGTTCCTTTTTTTCAGCATCCTCTCCAGTACTTACAGTTTGTTGATTTTTTGATGATAGCCATTCTGACAGGTGCGAGGTGGTACCTCATTGTCATTTTGATGTGCATCTTTCAGATGATTATTGACTTTGAGCATGTTTTCATATGTCTCTTGGCCTTCTGTATGTCCTCTTTCGAACGGTATCTATTTAGGTCTTTTGCCTATTTTTTTTATTGGATTGTTTATCTTCTTTTTGTTAAGTTGTATGAGTTCCATATAAATTTTGGAGATTAAACCCTTGTCAGAGATAACATTGGCAAATATGTTCTCTCATGCAGTGGGCTTTCTTGTTGTTTTTTTGATGGTTTCTTTTGCTGTGCAGAAGCTTTTTATTTTGATGTAATCCCATTTGTTTATTTTTTCCTTAGTTTCCATTGTCCTAGGAGCTGTATTGGTAAAGATATTGCTACGACATATATCTGATATTTTGCTGACTATGGATTCTTCTAAGATTTTTATTGTTTCCGTCTTATGTTTAAGCCCTTAATCCATTTTGAGTTTATTTTTGTGAATGGTATAAGTTGGTGGTCTAGTTTCAGATTTTTTTTTTGCATGTATCTGTCCAATTTTCCCAGCACCATTTATTGAAGAGACTGTCTTGAATCCATCGTATGTTCTTGCCTCCTTTGTCAAATATTAATTGAGCATAATGGCTTTTTATTTAAAAGACTGCTGTGAAGACAATGTGTAATTCCCTTAGATATATAATAAAGATAATGAGGATATTCTGGCATTTAAATATAACTAAGCAAATCTATGATAATTTCTACTGACTGAGCTACATCCCAAAACCACAGTCTTCTGAGACAATGTTAAGATTGAAGAGATGGTGATGACAAGAAAAGATAGGTTTTAAGATTTGGCCTGCTGAGTCCTTAAGCTGGGCCTGCCTAGAGGTTTGCTGTGTTTAGTTGTGCTTATTTGTATGAAGCTGGTAAAGTGAGATAAACTCTTGGGTAATCCTAGGTTATATGCTCTTCTTCGTCAGTGTCCTTCACTGGTGATAATTTGGATTTTAGAGGGAAGCCTTACTTTTTAAGTTCCTAAGGCAAAATGAGTCTTTTTAAAATCAATAAAACCAAAAACAATATGTCAACTGACTTATTGCTTGAAGAGAGCATGAGATCCGTGAACACACAGATTTGTGTGTCTTGGTTAACACTCTCTTATCAAAACTCAGTCCAGTACTTGGTACAATTAGCCCTCACTTAGTGATTGCTCAATAAATGGATGAACAAGTCATTTTTAAAAATAAAGTTACCTAATAGTCACTACCACTTAATACGTAATTACTATGTGTTAGGCACTGTCTAAATACATACACGAAGTAACTTATTAAGAAAATTCCTGTAACACAGGCACTGTTATTTCCTTTTTATAAATGAAGACATAGTGGTCCCAATGAGTCAAATACTTCACCAGTTATATATGGTAAGTGGTACATTACAACTCAAACCCAAGTATTCTGGTTCTAGGTAACATACTCCTAAACCACTATACTAGAGACTGTCTCTAAATTAATGGGAATTAACCCATCATTATCTTCTAGCTAATCTTTCAATCTTAATATTCCATACACTTTGGCTGTCAACCCTCTTCAAGTCTCATGTTTCCTGCTCAACCTTTTCTCTGGGATAAAATAGTAGATTAGTAGCCATCAAATTAGTATCCCCCACCTACCAATTGCTCACAATCTCTATTTGAATGTCTCATAGGTATCTCAAACCAACTAATACAAAAACTTCTTGATCTCTTGTCTCAGTAAAAAGCACCAACCTCAAAAAAAAAAAAAAAAAAAAAAAAAAAAAAAAAAACCTGGAATTCATCTATGATGCCACAATATCTCTCATTCCTCTCATCCCAATCATCCAATTCATTATCAAATCTTTTTAAGTCTCTATTGTAAATATTTTAGCGTCTCTCACCTGCTCTTCAACTTAATTAAAGCCACCCTCACCTCTACCTCTTACCTATCTCTGAAACACCTCCTAAAGTGGTTTCTAAGCATTTTCTCTTTCTACTTTCAATCCACTATCCATAGTGAAGCTGCACTGATCTTTGAAAAGCAAACCAATGCCAAACCTTTTAATGACTTCTCTATGTATTTCAGATGCCTATAATACAGGATCCTCAATAGAGCCTAAATGTGCTTGCATGACATGGTCTTACCTCTCTCTCCAGTCTCATTCCTCACCCTTCCTCCTGGTTCTCTATCTCACAGCCTGCGTAGACCATTTTAAAGTCCTCAAGTATGGCCTGTTTCCTTCCACTGACTGACCTTTGCCCATCCTCTTCACTCTGACTAGAATCCTCCTGGTACTCTTTTCAACCCGACTGTGTCAACACCTACTCAAACTTCTTGTCTCTGATTATTTGTCACTATCATAAAGAAGTTCCTCCAAATTTAGCTTTGGCCCTCGACTATATACTCATAGAACACAGTATTTTTATTCCAGATAAAAATCATAATTTTAATTTAATTTAATTTTCATATTCTCTAATACAATGTCAGCCACATAAGGATAAGGGCCAGGATTCCTGATTCATTGTCATCTAACACAGTGGCCTGGCTAACACTGGTGTCCAAAAAATTTACTAGACGTGGTATCCACATTTCTAACTGTGAACAAACTAGGACAGCAACAAGTGAACTCTGCTCAACTGCACTGAATGGTTTCTGAAATAACCTCAGTAATTTTCAAGAATGCTTCATTATTTTGGCCCATCCATATAAGTTGAACTAAAATGGGCATTTATTTTTCCAACTGAAGACATTGAAGAGGAAGAAAAAAATAAAAAAATAGGAAGACCAACATTTGCTCCTGTTTCCAAAGTATAAAATGTTCTATCTCTTGCTCCACCTGAATGTAGAGGTGAAGACATTTCAAATTTATCTTATACCAACTATTTGCAGCAGCCCTTTCTCTGTAGTTGCTTTGTTATAAAAGGAAATGTTTTTAAAGGTAGAGTCAGGTATCAGAATGTGAAGGTGTGAGCCAGCACAGTCTCATCCGATGGCTCTAACATTGAATACATAACATATACAACCATTTTCTGCCAGTGTCCCCGGTGTCTGCATTTTGCAGAGACAAGATCATATTGCAGATGAGCATGGGGGGTGAGAAGTATTGCTGTGGCCATATTATAAAGTACAATCTGTCATAGGAGCCTCAGAGGAGCCTTCCAATTTAATTATCTTAATTAAGAAATAACAAAAAGTAAAAAATTCATCAGGCTTGTGCTATGAAGGAAACCACAAATGTTTCCAATCCATAGAGGAGTAGATCACAGTCTTAAAATTCCCTGGGCAAGACTCTCAGCTTAGAACAATTGCCAACCTAAGCTGACTTTGGTTTCTCCTCTTCACAGACCTCTAATATACACAGCGATGGGCAAAAGCAGGTTTACAATGGTTTGTATGGAAAAATATATAATAATAGAATAAATGATAATACAAGAGTAAACTGTGCTTCCTGTACTCTCAACTGTAAGCCTACTTTTGCCAACCCCTGTATTTTCTAATAACTAAAGTGAATGTCTTGACAGTGATGTTTGTGATTTTCAAGTGAGACACGTAGATATATGGGCTGATTCTGCCAAATCACAAAACTGTGTGTATAACCCTGTTTCAGGTGTAAAATTCATCTCCTGTATTCTGGGCACAGAGTAAAGTGTAAAGAGAGGAAAGTATCACCAAGTGAGATACAACACTTGCATCTTATAAATATATATAGTTGCCACTTACCTTTAACAGACACAAACTGACATTTTTATTAATAATTAAAAATAATATATTGGGAAGATTGGAGAATAATGGTTAAAAATCTGGGCTTTATAATCATATTGGGTTTAAATCTAAAACTTACCACTAGGCTCTCTGAGTTGGAAGATGTTATTTAACCTTTAAATTCTGTTCTCTTACTGGTAAAATGATAACAATAGTATGCCTTAGAGATTTTTTCTAAAGATAACATGAAATAGCATATATAGAATATTACATTTCCTGAATAGTTTAGAGACTCAATAAGTTTTAATTATTATATTATAGGAAATACTAGAGGCCTGGTGCACGAAATCGTGCACGGGTGGGGTCCCTTGGCCTGGCCGGTGATTGGGGCCAATCGGGGCTGTCTTGCCCATTACCAATCAGGGCAAACAGGGCCGGTGGGCGAGGGGAAGGCACCACGGGAGGTTGTCCATCCACGGCAGGTTGGCTGTGGGAGCGCACTGATCACCAGAGGGCAGCTCCTGCATTGAGCATCTGCCCCCTGGTGGCTAGTGCACATCATAGCTACCAGCCAGTTGTCCAGTCTTAATGGTCGCTTAGGCTTTTATACATATAGACTAGAGGCCCAATCACGAAATTTGTGCAAGGGCCTTGGCCCCAGCCGTGGCAGCGGCTGCCTCTGCCTCGGCCCCCGCCCGCCACTGCTTTGTCTGGAAGGAAGGATGTCCGAAAGGACGTCTGGTCTAATTAACATATTATGCTTTTATTATTATACATACTATTATTGTAACCATGATTTAACATTTCAATTAAGCAATAAAGGTTATGTATTCTGCACTCTCTCAAGACTACAGCCAACTCTCTGTTTTCTGAGAGTATGTAAATAAAGTCCTAGTTTTTGCTTTTTATATAGCACTTTTTTTTATAGCTTAGAGCAGCCTGCTCCAGGGGAGAAGGGCTGCGTGGCACCAGCTGTGAAGGTTCACAGGTGTCTGCTGTAAACTGCAACTTCCTGTTTGGAGGGAGCAGTGAGAGTTGGAAGCACTCCTCTTCAGCCCCTCCCTTCCTCCTTCTCTAGAGAAGGGGCATGTTCACATTCCCCTTCAGCTCCTCGTCCCTTAACTCTGGGGAGAGAAGGCATGTCCACAGTCCCTCCCCTGGTGCCTTTTTTCTGCTTTTCCTTTCCAATCTTTTAAAAACCTCCGTCTGCACGAAGATATTAAGATAGGTTTTTGAGGACAGGAGTTCCCCCATCTTCTTGATATGCCAGCACTGGAATAAACCACCTGTTTCCTTTCCATCAGCACCTATCTCATGAATTTGGCTTTCATTGCAACTGGAAGGTGAATCTGGGTTTGGTGACATTATTACTGAGAATTCATTATCTAATATTGTCAAGAAATTAATATTGTCAAGAATGAATTGTTTTGCTGCTAAAATATGCAATTTTAATCTGAAGATATTGTTATTTCCAGGTCCCTATCATAACTGAGGTATCATCTCATCATTTGCTTTTTACAAAAAAAGTAAAGTAAACTCAGAGAAGTTAAACAGCTTTTCCAAGGTCAACCAATTAATTAAATGAAGAGCTGTACCTAGAACTCAAATATGTTTCTGGGTAGTGTTCTTAATACTACACCATGGTGGTCCTCATAACGTAGCTTATCTTTAGTATGATAGTAAGAATAGAATAATATCTTCCATTAAATGTGATATTCTTTTCAAGCACTTTGTTCTCCATCGCCCTGGAAAGAAGATGAGAGTATTATTTTATTGTTTAATTAATGAGAGGTCAAAATCTCAGTGAATGTTGAGTATTCATTGAAGATGATGTTGTCACTTAATGATCAAATTGAAGACAGAACTCAGCCAGTGTTCTCCATACCAGTGGAGGCTACTCATGATAACTTGAGGACCTTATCTAGAACTTTAGACTTTTCAAGGAACTAACATACTTTTTTTTTTTCAAATAAATTGTCAAAAAGGTTATAGATCTTTATGGTGGGGACAGCTTTGCAAATTAAGTTAAAAATAGTTCAGAAACAAAAGGTAAAAAGTGCCACAGTATTTTAAATATATATGTACTAGAGGCTTGGTGCACCAAAATCAAGCACTGGTGGGGCGGGAGGCGGTGTCCCTCAGCCTGGCCTGTGTCCTCTCGCAGTATGGGACACCTTGGGGGATGCTGGTTTTCTTCTGACTACTTTTAAGATGTTCTATGCCTCTATTTTTTTTTTTTTTTTTTTTGGTAGTTTGTAGTTTCCTTCTAATGCACCCAGGTATTAATTATCTTTCTCCTCACAGTCCTTGCATTCTGGGACCCCTCGGATGTTCGAATGCTGGCTTAGGCCTGGGCCTAAGCCGGCAGTTGGACATCCCTCTTGCAGTCTGGGACCCCTCGCTCCTTACCACCTGCCTGCTTGCTGCTCCTTACCACTCAGCTCGATGCTCCTTAGCGCTGCCACGGAGGCAGGAGAGGCTCCCACCACTGCCATTGCGCTTGCCAGCCGTAAGCCTGGCTTCTGGCTGAGTGGCACTCCCCCTGTGGGAGCACACTGACCACCAGGGGGCAGCTCCTGCGTTGAACGTCTGCCCCCTGGTGGTCAGTGCACATCATAGCGACCAGTCATTCAGGTTGTTTCGCCCTAACAGTCACTTAGGCTTTTATTATATAAATGACCTCGTAAAATATATTAATATCTAGTACTGAAAATGAAAATACTTCAAAGAATACTGAGTATCATATGTAACTATGCATAAATTATTTTTATATTTTTTAAATTTTAATTTTATCCTTATTTGATATAAAGAGTCTGGGCATGTCTTTAAAATCTTGCTGACTCAGTAGCCATTGCTCTAACAAGAGGATTATTTCTTTAATGTCAAGTGATAATGACTGATATAACTTTCTCAGTGACTCTATTAATAATTAAGTATAACTGGCATTTCCTTTAGGTTGAATTCTAGATAAGATGCTTGATTTTAAAATAGCACATTTTTTAAAGGTAGGAGTAGGGCTTCACTGAGTAAGATGAAAAGTTTTACTTAGGCTAGAAGTTAGATTCTGACATTGTAACCATATTTCTTCTTAACAGTCTCCTCACCCAAATATTCAAGTTTCCCTTGTACCACTAATTAGTGGCTTGTCTAACCACCCCTTGAACACTAGTTAATGTAGAGTGGAACTTTAGTTGAGAAGGCCTGGTAATTGCTTTCAATCTAATAGTAATGGAATAAAGGTTGAATAACTCATAGACACCATGGATCCACATGAAAGAACCAAAGACAGAAGGAACAGAGATAAAGCTTTCAGTTTGTCATAGGAAAAGTTTTTAGAGATATTTAAATTTGAATGAAAATATTCAGTGCCTGGTCAATGAGAAGGAAGTTACTACTTGGCTGTTGCTCTATGAAGAGCATTAGATGATAGGTGGTTGTATTGGTACAAAGGGCTTCAGAAAACATAGTGGATATATGGTTCAGAAAATGTTTCTTGAGATTATTTTGATATTCCTAATCCCCTCTTACCCAACCAGTTGTGAACCATTAGAATTGATCTTTGAATTTTCTATTTCTCTTAAAATTATTTATTTTATTCTCTGATTTTAAGTAATGCACGGCAATAATTTTAAAGTATTATTTTTTTCTTCTATTTTGTTCTGGTTTAACAAATATTTTAACAATACTACTTGAGGTTTTTTGGGGGGACGGGGGAGGGGGGAATCAAACTCTGTACCACTACTAAAATGTAATGTTTGTAAGTTAATGGTGTGTGATTATATCCATTCTCAAATCTTCATCTTTCAGACACATACTCCTTATTGCTCAGGAGTATTCATGTGGAAAACTTACTAATAGGCATAAGGATAATTTTAAGAAAAGCCTTTAATTTTTAAAATTCTATATTATCCCAATGAAGTGTTACTTCATTTATTGAGCAGAAGTCAGAAATATTAAACTTAGGTTACATGAGGTGAATCCTCATCACAAGCTGTTTAATTTGATATCTCTAGGTGATGAAGGCCAGTCTTAAGAGAATCATTATACTTGGAACAAAATTTTAATAATGACACTTTCATTCTGCCATTGGAATTTCACATAAAAAATTAAAGTAGTCCTTTTAGTTAAAGTCTCAAGTATATAATACTGTTTAATAAAATTAAAGCAAAAAATAACCTTGAAAATGACTTATTATAAAGAAAGTATATTTTGTATTTATAGCATGAGCTCTGAATTAATCCAATATCATGGATACTGAGCTTTATTATTATAATTATTCAATTAAAGATTTATCATCCATTAAAAAGTGTCATAGTCTTAACATTCATCACTGGTTATTCCATCAAACAGTACATGATGAAACTGTTAGGTTAAACTAATTACAATGAACTCTACAAAGAAGTGAATATTTTCTTGCCTGGGAATTAGCATATGACTACTCCCTCTACATTTTAATCTCATTAGTAAGACTGAAGCTTCAGTAACAGGTTTTAAAAAAGATTTGTCCTAAATACATAAGGCTACACTGTTATATGTAAACTATTTATAAGCTTCAGGTTTACCCTGTTACCTGTTTATATGTGTGCACATTGTGTCTATGGTGGTAAATGACATGTATGTTGGCAAAGTTACTTAAAGAGATACCAAGATAAGGGAGCATACATACAGTGCTGCCGGGTTATGGAATTCCACTATAATAGAACTGAAAATTTCCTAGAATGCCAAGCTATAGTTTTCTGCAAAGAATATAAATTATTGATACCACCTGTTCTCTTCCTCTCCCGATTCAATTTGAGCAATTTTTTTTTGCATAAGCTAACATGACATATTCATCCATTAAATAGTCTCAAGAAATGAAGTCTGTGTTGACATAGTTCTCCCCACAGTTTTAGAAGAATTGACGCTGAACTTGATGAAGATATTTAAATGTTAATGCAGATTAAAACATCTTATGAAGTAGGGCTTCCTTTACAGCTGTAATAGAGAAAGCCAACCTTATAGCATTAACTGTAGGAGAAAACTGAGGAAAGTGTTTGCTGTTATTTGTGAACCCTGCTGAATAGGTTTACACTCAGCAACATGCATAAAATCTAAATAAATTAATAGTGCCATTTGAGTTCAGAGTTACTTAGCATGACTACAAGTACTCTGCTTTAAATGTCAAGGATCCTGTAGGGGAGGTGGAGGTATGGAGGCTGACTTAAAGTCAGACCAAGGGTGGGAGAGAGAAGGATATTTATCTTTCTGACATGCCGACAATCTACCTCCTAAAACTCTGGTTTCCTTCTGTGTCACTTGAGTTTCACAAAGGATTTCTTCACACTTTTATACTTCTGTTCTATTTTTTTCTAGAATTTTTAGGGCCCATTTAATTTCCATCTTTCTTTTTTTTTTATCCTTGAGGTTTTTTATTTTTAATTAAATTTATTGGAGTGAATTGGTTAATATGATCATACAGTTTAGGAGTGGATTTCTATGTTATAAGATCTGCTTATTGCACTCTGTGCCCACCGCCCAGTCAAATCATCTCCCATCATCATATATTAAGACCCCTCCTCCCCCCATCCCCTTGCCTTTGGCAGCTACCACACTGCTGATTATGTTCATGAGTTTCAGTTTTATTTCCCACATATGAGTGAAATCATATGGCTCTTAGCTTTTTCTGACTGACTGATTTCACTTAGCATAATGTTCACAAGGTCCATCCATGTTGTTGCAAATGGTACTATTTCATTCTTTCTTATGGCTGAGTAGTAATCCATATGAACCATATCTTTTTCCAGTCCTTTATCACAGGACACTTTGGTTATTTCCTTATCTTGGCCACCATGAATAATGCTGCAGTGAACATAGGGGTGCATATATCTTTGTGAATACATGTTTTCAAGTTTTTCAGTTATATCCTCAGGAGAGGGATTGCTGGGTTGAATGGTAGCTCTATTCTTAATTAATTAATTAATTTTTTAAAATGTATTTTATTGATTTTTTTACAGAGAGGAAGATAGAAAGATAGAGAGTTAGAAACATTGATGAGAGAGAAACATCTATCAGCCACCTCCGGCAGACCTCCCACTGGGGATGTGCCTGCAACCAAGGTACATGCCCTTGACCAGAATCGAACCTGGGACCTTTCAGTACACAGGCCGACAATCTATCCCCTGAGCCAAACCGGTTAGGGCTATTCTTAATTTATTGAGGAATCACCAGACTGTTTTCCATAGTGGTCGTACCAGTCTATATTCCCACCAGTAGTGAATGAGGAAGCTTCTTTTTTCCTCCAAAATCTCTCTAACACTTGTTATTACTTGTATGGTTGATAATAGCTACTCTAACAGGTGTGAGGTGGTATCTCACTGTAGTTTGTGTGTTTTTTTTTAATTTTTTAAAAATAAATCTTTATTCAGATTATTACAATTGTTTCTCCTTCCCCCCCCCCCCCCATAGCTACCCTCCACCCGGTTCCCACCCCACCTTCTGCCCTTACCTCCCCCCCCACTGTCCTCATCCATAGGTGTATGGTTTTTGTCCAGTCTCTTCATGAACCCCCCATACCCCTTTCCCCCTGAGAATTATCAGTCCACTCCCTTTCTATGCCCCTGATTCTATTATATTCACCAGATTATTCTGTTCCTCAGGTTTTTAATTCACTTGATTTTTAGGTTCACTTGTTGATAGATATGTATTTGTTGTTCATAATTTTTCTCTTTACTTTTTTCTTCTTCCTCTTCTTTAAGAATACCTTTCCGCATTTCATCTAATACTGGTTTGGTGGTGATGAACTCCTTCAGCTTTTTCTTATCTGTGAAGCTCTTTATCTGCCCTTCAATTCTGAATGATAGCTTTGCTGGGTAGAGTAATCTTGGTTGTAGGTTCTTGCTATTCATCACATTGAAAATTTCTTGCCACTCCCGTCTGGCCTGCATAGTTTCTGTTGAGAAATCAGCTGACAGTCGTATGGGTGCTCCCTTGTAGGTAACTAACTGTTTTTCTCTTGCTGCTTTTAATATTCTCTCTTTGTCTTTTGCTCTTGGCATTTTAATTATGATGTGTTTTGGTGTGGTCCTCTTTGGATTCCTTTTGTTTGGGGTTCTGTGTGCTTCCTGGACTTGTAAGTCTATTTCTTTCACCAGGTGGGGGAAGTTTTCGGTCATTATTTCTTCAAAAGGTTTTCAGTATCTTGATCTCTCTCTTCTTCTGGCACCCCCATAATTCTGATGTTGGTACACTTGAAGTTGTCCCAGAGTCTTCTTACACTATCTTCAACTTTTTGGATTTTTTTTTCTTCTTGCTTTTTCGGTTGAGTGTTTTTTGCTTCTTTGTATTTCAATTCTTTGACTTGATTCTTGTGTTCCTTTAGTCTGTTGTTGGGTCTCTGTATAATATTTTTTATTTCAGTCAGTGTATGTTTAATTTCTAGTTGGTCCTTTTTCATATCTTCGAGGGTCTCGTTATATTTATCGGCCTTTTCTAGGATATTCTTGAAAAGCCTTATAACCGTGGTTTTGAATTCTATATCCAGTCATTTGTTTTCCTCGATTTCTTTCGTTTGTGATCTGTTTCTTTGAAGCCGCATTTTCACTGCTTCCCTGAGTTGGTAGGGTAGATTTGTGTGCTAGGTTTCCTATATGGCCCAGTGGGTCGGCCTCCCCAGTTAACCTGAGGTAGACACTCTTGGTGCACCTCTTTGTGGACTGTGTGTACAGCCTTGTTGTAGTAAAGTCTTGATTGTTGTTGTTATCACTGGGAGGAATTGACCTCCAGGCCAGTTGGCTTTAAGGATCAGCTGTGTCTACTCTGGGAGAAGTTCGGTGTTGGAGACAGCCTTATAGGATTAGACTTGCCAAACTGCAATAGCCTCTGTGCTCAGCTTGGATGGGGTGGAGTCTCAGGGCGGAGCAGACAGTCTTGGCTTCGAGTCAGCCTTGCCCTTGTGCGCGTGCGCGCCTGCAGACCTCTGCCTTCCCCGGCTTCTGACTCCCTTCCACTAGGGAAAGCCTGTGGCAACCTCCACAGCCTTTGTGCGCACTGGCATGCGCATGCCTGCAGACCACTGCCTTCCCCAGCTCCCGAGTCTCCGCCCGAGAGTCCAGATTCCCCCCCATAAGAGCACGGGTCCCCAGGGGCTCGCCTGGAACTGGGGTTCAGTGCAGTCAGAATTGGGGTTCAGTGCAGTCAGGAGCTTCGGACTCCCTTCTGCTAGGGAAAGCCTGTGGCAACCTCCACAGCCTTTGTGCTCACTGGCGCGCGCGCCTCCAGAACCCTGCCTGCTGGGGCTCTCCCGGGTCTCCCCCGGGTCTCCGAGTCTCCAGGTGCCTTTCTCTCTACCTGACAGTCCAGACTCCCCCTGTATGAGCCTGGGTCCACAGGGTTTCACCCGGGACTGGGGTTCAGTGCAGTCAGAACTGGGGTTCAGTGCGGTTGGGGGCTTCCTTTCTCCTTCCGCCAGAGAAAGTCAGCCAGGCTCTCAGCCACCGTGCACAAAGACCCTTTGCCGTACCTCCAATTCTCTGTGAGCTTTTCTCTTTCCTTCTAGTTGTAGAATTTTCACTCAGCCAGGTTTCCTGTGGTTCTAGATGGTGTCTGTTCTGTCTTTTAGTTGTAGTTTTGAAATTGTTGTGCGAGGCAGCAGTTTAGGTGCTTACCTATGCCGCCATCTTGGTTTCTCTCCCTCACTGTAGTTTTTATTTGTATTTCCTTAATTGCCAGTGAGGTTAAACATCTTTTCATATATCAGATGTTTGTATGTCTTCTTGGGAGAGGTTTCTGTTCAGGTCCTCTGCCCATTTTTAAAAAAATATATATTTATTGATTTCAGAGAGGAAAGGAGAAGGAGAGAAAGATAGAAACATCAACAATGAGACAGAATCATTGACCAGCTGCCTCCTGCAAGCCCAGTACTGGAGATTAAGCCTACAACCCAGGCATGTGCCCTGATTGGGAATCAAACCGTGACCTCCGGGTTCATAGGTTGATACTCAACCACTGAGCCATGCTGGCCGGGCTGTCCACTTTTTGATTGGGTTGGTGGTTTGTTTGGTATTGAGTTTTATGAGTTCTTTACATATTTTGGGAATTAAACCTTTGTTGGAGCTACTGCTTGCAAATGTTATCTCCCATTTGGTTGGTTGTCACTTTAGAGCCAACTTACTTTCTTTGTGTCTTTCTTATGATAATTTCTTCCTTTTGTAAAAAAAAATTTATTGTAAAAAATAAGTTTTAGACTTTTTTTGTAAACTCTTTTGAAGACTATTAAAATGCTTATCAGATATGATATGAAACTTCTTTATATACCACATAACAGTTACAGCTTTTCATTGTGCATAGTTGAGTAAGTTCAGTGAAATGGGAGATTCTTAAGATTTTAAAGAGGTGTAATTGAGAGAATTTAAGAACTCCATGGAGGTATATCAGAGTTGACTCTTAAAATCAGTAAAAACACTTCATAGTGAGAAAAAGAATACACTCATCACTGCAGTACAGTTTAAATGGAAACGGCAAAGTTTTGGGTGCTGGACTATTTTGGTAACATGTCTTTATTGCTTACTTTATTGATAAAAAAAATAGTACTGGAAGGCAATAAGTGAGTTGAAGGATTTTACTTTTACTTCAGAATGGCCACCTTTGAAATTATGGCAATTACTAATTTCTCTCTGGTGGCACTTAGTACCATGTCTGGTATATAGAGAGAAACACTGGATTTAATAGTTCCATCACAATTGGATAGGGAAATTCTATCATAGTGGATTGGAAAGAGTACAAATGTCAAGGTCAAATACTGGCTTCTCCAAATGACCCGTATCAAATATTTCCCTGAACCTTAGTTTCATTATCTGTAGAAATTAATCAGATTGACTTTACTAATATACTTAAGGAAATACAGATATTTTTAAGGCCTTGTTAACAAGTGGTGTTAAGAGTGAATGAAAGATGATAGAACTATAGACCTACATAAAATTAGATGACTCTCAACTTAATTTAGGTATGTAGAACTTGTCTTATAAATGAGAATAGGCCTGCTCAGTGGTTGAGAATCAACCTATGAACCAGGAGGTTACAGTTCAATTCCCGATCAGGCCACTTGCTGGGGTTGCAGGCTGGATCCTCAATGTGGGGCTGAAGGAGGTAGCCGATCAATGATTCTCTCTCATTATTGATGTTTCTATCTCTCTCTCCCTCTCCCTTCCTCTCTGAAATCAATAAAATATATTTATTTTTTAAAAATGAGAATATATTTGAGGGGGTTATAATACTAAACCTATGATCTTAATTGATTATAATAAATGTTTTAAATATGTTTTTATTGATTTTAGAGAGAAAGGAAGGGAGAGGGAGAGAGAGATAAAAACATCCACAAGAGAGGAACATTAACTTTGACTGGCTGCCTCTTGCACACCCCCTGTTGGGGATCGAGCCTGCAACCCCGGCATGTGCCCTGATCACAAATCGAACTGGTAACCTCCTGGTGCATGGGTTGACACTCAACCACAGTGCCACACCAGCCTGGCAGAATATAATAAATTTATATAAAAGTTATAGCAATTGGTAAGCACAAGTTTAAAAAATTTTTAAAGGCAACTGGTGTTTCTCTTACTTCAAATAACCTTGCTTATTTTTCATATAAACCCATTCTTCTATAATTTTGGATGACATAACATATCTAGACTTGTTATAAAATACTAGAGGCCCAGCACACGAAATCATGCATGGGTAGGGTCCCTAGGCCTCACCTGCTATCAGGGCCATCTTCTGCCCATTCACCAGTCCCCAGTCCCGGCCCGCTGCTGACACCCATCCCTGTTCCCAGAGGTTCCCCGTTGGCCATCCAGCGATTGGAGCCTGCAGGCTGAGAGGTGGGACTGAGAGGTGGTCAATGCACCTCATAGCGACTGGTCGATAGGCTGTTCTGGTCGTTATGCCGTATGGTTGCTGGCCTTTTATTATATAGGATTTTAAGTGTGATGATGATGGTTATGTGAAGAAAAAGTTTCCATTTTCATAGATATATACTAAAATATTATGAATGAAATGATATGGAGGCTAGGATTTGTTTTAAACTAATTTAATGAGAAGCAAGGGCAATGGGGTACATAATTGGCCATCTATTAATAGTTGCTGAGACCAGGTGATGCATAGATGAAGTTTACTATTCATTGCTGTTTGTGTGTGTTTGAAATTTTTCATAATAAAAGGTTATTTAAGATAAAAAAAGAAAGAAGAGATAGAACTCAATTTGACTTAAGGATGCTTTGAAACCCTGGGAACACCACTTGGAAACCCCTGTTTCTTATCTGAAAAAATTGACATTTCTAACAGCCGTTAAAGCCTTCCCAGTGTAAAGTTAAGGAGGGCTGAGCAGAATGTATAGGGTGGAAAAGTCCTGAATAAGGTGATGGCATTTGATATATGCCAGCATCACAGCATGGGCTCCTGAGTCAGACAGGCAGAAGCAGAGTCCTAGTAAAAAATAAACATTTGAGTTACAGATTAAACAAGATGAGAATGGATTTTATGGAGAGTGAGGCATTTCAAGGTCTAGCAAACAGAAAAAAATGGATTGAGCCCTGGATATAGTTTCCCAATATATCAAACTATGCTTTGGTGAGACAGAATTAACAAGTACTCATAGATAGACTAGAGGCCCGATGCATGAAATTCTGGCAAGGGGCTCGGCCCTCACAGCCCCTCGCAGCCTCGGCCAGCCCTCACAGCCCCAGCTTCTTCGGGAAGGTCGTCCAGACGGTCGTTTGGCTGTTCAGTCTAATTAGCTCTTTAATATATAGGATTCCCATGGAGCTGTTGGTGTAGCAATATCCTTAGGAGCTCCATATGCTTAGTGAAACTGTTTGCAAATTTCAATTTTTCTACACATTGTAAATGTAATGATATTTTTTTTCACTAGAAAAATAATATAACTACTTAACCTCAGGCCAAAATAAATACATCTAGTAAGTTGTGGAACAATGTTTATATGTAGGTAGCTTAAAATTATTCTCACTTACAATAGCATGGCAGATTAGAGAAGCTAAGAAAGCCTTCTCCTGAATTAGATGCCACAAAAAAAGTGAAAAATTAGTTTTAAAAAATTATAGGAAGGATTATCTCTCCTGTCACAAAAAAAAAAAAAGAACAATCATGAAAAATATAGATAAAATGCTCCAACACTTTGAGGTAGATAAAACTTGCTTTAAAAAAATTCTCCATAAAAGATAAAATATTGATAAATTGGACTTTATCAAAATTAAAATCTTTTCCTTTTTGAAAGGTAAAATGAAAATAAAAAGGTAAGCCTCAAAAAGGAAAATATTTTATATTTTTCATGGTTCTTAATATGTTTATTTTCAAATAACATGCAAACAGAAGACTAAAATGTCAAATATTTAAATAAGACAACTTAAAAATAATTTTCATCAAACTTTTTAATCTCTGAACACCTATTGTCAAAGTAAGGCCTACATAAAAGCATATTTTAGAAGACTATAATATACACAGTTGCAAATTTGTGTTGCTTATCTTTTTCATATTGCTATGTGAATTCTTTAAAAGGGGTGTTTTAAACATACATATATTACAATATGTAATATGTGTATTGCTAACACTTTTTTCCTGCTATGGTGTGTCTTTCCATTGGCTAAATGGTATCTTTGATTAACATAATTTTTAATAGTCAAGTTTATCAATTTAATAAATTGAATTAATTAATTCACAAAAATGTATAAATGACCTGGGAACATTAGAAGCAGCATAATATCATCAGTCATTATGGGCAGGCAACTTAAATCTTCACAGCATTCAAACTGATATCATTTAAAATTGGTGAGGTGGATAGAGTAACTGGAATTTTGTAGCATTCTGTTATGAACGCAAAGTTGTTCAACCATTTCTTCAAAGCTCTTTGGCAGTTTCTAAGGTAAATACATCTCTTCTATTACTCAGTCATTCCCCATTCCCTCCTTAGGAACATATGTACAAAAAAAATTCATATGTCCACAAAAACACTTATGAATAAATTTCCATGACAGCTTTATTCATAATAGCTCAAAACTTAAAAAAAACAAACACATGCCTTTCAATCAAGAGGATGGATTTACAGAATGTAATATTTATAATATGGGTTGCTATTCACCAATACAAAAAGATCAATGTACTGAAATGGCTGGCAACATGCATTTCAGAGAGATTGTAATATGCCAAGAAACCAGATAAAATAGTGTATACTGTATGATATCATCTATATGAAGTTCATGATCAGACAAAAAATTATGGTGATAGTAATCAGTATACTGGAAAAGTGCTTGTCTGTGGAGTAGTGGATGGAGAGAGAGATTGGAGAGGGGCAACAAGAAACTGTTTAAATGGAAATAATTTGGGGACATTTTAATACAAGGACATATTTATTTGACCCCTATCATCATTCTGAACACTTAAGATATATTCATTTAAATTTTACTTCAGTATATAATACTAGAGGCCCGGTACATGAAAATTCATGCACTGGAGGGGGGGGGTCCCTCAGCCTGGCCTGCCCCCTCTCACAGTCCAGGAGCCCTCAGGGATGGGAAGTGACCTGGCGATCAGGGGAAGGGGATGCCCCATCACACCTCCACTGCTGCCACTTCCGGCAGTGCAATCTCAGCCGTCCCTGGTTACCTGAGTCTCAGATGGCCCTGGGCGGCTGGGCAGCTGCCATCCAAGGCTTGCCTGCACCTCAGGCTGGCCCTGGGCAGCTGAGGGCTGAGGGAACTGGGTGCTGCCATCTTGTAGCTGTGGTCGCCACCATCTTTGAGTTCGTGGCAGTCAATTAGCATATTCCTTCCGTATTGGCTGTGGTGCTGCCATCTGTGTAGGCGTGGTAATCAACTAGCACATTCCCTCCTTATTGGCTATGGGCACTGCCAGCTTTGAGGGCGGGGCAGTCAATTAGCATATCCTCTCCTTATTGGCTGTGGGCACTGCTGTCTTTGCGACAGCATGAGGGTAAATTAGCATATTCATTATTTATTAGATAGGATATTATATACGGTATATAAATTGTACCTCAATTAGGTATTCTTAGTGTTTTATTTAATTAACTAGAGACCCGGTACACGAAATTCATGCACTCGGGGCGGTGGGGAGTGGGTCCCTCAGTCTGGCCTGCGCCCTCTTGCAGTCTGGGAGCCCTTGGGGGATGTCCAGTTGATGGCTTAGTGCTGCCATGGAGGCAGAAGAGGCTTCCCCCACCGCCACTGCACCCACCAGCCGTGAGCCCGGCTCCTGGCTGAGTGGCGCTCCCCCTGTGGGAGTGCACTGACCACCAGGGAGCAGCTCCTGTGTTGAGCATCTGCCCCTGGTGGTCAGTGCGCATCATAGTGACCATTCATTCTGCCATGGGGCTGAAACCAGCTCTACGACCTCCCCCGAGGGGTCCCAGATTGCAAGAGGGCACAGGCCAGGCCAAGGGACCCAAATGGTGCACGATCAAGGCCAGGGAGGGACATGGGAGGTTGGCCAGCCAGGGAGGGACTGCAGGAGGGCTCCAGGGCATGTCTGGCCCATCTCACTCAGTCCCAGTTGGCAGGACCCCAGCAGCAAGTTAACCTACCAGTCGGAGCGTCTGCTCCCTGGTGGTCAGTACACGTTATAGTGAGCAGTTGTGCAGCCTTAGCATATCATTAGTATATTACACTTTGCTTGATTGAATGGACAACTGGATGACCAGACACTTAGCATATTAGGCTTTTATTATCTAAGATTTTTTAAAAGACTGGAGTCTAAAATGGATTGTCTGCTAAATTTGCAGTGATGTGTATATATATATATATATATATAATTTTTCAGATTACTTAATATTTTTAAATTATTATGTTACAATCACATGCTTTTATATATAGAATGAAACTTAAATATCCTCTCCATCAATCCTATAATTTTAGAGATATGGAAAAATGAGGTGCATAGAAGTTAATTTATTTGAATCAAGCCAAATTTAAATTAAGGCAGGACTGGGATTCATATCCATTTCTTGACATCCTACATCTGTTTCTGTTTCTATTGCACCATACTGTCTTTTCTGATGAAAAAAAAAATATGAGAAAAAAAATGTTCCTTATTAAGATATAATTTCACATATATTTACAGAAATTTCATGAGAAGTGTATATCTTGAGCCTTGATGATTACTTGAAATCTTGTTTTAATCAAAAGTGAAAGCTGTAATAATATAAAGCATTTTTAATAACTATACAAATGGAGTTCACATCATAAGTAAAGATTTCTACACAGTAAAAATGTTTTACTCTGTCACCTGTGAGAAATGTATATTCCTTTCTATGCTGTCAGATAATCAGGTATTGGACATTTGTTAGATCTTACCTCTGCAATGAAAGCTAATTTCATGCTCAGTGTGGGATATCATTGCAAATATAGAGTATAACTGCATTATTGTGTGAAAAGTATTATTTCCAATGTAAACAGTATCACATGTATTACTAGTATAATGTAGCTTAAATGTTAAATTAAATGATGCCAAAACCTATGAGCTATCTAGAAGGAAGTGATCTTGATTTCAGAGGCACATCTTCTCAAAATAAATAAATTCATAAAGAAAGTAAATTCCTAGAACATTTTCAAAAGAAACCCCAAAACTTTTTTGATTTATATTCTGCAAAGGAGTTAAAAATTTAACTTAATATTTTTTGTGCAATAAGTAATTCTTAAATGTAAATGCCAGGTAAGAGACTTAGAAAAAAATGTAACTTGAAATTTTCTGTATCCACTATTGCCAGCATCTGTTGGTTAAACTCACAATGAGTTTTATTTTAATTGTCTTTTTTCTAATTGAGTTTATTGGGGTTACATTGCTTCTCAAAACCAGACAGTTTTCAAGTATACAACTCAAAAAAACATAATCTGCACACAGCATGGTGCACCCACCACCCCAAGCAAAGTCTCTTTCTGACCCTATTTGCCCCTCTCTACCTGCTCCACCTATCCCTCACCCCTTTCCCTCTGGTTATTACCACTCTGTTGTCTGTGTCTGTGTTATATATTTACTCAATCCCTTCACCTTCTTTCATCCAGTTCTCCAAGCCCTGTCCCATCTGACAGCTGTTAGTCTGTTCCCTGTGTCATGCCTCTTTCTATTTTGTTTGTCAGTTTCGTTTGTTCATTAGATTCTACATATAAGTGAGATCATATGAAATTTGTCTTTCTCTGACTGGCTTATTTCACCCAGTTTCATCCATGCTGTCACAGAAGGCAAGATTTCCTTCTTTTTTATGGCTGAGTAATATACCATTGTGTAAAATGCACCACAGCTTTTTTATCTACTCATCTAATGATGGGCACTTGGGTTGTTTCTAGATCTTGGCTATTGTAAATATTGGTGCAATGAACATAGGAATGGATATATTCTTTCTAAATAGTGTTTCAAGTCTCTTAGGATATATTCCTAGAAGTGGAATCACTGGGTTAAATGGGAATTCCATTTTTAATTTTATGAGGAAATTCCATACTGTTTTCCACAGTAACTGCACCAGTCTGCATTCCCACCAGCAGTGTACTAGGGTTCCATTTTCTCCACATCCTTGCCAACATTTGTTGTTTTTTGATTTATTGATGATAACCATCTGGCAGGTGTAAGGTAATATCTCATTGTGGCTTTAATTTAATCTATCTGATGATTAGTGACATTGAACATTTTGTTCTTATGCTTATTGGCCATCTGCATGTCCTCTTTGGCCCATTTTAAAAATTGAATGGTTTGTCTTCATGGTGTTGAGTTGTATAAGATCTTTATATGTTACTAGAGGCCTGGTGCACAAATTCGTGCACGGGTGGGGTCTGGACGGCCCCCCCTGATCTGGGTGATCAACCAGGCTGGCCAGGGGGAGGGAATGAGGGTGGTTGGTCGGCTGTCCCTGGCCCCTGGTTGAACTCCCAGTCGAGGGGACAATTTGCATATTAGCCTTTTATTATATAGGATGGAAATTAACCCCTTATCAGATGTCTTATTGTCAAATATGTTCTCCCATTCAGTGGGTTTTCTTTTCAATTTGTTGATGGTTTCTTTTGCTGTGCAGAAGCTTTTTATTTTGCTATAGTCCCATTTGTTCATTTATTCCTTTGTTTCCCTTGCCTAAGGAGGTTTATCAGCAAAAATATTGCTCTAAGAGATGTCTTTTTTTTGCTGCCTGTTTTCCTCTATAATTTTTGTGGTTTGTGACTTACATCTAAGTCTTTTATTCATATTTATTTTATTCTTGTGTATGATGTAAGTTGTGGTCAAGTTTCATTTTTTTGCATGTACCTGTCCAAATTTTCCAACACCATTTATTAAAGAGATTGTCTTTACTCCATTGTAATGTGTTCTTTAATATATATACATTTAATTTAAGAAATTGGTAAAGAAGATAAAGCATGTATTTTTTTTACTTACAAATGCATTGATTATGCATAATTACTTTTTTTACTCCAAAAATTTTGTTCTTTCGCCCATCTTTGTTCCCACTCATTTTCTGTAATTTTTAAAGTTTTTAATCCTTTCTATTTTATTTTATATAATTAATACTTATAAAACTATAGTAGTCTTTCTCATGTACTGTAGTTCAGATGCTGAACTATTTAAATATATCAATTTCACCTTAACTAAATTGTCAGATCCTCTGGGCAAGCTCTATTTATTTCCCTGTCATCTTTTAATTGCTGCATGTTGCAGGCTTTGCATATGTATTCTACTTTATCTTACTCAGCAATTATCAACTCAGTAATGAATTGTTTGGTGTAGAAATAATCTAATTCTGGAACAATGGATTTCCTTCATAGATGTTTCTCTAAATCTGCAATTAACTACTTTCTTTCTAAGGTTCACTGTCAGTCACAGCTATAATCATGTCCCATGAAAAAAATATTACACTCTGATGTGTTCTGCATGCTACATTGGTTGTCGCTTATTGTTAATTAACGTGATACTATGACTATCCTCGTTTGATTTAGAGGATATTCTGATCAGTGCTTTTTATTGGAATGTTCAGCTATTTATAGGATATAATTGGTTAGAAAGTAATTCACCTGACATATCTGATAAGGCCAGACAAGAAAAATTGCCAAAAGATTCAAACTCACTAAACAAAAATGTTGTTCACTAAACATAGAGAGGATCTCAATAGTTATAAAATTATAAACTAGAGCTAAATTGCAAGCAGTGACCCTTCAGATGAAACTAGGTAGGCTAATTCACAGATAAATTATCAACTGTATTTGAAGAGTATAGTATCAGTCAGGGTCCTGGTAGAAAATAAAGGTTACACTCAATTTAGGATAATTTGAAAATGTATTTACAAATATATAATAAGAAGAGGTACATGTGAAAGGGGTCCTATAGCTTAAACTTCATTGGCCTTTAGGTTATATAATTACTGGAAAAAGTGTACCAGTATGTGTTAATGAGGCTTCTCATATTCCCATGTAATATCCTGCATGTCCTTCAATGAAACTTATCACATAACCAACAGCTAAATGCAAGGGAGGACCTTTATTCCTGGTTATGATGTGTTACACTAGAAGTTGGGGTTTTCTTAACAAGGATGCAAAGGAGCTATGGATGGTTCTTGGAGTGGACCATATATGTAACAAGAGCCAATTTTTTTTTTTTTTTTTTTTGGAGAGAGAGAGAAACATTAATGTGAGAGAGAACACCATCAGTGGCCTCCTAAACCCACCCAACCTGGAATCTAACCTGCAATCTAGGCATGGGCCCTGAATTGAACCCACAACCTTGTTGGTGTACAGGATGATGCTCAACCAATTGAACCACCTGGCCATAAGAGCCAATTCTTGATTCTCACAATTTAACTCCATGTATTTGTCCCACAAAAATTTATTGAACTTTTAGTGTGGACCAGTGTTATTCATACATTTCTTTTGATAGGACCGGTATCTGGACTTATTATGCTATTCCTAATCAAATTATGTTTGCTTTTATTAGCCATCCAGTCGATAAAATTTTGTGAGTTTTATACATTTAAATTAAAAAATGTTAAAAAAAACCATACCTCATTTGTAGCATTAATATTGTTAAAATTATTTAAAGATATAGTAGGGAAATTAAGAGTTTTATTGTAGCTAGAGAGAATGCTCCTGTAAAATTAAAACAGGTCAGCCCAGCCAGAGTGGCTCAGGGGCTGAACGTGGACCTATGAACCAGGAGGTCATGGTTAGATACCTGGTCAGGGCACATGCATGGGTTGTGGGCTCTATCCCCAGTTTGGGTGTGCAGGAGGCAGCTGATTCTCTCTCATCATTGATGTTTCTATCTCTCTGTCCCTTTCCCTTTCTCTCTGAAATCAATAAAATATATTTTAAAAAAGTAGACCAGTCAGACTTATACTTGCAAAATAGAAATGACAGGATTTGAAGACTGACTGGACATAGATGATTAGGTAGAGAAAGATGGCAAAAAAAAATGTGCTGTTTTTTTTTCTTTCTATGCTCCTAATTGGTGAATGTTGATATCAGTACATGTTGTTAATCAATAGGAACCTTAAAACAGGAAGTTATAACATATCAGTTTGAGGTGAGAAAATACTAATCATTAAATATTTAACTAAGCAACATAGAGTTCACCCATGAAGAACTTGGAGGAGATGAGTTTAATGACTGTGATCTGACATTATTTTCCGTATAGACATATCTCTTAGTGATTACTTCAAATCCATGAAATAGAACAGTTAATCTAACACTGAAGTCAGGTCTTCAGTTAGTAGAATTGTGATAAAGAAAAAAAGCAGAGAAGTAACTGCTCAGAGGAGAAATTCTCATTTTGTTTCAGATATGTTGGATACTGGAGCCCCAAAATATCACCAAAACAACATGTTGATGAGATAAAGCTAAGTTTATTGCTCACTGCACACCTTAGAGAAAAAAGTGCAAAGCTGGCATATTTATGAGATTTTTAAAGACTAGTTTAAGGTGAGTTTTTCCTATTCAGAATGGAAATCTGTAGGGGGAGAGGTTAGGACTTGGTTAGGAATGGATAAGGATCATGGTATAATGATTAATGATTTATGGGCATAGCAAGGTAAGAATGTTGCAGCAAAGGGTCAAAGATTCTTGGGGTATAAACTGCCCTTAAAGCTTTCTATTGAAGAGTTTATGTATTCTTTCAGAATTTTCTGGAATGAACAATGAAATTATTTACAATACTTCTCTCTCTAGCCAAGAATTTTCTGGAAAACTAAAGCTATCATTGATAAAAATAGTGAAATAGTAAAATCATGTTAATGCAGATAGTAAGCTCTGTAGATGATTTATATTCTCAGATACATTGGTTCTGAGGAGCTGCCATGTGTTTAAACAAAGATATATGTAGATAGATCAGAAGGCTAAGAAAACAGGAGAGATGTTTGAGCTCAAGAGTTTCCTCTGTAGCTGTCAGCTTTGAGAAAATTACTAAAACAATGAGCATAGGGGAGCTCTTTGTCAAGAGACATAAAGAGTGAAAAATCAAGAGTGAAGAATACAACCCAGGGAAGGCAAATCAAAACCCAAAAAGAGGATAGCCCTTACAAGAAGAAGAAAAGGAAAGAGGATATTTAGGAATCAAATGGAATATTTGAACATTTTATCAAATGATATGAAAATTGAAGATGAGGGTTTCATTTCCTCTCCTTTTTTTTGTTCCTACTGACTGCACTACAGGCACTAGGCCATTTTGTTGTTGTTGTTTTAGCAATGAAAGACACTCCTCTACTGCATAATATATCGACAAAGTGCAATAATGCCAGAGAGAGCTGGTCATTTTAATCCAGAATATATGATCAGTTTAAAAATTAAGAAAATAGAAGACAATTATCTCTAAAATACTAAATCACTTTATGTTTGCATGAGCTCAGAAATCATAGGTCAAAGATTAATCAATGAATAAATCATAGCTTTAAACTCTCCTCATAATTAATCCAGCTGAGGCAGAATTAAACAGTAGAGTTCAATCAATTTAATCAGGGGTGTGAATCTTTATATAAAGAATATTAAAGTTTTCCCTATAAATCTCGGATCCTTAATATCATGTTTTTTTACTACTATATTTGAACTTAGCTGTGCATTATTTGTAACATAGAAATGTAACATTCCAGTCCTTTGTCAGATGATGATTAAGTTATAGGAGTAAACCATATTGAGTCTATAGAATCCAAATGTTTATTGAGTACTTATTATGCACTAGGCACCTTGATTTATGCAATCTCAGTTATCCTGCAAAGTGACCACTGCCAGATCAAGTTTTACAAAGGAGAAAAATTAAGTTCAGAAGGCTCATCAACTTATCCAAGATGTCACAAGTAGTAAATGTGAAAATAATTAGGTCTAATTATGAAGACTGTGTTTTTGCTGTTTAATTTATGTGTGTGAGTTTTTATTTTCTTAAGAAATAATGAACCCATATCACGTGACTAAATTATGTGTTGGGTACATGGATTAATGGATTTTCCTGGCAAGTTACAGCCCAATTAGCAGTTTACAGGGAGACCAGAGACACTATGTCAATAATTATTATCTCATAGTTCTTACCTGAAAAGTATGTGAGCAATTGACTAAAAAATGTTAGAAATCGCTGTAATAATTTAAGGAATTAATACTAATATGGTGGAGCTATGAGTGAAATTTACCAAACTTGTGTATGAACTATGGGACTTGCATAGCCTATAGTTAATGCCAATTGCTCCCTATCTTAATGTAATTCAGGAAAAGGTATACCTGAACTGAAAAAGATAAGAACAAGGAGATGAGAGACATATGACTTCCATCCTCAAGAATAAAAAGAGAAATAGGGAATGGGAGATCTTTTTCTATGAAAAAAAAATGTGAATTTTATGTAGCCCTTAGGGTCATGATTTTTGGAACTTTTATGAAATTCCTAAACTTTGTGATTTTTATTATAGTGGCTTTTTTTATAGTATATTTCTATAGTGTTTTCATGTGAGCATCTCTTCCAACTTCCCCATCTCCCACCAAATTGGCTATATACTAATACATTTCTTCTAGTAATAAAATTTTTCCCTCCTGTGGGGAACCAATTCCATCCGGCTGGAGTAGTTCTCATTATACTCATCTAAAAGCAAGATTGGTGACTTGACCTTGAGTCAGCCAATAAGAGTAAGATTTCCACTTTACTGCATAATTGGCATAAATGCTCATATCCCAAGACTAAATTAGAGTGCCCTCTTAAACTTTATCCAGTTGTGGATATTTTATTTTTCTTTCTGCAGTTGCTACTAATTTGGAAGGACATACGACCCACCATGCAGAACAAGGCTTTAGACTTTGGGATCCATGTGACCTGTCTTAATTACTCAACTCCGCAACTGTCGCAGGAGAGTAGTAATAGACAAAATGTAAACCAAATGAAGAGGTTATGTTCCAACAAAATTTCATTTGCAAAAATAGGTAGTAGGCCTGACTTGATCATCAGGTTATAGTTTGCTGATTCCTGATATAGAATCTATATACTAAAGAGACACCTCATGATTGCATCATTTGATATAATCAGAGCTGAGTATAGACAGACTTTGAGAAAAATCTGATATTATTTGAGATCTGTATTAGTTATTTATTGCTGCATAAAAAATTTCTCCAAAACTTAGCAGCTTGAAAGAACACACAGATATTTCCTCTTAGTTTCTGTAGGTCAAGAATTCAGAAATGGTTTAAGCTGATGTTTCAGGCACAGTGTCTCTCATGAGGCTCAACTGGGGCTAGGAACTCACCCACGTTATTTTTGGAAGGCTTCAATTCCCCATGGTCTATTCACTGGAGACCTCACTTCTTCCCCAAGTGGCATTGCCATAACATGGTAACTCAGTTTCCCCAGAGCAAGTGAGAGAGATACAAAGAATAAGAAAGAGAGTAACCTAACTTTGAAAGTGATCTACCATCCCCTCTGCTGTATGCTATTAGTCATGCAGACCAACGCTAGGTGTGAATTCCAAGAAGCAGGGATCATTGGGGGCCATCATGGAGATTGGTTACCACATGATCCTAAATGTGTCCATGTTTGACAATGTCTAAATCCTTCGCTGCATTTACAAGTTAAAATAACAAATAGCTTTTTTTAAGCTTCTTTTTTTTTTTTTGTCCTTAATAGTGATCAAAGTTTTTGCCTGTCTCATTCTATAAAGTGTAAAAATGTTCAAGGTGAGTATGGTGGTTGGTAAAGAAGAGGATGATCAAGGAAGGAACAGGGGAGATTGCAGGGGGGTGGCAATGAGTGTATTATTCTCCACAAGCAGTCATGTGTGATGGAGGACATCCAGAAATAGAGTGTTGGCAGCTCACAAAGGAAAAAACATTAAGCTGAGTTCCTGATAGCAAAGATGAGAAAGAAAAAGGTTTCATATTGAGCCATCACTGATCATAGATGAAACAATGGGAAAAGAATTAAGTGAAGCCACATGTCAGGTAAGTTTGTTTTTCCACATGAGCATAAAGAGCAGAAAATATTAGGCATCTGGAGAAGCATAACTTCAGACAAATTGTACAAGATAATGAGACGTCACTGGGATCTGATAAAAACACTGAAACTGCTCAAGAATATCTGACTATTGGAAAGTTCTGGGATGAAAAATCTAGGTTTATTATTATGATGTAAAAGGCATTTGCTACATAATAGCTAAAGCTGAACAGTGGTTCAGATTTTCTTAGGAAATCTAAATAAATCACACCAAGCAGGCCCATAATAAAATGCAATTATAAAAGGGAAATATCATTAGGATTTGTCTTATGGCAATAAATCATTTTAATAACATGGCTGTTAAAATGCAGGATGAATATCATAAGGTTTTTGGATTTTGGTCTCTATGAGCTGTTGAAATGAACCTATTGAATGAACTAAATGACTGAGATTGAAGCATCCATCTTATATAAAAACTGCTGTTTGAAATTTTAACCCTGCTATTTTGGCTTCTGTAAACGCTTGCTTGCTTAAATAATAAGGAAAATAAGACTACTCCCATTCCAGAAAGGCCGTGGACTATGCCCCAGACAGAGTTGTCAGTGCTGACACCAGGCCAGGCCTTGAGATATGGTCCCATGGTCCCTTCCCAGCACATAGGCCTTCTTTCCCAGAAGGCCCGGAAGTCTCATTCCAAATTTGGGAGACAAAAGAGCTAGGAAAAGTATAAATAGAAAAGGTTTCCTCCATGTGGTGGTGGGGGGGGGGGGGGGCAGAATTTAAAAGGCACATTTTTCTCTGGCCCTGACCTTAATAAAATGTAACTCCCTTTCTCTAAGCATGGCTTGGTTTTTTTTTTTTTCCGGTCTTCTGTAACAAGATGACAGAATTTTGTTATACTTGGAAGTGCAGAATTTTAACTATATGTACATGGAAATAATGAAGAGTACTATTCAAATTAATACAAATATTCAGATATGTGCCTTTAGTTTTATTAAGCATTGTAAATCGGAAGATATGTTTATAAACAGCCTAATAACTAAAGGCAAAATGTTTCTGAATTCTGCATAATTATTCAATATGCATTGTTTACTCAGATAAAGATCAACATCCCAGACTAAAATGGACATGGCGCTTTGACCAGATAATAATAATAATGATATAATAGGAAAAATATGGTATCCAATTTGCTAAATAAAATTTAAATTTAATAGAGCACATATACATTTAATATCAGCAAAGTAAAATACTCTTGATGTAATGGTCCATCATTGTAAACATTTTACATTTTGTTAGTACAACAAAACTCCTCTTGTTCACATCCAGTAATTTTCTGGTTGATAGGTATTCCTGACTCAAGCCACAGCTGAAACTGCATTATAAGGAAAAGGCATCTTCAACATAGTTATAAATGGACTGAAATATACACATTTTCAGTGCCACCTATTGGTAGAAAGAAGAGATTTGCATACAGTTATTTTACATTTTTGTGGTAATGGATAATGTATGAATAGTGAACAAAATATATCTAAAAATTGTGAACTAATTTGGAGTGGCTTCATAAATTAGTATTAGATTTGCTAACTCATTTATATATATGAGAATATCCTGGCAATTTCAGTTGAATAAATAACTAACAATTCTGCATGGTATAACTTTCATGATTTTCACATCTTTGCACTGAGGTGTATAATATAAAATTCAGAGGTAAATTTGGCTTATTTGTTTAAATTGTAAGAAAATGTGACTATAGCTTGATTTCATATCCATGCATTTTTCAAATAAATAAAAAATACTTTTTTACCCAAATATATTTACATAGAAATTAAAAATATTTAAATTAAGATAATCTTTGCCTCAATATTTGGAAATCCAATGATAATTTCTTTGAAAATTTGAACATTTATTGACTGTTTGTTATTTATGTGATAGCAGAAATATATCATTTACTATGCTATTAAATAAAATCAATTGCATCGTTTGGTACACTTAATTTGCTATTTTATTCCCATTTAAAAGTTTTTAAAAGACATACACACAAAAATAAACTCAAAATGGATAAAGGACTTAAACATAAGACGGGAAACCATAAAAATACTAGAGGAATCCACAGGCAGCAAAATCTCAGACATATGCCAAAGGAACTTTTTCATTGATACTGCTCCTAGGGCAATGGAAAATAAAGAGAAAATGAACAAATGGGACTATATCAAAATAAAAAGCTTTTGCACAGCAAAAGAAACCATCAACAAAACAACAAGAAAGACCACTTCATGGAAGAACATATTTGCCAATGTTATCACTTGATAAGGGTTTAATCTCCAACATTTACAGGGAACTCATACAACTCAACAAAAGGAAGATAAACAATCCAATCAAGAAATGGGCAATGGACCTAAATAGAAACTTTTCTAAAGAAGACAGAAGGAAGGCCAAGAGACATATGAAAACATGCTCAAAGTCACTAATCATCAGAGAGATGCAAATCAAAACAACAATGTGGTACCATCTCACACCTGTCAGAATGGCTATCATCAACAAATCAATAAATGACAAATGTTGGCGAGGATGCGGAGTAAAAGGACTCCTGGTGCACTGCTGGTGGGAATGCAGATTGGTGCAGCCACTGTGGAGAACAGTATGGAGTTTCCTCAAAAAACTAAAAATGGAACTCCCATTTGACCCAGTGATCCCACTTCTAGGAATATATCCCAAGAAGCTAGAAACATCAATCAGAAAGGATATATGCACCCCTATGTTCATAGCAGCACAATTCACCATAGCTAAGATTTGGAAACAGCCTAAGTGCCCATCAGCAGATGAGTGGATTAAAAAACTGTGGTACATCTACACAATGGAATACTACGCTGCACTAAAAAGGAAGGAATTCCTACCATTTGCAACAACATGGATGGAACTGGAGAGCATTATGCTAAGTGAAATAAGCCAGTCAGAGAAAGATAAGTATCACATGATCTCACTCATTTGTAGACTATAATGAACAACATAAACTGATGAACAAAAATAGTACCAGAGACAGAAAGATCGATCAGATCATCAAACCTCGGAGGGAAGCTAGGGAAGGGTGGGGTAAGGGGGAGAGATAAGACAAAGGACTTGTATGCATGCCTATGGGCCTAACCAATGCACACAGACAACAGGGGGGTGAGGGCATGAGTGGGGGGGATGGGGGAGTAATGGGGGAATAAGGATACATATGTAACACCTTAATCAATAAAGAAATTAAAAAAAAGACATCCTGATAAGGCATGGGATAAAGTGACAAATAAAATGCAATAATCAATTATCTGTAATAACATTTGGTAGGCAACGTTGAGGTGACATTTTTCCTCTGTTTTTTATATTATTATAACTTCCAAAGATCATATGCTAGCTTTAAAATAAAAAGAAAACAATATCATTAAAACTAACTAGTAAACCTGTAACAGTTTAATAAAATATATGTAATTATTGAAATTAAAAATTCATTAAAATAATGAAAAATAGCCTATGCCTTCCAAATTACCCAGTACCATAATTTTTTTTTCATGGTGTTTGATTTTTTAAAAATTAGTATGAAATTGTGTTTTCCAAATTGCTAATAAGCAATTGTATTATATATAACAATTGTATTTTTACTTTAATTAAAAGAAGGGACTGTCCTAACTTGCCCCATTCCTCTAGCTAGATTGGAAATAAGGTTGTTGCTGAAAGATGAGTGGTTTTTCAACAGTGCTTAGTGAGTCCCTAGTGATCCCCCAGGGCAGTGGTCGGCAAACTGCAGCTCGCGAGCCTCGGTTTGCCGCTCTGTTGACTAATGAGTTTGCCGACCACTGACCTAGACTCTCGATTCCAATAATTACAGGCTGTTGTTCCTTGTGATTAAGCCCCCAGGGGGAAGGGCAGAAGGAATAGAGGAGGGATGGGATCAGGAAGGGCTCTGAATCCCCCATCTCTGCTTCTGCTTTTACTTGTTGCAGTGGCTGGTTTTACGCCTGTCCTGACCAAGATCCCCCATGGGATATGCAGATTACAAGATAATATTTTTGTGAGGCTTTCTCTGTATAAATAATTGGACTTTAAAATATTTTACAACATCATGGCCCATGTCCATGAAGATTTAGAATAATGGTTAGTAAAGATGTACTTATGTACTTGTTTACTATCTAATTAATACACATAAAAATTTTTCATATTATTCAGGCACCATCATTTCCTGCTCATGGACAGGGACTGTCTTTTCATGTTTTTATTTTATTTTCAAATGAAACATTCCTGGATAATTTCATATCTCCAGCCATGAGAAAAAGCAGCAGTGCTGTTATAACTCACAATGCTGTCTCCTGTCGGAAGCTATTTATATTGAAACAATTGGGTCTTCTTGCTTCTGTAATTTCCAATGCCATTTATTTAATGCTGATTACACCCTTTCTCATGATACTACATTATCCATCATCCATGATGACACCCATGAATAGCGGCATCTAATGACTCTCTAAGGTCCAAACCATCCCTCTATTATGCAGAAAAAAAAGTAAATAACTCATTTTCTGGTCATGTTAAATTTAGTAGGTGTATTTGGAATGTAATACTGTAAACATAGAACAGCAATACATTGTTCACCCATGATTTTCTCTTGAACTCTTTAGGCCACAATTATTACATTCTTAGGATATAATCTGTTGTTGTTGACTATACCCCTATCTACCATACCACCACCACCAACAGCATCTTTACCTTGCATGTCCCATTCCTCCTTTCCCGCTGGCATCCAGGGTAGTCACTCCAGTCCTTCCTTGGAGAAACCTACTCTACAGAAGTTGTTGCTTTTGGTGGATGAATGAAGCCAACTCAGCAGGCAGAGAGTTTTAGAACACCTACTATATCTTACTTTCCTTCCACCATCACATTTACTGTCTATGCATCTACTGATCAAACCCAACTGGAAGCCAGAGAAAAAAAGGGAGCCTTGTTGATTCCCTGTACTCATAGTCTTCATCTACCTCAGAGCACAGTAAAAAAGAAGAAGGTCAAATCTATCAGGAAGGGTAAGTGAAAGATATTTACATTATGATTCATAACAGTAGCAAAATTACAGTTATGAAGTAGCAACGAAAATAATTTTATGGTTGGGGGTCACCACAACATGAGGAACTGTATTAAAGGGTCACGGCATTAGAAAGGTTGAGAACCACTGCTCTAGAGGGAGATAGTTGGGACATCGGAGAAAAGTCACTAACCAAGGTCCAGGAAGGAAATCTGGCGAAAAGTTTATAAAATAGATTATGTTCCTTATGGTGGCTCTCAAGTTACCTTGGTCAGTAGTTAGACAGCCAGGAGATAAGCTTTAAGTGAAACAGAAAAAAAAATTAAAGACAAACTGGAAACCTTGAGAGTAAGATGGTATCCTCAAGGACAAATCAGAACCTGACTCTAATTCGAATGATACAAGGTATATGCAGAAGAAGCAAGTGCCCTACAAGCCAGAGTTGCAGGTGAGTCTGGCCTGGGTCTTGAAGAAACCGAAGGGAGAGATCCAATAGTAGGTAGAGGACCTGTGGGTCTTTCAGCACATCAGGGACAGAAGCCAGTGGATCAGCCAAAATGTGGCCAGTTCTGGCAGTGCATGGGGATTTGCACACATCTTCTGTAGGCTTCTGCTTCATTTGTACCTTTCAAATCTCACTTGACTCTCCTGTGTCCAACCCTAACCATACAGGGGATGTGATTCTAGAAAATGTGATTCCTGTTTAACTAAACTGGCATAGTACGAAGCCACCACACTCTATCTTTGCTCTCTTCCTTGGCTGGAGAGCCCCATTACCTCAATTCTGTCACCTAATTGAGGTCGCACCTTCCTCGGCACAGAGAATCCTTTTCTAAATCCACAAGGTCACCCAGCTGGTATGGATCAGTGGTTGAGCACCGATCTTTGAACCAGGAGGTCAAGGTTTGATTGCCTGGGTTGTGGGCTCAATCTCCAGTGGGGGACATACAGGAGACAGCCAATCAATAATCCTCTCTCATCATTGATGTTTCTACATCTCTCTCCATCTCCCTTCCTCTCTGAAATTAATAAAATATATTTAAAAAACAAACAATCAATAAAAGGAACAAACAAATAAATCCACAAGGTCTTTTAAATGTCTTTCCTTATAAATCTTATAACAAACTTCGAAAATCTATTGTAATGTTTACTATATCTCATACTTGTAAATTATCTAATGTTACTACCTTACTAGTAAATGTCACTCCCTTAAACCTAGTACATAAAATTGCTCAATAATGATTCCTTGAGGAAATAAATAAATAGCATTTATCACATCCTCCTCTTTATGTTGGTTTATTTAGCTGTTGTTTCACTTGTGAGAAGGATTGAGTGGCTTATTGGTGTTTCTGTAGTCTCAGCACCTACCAAATGCCAGGGGCATTTTATGTGTTTAGTCAATTTTGTTCAGCAAATAATTTTATATGTATCGCTATCTTTCCTTCTGACAGTGGAAGATGTCTTCCCTGGTAGATTTGTACATTTTCCATATGTTCACACTGCTAATTGGTCACATAGTCTGAGGGCACCTAATAAGTATTGGTTAACAGTGCTTCAGAGATTTATATTAAAATCAATATGTGATTTATACCTGAACATGCTGGATATTTGATGTGTTCATGGGTAGTCATGTCATGAAAGGCACAAGGAATTTTAATGCACTTGTAATTTCACTTGTCAGGAAGCCAAGTCATTGATCATCTTTACAATCACCACAATGGATGACTCTAACTCATGCAGAGAGGCAGTTATGGTAGCTGTCACAAAATGTGATCAATCATTTAAGAATTAATTTCAGCTCAATGTTTATAGATAAATTACATCATGCTTACCATTTGTATATCTGTTTTGCATCATCACTTTTATGGCTTCTCTTATCTTTTTGTGAGGCATGTTAAGCTCTCTGCCTATGAATTCGACCTAGTAAAACAGACCATTTGAGCCACACTAACATGTTCACATCTTGGGGTGGGGGTGGGGGTGAATAATTAAACTATTCACCAGTTGAATGCAATTTAACATCATGCAACTTTACTAGGCAACACATTTATTCAGTCTAATGCACTCTGTTCTGATTTCTAACAACAGAAGCCAGCTGATTTTCAGTCAATAACAATTTACAGATAAAAATCAATCCGTTTTACTTGACTAGATTGCAAAACACCTTATAAGTATTTATGTTTTTAGATATGTTTTTTTCCAAAGCAAACACGTTTAAAAATCTCAATTTAATTTGTTTGTGAAATTTTTTCTTTGTTTGTGAAATATTTTAAAAGCCATTTTTCCTCACCCATCTTTTTCCAGGAATTTTAGCCCTTTTTCTCATTTCTCATGCCCCTTCTATTTTGAATTTTTCTGTTTATATTTATTCTTAGTAAAAAATCTTATTCAGGATCTTTGAAAGAGAGGCTTATGAAACATCTATTTCTGACTATGAAAAAATGTATTTTATCAGACCTCTCCCTTTGAAAGCAGCAACATAAATGATGTCTGGAATACAAAAACAAAGCCAACAAAATTGTTTCTTGAAGTCATCAGAGAATAACCTAGATAGGCAAGACTTAACTGGCCAAATTCCAAAAGAACAGAAATGTCTCAAAATGAGGTGGTCAAGGCATTTGCTGATTTTTTTAGTGATGCAGAACCCAGACGTTGAGCAGAAAACACTGGCTCAAATATTTGTCAGTCTCCCAGGACGAGGAGACAAAACTTAGAGTTCTGGGCTGACAAGGCCACTAGGAATCAGGAAACCCATGCCCTTTCCTCTGCTTTTCTCCTTTGAGCACTTGAACATTTGAGGATGAAAGAAAAGAGAGGTCAAGAAGCCAAGCAGAAGGGAAAATGGAGAGGCCAAAAGGCTAAGGAGAACTCTTGGTCATCTTGTTTTGCCAAAAAGATAAAATTGTGATTTCAGAGCCAACCAAGGAGAAAGGGCTCCAATAAACATCCCAGGCTTTCAACTGCAACCTCTGTAAAACACTCTAGGACAGTGATCTTCAACCTTTTTTATCGCAGGCACACAAACTAATTTCTAAAATTCTGTAGCACACCAAAATTTATATTATATTTTTTGCCAATCTGACAAACAATAAAGGTATAATTTTGATTCATTCACACTGGATGGCTATTGTTGTGTTGGCTGTTGTCATTTTTTTGTTTGACAATCTAAGGGAAAAGAGGTCAGTACCCCTGACTGCAGAGTCAGGTACTGAATATTTTTAAAATCCTTGTGGCACGCAGGTTGAAAATTGCTGCCCTAGAAGTAAAAGCAAACTGGGACTAGATCAGACCTCCGTAATTTGAAACCCCACCTCAAACCATTTGCTCTCAGATGGGTGCAAAATAATCTCATCCTATTTGGTTGACTTTTCAAAAGAAAATTCTGAGGGATGACTTCATCATCTACAGTTTCTACAGTATCTTTCTCTTGTTACAGAAGACCGGAAAAAAAAACCAAGCCATGCTTAGAGAAAGGGAGTTACATTTTATTAAGGGCAGGGCCAGAGAAAAATGTGCCTTTCAAATTCTGCCCCCCCTCCATCCCACATTTTCTTTTTATACTTTTCCTAGCTCTTTTGTCTCCCAAATTTGGAATGAGACTTCCGGGCCTTCTGGGAAAGAAGGCCTATGTGCTGGGAAGGGGCCATGAGACCATATCTCAAGGCCTGGCCTGGTGTCAGCACTGATAACTCTGTCTGGGGCATAGTCCACGGCCTCTCTGGAATGGGAGTAGTCTTTTTTTCCTTATTATTTAAGCAAGCAAGCATTTACAGAAGCCAAAATAGCAGAGTTAAAATTTCAAACAGCAGTTTTTATATAGGATGGATGCTTCACTCTAATGATCTAATATCACCAAGGCATGCCTGAAGACAGGATCAAAAAGAAAGATTTAAAAAATAGACAATAAAAAACCCTCCATTATCCAGATATGGGAAATTAACAGATAACTTTGCTGATTAAACAGAGCAACAGATCATAGACAATATTTACCCTGAAGCATGGAAATGAAGAAAGGAAGAGAAAAAAAAGTGTCATAACTCTATGAAAGTTAATGAAAGATGCCATGTGTTCTGTGCAAGACTTTCCCGACATGAACATTAAAATAATTTTAATTTATAAGTTTGAGAAAATAAATAAAATATTACAAATCTCACCAGAGTAATAGAATCTATAGTAGGTTCAAATGGACATTCTAGAACTAAAAAGTGCAGTGGCTAACATGAAGAAATTAACAGATAACTTTGCAGATTAAACAGAGCAAAAGAGAAGATCATAGACAATATCTACCCTGAAGCATGGAAATGAAGAAAGGAAGAGAAAAAAAAAGTGTTATAACTATATGAAAGTTAATGAAAGATCTAACCTATTTTGTTCTGAAGTCCAAGTAAAAGCAAAGAATGAAAATAGCACAGGACCAACATTCAAAGAGTTACCGTCTTGGAATTTTTCAACACTGACATAAAACATTGAGTCACAGGAGTCAAGAAGCTCTACAAAGAGGCTCATTTTAAAACTCTTCTAAGCATGTGCCATGCATTCTTTGCAGTGTCCTTCTGTGATGTTTGATATCTTCATGTATCCGATTCCTTTTTATCTCCCAGGGTCTTTTTGCCAATCACATTTACCGCATCCCTGCATAGATACTATGCCCAGATTAAGAGAATCACCACAGTCCAAGTGACCAAGTGGCTGCTTCTCATTGTGGACAAGAATAAATACTTTGAGATAAAACATGACATCTCCTTTATACAGCTAATTGTATAATAACCCACTGCGGCACAGAGGGAGGAAACAAATGGATTCTTAACCTATGATAGTAATTAGCTTTTATGCCTGAGACTAAGGATTTGTAGTAGCTCTTAATAGCTGTCTGAAGCCAGTGGGAAAGACTCATTAGCATATCTACAGTACTGGAGTTTTACTCGGGGCCAATCAGAAACTCGGCTCTGCGCATATGCATGCAACTGTGTGAAACGTGTTATTTTTGCCCATATCTCTTTCTTCTATGTAAGTGCACCTATTTAATAAGAATTTTTACATTTAAAAATAAAGAGAAAATATAGATCTCACAATGGGATGTTTTGAGGATTTCCTTTATATAGGGGTATGCCCAAATCTATCTTGCACGTAAATGTGCTTTGTAATAATTGAGTATTGTCTTAAATGCATTGCTTTGTGATTCTCCAGTGACTGGATATATGATTTCTCCAAAACTATTAGGATAAGTCACTTGAAGACTCCCATCACATCTTCCTAAAGTGTCAGTACTTTTACACCATTTGTTATAAACGCAGTATATACATCTCTTTCTCAGAAATGCCTTTCAGGTATAGTTCTCATCTTATTTGGAAGCCTGTTCATGAAAATAATTTAAATGCTCTGATTTTGTGTCAGTTTTGGCCTTGTTTTATTTGACTTCTCAAGAGCAGTAGGTGCCAATAATCAAATGTATTGCTTGATAGTGTTAAACAAAACAAGCAACCCTGTTCTCATGTACCCTTGTAATTCATAGGTATGCACCTTGAGCCAAGTACTCCAAACTGTGTTCTCCAGTCCTTGGGAACCTCTCGCTGAATCACAGGTTTGCCATGTGTTCTCTGCAAGACTTCTTTGGAAGTAGTTGTATTCAGGTAGAAGTTTCCATCTGTAACTACTCCCCACCAATGAAAGGTATGGGCTCAGGTGTAAGAGAAAGCTCTTTTTAAAATCCCCATAAAACATTCACCCAAGATTATACTGTTCTTGTAAACTAGATCAGCGTTTTCTCATTCTGAATTGTGTTTGGCTGTTAATGTTCACTCTCTGACACAGCAGGATGAATTGTGCAACACCAATAAGCACATTAAAAATAAACAACAAAAACCCTTCAATGCGGTGCCACATTCCTGAAGTTTCTACCCAACGTTTGTATCAGATTTTAGATATTTTTGAAGAGTAGGGGAGATAAAATAATCAAACACTTTCTAGCATTATTGTGTGTCTCCTTTCAGCATTTTATCTAAGAAAATAAATACAAATATAAATACATCTTACCTTCAACAACCTTAGAATCGGATACAGACACAACAGGTAATCTCATTACAGTTACAGATAGTGCTACAATAGGGCTATGCATCTTGTTCTGTGCGAACACATTAGGGGCACTTTGGAGGGTCAGGGTTCTGACAAATACAATGAGTTTTATAGGCTAGGCTGCAGATAAATGAAAATGGGAGACCGATGTTCCATGCAAGGATACAACTTAAGAAAGGCCCAGAAGCAAGGGAGCCCACTATTTTGGCAAAAATCAAGTGGTTAGTCATGTATAGTGCAAACATTTGCAAGAGAAGAAGCTATAGAAGCAGACCAGATTCAGAACAAGAATTATCCTAATACACTAATTAGTATGAGTTTTAGTTTACAGGAAAAATGTGAGAGTAGCATGCTCAGACTTGCATTTGGGGAAGAAACATGAAGTTGACAATGTGAAAAAGATATACCCATATTCACACATTCACACACACACACACACACACACACACACACACACACACATTACATAATTAGACTCAAGTTACTAAGAAGTGAAGGATCCAGGATTAAAACGGATGCATCTATCTTCTCACATTTTGTCATCAAACACGATTTTAACTGTGAAAATATTTTTTACTATTTTATTTTTTAAATATATTTTTTATTGATTTCAGAGAGGAAGGGAGAAGGAGAGAGAGATAGAAACATCAATGATGAGAGAGAATCATTGATAGGCTGCCTCCTGCACACCCCCTAATGGGGATCAGGCCTGCAATCCAGGCATGTGCCCTTGGCCAGAATTGAACCTGGGACCCTTCAGTCCACGGGCTGACGCTCTATCCACTGAGCCAAGCTGGCTAGGGCTATTTTTTACTATTTTAATTAGCATCACCAGAAATTTACTAGGCAGCTACCTCTATTGTAGTTACAGTTCTATCTTCATTTAGCAGAGAAGGAACAGGGACTGGAGTTCTAGGGAGGAATGACTTGGCTAAGGCCACAAAGGAAGAAAGAGATAGAGCAGGGTATAAAATCTGATGACTCTCAGCCCAGAGGTTTTTTGAGCAAATACTCATTACAACAAATAATATTATCCACATATCTATAATAACAAAAGCATAATATGCTAATTAAACCAGACAGCTGAACAACCTTCCCATGTCCTTCTGGATGATTTTCTAGACAAAGCCGGGGCTGGAGGACCGAGGCAGCTGCTGCGGCTGTGAGGGCCGAGGGAGCCGCTGTAGCTGCGAGGGTCGAGCCCCTTGCACAAATTTCATGCATCGGGCCTCTAGTCTACAAATAATACAAATGTCATCTGACCCTGAAAAAAAACAGCCCAGTCTTTTCCCTTCATTGTAATTTATTCCTTCAAAAACATTGTTTCCCATTGTTTATTAACCAACTCAAATTTCTCTAATCCTATATGTATGTTATCTCTGTGTGTGCCTCTGTGTGTATTTCAACAACCATTTGGACATCAATTCCACAACGCTGGTCAAAATAAGCTAACAATGTTTCTTGTAAATGTGGTTATTTCAGGTTTTCATCCCATAAAACAAATCAAAGTATATGGGTTAGTATTTCAATATCTTGAGGAGCTTATTAAGTTGGTGTTTCTAAGTACCTAATAAAATTTTAAGAGAAACCTTTCCTGTCAATATTTCCTTACTCAAAATTTCAAAGTTGCTTTTTTAATTTTCGTTACAGCAGAGACATTTCTTCAAATGCTGTGTCCTCTGACTTCCATCAACCAAGTGAAGTTACACTTTCTCTCTGGTAATAACACAATAACTTAACAACTATATTTCTGTTAGAAAAATACATTCACATATCACTTAGATACATATTCTCTGCAGGCTGCTTTCATTTGCCTGGATTATGGATGCATCTCGCAGTTATGTAGCAGAATTATGACATCATCTGCCTGAATGAAATTATGAGTTTAATATATCTCATTTGTGCATTGCAAACACTTTGGGAGCTCTTTTTCTTCTAAACTTTAATCTTTGACAATATAGTTTCCACAGTTTCCCAGCCACAGTAAACTCATCATTGACTGACAACAGATTGCCATTTAGAACATTAATTGTGATTTTTGCCAACAAGAAATATGAGCAGGAGACAGCACAATATTAAAAGTGAAGAATACGAACCAAAAATGAAATACCTGGTGGCATATCTGGAAAGAAACTGGCATGTCCATGATGATGAGGTTTCCATGGGGCACAATTTCATTCCAAAAAGAATATGATGATGACATTTTAGACTCCCAAATTCATAGTCCCCATGAAATATTTATAAGACTTTACAAAACAATGTGGTAATGTGGAAATACATGATTAATAATTAATAAATAAAAAAATCGCCAGAAATCACAATAGCCCTAGTGTTTAAACATGATCTCCTCAGCTCACGTAAAAGCACATATGTATGTGGAGAGGATTGGCATTTACCACCCAAAACAAAGATTGTGGGTTGGATTTTTACTTGAGTACCACACCTTCATTGTAGGTATTGATGTCAAGAAGAAGGAGAGCTCCCCTTTTTCCTTAAATTTGATCTCAGTAATAAAAAGTGATTTTTTCTGCATGCACCAGTTTAAATGTCACCTGAGGCGGCTTCACAGAGTGGCCCATAGCATGTAATGAACCGTGAGACAACTGCCAGATGGTTTGTGGGTTTATTCATTACAAGACACAATCACAGTTTATTAACAAAGGAGAGGAAAAAAAATCAAATCAAGTTGGCTTTAAAGCAAAAGATGAGCTATATTAATGAAACAGAACACCCAGTCAATTTTCATCTAGGCTAATTGTCACCTCTCCATATATTGATTTTTGGACTCAAATACTCAATAGTAAATTAGGGTGTTAAGTGACAGTACCAATATTTCTTCTGGTTAGATATCTAAGTGGTAGACTTTAATGTTTTACTATATGCTGATTTTCAGCCAATTGTGATCAATCTTCCACATGAATGAACATATGCCTTTATCCTTAAAGGTTTTATGCACTACATAAAATGAGAGCGTAGTGAGGGCTCTCAGGCAGAATCCAAGCAAAGAAATGCATTGCTATTTTTCAATCTCAAAAGTCTATTGCAGCAGAAACTCATTAGAGCTTGGATACTTGGCAGCTGTAATTTTTTTCAGTAGAAAGCTGACTTTAAGAAGTGGATTCTCCTCTAACAACACAGAAGGGGTCTTCTCAGTCTTCTCAGCATGCAGAAACTTCATTTCTTGCATTTTTTTTTCACATTGCTCTTCACACCTTCCAGCAGCCATCTAGAGGCATTCATTTTTTTTTCAAGAGCATTTATTTGCCCCAGGAATGGCGACATTACAAGAACGGATGCTGTTAATGAGTTAGCACTAGATTGAATACTTAGATTACACCAAGCCCAATGGAGACATTCATTACATGTTAAAGGTAATAGTAACCAGAACTTCTAAAAGAGATTTTTTTAAACTCATGTGTGTCTTGACAATGAAGATGTTTTTATTTGCAAGAGCTCAGTCAACTTTTTTCTATAAGAAAAGGCTGTTTTGGTGGTTATAGTTTCACAAAAACATGGTTTTGAAAATCAATATTCTGTAACAGAATATTTCAAGAAGTGTTTACTTCCCTCCACAAATATTTACTAAAAACCTAGAGTGTGCTGTTCTGCAATGTGCTAGAGTATGAGGAGATATTAACAAGTCAGCAAACTTACACAAACCCATCTCTGTGGGAACTTTCACAGTGGAAATAACACAAATTATAACACATACCAAATGTCATGTCTTTGGGCAGTATGCACTATGAGGAAAAATAAAGCCAGGTAAGTGGATAAAGAATACAGTGAGAAGGTGCTATTTTATAAAGAAAATGAAGAATAGCCTTTTCGATAAGGAGATATTTAAGTGAGACCTAAAGGAAGTAAAGTGCAAAACTTGCAGATATTTGGGGAAGCAAATCTCCAGCAATAATTACAGAAGCCAATTGTGGTGCCTGTTGGGCATGTGTAGGAAGCAGCAAAAAGGTCAATGTGACTTGAGTAAGAAAAGGGGAGAGTGTACAGAGTAGCCAAGGTGAGAGCATTGGTGATATAAAGACTTTTTAGTTTTATTCTTGGTTAAATATGAAGCCAGTGAAGGAGTCTGAACCAGAGGGTCACTTGTCTAAAAGGAATGACTGGGACTTAGGAATTTAACTAAGTATGAGGCAAGATGAGATGCAGGGTTTCAGTTTATAGAATACTAGGGGCCCAATGCACCTTGAAAGGAACTGTGGGCTGCGAGGCTGCAGTAGGCACAGAGGCGGGTCTTGGCCTATTCTTCATGCCCCTGCCCAGCCCCTCCCGCCACGGCCCCCAGTCCTCTGTCTGCCAGCAGCCCTGCTCCCACTGCTGCTGCTCCCACACACTGACAGCACCAGCCCCGCTCGCACCCACTGACAGCACAAGTGAATGGGGCCGGCATCAGCAGCGGGTGCAGGCAGGGCCGGCGCTGTCAGTGGGTGCGAGTGGCGGCTGCTGCCCCAATTGCCCCTCAGGAGCAGGGGGAGGTGGAGAAGCCCTCAGGGGTGATCAGGGCTGGCAGCCTCCGCTCACCTGCTCCACCATCCCACCACGGCCAATGCCACCATGTTCTGTACATGTCCCCTGGCGGTCAGCGCACATCATAGTGACCGGTTGTTCGGTTGTTTGGTTATTCCAGTTGTTCTGCCCTTCGGTCTATTTGCATATGAGCCTTTTATTATATAGAATTTTAGTGGGCCAGGAAGTGGATGGATTAGAATATGGAGGTGGAAAGTTGAGAATGGGCTAGAATCTGGATATAGTCAGAAGGAAAAGACAGACAAGGCTTATGGATGGATTAGATAAAAGAGGTGGAAGATAGAAGGAAATATAAGATGAATCCAAGAGGCTTGGCTTGAACACTAAGAAAACTGAAGGTACTGAGAAGAGAACCCAAAAGGCACAACATCATTTGTTTTTCCCACAAACATCTTACTTATCACAAGAATTTTTATAACATTTAAACTAGAATTGGAAAATGAATGTCTATATGATATATAATTTATTTATTATTTTTATTAATAATAACGAGAAGAGAAAACAAAACTAATTTTTTTTTCCTGAAAAGAGTGAAACTTTCTCTCTGAAACAAAGGTATGAGCAGCAGGGTTAGTCTCTGAGAATGGGTCTCCATACTCGGTCCACATGGAATGTTTCAGTAAATTCTAGAGCAGAGAACATTTTTATCTTACTTCCTGTGTTACAACCTGGAGGGATTCCAATATTCTTAGAGAAGTCCTGGGTGCATCATGGTAATCATGTGTGTGAATGCTCTTTGAGGTTTTGAAGCTCCAGCCAGCCTAGCGCCATAAAGACAATAAGTGAGAAAGGGCTGACAGAAACCAGTGAATGTTCAGGCATCTCAAGTTGGTAACATGGCTGGTAACTGTTACCAGAGTGGGATTGGGTGGAGCAAATTACACTCATTTTATGAAACAAGCAATTGACACTAATATTTTTAAACCAATAAAATATCAATATTGAAATATTTTTAGAATCTTCATTTTTACCAGTGCTTCATACCTACACATGGGATTTAAAAAATAGGGACAATCATAAAGCAAATCCCAAAATTAGATTTTTTTTAAAAAAAAATTGAATGTGAGCCTGGGAGAAATACAAGGCTGGCTTCTCTGTCAATCTCCTATTTGATGTCCTCAACTCTGAATTAATTTCCCTTTTCTATGACTACTGAATTGCCTTCTTTGGGATCCACCTTAAAAGTGACTTCCCATTTCAATCCTACAACCAAAACCTCATTCTACCCAGTACACCGTGACTCTTCACATGCCTGGGTTCATTTCCCAGCCTTACAAGGGGTTCTGCGTTCTGGAGAAAGGGGCTGTGCTTAGATGATTAAGAAGTCCGGAGACGAAAGATAATTTTGAAAGGCATTGGGGGTCAGAGGATCTTCAGCTAAAAGGAACTGAAGACTCTTTTCTTGACCAAGGACCCGTGCTTTTATTCAACACAATTTGTCCCAAGGTAAGGTGGAAATATACACTTTAAAGGGTAAGGTATCAAAGGGTAGAATACAGAAGCATTATCAGTTTAGGAATAGCCGGTGTTTGGCCAACAGGAGGCAATAAAATGCCCTGACCTGTCTGGCAGCAAATGATTATCCTATTCAGGTTTGGGGGAAGTGCCATTTAGCTGTTTCCAACAGGTAAACTACATATGTGGCTCACCCTTGTTGAGCCCCCCAAGTCCCATCAATCTTTTGATGGAACTCTTGTAATTATTCCATGCTGGAATTGGTTCCCAGCATTCACATCTGCCTTAATTTTGACAGTTCTCACAGTGCAGCATATTTATTTCATGTGTCTGTCTTAATAGAGTTCTCAAAGTGAGCTTCCTTTACAGCAATGGTTTTACCAACAGACAAACTGTTACTGACATCTTGGCCTTTGGAAACCTGTTTTGGGAGTGTTCTTTCACTCTTGCACTAGAGAAGAGAAATAATTTGGAAACATTGCTAGCACCCTCCTGGATCCATTTGTCCTACATGCACTACAGCTTTATAGAAACAGATTTTAAATGACTGTTGCAATCACCAAAATTTTTCAGTAAATGTAAACATTCATTTTTTTTTTCTGAGTTGAAAACATTTCAAAGAATTCAGAGTTTGTGTATATAACAGATGGTTCAATTTGGTCTACAGAGTTCAGTGTATCTAGGGATAATTGGTCTTGAAAAGCAAGGTAATATGACTGAATTGCAACTGAGTATTACACATAAATAAAACATACTTGTAAAACTGTTCAAAGTGATACTTAATTGTCCCACCTGGACTAGCACACAGCAGTTGAAAGTGTTCTGATAGCACCATTTGTCTCCTAACTCACTTAACATTGGCTTTTTGCAACTTCAGATCATATTTGTGCTAACCCAACCGAAGTTCAGAACTAACACAATTTTCCACAACTTTCTAGTAAACAAATGAGAGAAGGCAACCCATAGCTAGACAATTTAAAGATACAGAAAGTCAATTAGCTGCATCATCTTATTGCTACCTTCATTATAAGGAATAGCAATGAGAGATTGCTCTATGCTTATATATTTCCTTTTGTTGTTTTGTACTCTCATACCAGCAGGTATACAATTTACAGCTTCAAATGGTGGATTTTTGTCAAAGGTTAAAACGGATTAATACCAATAGAATCACATAGTCAAGATACTCAGGACCAATGAATAACTAAAAATTTTATGAGGATTTTAGTTGCTTTTTGAGTGCATTACTGAATCTAAAACTTGTACTAGTCCTATGAGATAGGCTAGATCTTGCCGGTATTTAACAGATGGACAGTTAAATCTCAGAGATGTCATCTACCCAATGTCACCCAGTACCTGATGGCAGATCAAACCTTAAAATTCATAGATTTTTATTCCAAATACAATGTACTCAGTCCAGACCTCACTGACTTCTCAAAATAAAATAAAAATAGTAATAATTTCAAATGGTAAGATAAAATCCTCTTTTCTCAGTAGTTTAAGAGAATGTGATCGTTTAACCAATCTAGGAAGTAAAATAAAACATTAGTGAATGATCTTTGAGAAAAGTATTAGAAATAGTGGAAATGGTGAAAACAATATGAAGTGATCTTTAGAAGAAAGTTGAGTGCAACTTCTGAAAGTATTATGTTACATTTGTCAGATCAGTTATTTCAATTCATATGTAGGAGATTAACTTCACTCACTTCCAGGTTCACAGCCACAACTCATGACCAATTATCAGCCAAGTTTGAGCCTTTGATCCTGCTATGGAAAGTGTGTCCTTAGTTTTCTCAAAGGCTGTATGAGAACAGTGTGCAGTGAAACAGGCAGCAACAAGAGATTCAATTGGGCCTGGGTTCCTTCCAATCCTGTCTCCTCCATTTAACAGTTTAGTAAACTTGGCCCAATCATTACTTAAACCATATTCCTCTCACTTTTCTCAGCCATAAATCAAAGATAATAGTATCCACCTAAAACAATTGCTGTGAATACTAAGATGATACATGTAAAGGTTAAGAACTATGTCTGGCATAGAACGAGCAACGATAGATAGTTGCAGTTGTTGACTTTGTATGCAAAATAGAAATATCAGACTGTAGTAGGGCAGCTGGCATAATCAGCTTTTAAGGATGTCATGATTTGTTTTTAAAAAGAAAGGAAAGGAAAGCGATGCAGATGTGGAGAGTGCAGGCTGTAGATAATAATAGTAATGAATGAATGAATGAGGCAACACCTTGACCCTGAGACCTTTAGAGGCAGAGAAAAACAAATAACACAAGAAAGCAGAATTCTTGACTGAAAGGCACATAAAAAATTAAAAGTTAATTTAAGGGATAAATACCTTCCTTGCCCTTTTAGAGATTATTTTATGGAAGGAATTCTTAATGATAAAATGTAGATGGTACATGTATCTGCAAAAGCACACATACATACAGGTTGCCTGCACAGCTTTCTCAAGAACCTGTTCCTGCCTACAACTTCTCAAATTCCAGCTATTCTGTTTATTTTTATCATTAAAAACCCACATAGTAAAAACAATGACATCAGATTAATGTAAAAGATTAATTCAAGAAACAAATCGTAAAGTATTACCAACATTATTTTTCAAATGTGAAATTCTCAATTAATTATATCTATTTCAGAACTATCTCCAGATATTGAAGTTATCTTCTTTTAATATTAGCCTCTGGTACAGATGATGGCTAAAAAAAGAATCGCGAAAAACTGAACTTTTTAAAAATGCACTTGATAATTCATGTGAAGGATGTGAATCAAAGTCAGTGCTACCTATTCATTTGTAAGCACTACAGTTTCAATTAATTATCACTGCTATTCAAAAGATGATTTTTATCATCAGAAAAGCTACCATTGGATGATTATAAGAAAATCAAGTCTTTATTCAGGTGAAATGCAACTTTGTTCAGTTACAAAACCCATAAAACAGTTTTTAAATAAAGTATAGTCTCATCCCATACACAGTAAAATATAATTAAGTTTAGTCCCTCATCCACAGAATCTACATTTAAAAGCTCAACTCTAAATGAGACTTCTTTCTCTTTCTGATTCTTCTCCATTTCATCCCCTCCTTCTAGATTTTGACCTCTGGGTCTTGGAACCATGCAAGATATATTGAGATATTTTATCTAATGTACATATTTTGCAATTCATTTTTCTGTTCCCATATAGTTAAAATAGATTAGTACTCATAGATATTAAGTTACAAAGTCCAGTTCAGTGCACTAAGATATTGCAAATCAAAGCAGGCAGCTAAATCTTTATTTTCTATATATATAAAAGCCTGAGCAACCATTACGATGGAACAACCGGTCACTATGACATGCACTGACCACCAGGAGGCAGATGCTCAACACAGGAGCTGCCCCCAGCCCACAGGCCCCAATCGCTGATGGGGCCTGCAGGCCAACCTCCCAGTCCCTCCCCCCAGCCTGGCCTCCAGGGGGCTGATGGCTGGCTCCCTCCTCAGGACCAGAGGCCAACCTCCAGGTCCCTCTCTCTTCCCCTCCCCGCAACCAGCAGGCCCTGATTGGCCCCTCACCTGCCTGCCATGGTGGCAGTTGGCCCCTCCCCCTTGCCAGCAGGCCCCAATTGCCTGATTGGGGCTAGGCACCAGGCTGGGACAGGGAACTGGGGGTGGGTGGCAGCAGACACAGGCAGTGAAGGAAGGAGGATGGGGAGGTGGGGAACCTGATGGGCCCTGATCACTAGCCAGGCCTAGAGATCCCACCCATGCACAAATTGCATGCACCAGGCCTCTAGTATTTAAATAATTATTTAAATCAGTGGTTCTCAACCATTTTAATGCCGCGACCCTTTAATACAGTTCCTCATGTTGAGGTGACCCCCAACCATAAAATTATTTTCGTTGCTACTTCATAACTATAATTTTGCTACTGTTATGAATCGTAATGTAAATATCTGTGTTTTCCGATGGTCTTAGGTGACCCTGCTAGCGGTTCTCAACCTGTGGGTCGTAACCCACAGGTTGAGAACCGCTGCTGTAGAGCCTAAGACAATCGGAAAACACAGATATTTACATTACGATTCATAACAGTAGCAAAATTATAGTTATGAAGTAGCAACGAAAATAATTTTATGGTTGGGGGTCACCTCAACATGAGGAACTGTATTAAAGGGTCACGGCATTAGAAAGGTTGAGAACCACTGATTTAAATTGCAACACAGGCATCTTGAGAGTTTATTTAGTTTATCTCTTGCATCTTAGGCAAAATTATTGTAGTAGTTAAGCAAATATTCAAGTTTTACATAGAATTAAATAAAATCTTCACATCTGCACATACAGCTTCAACATAATTTATGGATATATTTTTTTATCCGTTATGTATGGTATCTCTGAAGTTTTATTTCCTAAGAACTTTCATAAAATAAGTGACAGCATGAAATATCTTTTTTAATTTAACTGAATACAGACTATGGCATTTTGTTGAACTTATTTCTTTAATGTGGATAAAGATAACATCTGTGCATGCTGACACATTTTTGAATAGTCAGTCTAATCAACACTTTTTAAAATTAAAATAAAATTTAATCATCAAATAAAATAAAATCTAAATTGCCTAGAAAACTCTGGGCTTACAGCTGACTAGCCAGCAGGTCATATATGAATTTCATATTCAGCTTTTTAAAGTTGTAAATTGAAGAAAACTAATTCAAATTACTTGAGGAAAATTTGTTACTCTGTTTATGTCAAATGCTGTGAGCAAGACAACTTAATAGAAATTGGATGCATTGCTATATTGCTGGAAGATACTTTAGTTACAAAGCTGAACAGATATTTAATTATAAGTTCTAATATGAATATTCTCATGACACAAGGAAATTATAACTTTAAAAAATCCAGACATATTAAGGAAATAAGGGATAATAGGAAACAAAAGCAAGGATTCTTCAAAAATATGACTATTTACCTTATAATTAACAAAAGTATAGATTGAATCAAATATTTTACATGAAGGTATTAAATGTTTGTTAAGTCACTCAACAGTTCATCCTTTGGGAAGATAATGAACCAGTTCATTAACATTTCTATGTTATAGCCTCTATGGATATAATAATGTTCCACATGATGAAGCTGGCCTTAGTGATGAGCTGCAATTCTCCCGCTAGAGCTAAAGAGAGAAGAGCGCTGTTAGATGACTCAGGAGGAGGGCACAAAAGCTGCTCAGGAAGGAAGCTGCTTCTTCGGAAGCTAAAGCGGGAGCCCAGTCAAGCCCTTGTGACTGCTCCAGATAGCTAGCTGCTCACTCTCCAGAACTGAGCACTGCTGCCCAATGGAAGCATTGAGGAGAAACAAAAATTTCATTGGTTCTGATTTTTTTCAAAAAACAAATTGTTATTCATGATAATTAATGTTAATGGGTAACATTAAAATTTAGTGTATTGCATGTTTAATTCTCCAGAACTTAATGATAGCTGTTGCAAGTCCTGCACAGGAAGAGCATCCTATCCTATCTAATAAAGAGGGAATATGCTAATTGACTGCCATGCCCTCAAAGATGGCAGCCCCACAGCCACAAGATGGAGGCGCCCAGTCCCCTCAGCCCCTCTGGAGCAGCAGCTGCGCACCTGCCTCCAGAGTCCCCCAGTCCCCTAAGCCCCCAGCCACCCAGGGCCAGCCCGAGGCTCAGGTAACCAGGGCCAGCTGAGGCTTGCACTGCCAGCAGTGGCAGCAGCAGGGGTGTGATAGGGTGTCGCCTTCCCCTGATCGCCAGGTCACCTCCAGCCCCTGAGAGCTCCCGGACTGTGAGAGGGGGCAGGCCGGGCTGAGAGACCCCCCTCCAGTGCATGAATTTTCATGCACCAGGCTTCTAGTATAATATGCAAATTGACTGAATGGTGGAATGACCAATCGGCAGGGGGTGGGGCCAGCAAGCAAGCAGTGCCAGGCCAGCCAAGGCACGTGCCAGTGTGCAGAGGGAGGAGACAGAAATGGGGGGGAGGCGGCAGCGATCAGCAGTGGCGCGATGGTGGTGGGATAGGGATGCACCAGACGGCACCATCCCTGATGGGCTGGCCTGGTCGCCTCCCACAGAGGGAGGCCAGACTGTGGCTTAGGCCCGCTCCCCATGGGCCTTCAGTAGGACATCTCCTGAGGGCTCCCAAACTGTGAGAGGGCACAGGCTGGTCTGAGGGACCCTCCCCCCAATTGCATGAATTTTCATGCACTGGGCCTCTAGTTCTTTATAAAGGAGAATGACATGGACACAGCAGTCGAAGTGAATAATGCAAGGGAGTAATGTTAACGCCCATGGTAATTAAATCTTGACGGATAAAACTGAGTCAGCCCATGAAAGCTACAAACACAAAAAATAGCAATAAAACAAAACTCTACACACACACAAAAACAAAAATCTCCAGATAAAGAAGCTGTTTGTGCAACTAAAAAGTTGTCCCAAAGGTCTCTTTAAAAGAATAATGTGTTGTAAGAGAGAGGAGGTTTATTGTTTATTTTTTATTGAATTTAGTGGGGTGACATTGGTTAATAAAATTATATAGGTTTCAGGCATGCAATTCTACAATACATCATCTGTATATTTTATTGTGTGTTTGCCACCCCAAGTCAAGTCTCCTTCCATCACCATTTTCCCACCTTTACCATCTCCTACCTCTTCCTCACCGTCCCTTTCCTCTGGCAATCACCATACTATTGCCTATGTCCATAGTCTTTCTGGTGTTTGTTTGTTTTTTTTTTATTACTAATCCCTTCACCCTTCTTACCCAGCCCCCAACTCCTACCCCTCTGACAGCTGTATCTCTGAGTCTATTCCCACTTTGTTAGTTTGTTTTGTTCATTAGATTCCACAGATAAGTGAAATTATATGGCCTTTCTCTGACTGGCTTATTTCACTTAGCATAGTACTCTCCAGGTCTAACCATGCTGTCACAAAGGTAAGATTTCCTCCTTTTTTATGGCTGAGTAGTATTCCACTGTGTAAATGTACCACAGCTTTTTTATCCACTCATCTGCTGATGGGCACTTGGGCTTCTTCCAAAACTTGGATATTGAAAATAATGCTGCAATGAACATAGGGGTGCATATATTCTTTCTGATTGGTATTATGGATTTTTTTGGATATGTTCCCAGAAGTGGAATTACTGGGTCATAAGGAAGTTCCATTTTTAAGTTTCTGAGGTAACTCCAGACAGCTTTCCATGGTGACTACAATAATCTGTATTCCTATAAACAGTACAGGAGGGTCCCCTTTTCTCCACATCCTCAGCAGTGCTTGTTTGTTGATTTATTGATGATAGCCATTCCGGCAGGTGTGAGATGATATCTCATTGCGGTTTTAATTTGCATTTCTCTGATGATTAGTGATGAGGAACATAATTTCACATGTCTATTGGCCATCTGCATGTCCTCTTTGGAAAAGTGTTTATTCAGGTCCTTTGTCTATTTCTTAATTGGATTGTTTGTTTTTTTTGGTGCTGAGTTTTATAAGTTCCTTATATATTTTGGATATTAAGTCCTTATTAGATGTATCTGTGAATATGTTCTCCCATCCAGTGAGTTGTCTTTTCAATTTGCTGATGTTTTTGTTGTTGTTGTTGTTATTGTTTTTGTTTGTTTGTTTGTTTGTTTTTGTTTTTGCTATGAGGAGTTTTTATTTTGATGCAGTCTCATTTGTTCATTTTTACTCTTGTTTCCCTTGCCTGGGGCGATATATCAGAAAAAATATTGCTATGAGAAATATCTGAAATTTTCCTGCTTATGTTTTCTAGGATTTTTATCATTTAGAGCCTAACACTGAACTCTTTAATGCATTTTGAGTTAATTCTTGTAAGGAGCGTTAATAAGAGAAGAAGAGACTGAACCTGGAGCTTGCATAGCCCAAAACTAGAGTGCTGTTTCTCAATGGACACTTGAATGAAACAAAATGGTTCCATTTTCCTTAATCCATAACTTAGAGTAAATAACTTCTTAGCATGGTTAAATATTTCAAATATCATTTATGTTATTATATAAGTAACTTTGAATTCAATTCAATTGTTTGGATTGGTTTGAAAGAAATTATCTGTGCATTCTTTTTCAAGCAGATAATATTCAAGATTTCTATGCTTCTCTCTGCCTTACCTTCTCTATGTTTACACAGTCATACTTTTAACATTTTGAGTAAATATCTTCTTCTCAACCTTGACATTTATCTACCTTTCTGCCTCGTGGGTTCCCATGTTCTCTGATACCACACTGACATGTAAATTTCAAATTTTTAATGTGCTCTTTATTTTCAACTTAAAAACACATCAAAATCAGTATGAAATTTACTGTATTCTAAATAGATCTTTTATGATGCTTTTTGCTTTCTATATATAAATAACTTTAAAAAGAAGAAGCATTTTACCTAATTAAGACATTTTATAAATGTTACAGGTGATTTATTTGATTCTATTAACTCTGCAAAAAGTGCTGAAAATCCTGTGGTAGGTTCAAGCTGGCATGACCTGCTTTTCTCTTTTTCTTTTTATCCTCATCCGAGGATATTTTGCCATTGATTTTTAGAGAGAGTGGGAGAGAGAGGGGAAGACCGAAAGAAATATTGATGTAAGAGAAACACATCTATTGGTTGCCTCCTGCATGCGCTCTGACCAGGGCCAGGGCCGGGGAGGAGCCTGCAACCGAGTTACATGCCCTTGATTGGGATCAAACCTGGGACCCTTTGGTCCACAGTCCGATGTTCTCTCTCTATCCACTGATCCAAACCAGCTAGGGCTACTTTTCTTTACTGTTCTATTTCCTACTGCATCTTCTACCTGTTAGACACCTGTGCACAAATTGAGAGCTCTCCAGAATTTTACAACTATCTGATTTTGGTAAATAACCTGGAATGTATGTGCATTCTCTGTTTGACACTTTAGATTCTGTATGAATGGCAACATTTTTTTTTTCATATTACTAGAAGATCCTTTTTTGACTCTAAAAAAATGTGTCTGATGACAAAAAAGAAACTATACACTTTGTAAGCCATGGAAGACTATCCAGATGGTAAATGACAGAGTGTTTAATCAGCAGATTGCTTTTTCTCTGACTGAAGGCCAATAAAAAGTACTTTGAGGATGCTAGGTATGAAGGGGGGAAAAGGGCTGGGAAGGCAGACTGCCAGTGAGTAAGCATTAGAGGACTTTTCACCCTGAACAGCTCGTCAGTAAAGGACTTTTTGATGGTCCTCTCATAAATGTTCAACATCACTTTAAATATTGGAAATGTACTGAGCACAAATTAAAATCAATAGATGAAAATTGAATTGCATAAAAGAAATTTAAAAAGCATTTAGAAAAAGTTTTTCTATTGCAGATATGCATTACATTTCAGATGACAATGCAGAAATTCCCCAAAGTAGTTTCAGTTTTATGTTTTTATCATCAACCGCTTTAATTTCCAGTCTTCAGTTTTTTAAAAAATTAATAGAGAACACTTTTATTTTTATGACCCTATGGGAACTGCTTGCTGTCACTTCTCAAACTACGGAAATTCCAGTCATTATCTTCCTTGTCATATCACCTTCTTCCCTGTGCATCTTCACATGGCCTTCTTATAAGAACACTAGTCACAGGACTTAGGGCCCACCCTGAACCAGTATGACCACATATTAACAAATTGCATTTGCAAAGAGTCTTCTTCTAAATAATGTCACTTGGGTGGGCATAAATTGGGGAAAAACAATATTCAACCCAGCATACTATCTCACTACATTTTAAATTATACAAGGGCAGAAATAGAGTAGGTTTGGGGTCAATATGGCATTCCTAGCACCCATCTGTATACTAATGGATACTCAATAAATATACTGTAATGAATAACACACATTCCAACTTTGATTTAAATATGTTGTAGTATGTGTGGCTACAGTAAGCAGGAATAATATGAATCTTTCAGTATAGTAATTTCTTATTGATAACAATTACTGAACAACTTCATTCTAATGTTCTGTCACTTTGCAATTGGAACCTAAAGGGGCAGAGGGAGACTGAAATAAACTTTTCTTTTCTTCTAAAAGGGAAAAGGTGATGTGTTTGCCTAGTCTCCCTAGAACCACAACTTCCTAAACTAATATTTTAAGCAGACTGAGAGGCTATTACAGTTACTGCCTATCTATACATATAAAAGCCTAAGCGACCATCACAACTGAATGGATGACCAAACGGACAACCAAACAGGCTGCGTGGGGCGACCAGGCTGGCAGGGGAATTAGTGAGGGACGACCAAACGACTGAGAGGTGGTCTGTGTGGGGCGACCAGGCCAACAGGGGGCTTAGTGAGGGACGACCAAATGACTGAACAGAGGGCTGTGTGGGGCGACCAGGCCGGCAGGGGGGTTAGTGAGGGATGACCAAACAACTGAGAGGTGGGCTGTGTGGGGCAACCAGGCCAACAGGGGGCTTAGTGAGGGACAACCAAATGACTGAGAGGTAGGCTGCATGGGGCAACCAGGCCAACAGGGGGCTTAGTGAGGGACGACCAAACAACTGAACAGAGGGCTGTGTGGGGTGACCAGGCCGGCAGAGGGGGCAGTTATGGGTGACCAGGCTGGTGGGGGGGCAGTTGGGGGCAACCAGGCCAGTGGGGGAGAGGGGTAGTTGGGGGTGACCAGGCCATCAGGGGTGATCAGGCAGGCAGGCAGGCAGGTGAGCAGTTAGGGGCCAGTGGTCCCGGATTGTGAGAGGGATGTCCGACTGCCTGTTTAGCCCCAATCCCACAGGGCAGTTGGACATCCCCTGAGGGGTCCCGGATTGGAGAGGGTGTATGCTGGGCTGAGGGGACCCCCATGCACGAATTCTGTGCACTGGGCCTCTGGTGTAGTATATAATGCAAGAACATTCCTCTTTCCACCAAGCAAGGAAATAAGAAGACAGCTTCCTGTAATTCAGAAAGTGTTCTCACCAGGCTCTGGATCTGCTGGCACCTTGATCTTGGACTTACTAGTATTCCAATCTATGAGAAATACTAGTACATTTCTGCTGTTTAAGCCACTCTGTTTATAGTATTCCGTTGTAACAGCCTGAACTAAGAAAATTGTGCAAAGGCCTGTTCCTTTTCACCAGAGCATTAAGGAGATAAGTAATTGTAGGTCTTGAATTTTGATGCTCTAGTAGTTTTCATAAATATTATATATTCTTTGTGTGTGCTAAAAACATGGGTGTAGCCAACGGACTTTTGAAGATTAGTTTAAAAAAAAACATCTTTACTTTGATCCATAAATGTTCTTCAAATATGATCTAAAATACAAGGTCTATTTTCTGCCTATAATTATTTTGGGTCAATAACTGATTCCTATTTAACTGGATCTGTGACTACTGATATCTCTGAAGATACCTTGGAAAGTCTGAAACAACTTTCTATTGTCTTTGTAACGAGACTGTCCTTTTAAAGTGATTTCTAGTGGTACAAACCAAATTTTTTAATAGTTCATTAGGTTTGAATGCAAATGGAATATCTTGGATTAAAAAAATTTCATAATGCAATACTATTTTACTGTTTTACATCTGTCAAATATTTTAATAAACAATTGTTCAAGACAGGCTATCACATAATAGATTCTACCAATAGCTGAAAATTTCTATTTGCTATTATTATGATTGTCAGAGTCCTTGAATATAAGAAGAGAACTTTAGTGTTGGTTGCCAAAAATTCTATGCAAATTTCTGAAGAGAAAGAAAAAAATCTGTTTTAAATGGGTCTGGTATTATATAGTTGATTGAAAATTAAATTCTGAGAAACAGTAATGTAGTCTTATTGGCGAATGTATTTTCTTAAACCAAAGTCAATTTCTTTTGGTCTTGGATTCTATTAAAATTTCCATTAATTACAAATTAATTATAAGTTATAATGTGACATAGAAAACCCCTGTTGTGTGGTGGTGGAGATATAGCTCTGGGATGAAGAGCTTTGTATTTCACTTGCTGCAAAATGCAGAGAAGAGAGGCAGGTTTGGTGTTGGAGACCGGGTGTAAGCTGACAAGGTCCTTGCACCTGAAGGGGCTAGCAAGGCTGTCCCCTACCCACACAGTTTTCCCAGGCTTGTTTGGATGGCGGTTATCAGTAGAATGACAGCAACCTTTCATAGCTTACCAAGAAGTCTGTAACTATTTACTGAGATTTGCTGTACTGAGAATTTGTCCTTCTGCTCTGTCTCTCCCTTAGAGATTAAGAGGAACAAAGAATACATTCCTCTTGACAGACCTCTTATTCAGTGTTTTGTGTATAAAAGGCATTACGCAGTTAATAAACTTGCTGCAGTCTCTAGATAATCTGTAGTCCTCCCGATCCCGCTTTCCTGTCTTTCTTTCTTTTCTCAATTCCCACCTCCCTACCTCAGCTCGGTTCAACCTGTCAGGCTGGCCCTGGCAGTTTGGGTTACTTTTGTTTATGATATTTTATTGTAAAACAAAGAAGTTAAAAAGAAAACAACAGAAAAAAATGACAGAAAAGCCAGTATAAAAGGAAAAATAGAACATTAAAGAAACAGAGATTTTAAAAGAGAAATATACAGGATTAGCCTGACTAGTAATAGAGAAAGTAAAACTAAAACAACCAGATAGGGCTACTTACCTATCAGACTTGCAAATGCATAAATATTTATGAAAAGGTTGATAATACCAATTAATGGTGGGAATGTGGGATAATAGGAACCATCATGTACCACTGGCAAGAGTATAAGGGAATGAAGTCATGATATAATAAACCTGGCAGTATGTAGGGAAATTCTTTATATGTAAATTCTGTTATACTCCTAGCTTACTCCTGGGCATGGGTACCAGAGGAACTTTTCCCCAGGTTCATGGGGGAGCTCATATGCAGCTACCACCATCATGACATTTCAGTAGCTGAGATTTAAAACCATCTAGCTATCTAGCAATAGGCAAGAGAATGAATAAAATTAGGTAGATGCATAACATTGAGTAGATGTAGGGAAAATTATGCAAAATAGTCAAATATGAAACAAGACTGATTTAAAATTTTCTCTTTTTATTATTGTTTTACAAAAAGTTGAAGCTGAAAATACTGCTTGGCTCCTCAAATGCCATTTAATGTCACAAAGGGCAAATAGATTAAAATGAAAAAAAGCACAAAAAACATTTTTCTCTTTCGGTGGGGAAAATGTTCTCAATAGTTTAAAATTCAAATTCACCAAAATAAAAGTTTCCAAAGGTGTAACACATGCCATTGCTGTGAAATTTACTTTCTGATTGAATGTAAAAATTATTCCACAGGTAGTCAACCCATTTTGATGACTAATCTGCTATATAAGAAGACAAATTTAGAAACAGCACATAGTCATTCATTTTAGTCCTATAAACAAGGTGAATTGGGGTATTGCAATAATTCACCTGAAATACAAAAAATTTAAGTGGCTTTTCTCAAGTGCATTTATGTTACCCACGGGACCAAAAGCCCCAAGTCATGTATCCCTTGGGCCAAGCAGACTCAATGATCAAAAGGCTGTAGATAGCTGTGAGATTTATATATACAAGGTGTTCAATTTCACACTTGTACAGCTCCATTGTAAAGAAACATTATATGTGTTAAATAGTCCATTCCTCTGTCATGTCACAGTAGTCAGAAGAAGCTATTCAATATATAGAAAGCAGTATGCCATATGTTATTACAGGATAACTCCAGTATGGTGTAGGACTAGGTAAAATTGTGAGGTAGGAAATTATTTCTTCTTTCAAGATGTATCTCCTCTTCCCATCTTCCCACATTCTGATGCTTGTAACACCATCCCCTTCAGTTGCCCTGTTTATTCTCTTTGCGTAGTGTCTTTGATTTGATACATCTCACCCTAAATATATAAAAACTTTAGGTCTGAGTAGGCCATGGAGAAAGCTAGAGTAGGAGCACTTGCAATTAATAAATTGATATTTCTACTAAGGTACAGGTCCCAAGGCACATAACTATGTGTAGGCTTTGGAGGGAATTCAAGATATGATGTTGAGTGGGTCTAATTAGTTTGATGACTGCTGGCAGGTGGTCTCTGAGTGGATCATTACCTTCCGGACAATCCAGCAAAAAGTTAGCATGTCCCACAAATTAAAGAACTATGGTAATGGCAAGTTCAAGAATAGGCAATATACACTAGCCCAGGTCAGCAAGCTAGCAATAAACTTTTAAAAGGTCTAAGAAAAAGGGTCCAAGTCACAGGACTAGAGCTTCCCGGAGAATTCCAGCCCCCAGGAGTGGAGGAAGTAAGGGCAAATGGCAATCTTAGACTAGGACTGGACAAAGAATGACAGGATAAAAATCTATTGGGCATATATTTCAGGTCAATATTCAGAAATGTCAGGACTGAGTGTCACCAATGAAAACCAACTTTTTAATCAGGTAAATACAAAATATATACTCTGAAATGCATACTGTTGCTATGGAATTTACCACATTATTGAATGTATAAACTCTGCATTATTGAATGTATAAAACTTGACAGGGGAAAATGCCACTAGACCTGCTTAAGTACTTGGTATTACTGATTAGAAATGTGACAAAAGGAGGAATAATCTAGAAGGTTTACTATCTGGTGTGACACTTAAAGTATTGATTTAAGTTTTCCTCTCCACATTAATCCAAGGGCACAGTTATTTCCAAAGTGCTGATTATCTTGAATTTACAGTTCTAGGTCAAGGAGGCCAGTCATGCAGACTAGTAACCAGTCAGAACTTCAAAACCAATAACTGATAAGATGTTACAAGAAAATATATTTGCATTTTAATAAGAGAATGGTCAGTAATCTAGGAAATTAATTCTTAAAGTTAGAAGTATGAGCAAGTGATGAAGCTTTTTATGGAATCTTATCAAAGGTCTCAATATGTATGTAGCATAGATAACCATCTTATTATCCTATGTATAAAGTTAAGATTGTCACATATCTTTATATATATATAAAAGCCTAAGCAACCGTCCAACCATTCAACCATTAGACCAGTAGCTATGACACACAATGACCACCAGGGGGCAGATGCTCAACGCAGGAGCTGCCTAGCAGGGTAATGCACCTGAAACCAGAGAAGAGGGAAGCTGATTCCAGGGTGCTTCACCCAAGAACTGCCCTCTCACAATCCAGGCCCCCTCAGGGGATCTTGGAGAGCCAGTTTTGGCCCAATCAGGCCAAGGGACCCCACCAGTACACGAATCTGTGCACCAGGCCTCTAGTTGTGAGTAAGTACAAACAGAATTGAAGCTCTTGCTTATACTCATTTTATTACACACACACAAAGAAACTGTAATACTAACTCTCCCAGTTTGCATTAAGATAGCTCAGATGTCATGTGTCAGTTTGTTTTTGTTTGTTGTTATTTGTACCTCTGCCATATTTAAACTAAATTACTTCCTCAACATTGTATTAATATTTAATAATATTCTTATAGTATCCTATGTTATAATTATGATTGTACCCCCAGCCAGAGCATGATTTCTTTGACTATCAAAATTTCTTTATGCAATTTTCATGACTTTCCAAGTGGTATGTTAGCATTTGTTCTCCAAATGAAACAGACTGATTTGTGGCATTTGCCAATTTCTGAAATATAATGTTCCCACATATTGAGTGCTTTTCATGTGCTAACCATCATGCCTTGCATGTATAATTTATTCAATATGTATCCAAGCTGCATATATTGAGCCCTGTTTAGTTTAATGAGGAAATTAAATCTCAAGAAAAAATACACCTCAGAAAAAGTCTGAGTAAACAGAATTTAAGAAAAGAATCAGAGGCAGTTTAGCACTATTATGGCTACATAAACAATCTCCACACTTCAACTGCCTGGGTTTAAATATTGCTTCAAATATATAGAACTAGGAGATCTTTGTAAGTGGATTTGTAAAGAGGATATTTACAGTTCTTCTATCACAGGATTGCTGTGTGGACTGAACATGTTTATGTATTTGAAGAACCTAGCACAGCACCTAACACATAGTAAGCAATTTATATCTATTGACTAATTTATTTCCCTTTAATATTATAATTAGAGAGCCATCTAGGAGTAATACACAGTAGAGATCCCCTTTTTTAATGAAAAGAAGTTTGCAATCACTGGTTAGCAGGGATGGGCATTTCAAGGGAAGTCTGAGTGGTTGGAAAATACATATTTTAGAAAATTATTTAATCAGAACCATTAGAGTTTTTAAAGGTAGAATGTAGAATCTACTGCTACATTAAAGATAACAAATAACAGAGACATGTATAAGAAAAAATAGTGTATTTTTTTAAAATCTGAGATCCTGAATTTATGTAATTCAGGGCTGACTTGATGGGGTCCAAACTGTATTCTATTCTCTGCCATTTTAAAAATATTGTCCCTGTCTACATAGTCTAAGGTGGCTTACTACCAAATCCAAAACAGAGACGCTCCTAGGAGTCCAGTGAAGAGTAAAAATAAGGCAGGATGGAGAAGGTGTATAAATTAGCTTCACTCATATCTCTTTGGTAAAATGAAATTATATGGTCACTTTTATGGTTACAAAGTAGTCTGAGACATAAGGGATTTATTCGGGGACAGTGGTGTTCAGCTAAAGTGCAAGGCTTCTAATACTAAGGAAAGAAGAGGAGAATGAATATGAAGGTATAAGTCTTTGCCAGATGAGCTAATCATCAGGGATGCCTTCCTTTTGTTCATGGACAGGTGGGTCAGGTTGGGGTCCATAACAGGTGAAAGGGTATTTGATCCTCTGGAAGATGATCAAGATATTCACTAATAGCCTAATTCCTTTCATTTTCTTTCCAAATGACCTTCAGCAATCCCTAATTACATTATTTTGGATACTGTAATTATTTTGCCTGGGTTGCTATTCTACCTTTAAATGCAATTTACACATCCTGGGTTAGTAATATAGCTAAATCCACTCAGGTGAAAAGGGAACTCTCACCCCTCAGAAAGTAATGAACCTTATCATGGGCATAATCCAGCTGGTTCAGGCACATTAGCTATTAGCAGATGTTCCCTTTGGCTGAAAGATTGACGGCTCTCCTTGATTCTCCTCATCAAGATTTTTTTTTTCATAGTGCCTGAAGATGACTATCTCCAAGGAGACATCACAAATAGGAAAACAAGATTCACAGACATGCATCAATAGAATATATTTTTTATTTATTTATGATATGCAAGGAATATTTTGCATGTTTTTGAATACATGGCTGAGGTCAAGGTTTCATGGTACTTGAGCTTAAGATATTTAAAGCACAAGAAGCTTGCCTCAGAATTTTTGTAATTTTGTTCTTCTTTGAAAGAAAGGAAGAAAAAAATAAATCTTAATTGGTAATTTATTTTAACTTTGTGTTATTCTAAAGTTTCTTAAGCTTGTTTTCTAACCCAAGCTCTGTCAATGAATGTCTTTGAAAATAACTACCCCGTCTTATTAATAAGCAATACCCTTAAATGTGGGACATATTTACAATTAACTAATTATTTCAGAAGCAAGCTGTTAGCCATGTGGTATACCTAATGAATGAGAATTGTTATAAATTTTTAAAAAACTCAGATAACTTTATTTTTATTCATAATTCAACAAGTCTTTCTACTTTTCATATGCTCTAAGGATAATGATATTATGTTACCCATTTGAGCCTATGGATAAATTGAATAGAAGATTATCTAATTCGTACTCCAACGTAAATTCCCAATCTGTTTGTATGTAATGAGTGAGGCTTTGAGAGATACAAAGAAAGAACATGTGTGTTAAAGTCAGATTTGGAGTTTGACTCCTGACCTTATTCTTTTGTAGCTTTGTGAATTTGCCTGATGGGCTTGTCCTTCTGTGTCTCATCTCACCTTTGATCTACTTCCATTTCCTTCATGACTCTTTCAGATAGACTCAACTGAGAGTGAGTCTGTTTCTGTTTGGGTTCAATCAGAATGGAAGTAGGGGTGGATAATTTTCTCTGGGGCCTGAAACTTTTAGTACCCCTTGTAAAATTGCAGAATTATACATACAAAATTAAGTAGGAAAGTGAATATTTATTTATACCGAGTAAAGAAATCACAACAAATTATATATTTTAAGAACACATAGTACAAATTCTTAAATAAATGTTTAAAACAAATACCATGAATATAGCAAAATCCCCAAAATTGTATTTTTGCATTACTAAACTGTCTCTTTCCTCTACATTATTTTTACTGTAGCTTTTCATATGACAATGATTTTAATAATAGCATTCTCTCTAGTGAAAAGAAAAAGATAATCCTGCATTTACTCTTGTGTGGTTGAACAAATTTTGATTTGGTATCCTATATAATAAAAGCCCAGCAACTAAGATGGTGAAACGACCAGAATGACCAGAGACCAGAACACCACAGCCCCTCACCCCGGCTGGCTGGCCCTGCCCCCCAGGGAGCTTTTAGGGGCTATCAAGCAAGCACGCAAGTAGTTAGGGGTGATCAGGCAGGCAGGCAGAGGCAGTTAGAGGCAATCAGGCAGGCAAGTGAGTGGTTAAGGGCGATCAGGCAGGGAGGCAAGCAGTTAGGAGCCAGCAGTCCTGGATTGGGAGAGGAATGTCCGACTGCCAGATTAGGCCCGATCCCACTGCAGTCAGACTTCCCCCGAAAGGTCCCAGATTGAAAGAGGGGCAAGCCGGGTGGAGGGACACCCCCCCCAAGCAAGAATTTTGTGCACCAGGCCTCTAGTTTTACTATATAAAGAATTTAGAAAAAGTTTCTTTTAATCTCACAAAATCCTTTATAGCTTATAAATATTAGGATTGTGTGAAATGAGAAAATATTAGCTTTTTTTATGTGTTGAGTATAAGATTTGAGTATTTTTCCAAAGATAGATTTCAATATTTTGACCTTGTTGCTCCTGTGATACCCACATATTTCCTATCCCAGTTGTCCTAGACACATTTTCTATACAATACTACCTCTGGCGATGCACTTTCTTGTTCTGTAAACAGGTAAGTTGACATAGAGGTAGCAGGGCATTTCTGAAAGCCATTCCCACAGTTGTATGACTAACAATGACTTAACTATACAAAAAAGGGACTGTGAGCCATAAAAATATATTTCCCCCCCCCCCAAAAAAAAAGCAGTATGAATTTATCCCAAGCTCAATTTCCAGGCAAAACTGTTAATGGCCTCTCTAACACACCACCCATCCGAGGGGAAGATAAATTAGAGGGGGAAAATGAATTCTTAATAAATAGTAATTGAAAAAATATTAGTCTTTCAAATTTTTCAGAAACTGTGACATCTAAATATATTGATAGGTTCTTTCATAAGGTCTTGGAAGGGACTTATGCCAGAAAGGGACCTGAAGCATAAACTTTATTAATACTTCAAGGCACATGGATCTGCAGACAAGAGGTGTCCAAGTGGGAGAGAAGAAAGTTAAGATATGTCTTCGTGGCTTCCTCCCTGTTCTGGGATATGACTTCTGGCAGTGGGTGTGTTTTCCTCTCACTATCACTCTATTGCATGGCCTCTCTTTCTTGCCTATAGTTCTCACTGACGAGAGGTTGGCTATTTGTGACTTTGTCTCTATCACTGCAGGTTGTAGGTTGGCAGTGCTTGGGGTCCTGTATCCAAAGGCCCAGTACCTACTGGGTAACATTTTTATTCACTTGCCCATTGAGACCTAAGGATGACAATGATTTCCTGCTTTTGTCAATTTCTGGGTACTTCAATATCCCTTCTTGATTCTGCTCACACCTCTGTAAGGAGTCCCTTATTAAGATATCTTAAATCATCTGAGTTGAATTCTATTTCCAGCAGCATCTTGGCTAAGGAAAGTTACTTTAACCTTCTTAAGCATACATTTTTTTATCTGTAAAATAAACAAAATCAGATCTATTTCATAGATGTGTTTTAAAGATGAAATGAGACAATTGTGCAAAATATATGCCACCATTTCATTCAAACACACAGAATCAGAGAACCCCAGTCTCCCAGTATGAACTAATATAAACTAACACTTCTCACTCTGTTTTTTTTAAATTTACAATGTTGTGTATTTAAAAATATAACACATAAATTTCTAGAATAATAAAATTAAAAAATCAAAACCATACAAAAGATAAGCCAATTTTTATTATTAACTTATATACATATATAATTACATATATGATTATATAGATATAATCATAACAAACATAATGGAGAAAAAAATTTAAACCTACCTTCAGGGAAAATTTGTGCACTGGCAATGTTACCAGACTAAGGGGCATTGCTTGCTTGCACCAATCAAAGTCCAATTAAAGGTGGTTAAAGGAGCTGAGGTCATGGGCTCTATAGCCTGGATGGGGCCAGGGTAGGGAGTAGTTGATCATTGCATCAGGTCCTGATGTCAGCCATGGCATTGTTCTGTATGGTTTCATGAAAGTGTGGTCAGTAGGGTATTTCACTTTCATGGGCCTGGGGCTGAAAGATAACTGAAATCAAGATGTCATCCTTATCTTGACCAAAACTCTGTTTCTGAGGTCAACAGACCTAAGGCTTTGTCCTTAAGATGGTTTGATGCTAACTAGAATCTGATGTCCTAGGAGCTTAATGATTAAGGAAGGGAGTGGTGGGACAGAAAGGACAAAGAGTCCTGTTAAACAAATGGAGTTTCTGTGTGTTTACAGCAACTAATACAGACTGGACTTACCTGTGTGAGGACCAATAATAAACAGCTGGCCAACCAGCACCACTCCATAACCAATGCATTGAATAGTACTATATTGCAACCTTTTATTCCACTTATATTTCTTTCTGGTTCAGGATATCCTTGCACTTGAGCTATGTTAAACGGAAACTTTCATAGCCAAAACCTTTTCTGAAAGAAAGGCTTTCTTGAGCCATATGCTAGCCAGAAAAAAAGGACTAGGCCCTGAGGCATGTGCTATAAACTCTCAGCAGCAGAGCTAGATGGAGAAGACAATGTGTCCACCTTTAAAGTTGACAGGCTCTTTTAAACACCACGTGTTGGAGAAGATGCGTGTAAGTTGTTTTGAAAGAATTCACATGGCTATGATAAAGTAGGTGAGAGGAGGTGAAGCAGGGCTAATTCTAGGATAGTTGATGGTCCATAAAGAAGTGTTTTCTCTTTGGATTGGTTGTGATCAACAATCTGGAAAGTTCGTGGGTAAGCAAAATGTGGCTATTTAGTCACTCTTTCTAGATAATCATGGAAATAGCCACCCGGAAATTAACTCAGAGTTTCAACACACACTCAGGACTGTAAACAGTCTTTTTTTTGCGTTTCCTATGGCAGCTATGAACTGATTAACTGCTCTTGTCCCTTCCACCCTCCGACTTGCTATAATTTAATTTAGGACATTTCAGAATTATTTTTCTGCCAACTCCTTTCTTCCCTCATCTCTGTCTTTCTGGGTTTATGTATTCTTTTTTTACCCTTGGTTATTTTGTAGTAAAACTCTCCTGACAAACTCACTCAGGCCCAGATTTCTTCTAAGAAATTATTTACTAGAAATGGTTTATGCCTGTATCAAATGCCAATTACTAACAGCAGAATCTGTGCCTTATCAGTATACAAACCACCTGATGATGAATCAAGAGCAGAACAGTCTGTCCTCAGCACAGTTCCCATATTATACTGCTTTACCTTCAGTCTGTAGATCAGGAACTCCTAGTGGATTGTTATATGTATGCAAAAATCACATGACCTAGTTTCTGACTCAGAAGTAATTCAGAATTAAGTTTGAGCCCTCACAATCATTTCTCTTGTGCAAAGCTAGTTCTGACTATTCTGTATGTGATATAATAAATAAAATAATCAACATCCAGTGAAATGATGTGTGTGTGTGTGCGTGTGTGTGTGTTCCTTCTAAATATCATATAGAGAACATAAGAGAACGGGCCCACTGGTAGGTTTTAGCCTCCTAAAGATCAAGGTACTTATTTTTAATGAAAAAGGTTAGGTAGGGAGAAGAAAAGGGGAATATTCTTAAAGGGAAAAAGAGAAGTTTCATCTGAATGCATGCAGAGAGCGTTGCCATGGCAACTTTACTCCAAGTGAGAAAAAGAACATTTGTCTTGCCTGTTATTCGGATGTCCATCATGTGCTGGCAGCTGCAGAAAATCTTCTGTTATTATTGCAATTTTTTAATTTTCCAAAGGGGTATAGATGAATGGTTTAAGTAGTGATAAGGCATCTCCCCAAAAGTTCTGGTCATCATCTAAAACACTGGTCCTAATGACAGGATTATCCATTATCTTTTCTAATTAGTGTCATTGTCTAAAATGTCTCCTGTAACTGTTAATAAAGACAAGAAAATGTTTGAGAACACAGAATTCCTTTATAATCCATTTTTTCATTGTTATTTGTATTAGGCCAACTACATTTCATATATCACATCACACATACAGTATATATGTATGTTTATATATATATGATAGACATATATATAATTCATATCACATGTACATATATATCATTCATATCAAATGCTTATGACTAATAGCATTTACAGGGAACAATATAAAAATTATGCTTTATATTGTTTTGACTCCTTATAATGTGATGAATTTTACTATATGAAATCAATACAAATAACAGAGGTTTAGTATTAAAATCCACATTAGTCTACAATTGCAAGGTACTTTATGCTTTGGGGAAAAACTATCAATGCCCAGTCATTTTTGTTAATAAAAATGTGTTGGGATAATTGCTTCTTCACAGGCAGCAAACATAATTCTCCATTTGAGATGCAATTTAGCACAAAGACTGGGAACTGTGGAGCCAGTCACCTGAGTTTAATTCTTGCTTTCCCTTTTACTATGAGTATATGTATAACCTTGGGCCAGTTTTTTAACCTCTTGTCCAATTTTCTTCATCTTTAAAACAGAGAGTGATACTCTATGGAGTTGTTAGATCAAAAGTCCTAATACAAGAATTGACAAACTTTTTCTGCAAAGGAACAGATAATAAACATTTTAGGCTTCATCAGCCATATGGTCTAAGTGGCAACTAGTAAATTGTCATTGTGTGAAAGTGGCAATAGACAAAAATCAATGGGCCTGGCTGTGTTCCAATTGAAGTTTATTTAAAAAAAAAAAAAAAAAAAGCAGACAGCGGGGCTGGGTTTGGCCTATGAGATATACTTTACCAAGCCCTGATTTAATACATAAAGTGCTTATATGGTGCTTAATTCAGAATAATTGCTAAGTAAGTGTGTTAACTTATAGAGTAATTGTGAATTTTGTTGCTGGTTTTAGTTTAAAATGAACAGAGCATTTGAAGTTATCAAAATAGCCTCAATAATAGTAATTCAACTGAGTCATAATGAATTCAGGAAGAAATTGACTCAAAGTTTTGAACTCCACTATGACAGAAGATACTAGGAAAGAGATATGACTGTGGAGATGCTTTTATTGCAATAGTGAACAGTATAATCTACTTCTTATAAATCAGAAAAAATGCTTAATTAAAATGGGTTGAGTAGAATTCACTGCTTTATAATGATGTTTTTAGTGCACCTTTGTATTAAAGAAATCATTTTTAAGAACAAGAGTAAGGTTGGCAACAATCATTGATCAAATGAAGATAGAATTAAGACTGAAGAAAGTGATATTTGAGAGAGAAGGAAATATCCTCAAACTGCTGTGATCACAGTTGATTTTACAAAATAAGCTTTTAATGTTCTTGATGATTCCAGTTGTGCCTGCCTTTCGTAATCAAAATACAGAAACTACCTGAAATTGTATGAATTGGCAGGTTGTGAAATTTCAAATGCCCATTTCAGTGGCACTAGTGATAGTATTTCAGTGGGATTAGGTAATATCCAAGCTGCCCTTTACCAAAATGACTATCCATTGCTCAAACCATTCAATCCCATACCAACACACCCTCCAGGTTTCACTTGCAAGTTTATCCATCAAATGTATAAGGTGTGTAACAAGAACAATAGTTTAAAAAGAAAATAAAGATAAACACTGACTAGCATGCATAATTTTTCCTGGGACAAACTGTATTGAGCAATAAAGCAACATCTGTAATTTAAATATTAAATTTTCTCTGAAAAATTTGATTACAAAGCCCCTGGAAACCTATATTGAAATTGATTTAACTAATTATGGGAATAAGCAATAATTTTGTTGGCTTTGCAAATTTATGTTTAACTAATACCATGAACACACACTGCCCAAAGATTTAAAGTTGAACTTTCTATAAATTTTTATATCATCATATCTTACAACTATGTAGTGCTTATAGTGATGCTCAGTTACAATAATAAGTGTGATACTCTAAATAAATTTAGAGCTGTCTTTGAACACCTGATAATTTTATCTTATGTCAGTGTTTTAGTTCTCAAAGTAATCACTAGCTTTAAATTAAACATTCCATGTTAGTTAATTACTTCAGTTCTATAAAGTATAACTGTCTGATAACCAAAAGAGATTGATCAAAACATACACACACATATTCATTCATTCATTCATTTATTAACATGGATTTGTGTCCTGACTGCCTTGGACAGGCCCTTTTATATCAGTTTCACTGGTAGATCTCACTTTTGATGTAGGGCGGCACCCCGGGAAGCCAAGATAATCATCAACCCAATCCAGGTCCTTGTCAGGGAATAAGAACAAATTCAAGCGCATGCAGAAAGATTTAGCAAAACTCAGTACGTTTATTAAAACAATAGTGCACATTTGAGAAGTGAGAGTGAGTCACCTTGGAGAATGAGAGGCCCCAGTGGGGTCTGATTGAAGGTTTTTATTAAACATGGGCAAGGGTGTGGTAGGGTGGTCTTTGGCTTCTGATGCTGGTGAGGTGACTGCCTACTGAGATTATCCTTGTCTCTCCTCTCTGTATAGAAATGTGTTCCTCCCAATTACAGGAAACTGCGGAGGCAGGAGCTGGCAACAGGTGGTCAATAAAGTTCGCTGTCTGTGATGTCCCAGCCTAGACAGAGAAGGGCAGGGTAGAGCATGAGGTCTTTGTTCTCTGTTCTAACTTTTCTGCTTCACATTGATTCCCAAAAGTACCCCAGTTTGGAAAGTAATATATGAAGATGCACTTTTAGTTTTTTTTTATTCCTAGAAGCTCTCAACAAATAGTTTAGTACCTACCATGTGCCAAGCACTCTTCTAGGCCCCATGTATTATATATAATAAAATTATAGGTAAACTCCATTAATTATTAAAGAGCCCATAGAGGCTTCTACTTTTCCCAGGGTAGTAAAGCAACTATTATAAGCTCTTACTGTTGATAAGTAACTAACTGCCTTGGCTTCTGACACTGATGGACTTCATTGGCAAGCTAAGTACTCCTGACTGAAATTAGAAAATTAAACAGAAATAACTGTCACAGTTGGCGCACATACAGTCCTGGCACGAATGTAGCATCAAGGTCTTGAACACAATTAAGGATTTCCAGTCTTTTATCTAGCTGTGAGGTTTGAGCTCCCAGGATTAACATCTATATATATAAAAAGCCAGGGTTCACAATGTCCAAAAACGACCGGAGGCTCGACCCAACGCCAGGCTCCGGTGGGAGGGGACTTGTGGCAGCGGGGACAGGGGCAGGGGAGGCAGGGCCTGGCCAAGGGCAGCCTGCCTCCCCACATGGCCGGGGCGGCTGTGAACGCTCCTGATGGCCCACAGGAGCTGCTTCAGCTGGGCCTGCAGGCTCCGCTTGGTGCGGGTCACAAAAGCACAGGCACCACCCCCATGCCACACCCCCAGTTCCATCAGTCCCAGGGGCCCTGAGGCGCCCTCCCCGAGCTGTTTCTGGGAAGATCCCTCCCTCCCAGCGCCCATGGCTCCCGAGGAGGCGGCGGCACCGCAGGCAACATTTGGTGGCCATTATTCTGCCTACCACAGGATGAATCAGAAAGAATAAAGTGAAAAGGGACAATGGCAACCAACATTTAAATCTGGAAGGCGGATGAATGTGGTCCATGCCTTAGCAGCCCCAGGATATTGCCCCTGAAGTGGACCCTAAGCCAGGAATGAGAAAAGCGAACGGGCGCCAGGGGTTACCCCACAAAACCCCCAAAGGCGCCCGTGTTAATGAACTAAGTACCCCTGGAAAGCTGGGGCCAAAAACAAGAGGATTGGTCAACAAAGGGCTCTGATCCTCAGATTTCCTTCTCCATTCCACACAGCTGGGCAGCTGCCCCGAACCTGGCCCAACTAAGACAGAAGGTTCATTGTCCTGAGAGGATAAAACAGGTCTCTGAACCCAGGACACAGCAGGACAGCTGGGAGGGGCAGCCCTGTGACCCACCAGCGGCTCCTGTGACTGCTCCATCCTGGATGCGGGAAGCCCGCCTCCGGTCCCATCACCTGGGGCCCCGCCCCTCTGGCTCCCAGACGGTGAAGTGAGGGCTCAACTCTCCAGACAGGACACTCCAGAATTTATCCCCTTCAAGCTCTGACTATGTTAACAACAAGTATTTGGTTACTGTTGTTTCATTTCCTGTTTGTTTTCGTTTTCTTCTCCCTGCATACTGTTTTCTCCAAATTGTTTGTTTTTTTCCTGTTGGTATTAGTTCTCTTTCAGAGTCCAACTCACCAAGAAAATAACACCTAAATAGGATGGCATCAGAGATTTCCCAACGAAACAGCCCAACCCCAACTCTCTGTATTGAGCCCCTGAGTCAACCAGCCCTCGTACCCCCCGCATAAGGCTACTCAGCAGCTTGCTTTCATAAACCGTTTTTTATATTCTTTAAGCAATTATAGGAAAATGCAAAGGTCCTAAGTGGTCAGTATAATGGCTCTTGACGATTGTATACTCCTGCGCAACCCATACCTCACTCGAGATATAGCACATTTCCATCTCCCCAGGAAGTTTCGTCATGCCCCAGTCAGCACCTCCCCCACCACAGAGGAAATCGCTATGCTATCCAATCTCTTAGACATGAGCAGATAACCAGGGGTCATCAATATTTGAGAAAAACCTCTAATATAACAAAAACAAACAGAATTTTGAGGAAACAATATGCGGGGGGGGGGGGGCTTAAAAACAAAACTATAATTACTATATTCAGACTTAGGAAAATATATGGCACATGTGAAATAAAAATTAGATGCTGTTTTTGGGGAAAAAACACTCTGAGAATGAACAAAACAAAACAAAAAAGTTCTTAGACTTAGATAATATCCTAGCAGAAGTGCAAACCTACTTAAAAGGGGTCAGCAGCCCTGACTGGTGTGGCTCAGCTGGTTAGGCATCGTACCCTGCACCAGGAGGTTGCTGGATTCCCTGTCAGGGCACATGCCCCAGTTGTGGGCCAATTGATGTTCCTCTCTCTTCTCTCTCTCTCTCTCTCTCCCATTCCCTTTCTCTGTCTCTCTAATAATCAATAAACTATTATTTAAAATAATAAAATAAAATAAAATAAAATGGGTCATCAAACTACAGCCTGCAGACCAAATCCAGCTCCACCTGCTTTTTAAATAAAGTTTTATTGGAACACAGCTACACCCATTTGTTTTGCTTTTTTTAATCTTTATTGTTGAGAATATTACAATGTCTCCTTTTTTTCCCTCCATTGCCCCCTCCACCCTGTTCCTGACCTGCCCCAGGCCTTCACCACCCTATTGTCTGTGTCTATAGGTAATGCATGTCTTAATAATAAAAGGCTAACATGCAAATGGTCATTACATGCGATCAGCAGGAGACTTTGTCCCCTGCCCTGCGGGGCTTGATGGGGCTGGGGCCAGCCGGGTTTGGTCTCACCCAATGGGGGTGGGGCCAGCCAGGTCTGGGTCTCATGCGATTTTGAAACACCCCTGGGTGGGCAGCACACCCAAGACTCTGACAGGAGGGAGATTTTCATATACATTTTACTAATTTTCTTTCATCTCTGACACTTCTATTATAGAGAATGGGCAAATAGCAATATTAAAATATTTCCTTTAATTAATTCCCTTTTAATGTTCATGAATTTCATGCACCAGGCCACTAGTCCATATATATAAAAGCCAAGCGACCAGAACGACTGGAACAACTGGTCGCTATACTGCTGGCCAACCAGCCCGATCGGGGATGGGGTCAGCCAGTCAACCTCCCATGGCCCCTCCCTCCAGTTGGCCTGGCCCTGATTGGCCCCAATTGGGACAGGCTGGCTGGACCCCACCTGTGCATGAATTCGTGCATTGGGCCTCTAGTATTAATATAAAATCCCAAACAGATATAAAGATTAGTTTGTGCTTCTACATAGAAGGAAATGAAATGAAATTCCACTTGACTAACAAAGACATGAAGAGGCCAAAGTTGGAGCAGGTTATTTGAAATTACCTTAGAAGGAAACTTAGATAAGCAGACTGGAAATAATCTCATAAACATTACTAGCACAATGTCTTGTCAATTACTGATTTCTAGGTGGATTTCCATATCTATCTTGAGTGTGCCATGTGCTTTCTCACACATTACTTAACTTGATCTTCATAAAAATCTTAAAATGATGATAGACAACATGATACCCTTTTGCAGATATCTAGAAGCTTGATTGTTTGAGTCTTTGGGGATAATCATTTTTTTACTTTATTAAACTACTCAATTTCTCCAAAGAAGTTGTACAGTTTTATACGTCCATTTAGAATGATGTAGTATAAAATATTTTGACATTATTAAATTTGAAATATGGATTAATATTTTGCTAAATATGATTCATAACAAAAAAATCTGTGGTTTCTTTTTTAAAATATTTTATTGAATTGGTTAATAAAATTACATAGGTTTCAGGTATACAATTCTACAATGCATCAACTGTATATTGTATTGTGTGTTCACCACTCAAAGTCTCCTTTCATCATCATTTATCCCTTCTTTACCCTCTTCCACTTCTTTTTTAATCTTTATTGTTGAGAATATTACAATGTCTCCTTTTTTTCCCTCCATTGCCCCCTCCACCCTGTTCCTGACCTGCCCCAGGCCTTCACCACCCTATTTTCCTCTGGTAATCATCACATTTTTGTCTTTGTCTATGAGTTTGTTTGTTGTTGTTTCTTATTTTTTTATTTCGTTTATTCCCTTTACCTTTTTCATGCACTCCCCAATCTGCTCCCCTCTAACAGCTGCCAGACTGTTTTCTCTATCTCTGAGTCTGTTTCTTTTCTTTTTTTTTCTTTCTTTTTTTTTGTTCATTAGATTCCGCATATATGTGAAATTATATGGTACTTGTCTTTCTCTGACTGGCTCTTTTTTAACTTAGCATAATACTCTCCAGGGCCATCCATGCTGTTGCAAAAGGTAAGATTTCCTTTTTTTATATCATCAAGTGGTATTCCACTGGGTGAAGTATCATAGCTTTTTTATCCACTCATCTTGGGTTGCTGGTTTCTTTAAGTGTTGTATAACTCTACAATCTGCCTATAGATTAATTTAGAGCTGGCCTTTGAAATTATCTCAGAAGTTCTAGGTTTATACCAGAGTAATCACAGATACAAGAATAATAATATTCATTTAAGTTTTCTATTCTTTATGTAAAGCAAAATTGTAGTACTGCCAGTATCCAATGTGTTAGGCTGTTACATCATATGAAGAAACCTCTCCAAAATGTTAGTGGCTTACCTCCAGAATGATTTATCACTCATGCTTCATGTCCTTTACAGATCAACAGACTTTTTTCACTATATCAAGGACTTGAAATAAAGGAGCAACCATCATTTCAAACACTGTGAAATGTCTGTGCTGTAAAGAGAAGTTTAAATGCTCAGAAGATAATAGAATGACCAAGTGAACTGCATAATCATAAGAGGGCTAAGAAATAGTCCAACCTTGTGCCTAGAAGGGGAGAGAAATATTTGGTAAACAGCAGTGGTAACTACCAAACATATGATTTCATTTAGCTCTCATACAACTCCATGAGGCAGGTATTAGTTTCACTCTTTTAAAGATGAAGAGAAAGGTTAAGTAACTTGTGTAAGGTCATACAGATAGTAAGTAGTGGGGCAAAAACAAAGCCAGTCCTACTATAGTCTCCTTAAGCATTACTGTGTGGTAACTGACAAGGATCAGAGAGAAATGGAGAAAATGTGTCTATTAGATTAAAAGCAAAATACAATCATGCTACTATTGCAGACATGCTTCTTTTTATTCATTATTTCTCTAATCTCTTTTTATAACTGTTCCAAGAAGTAATCTCTAGAAACCTTTTTGACCTTAGCCCTACTAAAATAGCTTCCAAATGTTTAGTTTATGCCTTGTGCTTTCTAATTTTTGTTAATGAGCCAAAAGCGAATATCAAGTGGTGCTTACTTGGGAATCATATTCTTTCAAGTAATTACCATTTGTATTCTTTTACCTAATCACAAAAAAGAGCGTTTATTACTATGAAGTTGATGACTTTAGCTCAAATAAAAGCTTCATAGGTACTAATCTTTATTTTATCTCCTTTCTATTTTGTCTTTGCATTAAGATATTTAAGGAAACTACAGTGACTTAAATCAGAAAGGAATAATTATTACATTAAACAAAAATGTTTTTTGAACATAGAAAATGAACCTGAAGGGTAAAACAAATTAGTATAATAAATATGACCAAATATTTATGTGAAAAGCATAGAAATAACATAGAAGAGCATAGACATTATACAAAGTTCATGTGACAAAAATGTACAGCATACAGAAAATAATTTAAATGGAGCTCCAGTGTAACCATCTAAGTAATAAAATCTCTATAAACTACTAAATTGCTGTTACATTTGCCTAAATAATCTTTATCTGGTAGCTTACAGAAGCTTTAAAATTTTATTTTTCTTGCATATTTTTAAGAGTTTTATTCTCTTCTATATAAAATGCCATCAAAATTAAGGCTCACAACATCCATATTTAACTTTCCAGTTGAATGGATGCATTCAAGGGACTTTATGCCAAGTTTCTTGAGCTGCTCAATAAATCCATCATAAAGAAGATGATCTAAAACCTGCAACAGATGCATTGATCTAATCAGTTACAGTAAAATACCCCATTTAGTGTCATAAACCTTTCAATATCCAAAAGCATTGACATTTAGTAGACCAGAAAGCTGACTCACAGGAATATTTTTTTAATGTAGCAAAAGCAGCAACTGATCAGCATCTTTCAATATATAGTTGTTACTGTGGACATAGTGTAAAATATTTTCCACTAAAGACATAAGCATTGCAAAAATAAAATTAGATACTATGCTCTACAAGTAGGGATCCAATCCTCTATAGAGTATTGTTATAAAACATCATATTAGAGAAAAATTGTAGTGAAAGGTAACTCAAAATTTAATAGTCTCACTTTCAGATACATTCTGAATCACTATTTTAAAATGCTTATAATGAATGTATAGTTGAATGAAAATCAGAAAACCAGGGCTCTGTTCATAACTCCAGCACCACTTACCTGATGATCTTAAACACTGCACCTCAAAACTAGCAAAAGTAGTGAGCTGGGATATTCTTCAGTGTGGTGCTCTACAGATAGGGAACCAATTGTTAAAATCCTTTCTGGTAGAAAAATGTTAAATATAAGTGAATAAACTGCTATAGGATTTACACATGTTATCAGAGAATGCTGCTTTAAAAAAAAGCTAGGTGAGTCATGTTATACCAATATTTTTGGTTTCTTTTGTGTTATGTTTCTTTTCTCCTTGAAGAAAGGGAACAGAATGTTAATGTTGATGCTTCTAAAACCAACACATTTCCAAATTATGAAATGGAAATAATGCTTTTATCAAGATATCATGTTCAAACAGGTGAAAACATGATTGTCATGCAAATTCAAATGACTACATGAAAATATATATTTACATCAATAATGACAGAACCAGTGAAATTGAGTGTTTATAAGTATGTTTGAAAATTAGAATAAGATTGCTATCTATGCTGAAACCGGTTTGGCTCAGTGGCTAGAGCGTCAGCCTGCGGACTGAAAGGTCCCAGGTTCGATTCCGGTCAAGGGCATGTACCTTGGTTGTGGGCACGTCCCCAGTGGGGGGTGTGCAGGAGGCAGCTAATCGATGTTTCTCTCTCATCGATGTTTCTAACTCTCTATCCCTCTCCCTTCCTCTCTAAAAAAATCAATAAAATATATTTTAAAAAAAGATTGCTATCTATAATAATAAAAGCATAACATTCTAATTAGACTGGACATACTTCCAGATATCCTTCCAGATGACCTTCTACGAAGCCGGGGCTGCGAGGGAAGACTGGGTCCTGGGTGCCAGAGGGAAGCCAGTGCCAGCACCAGGGGAAGGAAGGCCTATTCTTGCACGAATTTTGTGCATCGGGCCTCTAGTGTAAGAAATAAAACTGATTGTTTTACAGGGCAATCCTTATTTAAAGATGTAAATGAAACTCCCCCTAGAGTTATTCTAGAGAGCACTGGCTTAAAATGTTTAAATTGTAATCATAAATGACTTTCAAGAAAATTCTCTTTGATTTTTAAAAATAGCTCTAAAGAATTGGCCCATCAGAAAACAATATTCACAGTATATATTTTATATAAACTTAATATTTATATCTCTTAATCATATACCACATAATGAATATTTTGTATATATAAAATTCAAAAAGCTTCCAAATGGTTTTCTTTTAGTGAAAGGGTTATATATAGGCATATTATTGGAAGGATTTTTATGCTAAGATACAAAAAGTTTTGCCTGTCAAGACTCCACATCACGCTTGAAGAGAAATATATTTTTATTATATCAAATAACTCAGAGAATAACACATTCATTCATTCATTCATTCACTCTTATTTGGCAAGTAGATATAGAGGGATGGACACAGAAAAAACATATGCATCCTTTCCCCGCAAATTCCAGGTAGCCCCCTTGAAGATGCTCTCCATAGATTTGAGGGAAAAGCATCCGTCACCAATTTTCGTTGGTTGGTAGAAGAGCTGAAATTCTCTATAGAAAAAAAATCACACAAAACCTCTCTCAATCATCCTTATTGAAATTGTTATATACCTTCAGCAGGGATTTCCACCCTCTGAGGAATTTAAAGCACCCTGGCACGAGTATCAGCTAAAGTTTGTTGTCCGTTGTCCTTGTTTTCATGAACCATTGAATCATGGCATGTAGAATTCTCTGTCTTCTTCATCAAAAGCCATTAAAACAAGAGTCTCTAGAAATATTTTACTAATCATTTTGACGTTTAGTGCTAGGTAATATATTACATGATATAACTGGAATGATTATACAAGAAAGGAAATGATGATAAAACATTTTCAATTCTGTAACATCTTATTTACATTATTCTACCTTAAGTTTTCAAAGTACTTGGGAATTTTTAGCACATTCCTAGTCTGTATTAAAAATCAATTTTGAATTTAATGAAATTGAACTGGAAAATAACATAGAACTAAGGATTTTGTACTCAGAGACATCATTACATGCAAATGGTACTTATTGCAGAATCACTAGGCACAGTAGGTTGCTGAGTTACAGCTTTGATAAAAGGACAACTTCAGCTTTACAAATGTTAAGCCACACTGTTGAAAGACAACACCCAGGAGCTGCACCCATTTTTTTCATGAATTAAAAAGCAAGTAATAGCCCAGCTGGCGTGGCTCAGTGGTTGAGGGTCAACCTATGAACCAGAAGGTCATGGGGTTTGATTCTCCATTAGGGCACATGCCTGGCTTGTGGACTGGATCTCCAGTAGGGGGCGTGCAGGAGGCAGCCGATTAATAATTCTTTCTCATCATTGATGTTCCTATCTCTCTCTCCCTCTCCCTTCCTCTCTAAAATCAATCAAAATATTTTTTAAAAGCAAGTAACAAAGTTAATCTAACACTTAAAAAGTGCTTTAATTTTCTTCTTTTGAGAAAGGACTTCCTATTCATGAGATTTTAGTTGCTTTCTCATTTCTTTTCTTCTAGACAATAAGACCATAATGGGTGTTATTAGCATTTTTGTCTAATAAAAAATTCAGAGTAGATTTGAACAATATGCTATAATGTAACGGACCAATATCAGCACCAGTGACAAAGGAATTCATGAAGTAATCCTTTCTATTTTTAAATAGTCTTAATGAATAGTCATTTTAATATCTATGTCATAAAAATAATCTGAAATTTGGAAATAGGGAAAACATTACTGGGTGTTCCTTTATTTCAGTCCTGGATATGACTTTATATTGTCTAGGATTTTTCAGAACTCTGTAGGGGCATAGGTTAACTGTTAATTTTTTATCTGGTAGAAATGCAAATACTGTCTTCTTAGTAGAATGTATACACTCAAAAATTAAACTTTCTGATTATGATAGACTTCATTTTTTTAAGTAACCTTGCAATTTTATCCTAGCTTGCCTATAAATAGCTAGTTTAACAAATGTTATTGGGACATACCTTTAATTAATGTGTTGAATAAAATCATTGACACATTTTCATTTTATAATTAGATGACACTTAAACAATATGGGTTTGAACTGCACAGTTCCACTTAGAAGTGGATTTTTTCAAAACCTGTGGCTGGGAGTCCGAGGTTGCAAAGGGCTGACTCTATGCTTGGATCTATGCCATTTTATATAAGAGAACCTGAGCATCTGTAGATTTTGGTATCTACAGAGGGATCCTGGAACCAATCCACTGCAGATACTGAGGGACAACTTAGGTTTGGGGAAGTCAAAAATTTATGTGAATTTTTAACTGCATGTGGGGTTAAAACCCCTACCCCTGCAATGTTTAAGGGTCAAATATATATGGAAACCATAACTTTACCTCTTGGAAAATTATACTCTAACATTCCTAATGGTCCAGATTCAAATATATTTATTCAAAATGGTTCTTAATTTTATCTTTTATTAGAATCAACAGGAGAGATTGTTAAGCCACAGATTGCTGGGCCCCAGAATTTCAGATTCAGTAAGTTAGGGTAAGGTCCAAGAATTTGCATTCCTAAGTGATAACTGTGTTGTTAATACTGGGACCAGGTTTTTGAGAATTACTGTTGAAAATGTTAAACATCATTCATCACAATACTCTGCATAAGATTTGGGAAGTTACATGACTATTTTATATAAGACTGTCATAGGATCTTATGAGTTACATAATTTTTCAATCACTTTGCCATATAGCAAATTAGAATCAAATTCATTTAAGAATTTTGTATTTATATGTTAAATAAAAGAAACATCTATTTATTTTTATTATACAAAAAAATACAAAATATGCAAATTAGTAAGTCCAATGTTTTGACTTCTCTATTGTGTTTTCAAAATTCTTACATGATGAAGGGGATTCTTTATCTATTTAAGTGCAAGGAAATAATTTTTTTTTTTTTTTTTTTGTAATCCTCACCCAAGGATATTTTTCCATTGATTTTTAGGGAGAGTGGGAGAGAGGGAAAGACAAAGAGAAACATTGATGTGTGAGAAACACGTTGATTAGATGCCTCCTGCAGGAGCCCCGACCAGGGCCCGGGTCAGGGAGGAGCCTGCAACCAAGGCACGTGCCCTTGACTGGAATGGAACTGGGGACCCTCTGGTCTGCAAGCTGACGAAGAGCAAGGACATTTGATACTGTTAATTTTTGTATTCTTTTTTTTTTTTTTTTTTTTTTTTAAATATATTTTATTGATATTTTACAGAGAGGAAGGGAGAGGGACAGAGAGTCAGAAACATCGATGAGAGAGAAACATCGATCAGCTGCCTCCTGCACACCTCCCACTGGGGATGTGCCCGCAACCAAGGTACATGCCCTTGACCGGAATCGAACCCGGGACCCTTCAGTCCACAGGCCGACGCTCTATCCACTGAGCCAAACCGGTCTCGGCTAATTTTTGTATTCTTTTAGAACTTTTTGAAAATAGGGAAACATAAAGAACTTCTCTCGAAGCAGAGCCTCTCTTCTGATAGAGGAATTTAAAAAATCACCTGGAATTTCTGCCCAGAATGAGCATTGCTTCCTAATAATTCTCTTCCTGTCAGGCTAGCGTGGCTCAGTGGTTGAGCATAAACCTATAAACCAGGAAGTCAGGGTTCGATTCCCAGTCAGGGCATATGCCCAGGTTGTAGACTCAGTCCACAGTATGGGGTGTACAGGAGGCAGCCGATCAATGATTCTTTCTCATCATTGATGTTTCTCTCTCTCTCTCTCTCTCCCTCTCCCTTACTCTCTAAAATCAATAAAAGTATACTTTTTTAAAATTTTCTTCCCAATCACTTCTTAATATTTGCCAACCTTCACTGAGTTAAGAATAACCAAGAGGTACTTGTTAAAAATACATAATCCTGGGCCTCCCCCAGGCCCTCTAGATCAGAATCACCAAGAAAGGAGCTGAAGATGATCAGTTGCTCAATAACATTCTAGGTGATTCTAATTATGAGTTGCAGAGGGTGATCTGGGGTCCATATATGACTAACCACTTCCTTGATACAGTTCAGTAGTCCCCCAACTTGTCTTCTTTGTAGATCTTTAAGAAAAATACTGATTCTTCTCACCCCTAGATATTCTGATGCAATTGTAAAGTATCATTGGGACATTGGGATATTTAAAACGTGGCATATTTCTCTAATATTCAGCAAAGTTTGGGAAACCACTGACCCCGTCAGTAAGACTTATTTCTGAGAGTTTAAGAAAAAGAAACTTCTCTGGCTCAGCATCTCTGACGTTTATTTTGTAGCACCTCGTGAAAGAGGAAAGATTAAAAACCTCAAGTTTTCATTTCCATGGGTCAGAAGAAGATGGTGGACTGGAATAGTGACGCTGGCCTTTAGCTTGGTTGGTGTGTTGGGTTTTTACATTGCGGGGACTATGGAGTAGTCAACATGCTGTTAATTACTTAGAGGAATCTCCCGCAGAAGAGGCCGTGATCTGGCAGTAAGAAGCCACGAGGTTTTGTCTTGTCTCAATCACTTAATGCCTAGAAGGTCACTCTCTTTTCTGGGCTTCTACAGTCTCACCTTTACAATCGGGCCACTACTCATCTTGACCTCCTTCACAAATTATGGTGAGTCTGTGAGTGTGAAGTATTTTGTAAAGTAAGCAGTGCTAATGATACCATTCTCTTCTTGTTGCAATGATATTACCAAAGTAATCAATTTTATGACATTCATCACATTCGAAGTGTTTTTTTATTTTTAAACTATTTCCTGAAGTAAGCCATGCATACTCAAGAGTGACAAATTGTAAACCCAGAGATAGAAAAATGTTTTACAATGAAATGCTCTCAATAAATTTAGTCTAAGTATTTTTAATGTTTATGTGATTGATATTTACCTCATGATTTTATTTATTATTACCTAAAATACTTAAGATGAGAAAAAGTAAAATATTTGTCAAAAAGTTTCCTAACATCTTTATTCTACTTTATTGTCCTTTTGACAAATAGTCCTAATTTTTGTTATTGAATTTCAGCAGTTGCTTTTGAAATATTTACCATCTAGTTTCAGTTTGTTTTCACTAAATGATATGAACAGATATAGGGTGGTTTAATCTTTTATGCATTTGTATGTTATACAAGAAACAGATTGGAAACAGTTCCATGTTACCATGTTTCCTAGACAATAGGTACTTGAGTTCTATAAAGATAAATGCTTTTTAATTCATTTTTCCCCAAAACATGCCTATTTTCCCAGTTCACATTTGAGTTACTTACTTAAAAGGCTTGACAGATCCATGTGTGTGTGTGTGCGCGGGAGGGGTGGGGGGCTGGTGGGGAGGCAAGGATAATATTCTCAAGTGACACTTGTACCACTTAGATTGGGATACTAGAAACCTAATTAAAAAGAAAACTTACTATGCAAGAATAATATCCTGTTCCCCCAACATAAAACAAAACAAAGTTGGGATGGATGGAAGGGTGGACTTACGGAGTTCCATTTAACTTCTGTGGAAAACTGAACAAAAGTGGCTTTAAATAATGTTCTGGCTTACACCATTTCAACTATTTTAACAATGTCCCATCAAATACTATGTTTTGGTCCAACAATCTATCTTTTGAAGTCACAGAAGTGAGACATTATTTTTAAATTTTTTTTTCTCATTTCTTCAGTTTTCTTGTTCTGGGACAATATTCTATTAATAAGAGTTTTAAGTCCCATTTGGCGGGCACTATTTAATTAATTTTTAAATTTCCCAGGAATCCAAAGATCCTTACTTATGAATGGTTTGAGGATATATATTAACTGGCAACAGCACAGCTTCAAGAAAATTCTACTGTGTGTGCACATTGGGCTTGCCTATGCAACTGGAGCCCACAAGTCCCGAAAACCGACTTCTCAACAGGGAGCAGAAACTGGGCACGTGAGCTTCTTTCTACATCTGGAAGCATGCAACAGGCTTTCTCTATAGATCCAGTCTAGCCCAGTATTCATAAATATTTTACTAACAATGAGCACATGGGTCTAAGCACTCAGTATATTTTGCATATTAATTGGCAAATGTGCCCTGAGACCCTGCTGTGTTGGAAGCACTATGCCACACGCTGAGGCAGCTGGTGAACAACAGAAATGTGACCTATGCTCTCCGAGGATTTATGGTCCAGTGAGGGGAGACATGCTATAGCAATACCAGGCGACTGTAAGCTACGTGAGGACAGGGACCCTGTCTGTCTCTCACTGCTTAATTCTTGAAAGCTGCCTTAATGAAGTCTAGCAACACATTTGCTCACTGTAAATTGAATGAATGAATATATTTAGAACAGTTGTTCTTCTCTTTATTTTCAATATTCTTATTAATCTGAAGTTCACTCAGGCCATGCCAGAAATCTATTTCATCTTTTGAGCGGACTATGGGAATTAAGAAGCCTATAAATTATATCCCAGGCTCTGGTTCAGCTCAATATACTACCCTGTATCAGTACTGTGCCTCAAGACCAGCTACACAGGCCCTGTTAAGGAAAGATAGCTATTATCTGGGTCAAGATTCATCTACTCACAAGAGTATTTATTTAATATTCCTTTTGAATATCTACATCTCACTAATATTTTGCACAAGTATAAAAGCCCATATAGGGAAGTTATAGAAAAACCATATAGGAGGGTCTTCTGACCCCATGGCTGATGTTCACAGGAATATGTGAGAGAGTCACATCTGAGAATAATGTCAGGGATGTTTCCTAAAATGTAAACAAGGATTTTTTCCTTTAGTGTGTTAGAATTAATTGTCACTTGGGAGATATGGAATATTTTAAATATCACAAAGTACCTCCAAGTTTCTAAGTTTGAGTATTTCTTTTGCTTTTGTAATATAAACTTTCTATGTCATTTCTATAATTAAAATAAAACAACTTAACAGTCATAATAAAATGAAATCACATTGATTGGGTTAAGAAATATAATCCCAAGAAATCAGAAACATCAATCAGAAAGGATATATACACCTCTATGTTCATAGCAGCACAATTTAAAATAGCTAAGATCTGGAAACAGCTTAAGTGCCCATTAGCAGATGTGTGGATTAAAAAACTGTGATACATCTACACAATGGCATACTATGCTGTATAAAAAAGAAGGAACTCTTACCATTTGCAACAGTATGGATGGATATGGAGAGCATTATGCTAAGTGAAATAAGGCAGTCAGAGAAAGATAAATATCACATGATCTCACACATTTGTGGAATATAATGAACAACATAAACTGATGAACAAAAATAGATCCAGAGACAGAGAAGCATCCAACAGACCTTCAAACCTCAGAGGGAAGGTGGTGGGTAGGGGGGTAGTAAGTGATCAACCAAAGGACTTGTATGCATGCATATAAGCATAACTAATGAATACAGACACTAGGGGGTGAGGGCATGTGCTGGGGGGTGGGAGTGGCCAGGGAGAGGTCAGTGGGGGGAAAAGGAGATATATGTAATACTTAAATCAATAAAGAATAAAAAAATAAATATAAACACAAAATTGTTGAATGGTTTGTAATATATAGCTATACCTATATGTAAATTACATATATATAAACAAACTATGTCTATATATAACAGTATTTGAACAATATAACAATTCAATTAATTTAGTAAAAATCACTATTAATACTTTTAGTTTTGCAGAATAATGTCAAATGATGCTATATAATAAATAAAAATTTACTCTTTCAGGGGTGAAAAATACATCAAATTAGTTAAGCTTTCATAATTAACTAGAGGCCCGGTGCACAAAATTTGTGCTCTTGGTGGGGGTCCCTCAGCCCGGCCTGTACCATCTCGTAGTCCAGGTGCCCTCAGGGGATGTCTGACTGATGGGGAGAGGCCTAAGCCGGCAGTAGAACATCCTTAGTGCTGCCACGGAGGTGGGAGAGACTCTTGCCACCACTGCTGTGATCTCCAGCCATGAGCCCGGCTCAGGGCTTCTGGCTGAGTGGCGCTCCCCCTGTGGGAGCACACTGACCACCAGAGGGCAGCTCCTGCACTGAGTGTCTGCCCCCTGGTGGTCAGTGCACGTCATAGTGACCAGGAGTTCTGCTGTTCAGTCAATTTGCATATTAGCCTTTTATTGTATAGGACTAGGGGGGGCGGTCCCTCAGCTAAGCCTGTGCCCTCTTGCAGTCCGGGAGCCTTTGGGAGATGTCCAACTGACAGCTTAAGCCTGCTCCCCCAGGCCTAAGCCACAGTCTGGGCCCTGTCCCCCATCTCTGCCCCACCGCCACTGGTGGCCTCCCTCTGAGGGAGGTGACCGGTGGGCTGATCGGGAGATGGTGCTTGCTGGTGAGCGGCCGGCCCTGCCCCCCATTGCCCTGCTGCTGCTGGTTGCAGCCCCCAGATCACCATCCCCTCCCTCTGCCTGCTGGCACCTGCCTTGACTGGCCTGGTGCCGCCCACTCACCAGCCCCCAAGGTAGGCCAGAGGTGTGGGAAGCTTGGCTTCCTCCATTGCCGGGAGCAACTCAAGCCTCCTGCTCTCTCCAGCTCTGTAGCTGCCACCATTTTTGTTTGGTATTTATTTATCTTCTATAATTGAAACTATTGAAACTTTGTAGCCTTGAGCAGAGGCCAGAGCCGGCCAGAGCAGGCGGGAAGCTTGGCTTCCTCCATTGCCGGAGAAACCCAAGCCTCCTGCTCACTCTGTGGCTGTGGCCATCTTGGTTGGGTTAATTTGCATACTCACTCCTGATTGGTTGGTGGGCGTGGCTGGTGGATGTAACAGAGGTATGGTCAATTTGCATGTTTCTCTTTTATTAGTGTAGATGTCTTAATCTGCATATCTGAATTAAATTATGATGAAGAATCATTGATTTGCAAGCACACAAACCTAAATACATTGAATAATTTGTGCCTCTGTAAAGCAATAAACACAGTTCTAAGAGCTATTCAAATTATTTAGAATTATAAATTTGTGAAAGTTTGTGGACTGAATTATAAGTTTGATGCTTTTTTAGAAAAAACTAGTCCAATAGAAGTCTATGTAGGGAATATTAACAAAATGTACTTGATTACCTTCATTGTCTAAAGCAGGGGTGGGCAAACTTTTTGACTCGAGGGCCACAATGGGTTCTTAAACTGGACAGGAGGGCCGGAACAAAAGCATGGATGGAGTGTTTGTGTGCACTAATATAAATTCAAAGTAAAGGAGCGGAGGGGAGAGCAAGAGAACCCTCCACTCTTTTGACTCCGCGGGCCGGATAGAACAGCCAAACGGGCCGGATCCGGCCCGCTGGCCGTAGTTTGCCCACGGCTGGTCTAAAGTCACTAGATATTTGACAGATAGTTGATTCAGACAATTATGGCTCTTGCTGTTTTGACTTTTCCTCTCTCTGCCTCATTTACTAAAAGACACGTGTGAAATACTAATGAATGCGTAGAAGAAAATATTCCCTAGTTTGCATTAGTTGGTTAGAGATTTTAAAGGCATTGATGAGGAAGGGATATTTAGTTGCTATTGAAAAGTACTTGGCCAGATGCAAGGTTTAGCAGAAGGAAGAGTTGGAGATTCAGGGAGAAAGAATGACATATTGATGGTCCTGAAGCAAAGGAAAGAAGAGGCCATGGAAGTAAAGAAAGTCTGGAGTGCTGACATGCAAAAGTTAAGGGAAAATGATATAAGATAAGGCTGACATAGCAGAAACCAGATAGAGCAATGCTTCCAAAACTACCTGATATGGAAGAACATCTTCCTCTCTCTACACACACAACACATACGCACACACACACACCAAACTTTCAGGAACCAATTTTATTTCACTATAATAACAATGAGTAAATTAAAAAAACATTAAAAATAAAAGCTTATGTTATTATAATTTTTCAATAATTAGATTCATCAGACATAAAAGTATTCTGTCAAATTAATATTAAAGTCTCTAAATCTTTCCTTTCAATTTTTGTATTTATCTTATCATATTTCATGAACTGCCATGAAATTGTGGATCACACTTTAAGTATCAGAGGTTAGCAAACATTTTCTTTAAAAAGCCACATGCTATAAAGTCTTTTTTTACAGCTACCTAACTCTGCCATTGTAGCTTGAAAGCAGCCTTAGGTGATATGTAAATAAATAGATGTGATTGTGAGCCAATGAAACTTATTTACACAGTCAGCTGGCTGGATTTGGCTATAATTTGATGATACCTGTTATTGTTTTAGAAATTAAAGAGGCTTTTTGATGCTTTTCTAAAACCAATATGAGGAGAATGAAATTAAATTAAAATAAGTAATATGAATAAAATAAGTATAATTTGATTTGACCTTTATCTTGTTCACTCTACATAATTAAATGGAAAAAAAAGAAAAAACTTTATAGGAGACAGATATTATGAGACATATGGACTCAGGTAATGGCATTTTCTATAACAGAACCATCTAAATTCAAGAGATGTTTGGGAAGTATAAATTAATATATGATGATCAAATATCTCAGTTTTCCAGGGACTGGGGGGTTTCTCAGGACACTAGATTTTCAGTGCTAATGTGTGGAGTAACAAATTATTTCAATATTTCTGTCTTTAAAAATCTTGATGGATCATAATAAATGAATTCATGTCCTTATACCTTTGTCCAAACCTTAGAATGTACAACACCAAGAATGAATCCTATTGTAGACTATGGACTTTGGGTTCAATTGATGGTAACAAATGTACCACTCTGGTGCATGATGGTGGTGTTATGCATGTGTGGGGGCAAAGGTCATATGGCAAATATTTGTACCTAGCTCTCAATTTTGCTGTGAATCAAAACTGCTCTAATAAAATAAAGCCTTAAAAAAATAAACTTGGTAGAAAGTGGTGTCATTAATTGAAATCTATACTAATAAAAGGGTAATATGCTAATTAGATTGGGAGACCTTCCGGACATCCTTCTGGACAAAGCCATGGTGGTGGGGCCAAGGCAGAGGCAGTTAGGAGCAATCAGGCCGGCATGGGGGTGGGGCAGTTGGGGGTGAGCAGGCCAACAGGGTGGGAGCAGTTGGGGGCCATCAGGCTGGCAGAAGGGGCAGTTGGGGGTGAGCAGGCAGGCGGGGGGGGGGCAGTTGGGGGTGAGGTGGCTGGCAGGAGGGTGGCAGTTGGGGGTGAGCAGGCTGGCAGGCAGAGTGGTTAGGGGCGATCAGGCAGGCAGGCAGGTGAGCAGTTAGGAGCCAGCTGTCCCACATTGCGAGAGGGATGTCCAACTGAACCGGCAGTTGAACATCCCCCGAGGAGTCCCAGATTGGAGAGGGTGCAGGCCAGGCTGAAGGACACCACCACCACCCCCCTCCCCACCCTGTGCACAAATTTTGTGCACTGGGCCACTAGTAAATAATAAAGGAAGAAATGCAAGTGAGGGAGACATATATATGTTTTGGTTTCAGTTTAGAATGGACAAATTATCAACTACCTGAGAAACAGTCTTGGGACTGAGCAGGAGACATTTGATATATGGTTCTGGATTTCATAAAGAAATACTAACCTAGAAATACTAATACATGCTGGGACATTAACAGATTGTCAATGCACCTGCCAAAGACCACATGAAACACACCTGTCATCAAATGCAGTTGGGTTCCTTGACTTTTCTCAGTGAAGAAAATCATGCACCACGGGGAACTGTGAAAACACCTCAGTGAGAGGGTATTAGAAAGGGCACGAGTTAGCAGGTGAAAATTAGCATTACTAAAGTGTTAAAGGGTTATTCTGGATTGTATTTTAAGTTTTTATGTGGAGGGCTTTAGGACAGGATGCAAAGAAATAGGTTCTTGGCTAAGCACTTTTCTTAAGCAAGGGAATGCTATGATGGAGTACCACAGTAATTCATCTAGAAGGTGGGAGGAATGAATGGAGTAAGACTAGAACTAATCAGTAAAGAAGCAGTCGTCACTCCTATTAGCCCAGAGAGAAGAATGTTTGGTCTTTGTGTGTGTGTGTGTGTGTGTGTGTGTGTGTGTGTGTGTGTGTGTGTGTGTGTGGTTGCACAGTGTTCTAGCTTTTGTTGGCACTCAAACGTGATTACAAAAAGGTCTTGTTTTTGTCACATTCCAGCAGTCACCCAGGGACCTTTTTTATGTTATGAAACTGTTTACGTTAATAGGGGATATTGAGGCCTAGTTTTTATGGCCAGGAGAAATATCAGCTAATAGATGTCAACAGTTACTCTTTCCTTCCTCAAAACTAAAGCTGATATTTAAAGCTATGAGCATCCCAGAGATTTCTTAGGCAGAGTGAGCAGATTGCAAGGAGAAAGAATATAAGGCAGACCCTGAATTATATCATCAGGGTTTTGAAATCTCTACCTTCCCTCCTTTTTCAATTACTCCCATCCCCAACCCCTGAAATCATCTTTAGGTCCTGGGGTAATATAGACAAGATCAAACAAGTTTTGCCTCTAGCAAATTGAGAAAATTGGTTGATAGGAAACCAGGGGACTCCACAGGATACAGGATTCTGACATCTCAAGCTCTTTTCAAAAATAGTTATATTTAAAAAAATCCAAAGATCACAGAATCCACTTTTCGCAATGTTTATAGCAGAAAAAGAGGCTTTTGATTGGTATTTCTGAGAACATTAAAAGGGGCATGGATAAAATTTTAAATAATGGTTGGGAAGGGTATGAGAGAAAGCTGAGTAGAAGAATACAACAGAACTTAAAGATATTGTTAAGGGTCCCAATGAAATTAATCATCATGTATTTCAAATTAATCATCAGTTTAGAGCATCTTCATGGTTAGCCATTCCCTGTAGGCTTAGGGATACAGGATCTTAGAAGTTAGTACCTTTGACTCTCATTTTCTATCTACTTCTGCTCCTTCATGTTTAAGTCTTTTCAGATTTAATTTCAGACATACCTACAGACATGCAGCACAATATTGTCGCTTAAAGCACAGATTCAGAGATCATTTCTGAAGGTTCCAATCCTGGGTCCACATCCTTCTTTTTGAATTTTTATTGAATTTATTGGGGTGACATTGGTTAATCCTATCTAATAAAAGAGTAATATGAAAATTAACCATCACTCCACTACACCCACAGGCCATGCCCACCAGCCAATCAGGAACAAGTATGCAAATTAACCCAACCAAGATGGCTACAGCCACAGAGTGAGCAGGAGGCTTGGGTTTCCCCGGCAATGGAGGAAGCCAAGCTTTCCACACACCCTGGCTGGCCCAGGCCTCCACTCAAGGCTACAAAGTTTCAATTATAGAAGATAAATAAATCCCAACAAAAATGGCGGCAGCCACAGAGCTGGAGAGAGCAGGAGGCTTGAGTTGCCCCCTGTGATGGTGGAAGCCAAGCTCCTGCAGCCCTGACCTGCCTTGGCCTCCACTACAAAGTTTCAATTATAGAAGATAAATAAATCCCAACAAAAGTGGCTGCAGCCACTGAGCAAGCAGGAGGCTTGGCTCCGCTCAAGGCTACAAAGTTTCAATTATAGAAGATAAATAAATCCCAGATACCAGGGCCTCTGCTTGGGTCACCAGGGGGCGTGGCCAGCCTGCAAACCACCACAGGCCCCTCGCCCAGGCTGCCCCACGCCCCAAGGGAACCCCCACCCTGATCTGGGACACCCTTCAGGACAAACCAGCTGGCCCCCACCCCCACCCATGCACCAGGCCTCTATCCTATCTAATAAAAGAGTAATATGCAAATTAACCATCACTCCAACACACAAGATGGCTGCCCCCATGTGATCAAAGATGGCTGCCCCCTGTGGACACAAGATGGCTTCCACAAGATGGCCTGCAGGGGAGGGCAGTTGGGAGGGACCAGGCCTGCAAGGGAGGACAGTTGGGGGCGATCAAGCCTGCAGGGGAGGGCAGTTAGGGTGACCAAGCCGGCAGAGGAGGGAAGTTGGGGGCAAACAGGCTGGCAGGGGAGCAGTTAGGCATCAATCAGGCTGGCCGGGATGTGGTTAGGGGGTGAACAGGCTGGCATGCAGAAGCAGTTAGGGGCAATTAGGAAGGCAGACAGGCGAGCTGTTGCGAGCCAGCAGTCCTGGATTGTGAGAAGGATGTCCGACTGCCCGTTTAGGCCTGATTCTACCGGACAGGATCGGGCCTAAATGGGCAGTCAGACATCCCTCGAGGGGTCCCAGGTTGAAGAGGGTGCAGACTGGGCTGAGGGACACCCCCCCCATGCATGAATTTTGTGCACCGGGCCTCTAGTAAAATTATAAAGGTTGTAAGTGTTCAATTCTATAATACATCGTCTGTATATTGAATTGTGGGCTCACCAGCCAAAGATATCCATCACCATTTATTCCCCCTTTACCCTCTTCTACCTGCCCCCACCTCCCTTCCCCTCTAATAATTACCATACTGTTATTTGTGTCTATGAGGTTTTGTTGTTGTTTTTGCTTAATCCCTTCACCTATTTCACCCAGCCCCCTGCCTCCCATTCCCACCCCCCCATCTCCTTCTTGATCTTTGGCCTTGGGCAAGTTAATTAATATGTACCTCAGTTTCTTCATCTGTAATGTGAAAATAAAGCCTCATAAAATTATTATGAGAAATGAACAAGTCACTACTTGCAAATTTTCTTAGTATGCAGGGCTTTTTATTCTTTTGTTAGTACTATTGCTTTTTGTTGTTGCCTTTATTATTATCACATTGTTAAATATTAATTATCCCAAAGAGAGATCTTGCCTTTGTCCCAGCTCCTTATAGGTAATTTTTAAATCCTAGGAATTTCCAGAATTATAGGAGTATCTCTGTTATTCATAGTGGGTCCATCAAACTGATACCATTGTAATTAGCCTAGTTATTAATAACAGGAAGAGAGCAAAGAGAAGGCCAAATATTATAGGCATATCATTTGTGCAGCTTTGTCAGGAAGCTACAGTTGAACCCTCCCCAGGAAGCTACTGGTCTATTCCCTGCAGATCACTGGGGGAAGGGGTTGGACAGAGGGAGAATAGACACATGCCCAGTAAAATCTGGGTGAAATAGGGAAGGTTACCTGTCTGTCAGTCACACTGGGAACAGGTCATTGGCCAGAGGAGGTATGGCCACTGCAAGCTTGGCAAGATTTGAGATATCTAATCTCCTAAGCAAAGGAGTTTTCTCTCTTGCTCTCTTGACTCCTGGCTCTCTGCTGCTCTCATGTTTCTGCATTCACCTACATGACCCACAGCCATGTGGACCCCCCACACACAATGGACTAATGGATTGCAACTAGCCTGATCCTGTATAGGACACAATTCCAACATGGAATGGAAACTCTGGACACTAACTTTGATTTTAGCTCCACTTAATCTCTAGCTGCACTTCTTCCAGGACTGAATTAAGGAAAATGGGACATTGAAAACCCAGGGATGTAATTTCACACAAATAAAAATCACTCATCCTCCTGTGTGAGTCTCAGAAAATTATTTTTCTGTAAGGACCCCATCCCAGCACCCAGTGGACAGAGGGACACCCCACTTCCACTGATAACAAGACCACATCTGATCATTTATTCTGACATAATGAAAGATAGGACCAGCCATAACTGAGAGTCTTAGGGTGAGGAGTGGCCATGCAGAGAGACCATGTGATTAGAGCTGGGATGTGGAGGCATGTGATACAAACCCGACCTCTGAGGAGGAAAGAGGGCTGGGGATTAAGTTGGACCATATGGGCCATGATTCAGTTAATTATGCCGATGCAATATAACCTCAATAAAATCTCTGGTCAATGAAGTTTGTATAAGCTTTCTGAGTTTGCAATACTTCCATTTGTGTGATGTCACACATCAATGCCAGGATGGTAACACATCCCTGAGGACATAGAAACTATATATTTTTTGGATCCACCAGCTCCTGATTCCAGCTTATGCATTTCTTCCTTTGGCTGATTTTGATTTGAATATTTTGGCTACAATAAGAAATGAAATCATAAGCATAGTGCTTTCCTAAGTTCTGTAAATTGTCTTAGAGAATTATGAAAACAGTGTAGTTGTAGGAACCCCCAACTTTAGAGACAGCTGATCAGAAGGGAGGGTGGCCCTGAGGATTCCTGAAGATGTGTGAAGTTTTGGGAAGAGTTGGCTGTATGAAGATCTGAAGATCTTAACTTTGAATTTGGCTAACTGTGAAAATATGCAAGTTAATATATGCAGATTATTTTACTGTATAGTAAGTACTACTTAACCATTAGCTATTAGCATTATTTTTGTTGTTTCTTGTATCATTTTTACTTTCAGATTCATTTTCCTCTTTTGCCCAGGAGCAACAACAAAATGATTTACACTGAATATTATCATGTATAAAACCACTGCTCTTCTTCACATTTTCTGTGATGCCTTGGCATCCTGAGATTACCTGTACTTGATGTGGCATTCCAGTCTCTACCTATTCCCACTGTTATTCTTTCATCCTAGTATATTCTCCACATACAATTCAGAGTTATCCTTTAAAAATATAGGACAGACAATAATTACCTTGTAAGCAAAACGTTTAATATCTAACTCAGTACTGTATCCATACTTCTCTCTGAACCCGTAAGATCTATGATAATATGGCTCTCACACCCCGTCAGTTTTCATCATAGGTCCTTCCCCCCTTTCATGCTTCACTCTAACAAGCTGAATTTCTTTCTTTTCCTCAAACACATCTCCTGATTCCTGCCTCAGTGCCTAGAATACTGTTTCCCCAGAACATTTCTATGACCCTCCTTCTTTATACAATTTCAATTTCTATTACTATATAATCTTCTCAGAAAAAGTTCATTAGGTGTGTGTCGAACGAATAACTTAATGGATAAATGTTTAAATAAAGAACAAAAGAAATAGATTAATGAATGAATGAATGAATACACTCCAGACATGGTAATGAAAGTGGATTATGCAAATAAAGCTCTTTGGAATGAACACAGTGACATTATTTAATTTGTGGACATATAAAATGCTGTTTTGTTTTATTTTTATGAGAGGAAAATTGAGTGACTATTACAGCCTGAGGCAACTGGAAGATGAATTTGTCACTGAAGTGAGAAAACAATCAGTGAAGAAAATTAAAGCACAGGAATAAAACCTTGATTTTGTAAGTGGTATGGAGAACTTTAGTTGCTAGTTGTGATTAAAATAATAGCTCTCAGCGTACATTAGTTCTAAGTGCAGTATTATAGAATATATATTTATGTGCATTTAAAATTTGTGTGAAATTGTGTTTTAAGTTATATTACTGTACATTATACAGTAAACCACATTTTAAAAACTTTAAAAAACAGAATAAATTTTTGCATCTTCAATGATGTTAATTTCTACATATTATTTCATTTTTAAAAAAGAATTCCTTAAGGTGATATAATTATATTGTTTTCATGTCATTTGCTTATATAAAGAATGATTTAATATTATCTTGAATAAATAACCAAAGTTAATTGAATATTTTATTGCAAAAATGATTGATTTCCACTTATACAAAAGACTCACTGCTGTTGTTTTTAATTTTTGCAATCTTTTGTGAATTAATTTTCTTCATTTCAATTAGGTAATTATAATTATTCAATTTTCTTATGGAAAAAAGATAGATACATTCTACTTCTGAACAAATTAGTCTTTGTGAATGTTAAGTTTGAGATTTGAAATAATACAATACCTTCTTTATAGGGTAAAAAATGTTAATTCAGAAAAATAATAATATTTTAATGTTATGTCTTATATTTTTCAATTAAAACCACTCCATTTAATGTCATTAAATAATACATTTTCATAAAATTGATATTTCTGTATGTATTTGTTGCAGCAATGTTACTTGGCATTCTTTAGCCAATGAGACTAAATTCAGCGAAAATTACATTTTAAAAAGTAAATTTATTTCTTTGATAAAATAATGCTCTAAAACATTTTGTTGTGTCAGAGTGATGTAATATAAATTAAATATCAGAACTAATTTTTGCAAGACTGGACCTTAACCTCCTGTTTTTCTTTCATTTAGTTTCTTTGTAGAGTTGCTATGAAGTTGTAGACTGTGAGAGAAAAAGACAATTATAAATTTTTTATACTTCTATGGTTATAAAACTTGGATGAATTGACATCCTTTTAAAAAGACTTAAATGTATTGCCTGGCATGAAGAATTGACCCCATTAACAGTGTGCTGGAAAGGGTAGAGATAAGCCATCATAACTTGTAGGGTCAGCAGGAGAAGCTGTACAACTATAGACATTGCAGGAGAATGATTTAGAGATTGGGTCCCTTGGCAAAGTGCCTTCAGCTCCTAACATGAATATCAGCATGACATGAAGTCATAAAAAGGGGGCTTTCATGCAGGTTCATATCTAAGTACTTCAGTGTTCTCCTCCATCAAATCCCTCTTTGTTTACCATAGTCACATATCCTAACCCTTACCCCTCTGTTCAACCACCATATCTCTCCTTTTCAGTTTCTCCTTTCCCAAACTGCCCTCCACCCTGTCTTCATTTCACAACTGGCATTTAAGTAGATTTGCTTTGTAGTGCATTTATAATTTTGAGATCTTATTAAATGGCCAAAATATTTGTTTTAATAATAGGAGTAAATATAATGTGTGTGAAAGTGTTTTAAACATGTTGATTATTCAATCCTCAAACATTGTCATCTTCATTGAACAGATGAGGAATTTAGGCATTGAGAGTTAAAGTAACTTGCCAGTGTTCAAGTTAGTTTAAGTGGTGGAGCCAGGATCTGACCCAGTCAATTTATCTTACAGTTTTTACTTCTCAACTTTGTTTAATAATTTCTCTTCTAGAATTTAATATTAGTTTAGCTTAGATCATTTGACACTATGAAGGGATCTTAATGGAATGCTTAATGGAATGCATTTTTAAATACATAACTTTTTAAATGGCCTGCATTATGAATATATATATAGATATATATATAGTCATAATATATATCTGACGAGAAAAAGAAGCTCAAATGACTCTGGAAGTAGTTTGGTCTTTGTAAATTCCCCAAATATAAACCAAACTAAATCATAACATTCTTTTGTCTTCTAGAATTGTATACTAGTTAGTTAAAGAATAAACTTTATAAAAATTTCCATGGAGAATTAGAAATTCTTTTCAGAATATGCCACCAAAACTGACTGAGTATTCCTTTATATGATAAATCACTATAATTTTCTAAGTAGTTCATTTTGGCTCAGAATATAGGCTCTGGGATAAAAACTACCACCACTCACTAAGGTGTATGTCTTTGAGCAAGTGGCTTCACTTGTCTCAGACTCAGTTTCTTATTCTGTTAATTGACAAATGAAGTTTTATTTAATTCATAGAGTTTTTTTTAGAATAAAAGATGGTCATACATGTAAAAATATAGCATGAATCAAGTATTCACTATGAGCTAATGTTAACTTTAGCAAACTAAGGCTACGAGTTTTCTTACTCACAGGAAAGGGCTCACTCTTTGATACCAGAAGTTTGTTGTGCTCTTGTCCCCTTATCTCCCATTTTTGTTCAATCAGGGATGATGATGATCAACCCATTCACAATCAACAATATATAATTTTAGTCAATGCCTTAGATTGATGTCTCAAGGCTTCAGATTTCTCAAGAAAAAATAAATTAAAAGAAGGAAAGAAAACATTGTTAACAATCAATGTACTATTTTAAGTATAAGTACTATTATTGAATTTCTCATCTTCATTTGGAATATAATTTAAGTTTATTTTGTTCATAGGACATATATAACATGGTTAGAAAGGAAGATTGAAATTATACTTATTTATAGTGTTAATACACTTTTATGCATGTATACTACACTCCAAATCAATTTATAAATTAAAGAACAATTAGTGAAAACACTGTCTACTAAGCTGGTTATTAAATGACACTTCCTTGGGTTTAAATGGCAAACTATTTGAAGGACTCTTTAACTCAAAATATTTTAGGTTTGTATGTGAAATGTAGACCTCAATTTGGGAGGGTCTATAAAGCTAAACCACAGAGAATAAGGTGCTCTAAGCACTCATCTATCTGCTCTAAGGATTTACATGAATATATCTAATGGCCTGGAAGTAGTTTGGTCTTTGTAAATTCCCCAAATATAAACCAAACTAAATCATAACATTCTTTTGTCCTCTAGAATTTTATACTAGTTAGCTAAAGAATAAACTTTATAAATATTCCATGGAGAATTAGAAATTCTAGGCAATTAGATATATCTCACTTTGCTAATAGGCCCCTGGTCCAGAGTGGCCTGCTGTCAGCCTACAACAGACATACCAATGACACCACACTCCAAGGACTTTCCACATATCTTGTTAGTACCTCCAGCATAGTTGTCCAGTACTTAGAGCTGCAAATATTTTCAAGCACCTAGATTCTCTCCAATTAGAAAAGAACATTTAAAACTTTAATCGTTGGCTATGTCTCTAACTTTTAGAGCCGAGTTATGGAATAGTAAAGCTTATTTTACGCATTTGTTATTTTGTGAAATTTAATTAATAAACCTTTGATATTTAACAAATCTAAAGACTCAATTGGACTAAAATTTAAAGATTGCCCTTCTCGAATAGCTCTTAACCTATTTGCTAAGGTCCAAAGTTTCCTTTCCCTTTCCTTTATTATTCCACTTATTTTTATTATTCTTTTCCTTTTTCCTCCTCCTCTTCCTTCTCCTTCCCATTCTTTCTCTTTCTCCTTCCTGCAACATCAATAATAAGTTACATATAACTGCATTTTGAATGTTTCTGAATTTGTTTTCGTATTATTTAATTCTCACAGCATCCATATGAAGCAGAATATTATTTTATACCATTTAAAGAAACCCAGGCTGACATGTTCAAGTCCTTGTTTCCCACTCTGACCAAGGAACCAACCCATTTGCACACAAAGATTAAAGTCAATGAGCTGTTTTTATGGGCTTCACTTCTCACATATTCCATCATCAAGAAGCAAATTTTTTACATGGTATCCACCAGCTGGTGCCAGAAACCAATCATTCTACCACTAATAGAAAGATGTGGCCAGGAAACTGGGAAGGCTGGTCAACAACCTTAATTGTTTTGATCACTCACTGTTTAGTTGAAACATTGTTAGCTGAAGCAGCCTCCACCTGTTTGTTTCATGTAATTTCCTGCCTAAAGGTTATGGGCTATCCCATAGTCTCAATAAAAGGGATTGCAAGGCCAGAGCAAGGGGTAGTCCTCCCACTAGAGGTGGGCTCCCGCCTGGCCCCCAATATTCCCAAATTAATACTTTTCCAAGTCTCTTTTCATTTGTGTGCGGCCTTCTCCAGAACCTGAACCCTGAACAGGAACCCTGAACCACGGGGGACGTGAAAGGGGTTCCCACAAGCTGGTACACCCTTCATAAGGCCGATTACTGGAGAAGAATGGAGAGATTCACTGAAAAACATCAGTTAGTGGACACATTGTGAAGATGAGATGCTATGAATAGCATTTGTTAAGTGTTCTGAGATAATAGCCAATTTGTAATATAGCTCTTATCTCATACTCAAAATTCATAATTTTGGAATCCAATGGGTGGGACTGGAAGTGGTCCCTTTCACCATTATTCCTTTTAACCCACTTGCAACCTTTTTTTTTTAGCTTATGTGTAACTATGGACTTTGATGTCACACTCTAGGCACACGGAGAAATATACTAGGAAGGTAAGAACTCCTCTTGGGCATCTGTTAGTGCTGCCATATCCAATGTTTAAAGCACCTGGATTACTTCAATGACTTTATTCAGGAAGGGCCATCAGGGCTCAGATATCTGCAGAAGGAAAACTCAATCACCTCTGGAGGTAAAGCATCAGGACCAGCTGAAGTGCTGAATAAGGACAAAAAGGAACGATGATGGTTAGTGAAGTTGTGAAATCAATGTATAGGTTGCATGTCATCTTACAGACACAGAAAGTGTCATATGTTCTCAACCCCCTTTCTAGTTGTGCCACTTATAGATTTACTTTTTTGCCACAATTTTCCTTTCTTTTGCCCCCATTGTATTCTACTGCTGTAGATATATGGTGTATATCTAGTGATGGTTAATAGTTCAGAGAGTTTAGATATCAAGATAGGATTGTGAGGGGACTAGCAAAACCAGAACTAGAACTGATTACGGTGATCAGGCACTGACAGGCGCGCTTAGGGGGTGGGGAGAATGATTATGTTTGTTTTTGAATTAAGGATAGTTAGCTGCCTAGCCTGAGTGGGATCGTGACTGCAGTTTGGGAGTTGAAGAGTGGCCGGAGGTGTGTGATGATGTTAGGAAGGGGAGGAGTGCCTGCCCGTGAACATGTGTGGCCCCTTACCATCTTTCAACGCCTTCCCTACTCCTTGATCATTTCTTGCACTCTGTGTCCCATCATTCTATGGTAGAAATCAGAAGAGTTGTTCTCTTCGACTTCCTGTAAAGTGTCGGCACAAATAAGCACCTGAACCAACTGCGATGTGATGTGAGGAAGTGGGTATGTGAGGAATCCCTGTCTTAGTGAGTGTGACCACACAGGCAAGAAGCTCCAGACAGGCAGGTGTAGATGAGGAACCCAGCGCTGCCTGTGCGCACTGCGGCTGCGGCCCAGAATCAGGTGTGAGAGATGGACAATCTGTGGGTGCCCAGCAGCAGCAGCCGGCTCTATTGCTAGAACATCCTCTAAATCAATGTGGGGAGTCTGGCTGCATCACTACTTAGGAGCCTGACTTTTTGACCCATCCAGAGACTCTGCAGTCTACCCGATATTCCTTACCACCATTCTGTTTCTCTGACAAGACAGGGCCTTATTCTATTGTTTGCAATTAAGACTATCTGTTGAAACGTTGGACAATAAAATAAATTTTAAAAGCCTTCAAATAAAAAACACAAGCTATTTCAACTTTTTAGCACCAGGAAGAAAGGCCAGGAGAGGAACCCAGTAACAATCAAGGCCTGCTTTTAATAACTATAACTGTCTTTTTTATATCCACTTTTCATTCTTGAACAGAAAAAAATTACAGGAATAGAAACTTTTAAATGATATCAATAGAGGTTTGATGGCAATTACTCAAGGATATCGTGTCACTCAATTCATAGAATAACTTCCATAATCAAGAAGAGTGTAAACGTGTAAAGACCAGAGGGATGAAACAAAAGGTCAGAGATGAAAAAAAGAAGATGTAATGTGGGCAGAGCGAGCCCTCTCATAGTGAAAGTTATTGAGTGATTCAGCAAGTGAAAAAGCAATGAAGCAGTGCCCTGTTAGGTCAGCCGGGGTATCTGTTATTGATGCTGCAAAGGTCTTACTTCACCCGCAAGTATAAATACTCAACAAGGTCAGGACTTTTTACCTTTGATTTAGTTGTTGGGGTGTAAAACCGATTACTTGAGACAAAAACCAAAAAAAAAAAAAAATGTCAAAATAGAAAGTCATTTTTTTTAAATCAAAAAGGTTAGCAAGATCAGGCAGCGTGAATGTGAATCTGAGGTGACAGAAAGGTTTCAAATCAATAAGAAAAAAATGGGATTTCTCTCTCTTTCTCTCTCTCTCTCTCTCTCTCTCTCTCTCTCTCTCTCTCTCTCTCTCTCTCTCTTTTACCTGTAAATAACAGTTGGTTTAAGTTCAATTCGAACAAAGACAAAAAGTCAGTTTCAGAACCAGTTTGCAATCACTGACTCACTCATCAAACATTTATTCAACACAGCATGTTTCTCTGGCTTAATGCAAAGCTCTGAGGCTTAAAAACAAATGAGTCTCTTTCTATCCTGGAATAGCTACAATTAAGGGAGAAGACAAAGAGCCCATCAGTGAATTTAGAGACACACTTAAAATGCTGTAGCAGAGGAAAGTGCCGGATCACGTGGGGGCCCAGGGATACGGGTGTTTGAATGAGCCTAGCTGGGCGGTGGCTAGTCTGGAGAAGAGCATTACAGCATCTGTGCATTTTCCTCCTCTCTCCGGATCTTTCTTCTCCTTCATCTCTATATTTCATTTATGTTAGCTAATAAAGAGTTAACAAAAATGAAAGGAATGCTAAAAGAAAGTGATCCAAGTAGAATAAAATTCATTCAAATTTAGAATATGTGATAGAAGTATTCTTAAAATTAGAACATATAAAAAATCAGAGTGAAAAGAAATACCTTCAGCAATTATATGTAATCTGTGATATGTCTCAGTGGAGAGAAGGAAAGGTTATCTAGGCTGCCTCTGGGTAAAATCTGAGTAGTCTTGCTCTCCACACTGGTGGGAAAATGTGCATAGAATCACGGTTGTTCTCTCCTTTATTCTGGGCTGCTGTAGGCACCGCATGGCCCTCTTCCCCCAGTGTGCAAACATTAGCCTCTTGCCTATTAATTTATTTTCCCTACGTTTCTCTATAATGGTTCAAAGCCTGTGTTTATGATACCATTTCTACTTAAAGTCATAGATATTAACACTGTGGTATGTTGAGGTGTATCCAACATAATACAGAAATACACCATAGGCAGAGCCTGAAATTGGATAAATATCATTCAGATGAACTTCATTATTCAGGTAATTCTTGTTGCCCATCTCTTGATGTAACTAAAATCTACTAAGAAAAAGCAATTGTTGTTTTAAATCAAGGAACTAGTGCTTGCTTGGGAATTACACCTAGTCATATTTTTTCACATAAGCTATTACTTTGAATAACAGAGACCTAAATAGGTGCATTTGAGGTCTATATTCAGAATATTTTTATTTTATTATTGTAATCTGCTAGGAAACTAAAAGAAAGAACATAAAAAATAACAACACCACGATTGTGGGTGCTCAATGCCTGCACAGTAGAAGAGTCTAGAAAAGGAATACTAATACTCTAGAAATGTCGGTGAGTAGCAAGAACCTGTTAAGAATAGTGTACGACTCACTCGGCCGGGTGGTTCAATGGTTGAGCATCGACTTATGAACCAGTAGGTCACAGTTTGATTCCAAGTCAGGGCACATGCCCTGCTTGTGGGCTAGGTCTCCAGGGTGGGGCCTGCAGGAGGCAGCCAATCAGTGATTCTCTCTCGTCATTGATGTTCCTATCTCTCTCCCCTTCTCCCTTCCTCTCTGAAATTAATGAAAAAAAATATTTAAAAAAAATAACAGTATAAGACAGTCAGTCAGAGAGAGGAGACAGAATCTTCACTGTCAGGGAGAATGCTGCAAACCACATAACATTGATTGCTCCCCCTCCTCAGGAAAGGAACTGCATTAGATACAAGACTGCTGCCACCAAATTGGGTTTATTTAGAAAGAAACACAACTTTATGGACCATATGGGGAAAGAAAGAGAACAAAGAAACAATTGATCTTTGACTAAGACTTGCAAAATGACATCCAAGAAATAGCTCCACAGACTTGCAGATCTGAGGCAGTATCTCGCTTGGGGTCATCCTTAGACTGAATCGGTGGTGGGGAAAATGCACACTGAGTTCTGGGAAGAAAGAACAAGGTCTGAGAGAGGGAGAGTGAGAGAAAGGGAGAGAGAGAGGAGGGGGTTGAAAACAGCGCTGAGAGAGGATTGCACTTAAGGATGACAAAGAAACAAAGAACATGTGTACTTTGGAATATTTTTCTCTTCTCTTGTTGAGGTAACAAGAATAGAACAGAACAGAAATTGAGAGCTTAATAGCCCCATCTGACATGAAAAAAATAAATAATAAAAAATTTAGAAGAATACGAAGCCTAATACAAATATGCTAATAAGAAAATTCCCCTGCAACAAATTTCTATTTGAAAGATTATATGCTCTGAAACATTAAAAAAGAATTTCAGACAATAAGGTGGTGAGGGCCTGGGGCAAGGGGTGAGGGGTGATTGGAAGGGATCAATGGGGGGGGGGAAAGGGGACATATACTTTCAACAATAAAGATTTAAAAATAAAAAAAATAATTTAAAATAAATTAGAAAAGAATTTCCTATTTTAGGTCTCTAGTGAGCCCATAAATAATCTGATTTTCTATGAAATTAATCCAGCCTTTGAATTGCATTAGTATACTCTGAAGAATAGAAAACTATACATTAGACATAAAATGAAAATACATTATTCCTTTACTTGAAATGGAAATTAACTTGTCCACAAGATATAACGTTTCTCCCAAGATACCAATGGTTAATTGGCATTTATTTTATTTTATAATAATTTCAATAATATTTAAATTTTAGTAACTTATAGTTCTTTTATTCATTCCATTATTTAGCTAGGTAAAATTGTTCTTTAATATTAATAATGATCTTTTGATAGTAATATTTTATCTGTCTAAAAATACTCTAAAATACACCTTATTACAAGCAGTGAGTTATATTGCAGGGAAAAGGAGATAATTACTTTAGCCTGCTATCCTAACAATACAACCATAGTTACCACAGGCAGGTTATCAATTTTGAAATAATCTGCACCAATAGTTGTGACTCTCTAGCCTTAAGACTTTCTAGACAACTCTTTGGTGAAACTTGCAAAAGTTGTTCTAATAAACAATTCTTTAGTATTGTCTAATGTTTAATTATCTGAAATTAGCTTAAAATAGCATTTATTGGTAAGCTTTAATTGTCTATTCTGAGTAACCTTCCAAATTAATTACGTATTCTTTTGGCTTACCAGAAGGATAATGTAATTAACCTGACTTCTTAAAAACATTTCTTGGAGTTTCTCCAGAAATAGAATTTTAATTTAGATTCTTAGTTTCTATTAGTCCAAATTTTCAATGGACTTATTAACTTGGTGTGGGGTGTGTGTGTGTGAATGCATATGGATGCCTTTACTCTCTCTTCAGAAATTACTCTGGGTGTTGCCCTACTGACCTGATTTTTTTCCCCTCAAAATCAGGCTACCTTGCCTTTATCCTGTGCATAAGCTTGCATGAGATGAATCTTTAGTCTCAAGATGTTCTTAATTCTTCCTCCTTTACAAAATGAGTATCTTTTTGATCACACATTACAAAGCCACTGCTGGGGGCATCGACACTGACCAAGGCAAGAACCATCTCTCTAAAATATCCTCAGATATTGAATACACAATAAACTTTAGAAAAAAAGTCACACTCAAAGTGCAACGTGAGTCTATCCTTAAACTGAAAAAACCATTCTATATGCAATATAATGTGTGGCGACACAGAAAACCTGCATTGCTGGTCTAGACTGAGAAAGCAAAGGTGGATATTAAAAATTAAGCTTCATTTGGAAATTTCTATAATTTATGATCTTGGTTAAGCTTCTACTTTTGTTTTTGACACTATGAAAGTTTCTAATGAAGTAAGAACATGCTCAAGGATTTTACAGTCAGTGATCAGGTGATAAGCAATTGCATAAATAATGGAATAAAATTAAGATCAATGTATGTAAAGTAGAAGAAGTGTTTAGTTCTATCCGTGGAGCAGGGCTCAGAAATTCTTTCCAAAGAAGAGGCTACTTGACCTGTGTCTTGAAAATAAGAAGTTATTAGATTGGCAAGATTGTTAGTAGGGGAAGAACAAGAAATCTAGAATGTATGTATTGAGTTTTTAAAAATATGGTTTATAAAATAGTCTGATTGTTTTTCAAGAAATGTAAATATAATAAGCATTATATTTATATTTTTATATTACTTTTCTTGGTGGTACATTTTGTTTTTATTTATTCCTGTCTTTTTTTAAGGAGGGACTGGGGGGTGATTGTTTGTTTTTCCTTTTTCTGTCCTGGTCCTTATGCATTATGTTATGGCATTCCTCTACAGAGTCCAGTTTCTTTCTCACACTAATCTCTTGCTAAGCTTTACTTTGATTACTTGAAAAGGAATTAATATTCAAAGAGAGACTGCATACTGTGAACTATTCATGGTGAAAGCCACATGGCTAGGGCCAAGTTAGTGGCCTCTAGGAACTGAGAGTGAATTCCAGCCAGCAGTTAGCAAGACAACATGAACCTCAACCCAACAACCACAAGAAACTAAATTCTGTCAACCACCTGGGTGAGCTTTGAAGACAAACCTAAGCTAAAAGTGAGACTGTTGTCCTGCTCATAGCTTGAAAATTGGCAAATGAAACACATTTTTGCAGTATAATAGAAGAACACTGATTCATACATGCATGTACATGTTTGTATATAGGTAGGTAGATATATTATCTATCTATTTATATATCTATTTATTGTAGATATCAAAAATCATAGTGAATAGAGCTGAGTTTACAATGTAAATAATGGTCTGTTCCATGTTGAAACCTGTTTTTGCACTGAAAATATAAAAATTTTCTCCCCTAACACCATACGATTGCTTGCTGAAGGCAGCAAAATGAAAAGTTGTTGACTACTTCAGTCAGGAAGTCATGCAATATAACTATACTATATGAGAAATTATGCAGCTTTAAAAATTCTCTAAAAAGAGCATCATAGTCTAACCTCAGCTATGCATTTTAGCAAATACAAGTTAGTTTGTACTTTCAAAGCTATTCTACCACCCAAAATATATTGCCTGGCAGGCATGTTCAGTGGTTGAGCATCAACCTATGAACCAGGAGGTCACAGTTTGATTCCCGGTCAGGCACATGCCCGGGCTGTAGGCTCAATCCCCAGTGTGGAGTGTGCAGGAGGCAGCTAATCAGTGATTCTCTTTCATCACTGATGTTTCTATCTCTCTCTCCCTCTTCCTTCCTCTCTGAAAGCAATGAAACATATTTTTTTTAAAATAACTCATTTCTTAGTTTTAGTTATATTTTCTCTTGTTCAGTGCTCAGGGTAGAAGACAAAGAACTGGTGCCCCTCTTCTGAAAAAAAAAAATCTCTTCACACTCTTGGTTTTATTATTAAAAGTACTTTAAACTCCATTTCCTTAAAATCACTCACTTTGTAAGGCCACATGGGAGGTTTGACATGTTATGTCTGTGAAGATTAGAGCTAGAGTTGATATATAAGAAGGCCCCTCAGAAATTCAGCCATCTGATTTCTCACTAAAGAGATATCTCCTTAATCAAACTCATCCCTTTTATTAAAAGCTATACTTTCCAAAATGAAATCATTCCCTAAGCCAAGAATGTTCCCTGCCAATGATTCTATTGGAGTTGAAATACTATTTCCTATACTGTAATCCAGAAAGAAATATGTCCAAATAATAATTCATAATAGAATATCAATGTGATTTTTATCAAAGAAGGTATAACACAAAACTGTAACAAATTTAAATTTATTAGACAATTTAAATCAAATTGATTAGCATTTGGATATAATCAGTCATGGGCATGAAATGGTTTTTAATCAGGTAATGACTTCATTAAACATGGTTAATCACACACCACCTTGAACTCATTTTCTAAACATAGAATTAATTATTCAAATTATAGCAATTAAAACACACCAGTCAATGGCTGGATTCATTTTTGAAACTACCTAGGCAAGCTTGCCAAAAAATCTACTCATCATTTGCAGGAGTTGGAGTGTGTATTGAATATCTAATTAAAGAAAATAGACTTTGAATCAAACAGTGCTATAGGAACAAAATATGGATAATGTTGTGTTGTTATTTCTTAGCCAAATCACATAATAGACTTAGAGACTTAAACAGGGCTTAGAGGATACACTTGACTCTTGAAAAAAGTGGCTCACTTAGCTCTTATACGTAATTTATCATTTACTTTTAAACTATGGTATTATTGTTTTTTTAATATACAGTACTCAATTCAGATAAAGTAAAAATATATTTTCTTTACTGCCCACAAAATCAGCATATAAGTATAGAATACCTACTCAATGCATAGGTACAGCAGGTAAACAAAAGAAGTACAATCTACCTGAGTGATTTTAAATCCAGTTTTGGATGCTAGATATAAAATGAGGAAAGCTACAGATTATATGTACTTAAATTAGTCAATTAAGGAGGCTTTTGGGCTTTCTGTTTTGAGGCATACACTTGGCAAGCATATAATTTTTTTTTTGCAGCTCAACTGGAGAAATTAAATTAGATTCTGTTTTATTTGACTCTACATAGTCATTCTTGACCACTTTGGCACTGAGTAGAATAGTTTATTTTCCTGAGTATGCTCATTTATGTATTCATTGAGAAATGATTTTTTATGGCCAATAAACATTTAGGAGATGAAATGGAGCATATTGCCTTAAATGTATCCTGTATCTCAAAGTTTTAGTCATAGCAGTTTAAGAATAAAAATTATTTTGTGTAATATTTGGTTTTTCAAAATTTGGTATACCATTTAATTATCCTACAATGTTCCAATTGCTAATGGGTATTATAATAATATACATCTATAATTGTAACAAAAAATTCCAACGTTAATTTTAAGGAGTTGGCAGACCTATAGATGTCTCAATGTACATCAGTTATATTTGCCCACCCATTGAAACCCACTGTATAAAGATTACATGTGAAAAGAATTCTCACAAATTCACAGAATGAAGTGGGTTTTTTTGTATAATTCTTAACAATCTTCCTTTCATTATAGCAATCTTTTCCTTGTTAAAATGACCAAATCAGCAGGCAAAAAAAAAAAAAAAAATGATCATATTTACCTCTGTGGAAGTGGTAACTCTTAGTAACATAATGTAAATGTGACAATAAGATACATAACTCATTTCCAAGAAACATCTAATTTTCACATATTAGTTGTAATTTAGAAAATAGAGTGGAAACATCAATGTGTCCTCATCACATAATGTTCTTTTATGGACATGAGCAGTTCTCACAACAGTTTTCAAAATAAACAGCTGTCACTAAAGAAAATAGGCAGTGATAATAATAATAATTTCAACTTCATTCCATTTTTACTTTATAGTGCAACATCAGGTATGAATTTTTCTGGAAATTAATATGCTCCCCATGTCATTCTGAACCTGTACTTACAGCATATTAAAGTAAACTCATTGACTTAGTAATTTGGTGCCTCATTACCATAAATATATTTAACAAGACTGAATAATTTTATTGGAATTTTCCAGAAATTATATCATTATAATATAACTCAATAAGAGGAAACATGAAAAAAAATGTTCCAATATCTTGCCCATGTACAACCATATTGTAGTAAAGGTTAGCTGACATATGGTGATATTTTTTCTTTGAAGCCAGAATATAATGACAAATAGTAGCTAAAACAAGCAATACACATTTGAAATACCACCCTGAAAATTAATGAATTTTCATATACATATTTGTCACATGTAATAAAAATGCACTTTATTATGTATACACAGAATACTGTTTAGCTGCACAATTACTATCAGGATTTGAGTGTTTTTTGGTGCCTTACCCTGGTCTCAGTCCTGCAGAACCCTGTAAAGTATTTCCTGTGGCAGATTTTACTAAAGGTTTGGAACTATCAAGGCATGGCTGGAGACTGGAATTATGCTATATCCCTGCTCGTAAAACATATTCCTCAGATGCAGGGGGTTGAGTTAATCATACCCCTCAGTGCAAATTGTATTATATTATCATTGATTTATGAAAGGCCCATGTTAAGGATAGAATTCTGTTCCCTTGAAATTCATATGTTGAAGTCTTAATCCACAATGTCACTCTATTTGGAGATGGAGCCTTTAGGAAAATAATTAAAGTTAAATGAGGGCATAATGGTGGAGCCCTAATCTATAAAATTGGTGTCATGCCATGCGGTGTAAGAATGAAAGGAGACACCAGAGACACGCCCCCCCCCCCCCCCCATCTCTCCAAAGGAGAAAAGCAGAAAGACCATGTGAGCTCACAATGAGAAAATGGCTGTTTATAGGCCAAGATAGTTACCATCAGAAACTGAATTTGTTGGCATCTTGATCATGGGCATCTAGCCTCCAGAGCTGTGAGAAAATAAATGTTCAGTGGTCAAGCCACCTAGTCTGTGGTAGTTTGTTATGGCAGCCCCAGCAGATTAATACAGCCACTGTCTTATGTTTTGGACTTATTTCAAGTTTAATTATTCATTTCTCATACCTTTGTCTCCCTAAACCATTCCCTGTCCCCTCATCTTCTAAGTAATCGTCTTTATGTGTTACATATATCCTTTATTTTATTTTATTTTATTATAAACTCATTACATATACTTTTTGCATGAATATATTATAATTTCACAGAAATGGTGTGATTTTTATAGCTCATTATGCATGACTTACTTTTCACTTGGCATCCTGTTGTTAAGACCTACCCATGTGGCTATGTGTAAATACTTCTAATTGCCACATACTATTCCAAAGTCTGCTTCCAACATGCTGAATCTAGCCATCTTCCAGGGGCAGCCTGTAAGTCACTGCTGCATAAGCATGCAAATAATCAGTTGCTGTTGTTTACTTTGGCCCCAAGCTTCCTTTCTTTGTTTTGGCCCCTTCCTTCCTTCCTTCCTTCCTTCCTTCCTTCCTTCCTTCCTTCCTTCCTTCCTTCCTTCCTTCCTTCCTTCCTTCCTTCCTTTCTTTCTTTCTAATCTACCTGAGACCCTTTCCTTATGTCTCAATGTTGCAGGAGAAATTAGTGGGTCCAATTTCCCTGACATTAGTGGGAGTGGGGTGGCTCTTGGGATATCTTCAAAAAATGAACTTTCTAAGACACCTATGGGAGAGTGACGGTTTTTATTGGTGTGGAATTATATTTCTTGGGTTGCAAAGTCCCTTGCCCTTTAACCGGGTCCCGAAAAAGGTACAAGTGGGATCCAGCAGAGCCAAAAGCAGGGCCAGGGTCCAGAATCTCTGTTCCATGTTAATTAGCCTGATGCTGAACTGCCGGGTCCAGTCCAGCATCAGGCTAATGGAAGTCCATTAGTCCGTTGTGTTGGTCCGACATGGCCGTAAACCACATGGGCGGATGCAGGAGAGCACACCCCCTGCAACAGGGGTCAGGCAGAGCAGCAAGAGAGAGAGCCAAGAGAGAGCACACCTTTGCTCAGGAGTTTAAATGTTCAGGTTTCAGCCCCTTGCAGTGGCCACATCTATTCTGGACACTGACCTGTTCCCACGTGTGACTGACAAGTAAGCACCTTCCCAAGTCACCCAGACCTTACTGGGACCTTCTGTTGTCCGGTCCCTTTCCCCAGGGATCTGCAGGGAAGAGACTTGGAGAATGTTAAATTGCAGCTTCCTGGAAAAGCTGTATTTATGGTATGTCTATTTGCTCCTTTCCTGTTAAATAATAACCAGATTATTACAATGGTATCATTAATTATATCTTTTCTTTTCTTTTTTCTTTTAAATATATTTTATTGATTTTTTACAGAGAGGAAAGGAGAGGGATAGAGAGTTAGAAACATCGATGAGAGAGAGACATCGATCAGCTGCCTCCTGCACACTGCCTACTGGGGATGTGCCCGCAACCAAGGTACATGCCCTTGACCGGAATCGAACCCGGGACCCTTCAGTCCGCAGGCCGATGCTCTATCCACTGAGCCAAACTGGTTTTGGCAATTATATCTTTTCTTACTTCTTATTCATAAACCCCTTTTTGAAAAACCCTCTATGAAAATATGTAACTGCAAGATAAATTCAGTCATACTAGTATTTACTATGTTCTTAGCCATCTGCATCGTGCCTCAGGGCTTTGCCTTTAATGTTAAAGGAGTTGATCAATGTAGAAATTAGACTTTTCCTTAAAAAATTTCAGATAACAGTGGCTTAAAGTGGCATTTTTCTCTGTATTTAAATAATAAGATTTAAATTACTAAAATTTAATTTAAATTGACATAAAGCCCTAGCCAGTTTGGCTCAGTGGTTAGAGTGCCAGCACACAGAATGAAGGGGCCTGGGTTTGATTCTGGTTGCAGGCTCCACTCCCAGCTCTGGTCGGGGGGCATGCAGGAGACAACCAATGGGTGTGTCTCTCTCACATCGATGTTTCTCTCTCTGTGTCTCTCCCCTTCCCTTCTACTCTCTCTAAAAATCAATACAAAAAATATCCTTGGGTGAGGATGAACAAAAAAAAAAAAAATTAAAATTGAAGTAAAAATGTTTACTAGTATAGCATGATTAGGAATACATTCTGTTTTTACTTTTATCTCTTCCCACATATCCCCTCTCCCCATGCCTAATTTTAACTGAATCCCACTGTGGAATAAAAAAGGCATTTTTTGAGTCCTGGTTTATGTTGCAATGAAATCAGGTGTGTCATTTTATGTAGGCATTTGCGAATTTCAGGCTCCACCTTCAATTAAAGGAACTCAAGGAGAGGCTCTTTTCTCCTAACAGTCCAAAGCACAGGACTCCAGTCATTTGGATTTTCTCCTATACATCACTTGCCATTGCACATTATCTCTCAGCAACAGCTGGTGACACACAGACAGGGCGCCTCTAGGAAAGCTCTCTCCACCCTCCCTTCCATCTGTTTCAGTCCATTTACCTTGGAAAGAAAACACTGTTTTAGCTGGTCGGCTTGCAACATCTCTTCCACAATGTACTTTAAATCCCTTCAGTTAAGGGATGCAGATTTGCATTTTGAGGCTAGCTTTGCTTTAAGATCTAATCAAAGTTGAAGATTTTCATAACCTGATGATCAAAGGGAAATTTTTTATAGCCAGAACAGAAAATTATAGGATGCCTGTGTTATCAAAAGAAAGTAAGACTAATATGTAAGTATGTTTGAAAACAAAATATACTGATTGTGTTTTTGGTTCAATTTAAACCAGTTTCCGTTTTCACTAGAGAACAGCAAGAATGTGCAGTCCTTATAAGGGCTTCCAGATCTGTCTCCAGACTACTGCTCTTGACTGGAAGTGAGTGGACACGGATGAGAAGAAAAGCACATCTTCTTTTGATGTTTCTTCACACCTTTATTCATGGTCTCAATGTCCAGACCATCTATATGTATAAAAACCTAAGCAACCAAATGACTGGTCGACTGGTTGCTATGACAATGCACTGACCACCAGGGGGCAGGCGCTCAAGGCAGGAGCTGCTGCCTCTCAGTCAGTGTGCTCCCACAGCCAGCCTCCTGCGCCAGCCAACGTCCTGCGGTCCCTCCCCCGGCTGGCCAGCCCTGATCGGCCCTTACCCATGTACCAATTCGTGCATCGGGCCTCTAGTGATTATAATAAGATTTATTCTTTTCTTTTTCTCTCTTTCTTTAAAAAAAGTATTGTAACCTTTTTGTGTTTGATGAGAACACAAGCTTTAGAATCAAACTGCCAAGGTCTAAAGCAAGGCGGGTTTTGTTTTGTTTTGTTTTTAACATGTCCTGACTCTCAGTTTCTTTATCTAAAAAGTGAGGCTGCCCAACTGGCATGGCTCAGTGGTTGAGCGTTGACCTATGAACCAGGAAGTCATGATTCGATTCCTGGTCAGGGAACATGCCGGATTGGGGGCTTGATCCCCAGTGTGGTGCATGCAGGAGGCAGCCGATCAATGGTTCTCTCTCATTATTGATGTTTCTATCTCTCTCTCCCTCTCCTTTCCTCTCCCTAAAATCAATAAAAATATATTTTTAAAAAGTTTTTTTAAAAAGTGAGGACCCTATTCTATAGAGTTGTTATAAGGATTAAATATGTTTTATTTAAAGTGTTTAGCACAGTGCCTATCCCACTGAGAGGGGACAAATGCAAATAATGTAAGTATTGCAGAAACAATGAGATGCTCTTTTCTCCGGGTTACTGTGATTCTTATTTTCAAAAATGAATAACTTACTTTGTTTTTAAAATTAATCTCATTGTTTTTTTGGTTTGAGGAAATGAAAATAATAAAATCTTATTCCTAATGTTGATGTTTTAAGAATTATACTGTTTCCTCCTAAATTCATTATTACTATAAAGCTAATTTTATTCAGCAAAACATAAAACCAGTGTTTATATTGATGTTTTCTAGTGCACTGATTTTTTTGTTTGTTTCTGATTTAGTGGCATTTTTAATTTTTGAACAGATTTTTTTTGTAGCATATGCATACTTTTTGTATATTCTCAAGTGAACACTTGCATCTTTGGGGTGGAAACATAGAAAATATATGCAAAATTAATTGCTCCATTCAGTTGTATCTAAGTTTAGATATTACTTTTTCTCATTAAGCAATAAAACATGTGAATAATAAGCTAGGTTATAAAATGTATTTATTCATTTTCCACTTTTAAGCAATAAAGATGGGTTTACCATTGTTTGTCACAGACCATGGTAAGAAATTTTATTTTGCTCCAGATTTTGTTACTCTGAGTAACACAGTGTCAAATCACCACGTGGAAGTCTGATATAGATCTCAAAATTAATTGCCAGAAATGAAATTATTCCTGACTCTTAGTAATGGCACTAGCATTCAGCCATTTGCTTAAGTAAAACAAACAAAATACTGTCCCTTCAAACTTCACATCCAACCCCTCAATAAATCTTATAGGCAGTATATTAAAAATACATTAAAATTCAAATTACTAGTCACCATCCCCATATTCATAAGCCATAATTATCTTTTAAATTGTCTACTGAAATGGTATATTATATTAATCTAAATGGGTTAGTTTTATTTATTTAATTGTTTATTTGTTTTGAGGAAGTAGAAAATGCATAATCTTTATTGTCTTAAAAGACAGATAATAAATGAGCCCATTGTAATTTTTAACCCACTGAAACAATACAAAAATATATAGATAAAATGACAAAGTCCTTTTTCTTATCTTGCCCACTCCTTTATCCATTTAGAGAAACTCTAGTTAAATGTTTAATGTATATCCTTTAAGTCTTTTTTTCCCCTACGCAATTATACCTGTGGTTCTTAACGAGGGTGATTCTGCCCTCCAAGGCACATTTGACAATATTTGAAGGCAATTTTGCTTGTCAGGACTTTAGGCTTTTGTTACTAGCATGACTTAAGGTATGCTGCTAAACTTCTGCAATGCACAGAACAACCCCCACAACAAATAGTTATTTGGAACAAAATGGGAATAGTTAATATTTTCACTATGCTATGCCTGTGTGTGCGGATTTATTTGCTTTTGTCCTACTTGCAGTTCATTGATCTTCTAGGATATATAGAATAATAATTTTCATGAAAATTGGGAAGACTTCATCCATTATTTCTTTGAACATTTTTCCTGCAACAGAAAATATGGTAATAAAGGATAATTAATGATAAAGATAAAAACAGAAGCAGAAGTCAATTCATAGTTTCTTAAAGGAGGTAGATTGGTGAACAAAGGTAGATTGGTGAATAAATTTGTACAAATAAGTTCGCATCCTAGTAGTGTTGCCGTTGAAAATAGGGCTAGTCCACGGAGTCGTGAGAAAGGCATGTCAGGGACCTAGACATGGGTGGTGAGGTGTAGGGGTAAGATTTATTGAAGCTATAGCTAACACATAGGACTGTCCCCAGGGGCCCAGTATCTCATTTATGACCAGAGGGCTCAGCTGTGTCCCTCTATTGAAGAAATCCTGGGCCTGGTGAGCATAAGGGTCAAGATCCAGAGCTGAAACCCATCATCCTGGGCCCCAGTAGTCCAGTCTCTGCTCTGGCTGTGCTCCAGCAAACACTGCTGCCCGCCCCGGGCCTGCTCTTGGAGCCGCACTTGGAGCTGGGCGGCCAGCAGGGCCCCATGGCTGCTCCTAAGGAGTGTGAAATAACCGGCAAATGTGCGCTACCCAGAGGGGCCTTTGTTAAGCGTTGATTATATTTTCTCAGGCTTGGAAAGGAATAAGCTTTCTTTCAAACTAACCAATCTCTTTCCCACTCTTTCACAGGTGTGTGCTGGGTCCTTCCATTATCCAATCTTATCATTTCCCCAGGTTTTCCAGGCGAGACTGGCCCTTTATGTCTCAGTTTTGGCTACTACTGTGCATGCCTCAAAGTAGAAGGATTCTCCCCCCACCCTCGCCGCACCATCTTGATTTCTACCATGCATGCACCCAGCAGAGGAATTTCTCCTTTATTGGTTATTACCCACTTCCCTGCCCCAATAGTTCAGGCAAATGGACCAGTTATACCTTGGAGAGATTGTTGGAACGCCAGTCCTGCTTCAGGGGCTGAGGTTGAGGGGAGGAGGGATGGGATGTAGGGGTATTATTCCCCTAGGTGGAAATTTGGCTATCCCTTGGGGTGTCTGAAACTGTAACTTCCTGATTCAATCGGGCCCAGCCAGTCTAGCTCCCTTCTCTTTTGTTAACTCCTAGCTGTGCTAATAGTAGCAAAGTAAAATAAGCCAGTTATTGAATAACTAGGATTAGTCAAAACAAATAACATAAGAAATTTATCACAATGCTAATGTGTTTGTTTTTTTATATTCTGAAGTTATAGAAAAAAAGTGCTTATTTTAAAAGGAGCTAAAAGTGAAAAACATATCCAGCTACTAGGTAACTATATTATCCTCCCCTCAACCAGATAAAAAATTTCAGAAGATACAAATTAAGAAAAGAATTTTTAAAAATTAATCACAAATTTAATGGGCAAGAATATGAAAATTAGAAAGGTGTTATTTTTTAATGACTAAAAGTACTAAAAAGGCCGTTTTCTCCCTTTTTTAGCTTTTAGTAGATAATGTGACTATGATCAGATGAAGAAAATAATTTTTTCAAATCTTCTAAAGAGTGAAATTATAAAGGATTAAAAGATTATATTTAAATATAATGATATGATAATTCTTTAGTACCTAGTGTTAGCTTTTTAATTTAATTCACTTGAACAAACAACTATTAAACTTCTAATATGCTTCAGGAACTATTAAAGGGACTGAGAAAAAGAGAAAGAAGATTAAGATCCCTCACTCAGGGAGCTCACAGTTTATGATACGGATTAAAAGACTAAATCTGTCATAATAAAATGTTAAAAGTTGGGCTAGGAAGCAATGGAAAACCCTCCCTTGCCATGCATGTTTTTTATTTCCAAGGGATTTACAATCCTATATAATAAAAGGTTGATATGCAAATCGACAGAACGGCAGAACGATCGGTAGCTATGATGTGCACAGACCACCAGGCGGCAGACGCTAATGCAGGAGCTGCCCCTTGGTGGTCAGTGCACTCCCACAAGGGGAGCAATGCTCAGCCAGAAGCCGGACTCATGGCTGACGAGCACAGTGGCAGTGGGGGGAGCCTCTCCTGCCTCCGCAGCAGCGCTAAGGGTGTTTGGCTTAGGCTGGCTCTCCATCAGTAGGACATTCCCCTAGGGCTCCCAGACTGCAAGAGGGCGAGGCCAGGCTGAGGGACCCCCCCGCTCCCCCGCCCCGGCCTCAGTGCATGGTTTCATGCACCAGGCCTCTAGTTTAAAATAAAGAATCTAAATCATTGATTTATAACCTGCCATGGAGTAATTTCCACTGAGAAGGCATTGGATTAAGAGTCTTTGGAAAATACTGAACTTAAGAGTGTTTACTTGTTCAACCTGAGTATCTCATGTATTTACTCAAACTCAAAATATCCGAACTGAATATATATTCTCAAATGTGTCCCTCCTCCTGTTTTCTCATCTCACTGTCAATTAAAAGGCATCATTATTCACCTAGTCATTCAAATTAGAAGGCTGAAGATCTTTCTAACTTCTTTTTTTTTCTCAATTCCCTATTGACAAGTCCTATCCATCTCTTATTTCCATCATATCTTGTGTTGCCTCCTTGCAATCATCATTTCCCTGAGCCTCCAGCCTCTCCTCCATTCCACCTATCCCTCATACTTTCAGGAAGTAAAACGATCATTCTAACATGCAAACCAAGTTACATTATGTGTTCTGTAGCTCACAGTGTCCCACACAATAAATGTGAAATTCCTTAATATGGTTTCTGCTTCTTGATCAGTTTTTTTTTAATTTCTTTATTGATTAAGGTATCACATATTTGTGCTCATCCCCCCCATTCCCCTCCCGAACCCTTCCCCACGCATGCCCCCACCCCCCTGTTGTCCGTGACCACTGGTTAGGCTTATATGCATGCATGCAAGTACTTTGGTTGATTTCTCCCCCTTACCGCCACCCTCCCCTACCTTCCCTGAAGTTTGGCAGTTTGATCGATACTTCCCTGTCTCCGGGTCTGTTTTTGTTCATCAGTTTATGTTGTTCATTATTTCCCCTAGATGAGTGAGATCATGTGATACTAGAAATACACTTATAAGAACCAAAAATGGGACAAGCAATAACGGTTATGCTGAGAGGCAAATGAATCAGTCTGTAGTGAGTTTCTTTCTGGGCCAACAGTTCTTTTGAGTCCCAATTTCAATGTCAAACAGTTCCTTATGTGTACATGTCAGCAATGATATCTGGATGGTGGACAAATGGTGGTAATGCAGGTCTGACCCTCTCTGCTTTGGTCCTGGGCAACCTGCAGTGACGCACAGCTGCTGACTGCTAGTATGGCAAGGCGTCGTCAGCGTCTTCCATCTCCGGACTGTTTCTCTTCTGTCTTCATGGCTGGAGCAATTACTCTCTGTTGCAGGAATCCACATGGTCTTGGAGTTGTTTTCTGAAAATATACAAACATATTCTCAACCAAAAGTTAATAAAGGAATCTTTTCTATAAATTTGACTTGGGATCCTTTTTCATTTTTTGCCCAAACGATTTTTCCTTTGGCTTGTTTTGATACCATGTGTGTTTTTCATGGGTGTCTTGCTGTTAGCATTACAAATGAAAGTTAATTTTCTAAAGTAATAATTTTCTAGATGTAATTTACTAAGATCAAGTGTTCTTGACCAGTTTTCAAAATTTTTTGCCACATCATGGAACAAATTACTGGTAGTTTTAATATTGTAATTAACTAGTTATTAATAACAGGCACGGAGCAAAGGGAAGGCCAGATATTATACATTGAGTGGCCAGATTATTATGATCTCTGAATGCATACTAACCTGGCCATTCAATGTGTGTGTGTGTGTGTGTGTGTGTGTGTGCATGTATTAGAGGCCTGGTGCATGAATTCGTGCATGGGTGGGGTCCAGCCAGCCTGGCCAGGGGGAGGGGACATGGGCAGTTGGCTGGCCTGCCTGCTGGTTGAACTCCTGGTCGAGGGGAAAATTTGCGTATTAGCCTTTTATTATATAGAATATGCACTGAGTGGCCAGATTATTATGCGTTCAGAGATCATAATAATCTGGCCACTCAATGTAGGCATGTCACTAGGGCTGCTTCCCCAGGAAGCTACAATTTTACACTCCCCATGGATCCAACAAAGGGGAGATAAACACATGCCCAGTAAACTTGGGGTGACAAACAGAAGGTGCTTGTTGTCAGTCACACCTGAAGTAAAGGTCATTGGCCAGAATGGGTGTGGCCAATGAGCTTTTGCAAGGTCGCAAACTTTGGGATATTTAATCCCCTGAACAAAGGAGTTTACTTTCTTGGTTCCTCTTGTGTTCTTGGGACTTTTGGGACTTGTGTGATTCTGGTCTTGGGTGACTCTCTTTTGTTCACCCACATGGCCCACACCATGTGGACCCACACACACAATGGGCTAATGAACTGCAGCCAGCATGATATTTAATTGGACTCAGATCCAACATGGAAAGGAAACTCTGGTTATTGGCTTTGCTTCTAGTTTTACTGAAACCCCAGCCATACTCCTTCTATGACTGAACTAAGGAAAATGGAACTTTGAAAAGCCAGGAATTTAACTCCAAGCAAATAAAAATCACTCACTCTCCAGTGTGAGCCTCAGGAAATTCTTTTTCTCAAGATATCATAAGGACTCCAGCCCCAGCACCCAATGAGGAAAAGGACCTCCCACTTTGTCTGATAACAGTTTTGCATAAAGTGAGAATAAAACAAAGAAAACAAACAAACAAACAAAAATCCCTGCACTCATGGAGTTTACATCCAAGTGGGAGGGAGGAAGATGAAAAATAAAAAGTAATAATAGCAATAGTTGTTGTGGAGAACATAGAGCAAGTGTAGGGTAATTGGAGTTGAGTTTTGGGAGAGTGTACAAATTTATATAGTGTGGTCAGGGGAGGTGTTGAGGTGATATTTGTACAAGAACTTGAAATACATGCAAATTGTAACTTGCACAATTTCTTTTAAGTTACACTATTTTTCCAAGTCCTTCTCACTTCCTAACATGTATATAAACTACTTATTTATTATGACTATTTCCCCCATAACTACACAAAATTTTTTATAAAATATGCATATTTGCCTTGTTCATTGACTTTTAGTTCTAGGAATAATATCTCTCACATACTAGTGTCTCAATATATATTTAATGACTATATGTATTGCATTGAATTAAATTTCAGCCACATTTGAAGAAAGTATTAAGTTAAAACAGATTTCAGCAACCCTCAGACTCATATATCATAAAATAAAATAAAAGTTTGCCATTCAATCCCTTTGTGACAAAATTCAAACAGATTCTTGGCTCCATATATCAAGAGACTCACAAGTTAACACCAGTGTATAAAGCCTGAAGCAACAGCAGCTGGAACAACATATGCAATGTTGCTCCCTGCCGGTTCAGAAGGATAGACAAAATACAGAAACAGAAATAAGGGCAACAAAGATTATACAAATATCCTGGCAGCATTATTTACTTCAGTTTATAGTTAACACTTATATCGTGGATCATTCTGAATATCCAAGGTCTGAACATTTAATTTTCTAATATGAAACTAATTTGTTCTGATGTTGGAATAGAATTTCAAGACTGAATATCTGAAAAAAATGCAATCATATACCAAAAAAACTGAATATCTGAGTTCCATTTAAGTCTGCTCAGACATATTTCTGAAAAACCTTTCCCTCTTCTAGTGGTATTTCAAGCTATTATTTATTGATTGCTAATTACATGCTCGATGTATTTTTATATTTAATCATCATGAAATTCCTACAAGATAAATTTATTATCTCTCTGTTATGGTTGAGAAAACAAGAAGGAGAAAGGTTAAAAAGGTATCTCAAAATTACATAGTGAATGGTGTAGTACAGACCTGAAGCTGCATCTGCCAGCATTCAAAGTTCATGCTTTTAACTAATATTTTGTACTGCCTTAAATTTCACAAAGAATAGTTCTATATCAATACATATGTATTTTACAGAATTGTTTACTACTTAGTTTTTTAAACCAAAAAAATATTATTACATTTAAGAGGGCTCAAACTTGTATTATTGCTTTAAATCTATATTTTCAAGAAATTAAGAACAACTTAACTTCTTCATGTCAAATTTAAAGAAATTGTAAATTTAAATGTTTGGCTCTAGAATTTCTATTTATTTTTAACTTGTCTTTTATAAAAAATTGAATCACACAAAGTGTAAGAACTATAAATGGTAAAATTTTAAATTAAAAGAAAGAAAATAAAGTTACCAAACATAACAGCACTCAGAGATGAATACTGTTACTATTTGGTGGGAAATGCCTCGGGTACATTTATCATACACATATGAGATTATACTCATATAGTCATGGTCTTATAAATATCTGTATTTCTGGATTTTTTAATGAAATTTTTATTTGTTTAATTTCTTTTTATTTTGTCATATTCATACAAGCCTAAGTGTTAACAGGGAAACATTTAGAAACTAATATTTTATCTTTATTATTGAAAGTATTACAGATGTCCCCTTTTTTCACCCCATTTACCCCATCTACCCCGTACTCATCCCCCCTTCCTGCCAGGCCTTCACCACATTATTGTCTGTGTCCATGGGTTATGCATATATGCATATAAATTCTTTGGTTAATGTCTCTCCACTCACTCCTGGACCCTTGCCTTCTCTCTGAGATTTGTCAGTCTGTTCCATGAAACTAATCTCAAAGCGAATCCTGACCCTATTTTCCCCTGGATAAATGCCAGTCACTCTTCCAAACTTGTTCCTTTCCATATGAAGTAAAGAAGGCAAACAGGCTGCTCAGATTGGGCTCAATCCCTAAATCCCTAGCATTGGCTGCTACTGGATGTACCAAATGCTTGAATCCAACTTGGCATTCTGGAGATTTGCTCATGTCACTGATAATGTGTTGCATAACTGTTGATACAGTGGTCAATGTAAGGGTCAAAATGAAAAACATGTTTGACGTTTTCACAGCTGAGAACAAAATGAGCTTCTATGAGTATCTCTCATCCACACACAGAGACTGTGATAACTTGTCTACCTGCTATTTAGAGACAATGACATATTGATTGATCTACCTTATCAAGCCCTCTTAATGGCAAATTCAGACTGTCCTTTCAAGGAAAAAGTTTGCTTCTCTGTTTTTTAACCTAATTTAGAAGGCCTATTTTAATGAGTAAATCTGCATGAACAAGTCACATGTTTTCACCTTGTAATCTTTTGGATCAAGTTCTCTCTGTCCAATCCATATCTCATTTGTATGCTAATCCTACAAATTGAAAAAAAGGTGTTATTTTTGATGAAGACTGATATGCTGGTAAATGTTTAACAGTTGGTTTTCTAGGGAAAAATAACACTGGTGATAGTATTTACTAATTTCTGTGGAGTAAATACTTCCACAGTTGCATATTTCATGCTATAAAGTGACATCACTAAATGCAGAAATGGGAAGAAATACTCTTTTATACAGTATTTCCACCAATTAGAAACAACAGACATTTTCTACTAAAGTTACTACTCAATTTGCTTTATGATCAATTCTCTAATTCTTAGTTTTGAAAGAATAAAAAATCATCTAAACTTAACCTATCTGTGAAAAAAGGTGTTAAGTACTTTTGTACTGATTTTATTGCAGAAATAACATATTTTACAAGTGTCCATAATATGTGATATTACCTTTAAATAGTATTTTCTTTTCATATATTTACTATACTTTTATAAGAAATGGGGAAAAGAGGGTTTTTTGAACTGATGTGAGTCTTACAACTCCAAAAATTAATATTAAAATCATGATGAGTAATGAATGAGTAATTAAATTAATAACTAGTAAACATCATGGAAAAGAAATGATAATTTCGTTACTAAACTGTTAGTCATTGTGAGTCCCAATATTGTAATCATTTCCTAAAAAATTATGTGATACTTTATAAATGTAAATGCATTTTTAAAGATACAACTTTAATGATCTGCTTGATTTTCCACTGGAGTCATTTCTCTAACGTTAAGTAGTAAACAACTGCTGGATGTCAGACTGGACTGCCTTCTGGGAATCAAAGATGTTCTTTTTCAGAGAAACCACAGGATGCCTACTTGAAGGTTCAATTCAGTACACACGCTGAGGCCAACTCCGCTCAGTCAAGAGAAGCAAAGGTTTGCAGGCCAGAAGATCAGGGATTCGACACGATTCTCCTCTGTTCTCATGTTTGAGTTGCTATACTGGGACTTTTCTACCCTGACCCAACCCCTGCCATGTACCCCTGTTCCAGAAGTAGTCCCTGTCTTCTCTCCAGTCTGAGTTTGTCCTGATTTTCAGTTGGTACCTTTATTATTTTAGTCCTGATTTTTCTCCCCACCACTTATAAGGCCGCACTTATATCAATAGCTTGATGATGATCCAATCTTCTTTCTATCCATTCACTTGCTATTATTTCGTATCTTCCATGCCAGACACTCTCCTACACACTAATTAATATTAGTGAGTAAAATAAACCATAATATATTTGCCAATCTCAAGTCAGGATTATTCCATTAGCAGCCAAGATTGGATATACTAATGGTTATTACTGTTGATTAACTAATAGCAGTTGCATTAGTTAGCAGTTGCATCATCATACATAGCAGTTGCACCATCATACATACACACACACACACACACACACACACTAACTAACTAGGAAACCCCAACACTACCATTTCCATGTTCAGTTAGTTCTTGAACAGGTTAGGTTCACCTATACAAGAATGTGAATAGGCTAATTAATTAATTACATATTTTCTAAACTTGAATTCAGCCTTTCATTTTATTAAGCCCTAATATATTAAAATAATAAATTTTGGTAGTCATTTTGGCAATGGAATTAGCAGTAGCATATACTTTAGAATTTTTACCACTAAATATATTTGGTTACATTAAGACAATGAATTCCTTATGCAAAAATATCTAAGATCACCCTAACTGGTTTGGCTCAGTGGATAGAGCATTGGCCTATGGACTGAAAGGTCCCAGGTTTGATTCCAGTCAAGGGCATGTACCTTGGTTGCGGGCACATCCCTAGAAGGAGGTGTGCAGGAGGCAGCTGATCGATATTTCTCTCTCATCGATGTTTCTAACTCTCTATCCCTCTCCTTTCCTCTCTCTAAAAAAATCAATAAAATATATTTTTTAAAAAATAAAAAAAAAGATTTAAGATCTACTAGCTTATATAAACAAATTATGTCTATTATAATCTCTGTAGCTGAATATGTATATTTGAGATCAGGGATCAGCCAACAGGTCAAACTCATGTGTCAAATATTATCCCTGGAATGCTTTGGCATGAACTTTGAGAAAAATATCATTTTAATCCTATATAATAAAAGCCTAATATGCAAATTGACCAAACAGTGGAACAACTGGTCGCTATGATGTGCACTGACCACCAGGGGGCAGACGCTCAATGCAGGATCTGCTTCCAGCCCACAGGCCCCAGGCCAGCCAAGGCAGGTGCCAGTGGGGCCCCCAATTGCCCTGCCAGTCACCCCGCAGAGGGAGGCAACCAGCAGCGGTGGGGGGGGGGGCAGGGCTGGCAAGTGGGCAGCACCAGGCCGGCCAAGGCGGGTGCCAGCGGGGAGGCCCCGATTGCCCTGCCAGTTGCCCCACAGATTGCCGGCCAGGCCTAGGGACCCTACCCATGCATTAATTTCGTGCACTGAGCCTCTAATATTTTTATAAGGTTGTAAAAGAAATTAAAGAAGAATATGTGATTGAGAACAAAAATGGCCTGCAAAATCTAAAATGTTTACTATCTAACTCTTTAAAGACAAAGTGTGCTAATTTCAGATGGAGACTTTGAATCAAGATTCTTACTCAATAATTCAGGTATCTGTGTATTTAAATGCTAATAGGCTGTTATTAAAATCCAAGTTAGAAAACTTAGTGGCTAGAAGTTTACAAATATAAATTTATAGAGGTTGTCTTCCCTACTGATACTTTTAATATATAAAAGTTCTCACTCTGACACCTGTATATTTTTGTATCTAGCTAAACTGAAGACTTATGGATATATTGATTTCAGAGAGGAAGAGAGGAGAGAGAAATAGAAACATCAATGATGAAAGAGAATCATTGATCGGCTGCCACCTTCACATTGCCTACTGGGGATCGAGCCTGTAATCCGGGCATGTGCCCCTGACCGGAATCAAACCCGGGACCCTTCAGCCTGCAGGCTGATGCTCTATCCACTGAGCCAAACCAGCTAGGGAAAGACTTATGGACTTTTAAAGAAAATAACATAGCCGCTGAATTATTGAGGATTTTAAAAAATTCATTTTTTCTTGGAAAATTTTAACATGATAATTCAATCCAATGAGAGCCCATTCATACCATGTCATTCCTTTCATCTTCGTTTATACAATATTGATACCTTAACTGTTTTAATGAATTTTTCATTTATTTATTTCTGTGCTCACAGAATGTGGCAAAGGACCTAAGAATCATTAATAATGGAAAGGACTCCCTTGCTTTTGTTGGGCTTCCTACATCAACATGGCAAAGCATAATAAACATATGGATCTCACCAAAGGCATTTAAATCCAACCTACTCAGTTTTCTGACACAGCACAAGTAGTAGAGAATTCCAAAATTCTAAAAACATGTTTGCTTGAAATTATTAAAACACACATCTTCACATTCATTACAAACATGCCTAGCCACTATCAATTATTGTTACAAGAATTCCAGGAGAATTGATACATTTAATAGTTTCTGTTACATGGGTATATGTAAGTTACTACAACTGAAAAGTAATTCATATAAGATTTCCTTGTAATCATATTCATGACATTTCCATTAATAGTATTTAGTTCTTTGGTTTTTGTTATTTATTTTGTTTTTGCTACATGTCAAAGACTGAAAAGTATTGAGGAGGGAAACAAAATTGAGAAATTTTATTAATGTTTGTTCTCATTTTTTATGTACTGTTGAATTGGAAAAATTTGACATTATTTGACTTATGTAAAAATGCTATTCTGTGTTCATAGATACATAATTTAAGACCTACCACCTTGATTTGTCACAAAGTCCTCCTACACTGAAATATATTCCAATTTTTGAAACATGTCTGTAGACTCTAAATTCTAATTTTCAAATTGCATTCTGCTTAGTGGAAAATATATTTGCTAAATATTAGAAACACTGTTTGACATGCTATTTTTTCTCTGTGGCATTTAACCTCTCATTCCTGAGGAAGAAAACTCTGAAAGTGTATAGGTTGAGTTCACACCATCAGCCTGATCCCAAGTGTGGGTAGATCTGCCATGTTGCTCTAGGATTTCATTTCTAAACAGATCCTCATCTCAAAGGAAACATGCACTTTCTCTTCATTCTATAAATCTTTTTACAATTTTTCTCCTTACTTCTAACTGATAATAAAAGTATCTCAACTCTATTTCAAAAGTGTCTCTTGAATCCCACTAAATTTTCCCATCCCTACAACCTCAGTTCACATCTTATGAATTGTCATATTGACTATTACCATATCTCCCTATATCACCTCTTTTCCTCAAGTTTCCAAACCCTCATTCCTTTCTTCAGTGAGTACAGAAAGCAGAAAGTCAAGGATTAGTTCATGGAAGACCTTGTATTGTTCTTGAATTATTCTTTAGGTGACGGAGAACATTTTACAAAGGCCAATTGTCTGTGTCATGTTGCTGTTCCTGTCATAGGTAACACAGTAGTCCTCTTTTCTTCATGGTTCCACTTTCCTCAGTCTCAGTTACCCACAGTCAACCACAGTCTGAGAGCATTAAATGAAAAATGTCAGAAATAAACAATTTATAAGTTTTAAATTGTGTGCTGTTGAAATCTGATGGAATTTCATGATGTTCCTCTCCATCTTATCCTGCGTATCCAGACTATATACACTACCCATCTGTTAGCCGTTTAGTTGCTGCCCGGGTTACTAGACAGAATATCACAGTGCTTGTGTTCAAGTAACCCTTGCTGTGCTTAGTAAATAGTCCCTAAGTGTAGACGTAGTGGTCTCAAGAGTATTGATGCTAACGATTCTTATATACCAAGGAGAAGCCATAAGTGTTTCCTTCAAGTGAAAAGGTGAATACAATGCCATTAGATATCTTGAAGGAGAAGGAGAGATCACATTTACATAACTTTTATTATATCTACAGTGTATAGCTATAATTGTAAAACCTTAACAGTAATTAAATGTGGATATTAGCATCTGTGTTGAGGTATTAGGCACAGGAACAGAAATTAAAAGACTTGCTTACGGAATATTTCAATGCCCAGAAAAAATAATTGATCCTCTAGTTCAACAGAATAAAAAAATATATGGGCTTTGTTCTACTTAAAACTGGCATTCTAAATGGTTACTTAATAAGAAAATAACAACAGTTCTGTTCATGGTTTAGCAAAGTTATATTTGAGTTATACTTGGTTTTGAAGATTTGTAAATCTGTGCTTTTCCACCTTGCTTGTAGTTCACAGTTCAGTTAAAGACCTTGCTAAAACATCTGATGCTTTGCTGCACAGCCAAGGGCTGCATAATAAAATAATATATTAAAGTAAAATACTGTATTCGTATTTGGTAGAAACATGCAGTAGGAATGAAGAAAAGTTGAGAGCAGGTTGAAAGTAAAATAAATTAGGCAGCATGGATTTGAAAGAAACACTAACTTAAAAATAGTCACAGGTCCTGCTATGTTTATGTGCGAGGGGGAAGGTAACACCTCAGATTGGTTAGTTTTTCTCCATCCAAGACCTGTATTCAAAATGATAAAGAAAACAGAAAGTTGGAAAATGATTAAAACATATTATAGAGTAAAACTACAGGTTTCCAGGAAACAAAGAGTAAAGAGAATTACTGAATTACTTACAATAATAATTCTAACCACAATATAATATTAAATTGATTATTTATTTTCAGTGGGTTCAACTTTCCACTCCCCTAAAAAGAGCTCAAATTTTGAGGTCGAATAGACCATTGAGTGCATTCCCGTTGCAGAGAAATATAGATTTCTGCCCCGGATATTCCTCCCATAATTTCAAACTGCTTTGTTTTCGTGTTGCTTTATGTCCTCTACGCACATGAAAAAAAGGGAGATAATATTCCAAAGGTGATTTACTGGTTTGTTTTTAGCAGCAACTAATAAATTATGGGCTGTAAAACATTTGGAAGATACAAAATTTGGGGCTAATGTATAATCATAGGTGCTGCAGATACCAGATACCATGTTATACAGAAAGGACAACTGGAATGTTCCAGGTTTTCACAATTTAAATAGGCTAATGACACAGAGCAGGTATAATTCATTAAAAAAAAAGCAAAGATCTAAATTCTGCAAGCCAAAAAGGATGACATAAACATTGTAGGACTTCACTTATTATTAAAATTTATAAAAATTAAATAGCCAGTGCTTCAAGCTAAGAATGCCATGACACTATAAAAAAACGGATCACAAATTCATTATTTAGCTTATGTTAGACTATGAGGAGTATCAAGCTATAATTACATTAAAGAACATCTCATTTTAATTTTTCACCAGGATCTATGAGAACCAAATACTCACATCAAGAAGAAACAAGGTAATTGTCAGTTCTGGTTTTAGCTTCCTACATTTGCCTCGGTACAACCCCCTCAATGCTTTGAACTGACCTAGTTCCTGAGCCAATTCTGACTGCACCAAGAAATGTAGCAGTGCTACCACAGGGGCCCTATAACATCAAGTCGGGTTCTCACTTTACCATCTATGTTGTCTAGTTAACATCCCAGGCAGTCCCTCCCTTGATGGAGACTCCACTTTAGAAAATTCATCTTTATTGAGCATTTTATTCCATGTTAAAGTTTGTCCTTAAAGTTGAGTTAACCACATACCTCTCAGTTAATGTACTTAATCATCACTCATCACTATAAGTTAGTTTAGTATTTTTTCTTCCTTCGTCATCTCCTATTCTCAACATCTTCTCCATGTATTAAGGGGGGTTGTTTCTACATAATGCAAATAGGGAGGAGTTAATGAAATGTAGGAGTCTTTCCAAGGCATCTTTCTGTATTCCTATGCATTGTGATGAGAATTAATGGAAACTGCAACTCAGACAGGATTCTTAATGGTATAGAACCTTAATGAATGAAGTTTGGAGTCGTCGTACAAGTCAAGAAACCACAGTTGTCCAAGGTATTTTCTGAGGCCAAAGGACATATGAAATTGGTAGTGGAAAATGGGAATTATCAAGACCAGCTACAACCACATGATCAGCTGCAGTGAGCGGGCTATCAGTTACACCTATTTCTTCCTTATTTGTGTCTGTGCATATGTATGTGTATATGTGTGTGTGAATAAAAAGTGTTTATATAGATAAAAACATTTATATATCTGCATATTCTAATAGTTATTCTTTTTATCTTTTCACTCCTATTCCTTTATCATGCAGAAGATGTGTTGATGTGTTAATAGTGGTTAACCTTATATTTCAGTATTTAAATGAGAGGATATCAAAGTTAGGGAATATCAAAGGGGAAGTGTGACTTAGAATAATAAACATCAGCTCTAAATGAATAAAGTAAGACTTTGTGCATCCTTCAGGGGGAGTAGGCTAGCGTGCTTGGGGTTTTATGAAGGACAGTTGCATCGTTTAGAGTGAAACCTCTTATATTTATTTGTAAGTTAAAACCAGCTAAAATGATGTGTATGGATACGAAGCTGACAAGGTATAGATTGTGGTATGCTCTTCCCTGTGGCTTGGTTATGCTGGAAACTAACTCTTTAAGAAGCCCCTCCTCTGTATGTCTCTGAATTAAAATTGGCCAAAAGAGAAACTCATTGGAGACTTAGAATGCATGATGATAGCAGTGACCATAATCCTTGGAAGATGCATGTTAAGTTCAGATGTGATGACTAACAGATTCAGGGATGTGTGGTGAATTCCGTTTACCATCACTGTGATCTCCTCCATGCCCAGCTCTCTTTCATAAATGCTGGCCCTGCTGAACAACAGTGCCCCTAGGCTCACCACCCTGTGCTTGGCTGTGGATCCTCAGACACAGTGTTGCACAGAGACAAAGATTTCCATATAACTCTCCAGGAACTTGTGATCTTGCTTCAGCAACTGTGTGGCTTTGGTTTCTCCTATTGACTTGTTGGTGATATTCTGCCAAGACTTTTCCCCATGGACTCCAGATTCTTATATCCAAATTGTGGGCTAGACATTTCTGTTTGATGTGTATTGTATATCATAATATCAAAATGGGCAGTGTTCAATAAATACTCAATTACTGATCATACCACATAAAACTTGCTTTCCTATCGTCTTCACTATCTCTGTAAATGTTAGATTTATCCTTCCAGTGTATTAATGCAATCCTTGACTCCTTTTTCTACAGTCCACAGTTCAACAAATCCTTTTGCTAATTCCTTCAGAATATTTACAGAACTGTCCTGGTATCCACTTAACTACCCGATTTAGACCAATATCTTCTTTCACCTGAATTATTATAAATAACCTTCTCACTAGTCTTTCTACTTCTGTCTTTGATACCTAGTGTCTATTTTCAACTCAGTATTAAGAGTAATTATTTATTTTCAAGTATGTGTAAGCTTATAAGACTCTTGTGTTCAGAATTCTCTAACAGCTCCCTGCTTCAGAATAAAAGATAATATCCTTATGATTTCCTGTAACACCTCACATTACTGGCTTCAAAAGGAAAAGTGTCATACCCCAGACAGCATTAAAAAGTGTTCAAGGATATTTTTTTTATTTCAGAGTGATTCAATGGGCAATTATTGAGAAGGAAGAAGTGATATCTGATATCTTGAAATTCATGAGACAGTCTTGTATAACAAAATATTTCCCCTTATCTGTATAACTTGAATACTGTAGTGAACATTATTTAGGGTTAATAATATGTTTATACTTATCCAAAATCAGAATCCATATTACATGTGATTATAAAGATCTTTGTGTGACTTTAAATATTTTGCTGGTGCAGGAATAAAACCACCATATTAATTCACACAAAATTATACTTTGTTTGGTTCAAATTTTTTAAAGAAATATTTTCTTTACTTTGAAAACCACATTATTTATGACAACAGTACTTGTAATATTTAAATCACATATGCGGCACAGTTGTGTAATATGCTATTATAGAACTTCATGGTGATTTTATTTATAGATCCAAGCATTTAGCTACATCATTATATCTTCACTCATAACTATGTACAAGCAATTGAATATCAAAATGCATATTGTTTTATAAATTAATTCCATTTTATTCTCCTTTATATTACAATTAAGAATTTTGTTTTCTTTAAATATTGTTAGTATAGGTATATTATATGTTAAGTATATTATCATGTAACAAACTAGTAGTGTTAAATTGCCATTACAAGAGGGTAGTGAGCCTAATAAAGTAGAGATTCCCAGTCTACATGAAAGGGTTCCCCTGCTTCCTCCCTAACCTCATTTCTTACTAACTTTTATTTTCTCTCCTCCAACCACAATGATCTCCCTGTTCTTTGCTCATCTTAGAAAGGTCTTTACCAATGTAAGTGAATAGCAAATCCCTTATCACCTGTACATTACTGCATAAGACCTAATCAAGTGAGGTATTTCCTGGTTTATCATTGAAAACAAAACGCTATCATACTCTATGCCTCCTTTTTTGTGCTTAACTCCTTAAATTTGTTATCCCCTCATGTACTGTATATTCTACTTGCTTGTTTACATTTCTGCCTGTCTTCATTCATTAGAAATAGGCTCTGTTAATACAACAGCATCCATCACCTGGAATTAGAGGCAAAGGCAGTGTCCCATTCCAGACCTGTTAAGTCAGAAGCTCTGCAGATGGAGCCCAGCAATTTGAAGCAAAGATCCCCCTTCAGGAGACACTGGTACAATGTGCAGTATGAACTGGAGTATGCCTTTTCCTCTTGTTCTAAACCCGTACCCAGCCTCTCTACCTAATTTTCAGACTCCCGTGTTTTTGTTAACGTGTGTTTCCTGCTGTTTGTCCAGAAAGCAGTCACTGTGTAAGTATTAATATATTTTCTTAATTAACATTAGTTCTGTTAAGAAATAAATTAGGAAATTTCCTGCAGCCTGTTTAACACCTAGAATAAATTCTGAGGTTAGCTCTTGTTCACATCCTTAACTACATCGTTACTATGACAAAAGATGTGCTTATTTTTCACATGCTTCCCTAGGGGTTAAGTATCTTGTTCTTTATAGACTAAATAAATACCTAATTGCTTCTCATCTTAGAAAATTAACTTGGATGGCTGTGTAGAATTTTTCCATTCTTTTGATTTGTACATTTCTTCAATTATATGTTGGTAAGCATAATATGATAATCAGTCATGTGTGTATGAAGTTATTTAATACCATTTATGTCTAAAAACATAAGTATTAGAGGTAAAAGTAAAAATAAAAAATTTTAGGCTGTGAAATTCTTAATTGCTCTTGGAATATGAGTATTTTTCGCTTAAAATAGATTCCTTAAAGTAAGTAAATACCGGGATACCAGCACAGTGTTTGCCCTGTAGAGATTAAACACACTGCTCTAACGCCTCCCATTTCTTAGAGGGAAATTGAACAGTGTGATGTGATGGAAGATGTATAATGGTGCTTTTGCTGCTGCACAATAGGGGATCCATTTTAAGCTTTAGACCAAGCAGAAAATGGCTCATTTCATCAAAGAGATTTAAAATGCCTCTCCTATCACCCAGTAGCAGAGGCTGCTGATTACAGTAGGAAACATACACACACACTTTTCAGGTAAAGAAAACAATAACGTCAGTATCTCACACCACTTCTTTTCAAACATAAAGCAAGCAGCTAGTTTTAAGCAGAAGATATTAAAAAGAAACAAGGTCTTCCGTAACAATCAATGTATAAAAACTCAGTGCTTACAGGACTCAGACAGTGTTAAAGGACCTACTATGGTTACAAAAGAGTTCCTTGCGGCTAGGCATGTGTCTCCCCACATAGATATCTTAGAATGGAACAATAGCGAAGGATTTTGAAGAGCACCTTGGCTCTCTACTTAAAGAGATCTAGTCCTATTGTTTCTAGGTCCTCCCCAGTGCCTTAGAAAAAGCACAGCTCTACCATTTTATAGCGGAAGCCTTAGTACATTCTTCCATTTTGTCATGTAGTATATGTAGAATCAAATCTACACAACTTTTTTATTATCAGAAAATATGAGCCAGCCTCAGCACATTATTCTGTGGTCTCTATAAAGTTCCAAGGTATATAACTTCTTCAATTGTTATTATAAATAATTATGTAGATAGAGTGGACTCTATTTTACTACTAATAACTTAATACCTAGCAAAAAGAAACTCTCAATAATTCTCTTATAGCAAGAATTGTATTTTCATTCAGAAAATACAAATTCATTGCCTCCTTCCTTCCATACACTAAGCTAACTCAGGAGGTATACATGTAAACAGACAGTCTTTGCCCTTACGTGTCTTCATTCTAGTAGGGAAAACAGTCAAAAATACTGCAAGCAATATAAAATATAAAAATAATTAATGTTATTATAGAAAAATATGAGTCTGACATAGGTCATTATAAGCTTGGAATAAACAGAGTCTAAATTTAAAAGGCTATTGATGGAAAGAATTTTCATAAAGGAAAAAAATCAACCTAAACTCTAAAATAGATTAAGGATTTAGTTATAAGGAAGAAGAAAGAATGTTTAAAAAGTAAAATCCTTTTGACAAAGTCTATGTTAAGAAAGAGTATGTTTGAGATGCTAGAAGATTGAAATGATGCTATAGAATACCAGTGTGTCTGAAGCATAAGTGAAGATAAAGTAGCAAAGGTGACCTGCACAGAGAGAACTATATTATAGAAGCCCTGTAGGCCAGTTAAGAGTTTGAATGTCACGTGGAATAAGAACCCAATAAGGAATTTTGGACAAGGAAGTTTCATGACACTATTTACACTTTCAGCATACAATTTAGAATGACATACAAAAAAGATGGGGGAATAAATTCCTGTCTTTTTGGTGCTTGATTGCTCATTTCTTTGTAGCATTGGGTAATATTTCATTGTCTGGATGCACCACAGTTTGTTTTATCCATTCACTTACTAAAAAAGACATCCTGTTGCCTTTACTTTTGACAATTATAAATAAATCTGCTGTAAACATCTGTGTGCAGGTTTTTGTATGAATATAGGTTTTCAACTATCTTGGGTAACTACCAAGGAGTGTCTGGATCTATGATAAGAGCATGAGTAATTTTATAAGGAACTGCCAAACTGTTTTCAAGTGGCTGAATCATTTTACATTCCCACCAGCAATGAATGACAGTTCCTGTTGCTCCACATCCTCTCCAGCACTTGGTGGGGTCAGTGTTCTAGCTTCTGGCCGATCTAATCGGTGTGTTGTGGTATCATTTTCAATTCCAGTTTAAAAATGTCAAAGGGCACATAGGAAGGTTTGTGGGAAAGGAGACAAGTCAAGAGCAGTTGGAGGAAGTTCAACTCTTCTAGATGTTGCACTAGTATACACATTTTCCCAACATATCTCATGGTTCAGTTTTACCCATAAGTAGAACACATTTGATGACAAGTTTACTAAGTTTCCTATTTTATAATTGGTACACTAGTTAAACTAGGCATTTCAAACTTTAGGGTTCTCATTACTATAATAAGAAAGGAAAATTGAATTTTCTTTGGGTTGGCAGTAGCAATTGACACTCCCTGCCTTGGAGAGCATTTATCCACAAAAATATAGGAAATTAAAATAAAGTCAGCACGCCAAAATTAAAGGGGTTTTATTGTTTAACTTTCATAAAGAACGTTAATTGAGGTAAGTATGTGACCATTCTTTCATAGCCACAGGAAATTATTCTCTACACATTTTCACAAAAGAGATACCAGTGACATATAATAGACTTGTTTCTAACCATTACTGCTTTGATTTTATATAACAATCTGATAATGTCCTTCAATAAAAGCTAATGAAATAGTCTTGTAAAAAATAATTACTCTGTAGTTAAAACAATGAAGGGGATAAGGTTTTAAATGTTCTGAATAAATGAGTAAATGCATTATTTCCTTAATATAAAGGTAAAATTTTCCCTGACACTTAATAATTGATTATGTTTTCAGTAATGGTCATGAAAATATGCAAAGGATTATCTATATTCTATTAATTCACCTTAAAGTTTAATGGGACACATGTAGCTTCCCCTTATTAAGAAATATTTCAATCTTTTAATTTTGTAAGACATGTATATATTTATTTCTATTGCAGTTTTATTGTACTGCATAATTGCTACTTATGAATGTTAATATACTTTTATTTAATATCTATTTAAGTTAATAATATTATAGCTTTTCTTGACAAATTGTAATATATTTAACAATCATTTAAATATATGTATTCTGCTCTTCTTCTGATAAACCCTCTCAGATTTAATTTAGAATATAAATATGTCTGATTTATATTTTCATCCCAGTTTCTATATCAATAGATGAAACATTGCATGTGCTTGATTGCTGCTGGTTGATTTTGAAAGCAATTATGCAGTACTGTGGTTAAAGGATATGTTATTTGTATTAATTTAGATAATAGTAGTTGCTATAAAAAATAAGTATCAATTTTCCAAGGGTTCACAAACTAGAAATTTATTTTCTTTTATGTCAGCATGCAACGCAGATGTCCTGGTTGGTTGTGAACATCTTTCATTTATGTGGTGATTCAGGACCCACATCATTTCCATCTTGTGGCTCCTCATTCTTTCTTCAGTCTTTCCCAATGGGGAAGGGATTCTTAAGACAATTAAGCCCTAATGTCCTAAAGTATCCATTTTATGTAATGAATTAACTTTTCTCCTGGGCATCTAACATGGTAATAGTTTTGTGGATCCTTGAGAGATCCTTCATAAGCCAACCACATCATTTTCTGTATTTTTTGGTTTAGACAAAAGCCCCAGTTGAGAAAGATTTTCTCAGAACCCTCTGCAGAAGGAGTAAGAGAGTGGAAGAGGCATACACACTTCTTCCGAGGCTCAGACAAGTGCCACACGAAACTTCTGCAGATGTTATTGGCAACAACCTGTCACCTGGACAGAGAGGGATGCTGCAGGAAATGGAGCCCCGGGCTGAGCAGCCTTCTTCAAGTGGTGGCTCTGACTGTGGAAAACAGAGCAGGAATTTGGGTGCAAAGTTCACTGTCTCTACTTCATTATTTTGTGTATTATCTGAAGATAAAAAACAGAACTAATCCTACTGTTTATCAAGCATCTTATTTGAGTAAAGTCGTGTACTATTTATGTTGTGGAATTTCTTAACAAGTTTTACATGACAATTAGTATTTGAACCCAGATTTACTTACCCGCAAGTTTCATACGCTGTACTTCCTACACTGATTTGCTAGCATAACTAGAAGTCAACACAAAATTGAGTAATGCATATTCACTAACTTATACTTTCCAAGAACGTTAGGGGCCAATTCCAATATTCTACTTTACTGAAAGGATAATTTGGTCCAATTTGTTCATCACTAATGTCCTTGGGAATGTAATTTAAAAAACAATAATTTAAAAATTGATCAAGAGTAGGAAGAAAGAAAGAAAGAAAGAAAGAAAGAAAGAAAGAAAGAAAGAAAGAAAGAGAAAGAGAGAAAGAAAGAGAGAAAGGAAGAGAGAAAGGAAAAGAAAGAAAAGTTGATCAAGAGGGACATATGATTTAAGGACTTGATTTGTGAGAGATACTTCTATAGTAGATAATTTTTTATCATTCCTAAATAGCAATGAAGTACTGCTTTAAAAAAAATGCAAGCAATACCAAAGAATATAAACTAAAAATTAAAAACATTAAAGCCCCTTTCTGTTTCCTGCCACTACTTATGGGGATTTTTTATCAACAAATTATTGAAGGTTTAGTTGTTACTGCCTAGATGTCTAATTCATTTAGTAGTGCTTAGAAATATCCCAAACCACAAAACTCACTAGCAAATGGAATAAGCGAGGCATTTTTTAAATGTTTAATGCATATAAGAGTAACCAACGGATGCAAAACATTGGGGGGTGAGGGCAAGTATGGGAGTGGGAGGGGGCAATGGTAAGATATGTACACATATAATACCTTAATAAAAATTAAACTCCTAAAAAAAAAAAAAAGAAAAGAAAAGGAAGAAAGGGGCTCATCCTCCCTCAGACCATATAAAAATGAACTGGTCAGATAATTACAAAATAGGTCCAGAAAAAACAAGTCTTCACTGCTTGAGATTTAAAATGTTCCCCTTGAAAAAAAGGAGATATATGTACTACTATGTGTTGTAATTTACACAATAAAATTAAATTAAAAAATAAATAAATAAATAAAAAATAAATGTTTAATGCTTCAGTGCTATAGAATGCATATATAACCCATAGTTTTAAATACTTGTCTGAAAAACATTCTCTCCCATGTCCATTCATTTGTGAATTTTCTACACATATTTCATGTCATCTAACTAGAAAAGTATGATCACTTTAATAAATTATTCAGATATAAATTGCTGTTGCATTTGAAGCATAAAAATATGATTGAGCAGATGCTGCCAGAATGTCATATGGGATATAAAATTAAATACATAGAATTTGTAATTGGTGAATCTCATAAAAATTAATTATCTAGATAAACTATATATGTACATTCGATTCTTTAAAATTACTATCTGAAATCAATGTCATTAAATAATTTATTGCTTACACATTTGTCAAACTAGCAAAATTTTCTAGCCAATATTTTCTAAATGGGGTATATTACACAGTTTCTTGGTGTCTTTGTTTTAAAGTTTCAAGATGATATCTATCAAACTTTCTCATATATTCACTGCATTATCGCATTTGTATTGGAATAAAGTAGCTAGGAAAACAAACATCAGAAAAAAAAAAATATCCCAAGTAACAATTGCGTCAGACACAGATATGAACCATTCATATTCCTTTCAAAAAACAAAGACGTGCCGTTCAGTTGTAAAGAATGTGGGTCAGCAGAAAACCTCCAGCTGTCAGTTCTTAGGAGAGCACCTCAGCCTTCAAGGTCATGCTATTCTCATAGCAACCCCCAGACAATGTTTGAGCAAGGTAGTGGTTAAGAGTACAGTGGTGTCCACACACGTGGGGCATTTCCAGGGGCAGGCTTTGCTCTAGAGCCCTGTCATGCCCAAATATACTTGTCAGATTGCATCCTGAGCTGCCTGCTGCCTCTGCCCAATCACACGCCATCTCCTTTGCCTTCACAGGTAGCACTCCCATGTAAATCTTCTACATTGCTCACCGCTTTTCAGCTTCTGCCTCTCAGAGAAACCAATCATCTCAGGAACTGAACTCAGATGTTTTGCCAACTACATTATCCATTTGAAAAGTAAAACAATAACCCCCTAAAGCAATATGCTTCCTATGGCACCTAACCTAAAAACTCTTGAGTGCAACTTTAATTTTATCCCCAACACGAGTGGAACTACACCAGCTTTAGTCATTTGCATACTAGTTTATATCTTCACCTATTATTGATGACCAGCTATTTACCATTATTGATTTTGCATTACTTACTAGCTGAACCCAGTAAGTCATTAATCTGTATGTGGGTACAAACATATATATGTGTGAATGCATGCATACATAATGTGAAATAGTATATATAAAATATTTTATCTATTTTTTGGACTGTTTGATTACAAGGGACTTCATTCTCATGACAAGGGACTTCTTATTACATGTCTCATACTATTTTGATAGGTAAATGAATACATGCATGGATGGATTCATAGCCAAAATTATATAGCATACTAATGCAGCTGGGTTTTAAAGTACAGTCTTAAAATTGTTCCATTAAATTATATTTTGAGATATTTAAGTTGAATTAGAAGAAGCTACATTTTTAGAGGTATCAGTGAGAAATCAAGCTTTGCAGAACTTGGGGGAATCTGACAGTAATGCAGAATGGCAGCTGACAGAGCATATCATGTTAACCCACTTATAAAATGTTCTTTTGTCCTGCTATATTTCTATGCCCGAGGTGTGCTGTATGGTGTCTTTTTGGCAGTGAGGACAGAAAAGTAGAAATTCAAGCGGTTCTATAGAGAAGACTGAATTGAAGGTGACAGAGTTACTCATGAATATAATTATTCATACAATAAATATAGCTCTGAAATAGCTGTAAATCTGTTTTTCAATGGGATATTTTTATAATTGGATCATTTCATAAATGTATTAAGAATTTTGCAAACTGAATTAATTCCTCTTGTGAATTCCCTTGGAAAGTGAATAATCAATTCTTAATTTGCCACATATGTATTGAGGTCTTTTTTTAAAGAAGAAAATCATGTATATTAACTTGCCTTTTGTGGGCAAACATTACACAATATCTATAAAGAAACAACATAGACCAAAATGAAAAGATTGTGTAAAAGCCAATCTCAGATTATCTGAGAGGAAAAAAGAAATAACTCTGCTTATATAAGAGAAAACTTATAAAAAGAATTTTAAGTGGAATGGTTATGTGCATAAACAACATAAAATGTTAGAACAACCACAAAAGTATAATAATTTGCAAAACAGCTTTCCTCTAAAGAGAGAAAAGTGATCTCTAGAGCATTATTTCATTTAACCTTAAATTCTACTCTGCTAGAAAAGCAACTGCATTAATCTCTTGAAAAGTATTATGAATTCCCAGTTATCTCTGAAATAAAAAACCTGAAATCAGACAAAAACTTTATAAACTTGTTTAAAAAGTGAATGTAGCTTATGGATATAGTTATTATTACAATGCCTAAAATCAATTAATTTAAGACAAGAATTCCTACAATCTAAATGTAGTCTAAATAAAATTTCAAACAGTTGAAGGAAAACCATGAATTTCTTGATTAAGGTAACAGAGCTTTCAACCAGGCCACAAACCAGTAGTAAAAACCACGAGTGATTTGTCAGATCATACTGTTAGGTAAGGTTTACAAAATAATGGCTCCTTTGTCACTAATTTCTTAGTCTGAGACATTTGTTTTATTCTCTTGAATTGTTCCCATATCCTCCTACTTCGTCTAACAATTTCTATTCTTACTTTCATAGTCTCCATCCAGGAGTAAGTCATTCTTTCAAAATGAAAGTTAAAATGTCCATACTACCCAAAGCAATCTACAGATTCAAGGCAATCCCTATCAAAATACCAATGGCATTATTCACAGAACTAGAACAGTTGATCTTAAAATTTATATGGAACCACAGAAGGCCCCCAATAGCCAAAGTAGGCTTGAGAAAGAAAAGCAGAGTTGGAGATATTACCCTACTGATATCAAACTATACTGCAAGGCCTTAGTGATCCAAACCCCATAGTACTGGCATAAAACAGACACATAAATCAATGGAACAGAATAGAGAGCCCAGAAATAAAACCATGCCAATATCGTTAATTAATCTAGGAGGCCGGACTACCCAATGGGATAAAGATAGTCTCTTTAATAAATGGTGTTGGGAAAACTGGACAGATAACTTGCAAAAAGTAAAATGTGTCCACCTCCTTAAACCATATACAAGAATAAACTCAAAATGGATTAAAGACTTAAATGTAAGACTCAAAGCCACAGAACTCTGGAGGAAAACAGGCTCCACTGCCAATACAGAACTGGTCAGCCTACCTGCTTTACAGCCAAAGTAGTTGCCTAGGCCCGTGGTCGGCAAACTGCGGCTCGCGAGCCACATGCAGCTCTTTGGCCCCTTGAATGTGGCTCTTCCACAAAATACCACGGCCTAGGCGAGTCTATTTTGAAGAAGTGGCGTTAGAAGAAGTTTAAGTTTTAAAAATTTGGCTCTCAAAAGAAATTTCAATCGTTGTACTGTTGATATTTGGCTCTGTTGACGAATGAGTGTGTCGACCACTGACCTAGGCCCAAAATCGATCTGAGATGAGAGAAAATGAAGAAGTATCACATAGAGACAAAAAAGGCAATAGTGCTCTTATCATATAGCTGCCTGAATCCATAAAGAGGGAGAAAAGGCAATAAACATACCCTATGTCTTTACCGCACAACTAAACAACTAGAGAAAGCACAAAAAGGGCCCACGGCATGGTGTCTTAACTTTAGGATAAAGGACCATCACAGGTTTTGAGGATGATTCAAAATTATCCTGCCCTTTACAACAACCTGGTATATCGTAATAAAAACTTTGATTTTCCTTTGCCATAAGTCATGACAGACCACTTTGATTTATAACCACTTTATCACTTAGCTATGCCCCAGTGCCCAATTTACTCCTAAGAATGACGATGGGGTCTCAGGAATGCCATCTGGTCAGGACTATTCCTATCTGCTGAGATAAGCAGTAAGGGAGGGGGGCATGGAAACTTCGAAGAATAAAAAGATTGTAGCTGAGAGCAGCAACTAAGAAACTGTTGTTTGAAGAAAAGGACTAGATAGAAACATTGAGGGAGATGATGAGGTCATGACACAATCAGCAGTAAGCAATTTAGACTCTGAATCGAGTGAAACTACTAGGTTAATAACTCCTACACACTCTGGGCATTTACAGTTCAGTTTCAGAGATGTCCAGGAAAATCGATTTTTCTCTCAGAGTTTGAATCAAAGTCCCTATTTCTGAGACCTAAAAATTAGGATTTGTGTCTTAAGATTAGACGCAAGCTAATGACCAAAATCATCAAGTTCTATTGAAAATAGTGACTATTCCAGGAAAAAAAAAATTTAAGTTTTCAGAAGAAATCCACAGTTTGAGAAATAAACATAAAAATACCTTGTATAAAAGATTAGGAATTTGGGGCACAGAATGGGAAAACAAAATAAAATCAGGAGCAAGAAAAAGCATGGCATAATAAAAGTATTTCTGCACAACGCCTAGAACTGCACCCCAGTTAAATAGAGCACTTCAGAGGAAGCATTCCAGAAGTGCTAATAATAAAAATAAAAACTGGAAAATATACAAGAAATGCTGGAGATGGGGGGATAATAGACCAAGATTCCAAATTCCATCTATAAGCTTCCAAGTACAAATATGCTTTATACTTGTCTTCTAGTATTTAGAGCAGAAAATACTATTGAAATTACACTGTTAATTTCAGGATCTTTGTCACTATTGGGCCTGGTAGAACCATGTTATAAGAGTATGTAGTAAGTCAATTTTATCTGATCTACATATAACTATGTAGATTTCAGTACAAATTCTTTTTAAATGGAATTTTATATGATGATGAGTCTCAATACTTCATACTATAATTTTTTTTTAAAACTTTGATTAGTCCCAAACTGTTTTCAGCTAATTATTTTAAATTTCTGTGAAAGTAAGTTTAATTCCCTTTTGGACATATTTTTTTTTAATTTTAACTTAAACTAATATTACAGTGTCTATTTCTTTTATACAATAGTAATCTATGGGACAGTATAAGGTAGTCTGTTCCTTCAACCTCTCTGTCCATGTCTACAGTACACAGGAGCAGATGAGATAGCCATTATTCAACATACAGGAGCAATTTATTAAACACTTATTATGTGACAGACACTGTGTTATCTTCTGGGTAATAACACTGTAAAGTTATGCTCTGAAATGTTATTAGTATCAACAAGAAAAAAATGCCTTTTTTTCTTACATATTCTATCATGGCAGGAAAAAATGTGAAATGCCAGGACAAATAGTACTTGGTAAATAGGACTGAGAGAGCAGAAATGAGAAACAGAAGCATAGCAAACTAGACCCTGGGGAAAAGGGTGACAAAAGAAAGTAGAGAGGACAAAAAAAGAAATAAAATTCTCAAGAAATTCTGAAAAGGAGAGTTGGCACTAACCAAACAAAATAGAAAATTTAAGTGTGTGCATGTGCCTGTGTGTGTGAGGGAATAGAAAATTAAAGTAGGAACATTGTTGGGTTTTTTTTTAGCATAAGTCTATTGAACATTTAATAGACTACAATATAGTGTAAGCACAATTTTTATAGGAACTGGGAAACCAAAAAGTTTGTCAAAATCATTTACATGTGATATGCTCTTAATTATGGTAGTCTGGAACTGAATCCTTCATGTCTCCAAAGGTATGCCTGTCTATTAATTAAATTCACCATCATAACATACTTGTGCATCATCTTATATTTGTAATACCCTCATCTAGACTTGCTAATATTATCTCACAATAAACCTCTAAAATATAACAAATAAAATATCCCTGTTCAGAACAAGGATTCAGAAGAAGTCCCCCCAAGATGTGCCTCTGTGATATGTGGATTATTTTGAGCTGAAGGCAATTGATACCCTGCAAGCTCACAAGAAACTTTTACCTCTCCCTTAAAGGATTTAAATTAGGGGCCTTGCCCATAATGAGTTATCAACAGAAATAACATTTTATGACCTATCTATAGGGCAGGGCAAATTTCTAATTACTGAACATCTGCTCTTCTTATCGTCCTGTGAATGACTTTCTTTTTTTATGGAGCCTCATGATGCCTTACCTCATCCTTAGCTCAGAATGTCATATATAGTTCATTTCGCTTTCTGTCTCTGAACTTCTCATGTATGAGGGGTTCTCTGACTCTTTCACGTATGTGGGGTTCCCATACATCCCTATGTTATTAAATTTAGTTATTTTTCCTTGTTTATCTGTGACATATAGATTTAATTATTACACCAGCCAAAGGAACCTAAGAGGGCAGAGGAAATATTTTTCTCCCCCACAACAGAAAAATAAAATCAGAGTATGGGAATTTGATGAGATGGTGCCAAGTCTAGTTTTCAAGGGGAAGAGCGAAGACACCAATTTCTGACCCTGAATCTCATTTGAAAATTAAAGTCTTGTCAATGTAGGTTATAAGCAGTGGTAAGCCATGGCCTACCAGAACTATCTGGACGGGAAGAAGTTGAGCAAGGGCAGTAAAAACACAAGCTTTCTAAAGAGAGGCAGAAATTGAGGCTAAAACATCTGCTCTGGGGGAAAAGTAAAAAGCTCCAGTGGCTAGTACAGAATAAGTACACCAAGAGTACAGAACAAAGTAATCATCTAAGCTTATGATCATTCAAATGAAAAGTGAGTTAGCTTGCATGGTCCAGGCTATAAGAGAGTCATGCTCAAGTAAATCAAGATTTAATGTTAGAATAAACCAGAGAAGAGGAAAAATGTAAATTTGATCACATTATTTTCTGATTTTATATCTGTTGAGGTTTTCATAACCTGTATGAGATAGATCAGAATCTTTAAGATGGCTTACAAACCTTCCAATACATAAGCCATGACTATATTCAGCCACATTTGTAGTCATTTCTACTACCCAACTAAGCTTATTTCATCTCTTCAAAGGAACCATGATCTCTTGTCTCTAAGCCTTTAAACATGTTGTGTGTTTTGAATGCAAAGACAAAAATGATAAGATCTGACTTGGTCTAGCAATCACCACCCAGTAATTATTCAAGGGCTCTGCTCATAGATAATAGGCAAGAAGGTACATAGTGGTCATTCATCTAGATGCCATTTTCTCCCACTGTGGCACCAGGTGATCTGTGGTTACAAAACTACCTGCAGTCACTTCCTTCAACAAGAGTTTGTGGGAGTGGAGCCGGCTGGTGTGGCTCACTGGTTGAGCATCAACCTGTGAACCAGGAGGTCACAGTTCAATGCCTGGTCAGGGCACATACCCGAGTTGTGGGCTAGATCTTCAGTGTGGGGTGTGCAGGAGGCAGCCGATCAATGATTCTCTCTCGTTATTGATATTTCTATCCCTCTCCCTTTTAAAAAGAATACATTTTTTAAAAAAAGAGTTTGTGGGAGTAGAATGCCCAGCAACAGATAGAAAATTACTGTAGAAGATCCAGTCAAAATGCAAAGAAGAAAAGCAAAATCATCATTAGTAGCACATCAAAGTTACAGTCACACATCATCACACAGTGCCTTAAGGCTGAGTCAATGAATTGTTAATTATTCCATATAGGTATGAAGAGGTTAAACAGTGAACTTGGATTAGTGCCTAAAACAAGCAACAGCCATTGGCAAAGACATTAATTGGGGTTATGTTTACCCTTTTTTTAATCAACTCTAATTATTTGTTTGAATAGAGATCCTATTATTACCAGTCCACATTGCAGACAGTAAAGGAAAATATGCTTACATTTCTCAAGTATGAATCGCAAAATTTTGCCAAGTTGAGCTCCCGTTTGACTTACTATTTTAATAACAAGGTTGCTAAGGAGAGATTTTTCTTTACAACAGATATAGCAACCTCATTAATGAATTTGCTAATTAGTCTGGCTTTAATAGATAAACACATTGAAGTAGAAGCACAGACTAATCAGTTTTGCTAAAGGGGATGGTCACCTTCCATTTCATTAACTCTTGGGCTTATAATGAGATATATTAGTTCTCATGAAAAATCTTAGGGAAAGAAATCATAACATGACTGCAACATTTTAAAATTTCACATCACTGTAACCATATTAAAACCTGATCAGCCAAAACCGGTTTGGCTCAGTGGATAGAGCGTCAGCCTGCGGACTGAAAGGTCCCAGGTTCGATTCCGGTCAAGGGCATGTAACTTGGTTGCGGGCACATCCCCAGTAGGAGGTGTGCAAGAGGCAACTGATCGATGTTTCTCTCTCATCGATGTTTCTGACTATCTATCCCTCTTCCTTCCTCTCTGTAAAAAATCAATAAAATATATTTAAAAAAAACAAAAAAAAACAAAACAAAAAACAAAACCTGATCAGTGCATTGATGATTATTACAGCTATTACTATTGGCCCTTTCAACATAACCATTAAATATATTGAAAGTTATATTTCTACATAGTACCATTATAATTATCCTAAAGACACTAACAAAATACCTATTAAGCAAGTTTGTTTCAAGGCTTGGGACATTCTAAATAGACCATATATTTGGGGGATTAGTGTGAATAAATCTGACTTGTCAATTATCCAACTAATTAAAAAATAGTTTTATACACTGTTTGATTTTTTTCATATTGCATAAATCAAGTGATATATTCCAGTAGATTTTATCATTTGTTGCACTATTGTATTACTCTTTCTTTCTTATTTCATTAGTGCATTAGCCAAAGTATCATTAAAAAAAATTAAATATTTCAAAGAGCAGACTTATAAAGGAACTCCACTTACAGAGTTGTGGGCAGGGATAAGGAAATAAATAAGGAATGATGAGACCCCAGAGCAGCAATGCAAAACATTATCACTTCTAGGACTGAAAAGACAAGAGCATTTTCAGAGCCCACTGAGATCTGGAACTTTAGAGCAGTGTCCAGCTGGCATACAGCTACTGCCAGAGACCCTGTAAAGGAGAAAGAGAGGAGCAGGAAAGAGATACTGTGGTCTTTTATTCCATTCTGCTGCAATCTGCTGGTGGCGCCCACTGGTATGACCCAACCAGAGGACAGTCAGCAAGGGAAATTTGAAGATGCAGTTCATAAGGCTCCGCCTCCCAGGGCAGAGATGGGAGAGAAGGGCAGAGAGTAGACAGGGAGGAAAAACGCCCAAAATGTAGCACAGTTAGCAACATAAAGGGATACAGATAGCACTATATGGACGTAAATATTTCTAGGAAGTCTTTTTATTATAAAACTAGAGGTCTGGTGCACGAAATTTGTACACTGGGGTGGGAGAGTGTCCCTCAGCCCACCCTGCACCCTCTCCAATCTGGGACCTCTCAGGGTATGTCCAACTGCCGGTTTAGGCCCCATCCTGGAGGGATCGGGCCTAAACGGGCAGTCGGACATCCCTCTCACAATCCAGGACTGCTGGCTCCCAACTGCTCGCCTGCCTGCCTGCCTGATTGCCCCTAACTGCTTCTGCCTGCCAGCCTGATCACCCCCTAACCACTCCCCTGCCAGCCTGATCGACACCTAACTGCTCCCCTACCTGCCCGATCGCTCCCACTGCCCTCCCCTGATGGCCCAATCGCCCCCAACTTCCCTCCCCTGCCAGCCTGTTTGCCCCTAACTGCCATCCCCTGCTGGCCTGGTCCCCCTCAAGTGACCTCCCCTGCCGGCCTGGTCACCCCTAACTGCCCTTCCCTGCAGGCCTGGTCCCCTGCAACTGCACTCGCCTGCTGGCCTGATCACCCCTAACTGCCCTCCCCTGCCAGCCATCTTGTGGTGGCCATCTTGTGACCACATGGGGGCAGCCATCTTGTATGAGGGTGTGATGGTCAATTTGCATATTACCTCTTTATCATATAGGATTTGTATTCTGTATTAATTAATTCAAATATACAGAAAAGTATAGAGAATACTCTACCAAGTACCATTGTATAACAAACCAGCTTTTTGTAACCTTAGAATTTGCCCATGTTTGCTCCATGTATTTAATATATAGTATACATATATCAAATATAGAATTTGAACCACTTCCCCTCCTTTCATTCCTATATATTTTATTCAATTTATAATTGATAATTCCACATGTGTGTTTATAACTTTATTTCATATATAACAATATAAAAATATATGCACATATAAATATATAAATAAATATATATATATATATATATATATATATATATATATATATATATATATATTGGGGAGGGCCAGTGGGACCCCACCTGTGCACAAATTTGTGCACTGGGCCTCTAGTATACATATATAATTGTATAAAACTATATATATAATGTATAGTGTAGTATTGTATATTATGTCTTAGTCTTCAGATAAGATGTATGACAGTATAGTTTTTTTACAAATTCACTTTTCTTATAACTTTATAACTTAAAACTTTAAGTAGATAAAAGAAATTCCAGTTCATTCATTTTACCTTCATTATATCCCTTTGTATTTGAAATAAAAATTTCCTTATGAATTATCATATAGAATTGAATATAAGAGCTCTCAAATTTTAAGAATTAAAAACAATGCTATAATTGAACTATGATTTGTTCTTGTGTCTTCAGGGTCTGCTCAGCTTGGTCAGATATACTAGTATACCATTTCAACTGATGAAAGTAGACTTTTAGGCCTCCTTGATTTATGACTCATGGCTCAAGATTTCCATAACTTGCCATTTAATTTCTATCAGAGTACTGGCAGTGTGAGAACTAATTCTTAAGTATTTTTATTTTCTGAAGAGCACATGACCATGAAACAAAATCCAGTTCCTCAGTTTTGGCTACTGATAATGGCTGACTGAAAACAAAAAGAATACTAGAAAGACTAGAATGTTTATTTATTAGAAAGCATCAGGAAATTGTCACAGTAGTAAGTAATTATACCACAAAGATTTAGAAGAATATTAGGAGAGGTGTGGCTGGTATCTATCTTTGTTCTTAACCTGAAAATTCTAAAGACTGAGAGGGCAAAAAATTAAACAGTGCTTTCCACAGGCAGATGGGAAAGACAAAGATTGGAGTTTGAACTCACAAGCAGAGAAGCCCTAGAGAATACCCTGAGAGTCTTCATGAGGCCTGACACCCAGATTACAATAGTCTCAGTCACTGATTGGGTTAAATTACCTCAGGATGGCCAGTGAGTTTAGCCTGGCCACCAGCTGATAGCAAACACAAATCTCTGGAGGAAAAGAACAGTGTCTAACAATTCAATTTATCTCTACAGATTTTATTTTTAATGTCTGGTACTCAATCAAAAATAAGCATACATGTTTGTAAGGTAAAAAATTAGAAGAGATAAGAGATCACAAACCCAAAATAATTGAACAATAAGAGTCAGATCATGCAGTTCTTACTTATTAAACATTTTTATAGCATTCAATATGTGCTAGCTCATATTCTGAGTACAAAAACAAAACAAAACAAAACAAAAAACAATAACCACCCAGCTGTTTTGTCTCAGCAGTTCTACTCCAGGTCAAGACACTTGCCCTGGTTGTAGGCTTGATCCCCAGTGGGGGCCATGCAGGAGTCAATCAATGACTTCCTTTCTCATTGATGTTCCTATCCTTCTATCCCTCTCCCGTCCTCTCTCTCTAAAAGTCAATTAAAATATATTTAAAAATAACAACAACCTAAAGTCATCTAAATAATCATAGCAAAGCTAGAAAGTAGGCATTATTACTCCTCTCATTTTACAGATGGGGGCTGTTGTAGACATAATAGTGTCCCCCAAAGATGTCCACATTGTCACACCTGAAATCTGTAAATATATTGTCTTACAGGGGAAAGCAGAGATAGCAGTAATGAGAAGGGATTTTGTGCAGGAAATGCAGGTAAAATCTTAAAGCTAGAAAAAGCAAGGAAATGGATTATACCCTAGACTCCAGAAGAAACAACTGCCAATAACTTGATTTTAGGATTTCTGACCTCCAAGAGCTACAAACAATACATTTCTGCTGTTTTATGCCACTAAATTTATGCTTTATTACAGCCCCTCTCCCTCTGACTCTCTCCTTTCCTCTCTCTCTCTCTCTCTCTCTCTCTCTCTCTCTCACACACACACACACACACACACACACACACACACACACATTTCCTTTCAATCTCTCAGTCTATGTGGAGGAACCCAAATGGTGAGAAACTCTTATCTTCCACCAACAGACTTGTGAGGGAGTTGGAAGAGGAATTTCAGCTCAGTCCATTTTTCTGAGACTGCTGTCCTGGCCAATAGGCCAACAGTTTGACCACAAACTAAGAGACCCTGAGCCGGGCAATCCAGCTAATATCTGCTGTGCTAAGTGTTCATATTGTGGTCACTCATGCAATCTTCTATTGGAATAAATATTTTAGAGGTGCATTATACCATATTTTCTCAATGTACCCTACAGATCACTTTTCTCTTTTCTTCCCCTCCTCTGTTGGTTTCACCTTTGTTTTTTTGTTTACTCTTCAACTGGGTTTATTTTACCTATCCATTATGTCTCTTATTATTTCAAAAACTATGTATTTTTCAATTTGTTTATTAATACTTTATTAATTTTCTAATTAGTTTTGTCTTTTATAATATCTAATTTAAAAATTTAAATTATATATATATATCTACACTAATAAACAGAAAGATGCAAATTGACTGTACCTTCATGACGCCCACCAGCCAATCAGGAGTGAGTATGCAAATTAACCAAACAAAGGTGGTGGGTTAATTTGCATACAGAGGTGCCCAGTGGTCAGGGGCAGGACACTTGCATAATCACCATGGCAACGAAGCAGGCATTTCACACCGCCCCAGCCACTCCAGGCCACTGGGCAGTGTGAGAAGAAGGAAAGGTGGCTCCGGGCAGAGTGAAGGCTGTGCCAGCAGCCAGAGTAAGGAAGGCCCATTCTGTACAAATCTTTGTGCATTGGGCATCTAGTGTACATATATATATGTCACTCCAACACACAAGATGGCCGCCCCCATGTGGTCAAAGATGGCCACCCCCATGTGGACATAAAATGGCTGCCACAAGATGGCCAGCAGGGAGAGCAGTTGGGGGTGATCAGGCCTACAGGGGAGGGCAGTTAGGGGTGACCAGGCCTGCAGGGCAGGGCAGTAGGGGGGGAACAGGCCTGCAGGGCAGGGCAGTTAGGGGCAACCAGGCTGGTAGGGGAGGGCAGTTAGGGGCAATTGGGCTGGCAGGAGAGCAATTAGGTGTCGATTTCCTGGCAAGGGAGTGGTCAGGGGGTGATCAGGCTGGCAGGCAGAAGCGGTTAGGGGCAATCAGGCAGGCAGGCAGGCAAGCGGTTGGGAGACAGCAGTCCTGGATTGTGAGAGGGATGTTCAACTGACCGTTTAGGGATCGGGCTTAAACAGGCAGTCGTACATCCCTCAAGGGGTCCCAGATTGGAGAGGATGCAGGCTGGGCTGAGGGACACCCCCACCCCGTGCACAAATTTCATGCACCATGCCTCTAGTTAATTCATATTATTCTATCACATTGTTTTGCTTATGTAATTCATATAACAACTTCCCATAACTGGACACTCAAGGCATTTCTTTTATTTTTCACTTTTATGATAACACTGAGATACACATTTTTTAATATAACTTCAAATATGTCTCTGATTATTTTCTTAGGATAGAGGTCTACAAATTTAATTATGGGGTCAAATTTTCACAATATTCAAAGGTTTGGAAATATATTGTCAGATTGTATTCCAGAAAGTGTCTATACTTTGTATATAAAGTGCATGTATTTAATTTTAGTATTCTTAATTTATCCAGATTATTTTCCCTTGGTCTGTGAGCTCTAGCACAGAGAGTTAATTAATTGCCCTGGTGGATATGGCAGAGAGGCGGTAGGAGGCGTTCCTGTACTGCACGAGGAAGACTCTGCAAGGAAGCCTTTTGTCTGATCCGTCCGTGAGGGTCATGAAGAACCTGACACAGTTTACAAAGGAATCTGAGAAAATGGGATCATGAAGTGAACTGTAATGATTGAAGTATACCAATCTTGGAGACGTGTTGAGAGCCGATTCAGTTTTTAGGATAAGAAATCTTAATAAATTAAATATCCTCTAGATCACATACACATTTTTACAAAGTAATTTCCCTAAGAAAAATCTTCTCTACAGGAGTTTAGCTAAAGTAAACGGATTAAGGAAACCGCTTTTACTTACGTTACTGCTGACAAGGCCAAAACCAGCAAAACAAACATGCAAGGCCTCAGCTGGCTAAATGATTAACCTGGCAAAGTCGAAGTTGCTGACACACTAATAAGGAAAGATTTATTTCCAAAAGATCTGTTGTTGCATCTGCAGAAGATTATGTAACTGTGTGCTATATTTTTCCTAAAAAATATCTGTTAACTCTGAGAAGACTGGAAGCTCTTAAAAGGATTGAGGGTTTTGCAAGGAAAATATGTAAGGCAATATTTTTATCTTCTTTTCACCTGCTTTTCTGTAAGCTATCTACTAAAAAGAGACGGTACTCCACTTCAGAATCTTTGCTAAGTGTATGCTCTTCATTTCAAATTGGTTTTGACTCATGCACATGTATGAAATGTGGCCTAAACAAATGCTCAAGATTCTAGAGCATATTTCTGATTCCTCTAACTTATTCATGTGACAGGAGACTTTCGTTATTTTTATGCTCTTACAATCTTTGAATTTCAAAGTACTATGTATCATGAACCAAGTCATAAAGCCATTGATACCAGCTGAGAGTTGAAATATTTGCTCTACCGTCTTTATGACTTTAAAGTACATCCCGGGATGAACTGCCTCCAGAACTGAAGTCTAATAGATAAAAAGGTTGATCCATGCTATGAAAGTGTCACCAATTTCTGCTTTGAAGAAGAACAATGTGTCCTAGAGACTTACGTTTCCTTGACTGCTACCACCCAATCAAGTTGTTCCTCCTCAGTTGTTACCTGAATGCATGGAGTAGGCATATTGTAACTTTTTTTTCCTTTGTAGCATTGATCGTACTTTCAAAATACTTTATCATTCTAACATAAACAAAGAAAGTGAGTTGAAGGATCTTAAACAATAAACATAATTCTTGTAGCATGAAAATATATTAACATAGGGATCTTTCTTAATCTGTGATATTAACGGTGACTAGAGGCATTCTACATTAAGAAAGAAGAAAAATACAGTAAAATATACTTGCAAACCTACTGTATTGACAAATAAAATACTTGTTTACAATGTTCCTACTTCTTACTTACTTCATAATGTGGAAAGCTTATTATTTTATTTAAAGAATATGAGCATTGACCTATGAACCAGGAAGTCACAGTTTGATTCCTGGTCAGGGCACATGCTTGGGTTATGGGCTCAGTCCCCAGTTTAGGGTGTACAGGAGGCAGCCTATACATGATTCTTTCTCATCATTGATGTTTCTATCTCTCTCTCCCTCTCCCTTCCTCTCTGAAATCAATACAAATATACGTAAAAATAATAAGTGAAAATATTTATTCCTCAGAAATAAAAGAATCTTCAAAGATAAAATAATTTTGATATTTTAAATAAAGAACTCACTTTAGAATTTTCTAACGAATAATTACTTCAGTCAGATAACTGATTACCTATATATGGAAAAATAAGTTTTATTTCACCTCAGTATGAGATAAATAAAATAGCAGAAGCCATTGTGATGAAAACATCAGCAGAAATAGTAGTATTTCTTCATTATGCCTCTTGAATATTTTCCCAGTATCTCTTCAAATAAAGTTCTCTAGTTCTTCAGGTTTGAAAATGTTGCCTCATAACTTCATCATGGATCTTAATTAGAATGCCTCACTTTTCTGTGTGTATTAATTAAAAATCATAAAGAACAATTTTTTTATGAGATTCTATGGTTAACATAGGTCCTACTTTTTTTTCCCCCCACTTGGGTCATTTTGTCCATCTACATTAGAACAAAAATTCTATTCCTTAAGGTACCCAGTGTATGGTAGTTTTTATGGGAGCCCTAGTTAAAGTTGATTAAAATTTTTCCAAAAGAAAATCTATCACTTATTGAATATATTCAATATATTGAATATATTCAATAAGTGATAGATTTTCTTTAATAAGTGATAGATAATCTGTTAATATCACAGATTAAATGTTAAATGCTGACTATATAGTACATGGTGGGACAAAAGTAGGCTTGTAATTGTGAGTACATGACACACAGGAGTTTCTGTACTAATACTTACTTATTTATTTTTAAAAATTGATTTTTAGAAAGGAAGGGAAACAGAGAGATACCGAAGTAGCTGGGCATGTGCCCTGACTGGAAATTGAACCCTTCACTTTTCAATGTATAGGACAACATTCCAACCAACTAATGACTCATTATTTATCAATTATTGTATTATTTTTCATATGAACAACTGTAAACCTACTTATGCCCTACCCTGTATGTGTTATTTCATTTACAGAATAAATGAAAACTGAATGTGGATTAGTATTCTCATTTTAAAGATAATAGTACTTTGCCCTAAATTATATCACTTATTAACACTGGTTGCAGCATTTGAGTTTGCTCTTATACATTATAATATTCTACCTCCCTGGTATAAACTCGCTACACACCTTATCCACTCCCACTTAATTTATATTTTTCTGGAGCCCTGGCTTTTGAACTCCTGTTCCAGGATTTTGTCTATTACACCCCATTTTCTCTATCTGACATTCCCAATGCCAAAATTACAATAAATTTAACAGCAAGTTTACTTGTGGAAAGAGAACAAGACCTAGATAGGAATCTTTAATCCACCAATCAATGGTTGTATGACACGAACTCGCCTGCCCTCTGAGGGCCTTATACCTTCATCTGAGGAATGGAGTTATGCTTAATGTGAGGTATTTTCTGAAGTTTGATGTAAAGTCTGTGCACAGCGTCTGGCTTATAACAGACTCATGCATCATTCAGATCATAAAAAACCTTTAACATAAATCTGTGGTTCTATTATAAGGTTTTTCATTTTTGTGTGATCCTATATACCTAGAATTTAAAAGTTCCTTAAAAGTCTAGAATTGCTGTCTTGAAAATTAAATATTCATTATTTGCGTTGTAATGTCAACTACAGCAAAGCAAATGAGTCTTTGGATCGGTATTCTCAGTTAAGAATTGTTTTCTCATTAGATGCTTCTACACAGATAATCAATTGTGAAGTTATTGAGAGCAAGAGTTGCTGCTAACTTGAGTTGGCAGATAACATAACTCAAAGTAAAGAATTATTAAGAAAAATGTCTACACTTCATTATTACTTCATTTGTTGATTCACTCACTCACTAAGGAACAATTGATGTGTGCAAACACTGATATCAGATGCAAAATTTCCAAAGATAAATCAAGAAGGACAGAGGTAATAAAAAAATACATAAATACGATTAAAACAGGATAAAAAGTGAAATTTTTCATAATAGAATTGAACAGAAAAATCCCCAAAGGCTCTAGGTTGAAGAGATTATTTTTATCTAACTTGATCAGGGAAGACAACATAGAAGGCAAATAATTTACACAGGGTTGTAAAAGATGAATGATATTGAGTCTTTAAGAAAACAGGGGTATTGACGAAACAAAATATGTTTTTAATGGGGAGAAAGCAGGGGGCACATACACAAGTACTCAGGAGTTCCATTTAGCTATAATGTAGCTCCCTGATGAAAACTAGTTGAAAGTTAGCTTTGAAATCATGGCTGTGTTGAGTGCCAAATGATGGAGTTTTTATGTATTCTGAATGACGTAGAGATTAATTATAGATTTTTTTAGCAAAGGGACATTACTCCAAGCTGTGACATTTCTTTAGGTTACTCTCATTCTCCAACCTGCTCAAGCAAGGGGTAAGACTAACCTGATATTTGAGTTACAAATCACTGTATCTCTGATCCTGCTCCCAGTTTTGCTAACTGTAAACCCTTTAAAATTCTTCCATATCAGGAGCTTTAATCTTTTACCTATATCCAAGAACTAGGCATAGCCTGAAAAATACATCACACACACATGCACACACACACACACACACACACTTTTTTTTTTAAATTATCTTTCTGTCATGTAAAAAAATGTGTATTTGTTTATGGAGAAAATGTTACATCAATGATTTTATATCTTTGCTGTAAATGGCATAATACAGTACTGTGCATACATATGTGAGTATAATCATTAACCATATTTCATTTAGAATAGCTTCTAGTTTATATAAATTATTAAAAATATATTTTGTCATTGTTTATAATGGGCACAACTTAAGTTTGAAACTATCAAATAAAAACATTAAATGAAAATAACATTTCTTTTTATTTTAATTTTATGGAAAAATCTGATTGGCCATAAAACCACAGTATTAGAGAGTGGCAAACATTTTTGCCCATAGTAACCTAAAGCCATTAGGACTGAAAACTCTGCTCAGATGTATCTATCTAACCTGAGGATGTGTCACACAGCAGTGGTTTTTCTCATGAGACGATGGCTTGGTTGAAGAAGCCTGGAATTAAAGCTATCTTGAATCAAACCCTTCCCAGGAAGCATCCTGCAAGACAGCATATTCCATTTCCAACTATGAATCGGAGCTGCCCATAACTGGAGAGAGCTTAGTACAACCGTGTTTCCTGGCAATGAAAGCGGCTTGTAGCTTGTTGTTCCAGAAGAAAGTAAAGCAGTACCTGTGATAAATGATACCAGCCATTCAAGAAGCATGCCACTTGTGTCCTAATATATTACAGAAGGTCATGAAGCATTAGCGACGCTGTCTTTTCTCATCAGCCTGCAGTTACATGAAACTAAGGACATCTCTCTGTGCAGCCAGCTCCTAGATGTCATCTTATGTGCACTTGGATGACATAAAAAAAAAGAATTTTTACCTTTGGAGAGCTTCTTTTAGAATTCCCCAAATCCCCTGAATTTCCTCTGCTATTGAAATCTTTAGCTGAAAGTTAATTATTGATCCTCTGTTCAGAAACAGGACATCTGCAATGCTTGGTGACACACTGCTTTTGCTGTTTGGGTAAAGAAAAATATGTGTAGGAGTAGTGATTCAAAAAACAGTTGTCAAGTAGCAGCGAATGGTTCTGGAAGAAGGCTTGAATTTTTACTGAGACAGTCACTTCAACAAAGCTGCTGATCCCCACGCCTTTAAATGCTTTGCACGAGGATTGGAAGGAGATGAGGTTGTTCCTGGTGGCAGAAAATGTTTTCACCTCTCAATAAGTAATCCCTGAAGTGTTTGAATAAACTTCAGGAAAATATTTGATACTTTCTGAGTGATCAGGAAAGCAAAATAATTGCCCAGGAAGCTGTTTGTTCGAGGCTTCCTCCTATGTCAAAATTTTGGTACACTAGTTTATTCTTGACTGCTTGATCTCAGTGTTCCTGAGAGGAATACATTAAATTTCCAATTGCAAGTCCTGATTTACATGTACCCTATCGTACTGCCAAAGCTTAATATATTTTGAAGTAGTTTATACATGTTTACGATGAATAAAATTTCTTCATCTATTGCTTTTATAAGATCTCTTTTCTTGTTTCAACTTAAATTTTATTTTTTAAATTATTAATATTGTAACCTCCATCTTTATAATAGTTTTATTTGCCTGGTATTCATTTTCCACCCTTTTATTTTTAACCTTTGATATATTTTTAAGAGAGAATCTTCAAAAATATTCTTTTCTTTTCCTTTTTCTTTCTTTTTTATTTAATCTAGGCGCTTCAAAATCTGAGTTCTACACTTTTAGATTGATTACATATATATATGTGAGTAATCAATCTAAAAGTATCTTTCTAACTGAAAAATTAAGCCAATGGATACTTATTTGAAACTACTATTCAGTTAGAACTCATATGTGTTGTTTTATTTCATATTTTACTTCCATTTATTAGTTTACTAGAGGCACGGTGCATGAAATTTGTGCACAGGTAGGGTCCTTAGGCCTGGCCGGCAAGGGGCGATCGGGGCCTTCTGGCTACCAGCCAAGGCCTTCCTTCGCTCGGTGCCGCCTCCTGGTGGTCAGCACACATCATAGTGAGCAATTGAACTCCGGGTCTCCTGGTCGAGCTCCCAAGGAGACACTTTGCATATTAGCCTTTTATATAGAGAGATTGGATAGATTGTGTTGTCTTCTGGTTGTTTCAAAGTTACACGTGTCTTACATTTTTCAGAAATTGCTCTTCATTATTTTTCTTGATGATTTTCAGATTCATTTTCTAGTCATCTTTCTTAAACTTTGTTGATTTAGTTAGCTAAAATCTACCGTTAAATGCATCTAGTGAACTTTTAAATTTCAGTTGTTTTTAACTCCAGAATATATTTGGTGACACATTTTTATCACCCCTTCCCTGGATTCTTTAAGCATGGTTTCCCTGTCCTAGAATGATCTAGTGGGAAAGGCAGTCCAGTACTCTGAGCTGCACTTGTCCAGAGATGAGTCCCCAGGTTAAAGTTTCCATAACAAGGAGCTAGAGAAGATATAAGGAAGTGATTCATGGCTCCAATGCCACAGACCCTCACATTCGTTCTTACCATGATTAATAAATTTTCTTGAATTGTGTTTCTATTTTCTGTGTTCCTATACCCTCTATTTTCAGATCATGTTTCCATTTCTGCCCTTAGGACAATTTCCAGAGACTTTCAATGATTTATTTTCATAATTTTCACCAGCTAAATTGTTATTTTGCTAGGAAAATGACCCACCAAGCTTATTACTCTGGTCTTGCCCCACCACATCCTTGTGAATGGCTATTTAAACTTGCATAGAATACTCAGGAGGCAGGACATGCTGACCATTTTCTTGAGGCTTGTGTGTAGGCAGCACTAAGAAATGATGCTAAAAGATATATGAGGGCTACATGGTAGAGGACATTGAACTCATGTTGAGATGTGGTCTTGATCCCATGGGTAAAAGAAAGCTATCCAAAAACTTTAAATAAAATAGTCTTATAATCAAATAGATGTGTGTGATGCTGGGGAAACACAATTAAAAAAAAATCCTCTGCCAACCCCAAACCTCTGCAAAAAAAGTGGAAGAGGAGAAAAGCTGTTTTGTCTATAATAATAAAAACATAATATGCTAATTAGACCAGAAGTCCTTCCGGACGAAGCCGCGGTGGCAGGGGCTGAGGCAGAGGCGGCTGCTGCAGTAGTGGGGGCCGAGCCCCTTGCACAAATTTCGTGTATAGGGCCTCTAATTTTTTAATAAGCATTAAACAAGAATGAGATGCACGTCACAGGCAATCTGTTAAAGAGATTACAAAAACAAAAAAAATAGCAACAACCTCATCTTATTCTATAGCCAAACAGATACAACCCACTACATGCATGTTCTCAAGATAAACAGTAACTAGTCTCCAAGTAAGAAGATTTGATGACATCATTGGTCACATATAGTTTATTCTAAATTCCTCTGGTAATTGGGGTGATCATCTAGGCTATCTTATTGGCTTTACCTAAAGAAAAATGAATTTCTCGTAGTTTCATGACAGGAGGTTTGCAACTTGCAGCCAGGCATCAGCTAAGGTTAGGCTCCTATCTCCCCGTAGAAACTGTGAAATAGGGGGGTTAACTGCCTTGATGATTCTATTTTAAAGACGACAGCTTCAGGTCCTCGAGAAAGGCATTTTTGCTTTTTAATTTGGCAAAAAGTCTTAGTTACTTTTTAAAAAAAATTACATATATCTCAAAGATTCAGAGAAATAACAGTTTTCCAAAGAAAATGGTATAAGAAAAGGGAGGAAGAAAAAGGTCGCTCCCTACTTATGAAAAGAAAAATTATTCTTTCATTTTTATATATCTATTTACCATTTTAATTATAATATCATTTGGTTCAAAATGTGAAGGCTTGTGACATTTGTTTATTATTCATTGATCTTGGAAAAAATTATTATACAAATCTTCCTACATAAAAAATGATGCTGCTTATATAATAGCTTTTTTTATTTGCCCTATTGCTGACCTCATCTTGCTATAGGCTTAGCACAACATACAGGCAGAATTGAGTATGTGAAGCATATTCATTTTCTTCTACATTTTATGAGAGCAACAGTCATCACCTCCCAGAAAATTGTGCCTTTTTTCATATCTTAACTCAGAAGTAAAATACTTCTCATAGTTTCTTTTCATGATTTATATTTAATATTTCATATTACATAAAAGTAGAGTATTAATATCAAATTCTTATAGCAAATATATAGCTATAAACCATACAGCTTTTAAAATAATTCACAAATCTGTCTGCAATATAGAGTACAAAATAACTTGTTTTCAGTAGAATACTATAGCCACTACCTAATTCCTAAAACAGTACTGTGAGTAGGCAAGATAAATAGAATTATATATATACTAGTGACCAGGTGCACGGAATTCGTGCACATTAAAAGGGAATTAATTAGAGGAAATAATTTAATATTGCTATTTGCCCTTTCTCTATAATAGAATTGTCAGAGATGAAAGAAAATTAATAAAATGTATATGAAAACCTTCCTCTTGTCAGAGTCTGGGGCTCACCACAGGACCCAGAGTCAAGTCCCCGCCCATTCACATGCACCTCAAAATCGTGTGAGACCTAGACCTGGCCGCCACCCCCCATTGGGCTAGATCCAGACCAGGCCAGTCCCACCCTTGTCAAGCCTTGCCGGTCAGGGGGCATAGCCTCAGGTCCCTTGGATAGGGGGTGGGGCCTGAGGCCCCCCAACCCAAACCGGGGCGGGGGGCTTGCCTTGAGGTCTTCCATCAAGCCCCGCCAGGTGGAGGACATGGCCTGAGATCCCCTGTCAATCCCCACCAGGTGGGGGGCGTGGCCTGAGGTCTCCTGTCAAGCCCCACTGGGTAGGGGGCATGGCCTGAGGTCCCCTGTCAAGCCCAGCCAGGCAGGGGGTGCAGCCTCAGGTCCCCTGGCCCGGTGCTGGGGCAGGGGGCACAGCCTGAGGTCCCCTGTCAAGCCCCATCAGGCGGGAGGTGCGGTCTGAGGTCCCCAACCTGGTGCTGGGGTGGGGGAAGCAGCCTGAGGTCCTCTAGACCAGCACCAGGACGGGAAGCACACCTTGAGGTCCCCCATCAATCCCTGCTGGGTGGGGGCCACAGTCAGAAGTCCCCTGTCAAGCCCCACCTGGTGGGGGGGGCACGGCCTGAGGTCCCCTGGCCTGGCGCTGGGACGGAGGGAGCAGCCTGAGGTCCCCTAACCCAGAACCAGGACAGGAAGCGCCCCTAGAGGTCCCCTGTCAAGCCCTGCCAGGTGGGGGCATGGCCTGAGGTCCCCTGTCAAGCCCCACATGGGCGGGGGAGGGCATAGCCTCAGGTCTCTGTTGATTGCTCATTAAGGCTCCTTATGGGAACTTGGCCTCAGCTTTGGGTGCAGCCATCTTTGTGATGGAGTGATGGTCAATTAGCATATTCCCTCTTTATTAGATAGGATCAGAGGCCTGATGCATGACATTCGTGCACTGGGAGTGATCCCTCAGCCCCGTCTGTACCCTCTCACAGTTCGGGACCCCTTGGGGGATGTCTACCTGTGGAGAGCAGGCCTAAGCCAGCAGGCAGACATCCCCTGAGGGGTCCTTAGCACTGCCTTAGAGCTGCCACAGAGGTGGAAGAGGCTCCCGCCACCGCCGCTGCACTCGCCAGCCTTGAGCCAGCTTCTGGATGAGTGGGAGCGCACTGACCACCAGGGGGCAGCTCCTACCTTGAGTGTCTGCCCCCTGGTGTTCAGTGTGCATCATAGCAATGGGTCATTCTCCCTTTTGGTTAATTTGCATATTAGGGTTTTATTATATAGGATATATATACACACACACACACACACACACACACACACATATATACACACATACACACACACACACACACACACACACACATATATATATGTGTGTGTGTGTATATATATATATATATATGTGTGTGTGTATATATATATATATATAGTGCTGATAAGGATTTTGAGACTTAGAAAGCTTGAGCAACTTTCCCAAAGTAAAGGAACACAGCTGAAATTAAAGCTCAGCATTCTTACCGCCCATTGCCTAAAATTTTCCACTACACCACACTCACAAGGTTTCCTTCCACTTTTATATTATAACTAGACGCCCTGTGCATGAATCCATGTGCCAATAGCTCTCTGTGGGGCCTAGCCGCTCTGTGCCCGCTCCCAGAGGCTCTCCATGACCCAGAGGCCCATCCGCGGCCAGGCGCGGAACGCTTGCCTCGTCGCTGCGGTGGCGAAGCAAGCATTCCGCCAGGCTGCTCACACTGCCTGCTCTCAGCGGCTCCCCCGCCCCCCGGGACTGGGGGACTCTGGCGGGGCTGAGAGGACTGGGCGCCACCATCTTGTGGCTATGGGCACTGCCATCTTTGTGATGAGGTGAAGGTTAATTTGCATATCACCCTTTTATTAGATAGGATTTATATGGAAAATTAAGATAATAGAACCCAAAATTATATTGGAGTTTCCATTCTATCACCTCAATTTATCTAACAAAGAAAGGAGCCCTTTTATAGAAAAAAACTAAAATGGAAAGGAAAATTCCATTCTGAGGAAACTCACCTCAGTGAGCTATTATTACCCTTATCCAGACAAGATCCTTCTGAAAGTTGGAAAATCAAGAATGCTCCTGAGTTGATGATGAAGATAGGATATATGCTATCAACAAGATGATATAATATGATAATATGATTATCTTCATTGGCACATCCTGGAGGAAACAAAAATATGTTAATTAACCAAGCACAATTAACAGAGGCTTTTAGAGATATGTGTTTTTAATTAAAGTATGGCTAGTAAAAATAACTGGAGATATGATAACTTTTAAAATACAAAAGTTTAGATTTTCCAAGCATACACAAAAACATATTATAAAGAAATTATCTAATAAGTAACTGATGTAACTTAAGTTTAGGAGTATGCCTCAATAACTTTCTTGTAAACAATGTTTATAAAAATAAATTGATCAGTAAAAACTTATTCTGCAATTTAATATTGACTGGTGTGTGCAGTTGATACAAGCAAAACCATTCAAAGGCCAATCAAAGGTGAATTCACTTCTAGATGATAGATTAATGCAACCAGACCCTGATAACCTTAAATCCAACTTTAGTCAAACTATATTACCACCCTCCCAGCAGATTATTTGCTAAAGAACATGTGACCTTTTTCTAATAGATGTTTACTACTTTATCTATCCTATTTCTGTGGCTTTTTTTTTCTTTTGCTGCCAAATTAACTGGATTCAGGATCCAGCTCTCTATCCACTCTGCAGTTAGGACTTTTCAAATGCTGATTACAATCTGATTGAGGACAACTCAAGTAGACAACTCTTATAGCAGTTGATTGATTCTATAGTGTAAATATCATTCTTTTGCATATATATTCTATGGAATACACATAGGACTTGATGAAGAGCAGATATTAATTTATTTCAGAGCTTACATGATTAGAGCTTGGAAGAGAAAATTGTTTAGTAATATAGTAAATATAAAATTCTGTGAATAACAATCATTGAGTTTACAAGCCGATGGATGGTTTTAAAAAGTAATTAGATATGAAAGTATACTATAGAATCTGACTACACCTAGTCACCTGGTGGTCTGGTACAAGTTATTAACCACTCTAAGTTTTATTATTCTTATCTGTAAAATGGGGCTAATAATACTATCAATCTTAGGTGGGAATTCATGAGATAAGTTATGTAAACTGCTTGGCAGTAGTAGTGTTCAATAATGTTAGTCATTCTATTCAATAGTTTTAATCAGTCCATGCCCTTGATTTCAATACAGTCTCTTAATAATAATGTAAGGAATGCATATGATAAGAAGTATGAGATTATTTACTTCTTCATCTCCTTTTAGGAGTCAGCTTTGTCTTCTGTCTTATTGCCTTAATTAGAGCAATTGAGTCTATAGCCTCTCATATTCTCCCAATATAGTTTACAGTTAATGAACACTGATTCAAGATGGCAACCGCCTCACTTAACAAAAAAATCCTGGTTTAGCAAAGGCCTTCAAATGCTGAAAACAGCATCCATGAAATCTTTTTCATAGAAAAATTTTTATTGAGATATAATTTTATTTGTACATGTATATCACAATATAATTACTGCAGTAGCATTAACTAACACCTGTAGCACATCATATAATTATCATTTATTTTTTTGGAGAGAACAGTTAAGATCTAGTCTCTTAGCAATTTTGAAGTTTCAATATAGTATTGTTGACTATAATCACTATGTTGTGCATTAGATTTCCAGGACATATGTCTCTACTAGTTGTAAGTTTGTACCTTTAAACAATAGCTTTTCAATTTGTTGTCCCGAACCTTCAGCCTCTCTCTGGTAATCCCCCAGACTCTGATAACCACCAATCTACTCTGTTTTTATAAGTTTGGCTTTTTTAGATTCTACATATGAGATCACACAGTGTTTGTCTTTTCCTCTCTGGCTTATTTCACTTAGTATAATATCCTCAAGTCCATCCGTATTGTTGCAATGACAGGATTTTCTTTTTTTGCATGACTGAACAATATTCCAGTGTGTGTCTGTGTGTGTGTGTGTGTGTGTGTCTGTGTGTGTGTGTTTGGACCACAGGAGTGAATTGTGAGGCATCAGAACAAGTCTCATCCAAAAATATGTACTTGTTTCTCATTGACACTCCTTATGAGATTTCAGGAACTTGGTTATTGGTTGCTATGTCTTACTTTATCTACTTGCTCTCACATTTAAGCCAAAGAGTCCCCACATAGTAACCCTTACATAAAAAAAATGAATCAAAACTTGATAAAGAAATGTTTATTTTTCAGTAACATGGTTAGTTTTTATTCAAGTTTTCATGTGAGATGTCCAAAAAATTAAAAAGAAGTAGAATACACTTTTCAAAATTTAGAAAGTCTAATTTTCAGGTGAATTCAAATAAAAACTGAGTTGTTGCCTGATCATGTGTCAAACACCTTATGAGGTGCTAAAAATACAAAAGCAAGGAACCACATACAAGCAAAAGGAGGCACAGTTTAGTGACACTCTCAAGAATGGTCCAGGTTCCGGGTACAGTGGGAAGGAAGAGAAGAGATTAATTCTACCTGATGTGGTGTATGATGTGCTGTTTAACCCAGGAGCATTGTTTTAATGTATCCCCCACAGTAAAAGTAAAATTAATGAAATAAAAACAAAACTCTTCCAATTGTTGAGCATTTTCTCTGTACCTAGGAGACAGATATAAATAGATATACGTATTTCTATTATATACATATCAAAGTCATTTTCGCTACTGAAATTCCCATATTTGTTCACTTTCATTGGGAAAGAAGGTCAATTTTAATCACCATATTTTAGATTTAGTTTTATATTGAGATATGAAGTAAGACTGTGAAGAAGTCACTGATCATTAGTTCTGTGCCATATATTTTCTTGCTCTCTACCTGGGACCCTGTTTACCCAACATTCGAGGTGACTGAACTCCAGATCGGAAGGTGGTTGTATTATTTATCTATTGCTGTGTAACAAATCATCCCACATTTGGCAGCATAAGACAATAAACACTTATTATTTCACCCAGTTTCTTGAGGGTCAGGAATCTCAGAATGGCTTCACTGTCTGGTTCTAGTTCGGGGTCTCCCACCAGCTGCAGTAATCTCAAGGTTTCACTGGCCTTGAAAAGCCTGCTCCAAGTTCACTTGTGTGGTTGTTGGCAGGTTTCAATTCCTCATTGGCTGCGGGCTAGCCACGTTAGTTTCTCACCATTTGGACTCCTCCACTGGGCTGCTCATAATAAGGCAACTTCTTTTCTCCAAAGTGAGAGCCCCAAAAGAAAGGCAAAGAGTGTGGCAACTTGAGGTGAGTTCAAAGATTTGGAGGCTGATCGAGAAAAAACACACAAAATCACAAAATGACAATATTTGACAAGCTTCATAAGGAGGCATGAAACAGTGTTGCATGAAAGAGGAAGTCCCTCACAGTAGGAAACTTTCTAGAAGAGCAGGAGGCCATCCCTCAGAAGGGGAAGAGAGCAAGAGATCTCTGGAGGAGAAGAAAGGATGCTTTAATGTCTGGATGATGTCTTTCGGCCAAGGTGTGAGTCTCTGGGTCAGGGAGCTCTGAAATGCGGCAGCAGTCTGGGGTCTTTTATGGCTCCAGGATTTGTCTTATCTAGGGCTAGCAGGTGTGGAGTGCAGTGTCATGGGGTATGCAAAGCAAGCTCAAAATAGCTAAAGATATGCTTATTTGGGCTATATTTAAAGCAATTAGATGTGTAACAATCCGAGTTTGGCCCTGTAGGCTTTGAGCTAATGGTACTACCTGCTGTGAAGAAGTAAATAACATAGGAGCAAATGTGCAGGGGCCATTCATAAAACCGCATCCAAGATAGAAATCACAATCTTTCATAACCTAATCTTAGGAGGTATATGTCGCCGCTTCTGCAGTATGAAAATGGTCATAGCACAATCCTGGTACAATGCAAGAGGGGACTTCATTACGATGAGGAATCCAGGAGATTAAGGTCATGGAAAACCATCTTAGAGACTCTCTACTACATCTATAAGGAATACCAACTTTCCATATTGCTTCTGCTGACAGACCCAGTCCATCTGAGACTGAATATTTGATTTCTAATATTTTGCTCTCTGTCTTAATCTAGGTTTTTTGTCCTAGCTAATTTCCTGTGTTCAAAGCTTTGTTTCTTTGAACCTAAAGTGCCTTCTGGCTGTTGTCTTACTGAGCTTATCTCTGGACCTAAACTGGATAAGCCCTGACTCATCAAACCTGCCATCTGTCTTGTAGAGCTGAACTTCTTTTCCCATTTCCCATAAATCTGAACTGATGGATTTTCACAAAACTACAACATGAGCCAAACTTCTGGAGCATAAGGCTCCAATATATAACCTCCACCAACTTCACATGCAGACAATTAATTATTGCCATATTGTCACATATAATAATTGTATAAGTAATAACCTTTTCTTAAGAATCATTCTATTGTGGCTTCTAGCTTTCCCCAACCCTCCAAAAAATAACTGTAATGATTGAGCAGGTGTCCAGAAAGGAAATACATGACCTTCAACTCTCAGTATCCACATTGTTCTAGAAAAGTTATGATAGGGTTGACCTTGAGCATTGGAGAATCTGAAACAATAATTCTATTTAAATATGAGTTTTTTAAAATTAGTTTTGATTCTTATGTCTTATCCTATCTAATAAAAGAGTGATATGCAAATTGACCATAACTCCAACACACAAGATGGCTGCCCCCATGTGGACACAAGATGGCCGCCACAAGATGGCCAGCAGGGGAGGGCAGTTGGGAGGGATCAAGTATGCAGGGGAGGGCAGTTGGGAGGGATCAGGCCTGCAAGGGAGGGCAGTTGGGGGCGATCAAGCCTGTAGAGGAGGGTAGTTAAGGGTGACCAGGCCTGCAGGGGAGGAAAGTTGGGTGCAACCGGGCCTGCAGGGAAGGACAGTTGGGGAGACGGGGGCCAGGCCTGCAGGGGAGAGCAGTTGGGGGTGACCAGGTTGGCAGGGGAACAGTTAGGCATCAATCAGGCTGGCAGGGGAGTGGTTAGGGGGTGATCAGGCTGGCAGGCAGAAGCGGTTAGGGGCAATCAGGAAGGCAGGCAGGCATGCAATTGGGAGCCAGCAGTCCTGGATTGTGTGAGGGATGTCCGGCTGCCCGTTTAGGCCCGATCCTGGTAGGATCGGGCCTAAATGGGCAGCCGGACATCCCTCGAGGGGTCCCAAATTGGAGAGGGTGCAGGCTGGGCTTAGGGACACACACCCCCATGCACAAATTTCGTGCACCAGGCCTCTAGTTATATTATAAGATGTCTCTTCTATTTCCCTTCTGTTTTTCTCTAAACTCTCATTTTTTCAAATATCAAACTACTTTCTTATGCCTTCCAAAGGAGGCAGATAGTTGTGCAAGTAAATTTGAAGAGGTGTGTGTCATGATACTATTTTTTTCCCAAATCTATGTATTCTAAAATGATTTGCCCTCCTGCCTTTTTTGCATGTCACTCATCTATTAATATATCGTGTCCTGTTTCATATTGATACAGGAATTTTTTTAAGTTGTAGTTCATGGTTTTCTCTTCTGATGTCCAGATATATTGTAATTTTTAATGTTACTAAACATACAGTGAATGAGTTGCACAAGTATGTCAATAAGAAATATGTTCATGCACCTTAGAATATTTGTAACAATGAGAAGCAGACAAATTTTTCTAAAGATGAAAGATGTGTGTGTGTGTGTGTGTGTGTGTGTGTGTGTGTGTCTGTGAAGATATTGGAACACTGAGGGAATATTCCTCCAGTTGACTTATCATGAATGTTCCTTATTCATTGACACCATGATATTAAGAAAATGAGGTGTCCTGAGATAGTCATATTACTGGAAAGCTAGCCTGTCAAATCCTTGCTCCCAGGTAAATCACCCACATTGTATCTGACGGTAGCTGCATCCATCCTTAAGGATATCACGGGGCCTGGTGAACTATCTCTCCTTGGATTTGTGGGAGGATAATTGGATAATTGTCATGCCTTCATTCTTTGTTTATCCTGTATCTTTTAAACACCTGGTATAAAAAAATTCAATTTTATCATCCTAAATGTATAAGTTAGAGAAGATTGAAATAAATCATTGCAACCTGTCCTCAATTCTTCATTCTCTGTGAGCAGACATGCAGAACAATCCCTGTCTAGACAGCTGATGCATTTTATGATCACTCAAGGGTGATCTTTGAGTCATATCTTTCTGGAGGTGAAAGGGATAAACAAAGGTTTTGATTTAGATTAAAGATGCCTCTCTTGGTTTCCTGAGCAACACACTTAATAGGATTATTTGTGGTTCAAACCTATTTCTGAATAAGAGAAATTACTTAATGCTTATTATTATGTATCTGGCCCTGGGATAAAATGGAGAGTAAACAAGAAAACAAAATAATCTCAACAAAATAAATATGCAATAGTATGACTGTGATAAATGCTATGATAAGTACAGAGCACTTGCAAGCATATATCAGGTTCTGATCTTATCTGGCAGGTCAGATGTTTTTCTTAGAAACTGACTTTAGAGATAAGAATGGAAGGATGCAAATGGCTAACCAGAAAAAGAGAGGAAGGATGATGAAAAAGGGATATGAAAAAGAGGGCTAAAAATGAGATTGTGTCACAGTCATAAAATGGAAAGGGAAAAAAGACAAGTCTACATGAAATTCAGAGAGGGAGAGGGAAGCGTAAGATTAGAATGGAGATATGAGTACAGACCAGATAATGAAGGTCCCTATGAATATAGTGGCCATAAAATTTATCATCCAAATGACCATCCTTTTGAGAGTAATAGGCAGGGCTAGTAATTTCTCAAAGACAACAGGCATAAATCTGAACTCTCTAAGACAAATAAGAATTTTTGATATTTCTATGTATGGTCTATGTTAAAGATTTTGGTCTTAATCCTAAGAGCAATGGGAACTAATCAAAAAGTGATAAGCAAAGGAGAGAGATGATTATACTGGTTCTTTAGAAAAATCTCTTCAGGTGAAACAAATATGGAGGATGACAGGCCTATTAAAGGGCTATGGAACTTGTCTAGGTAGGCGATGCTTGTAACTTGAACAAAGATTGTTGCAATAGAAATGAAATGATTCAATCTTAGAATAGACATTAGAAATGAAAGAATTGGGGTTGTAGATAAATTATAGGTTTCTAATCTGCTTCAACTAGATAAAAGGTGATAGATCAGATCTGGCATAGGTCATGCCAAGGGCATTTTTGGATGTTGTTTATACCTTGCAACCATAGACCAACAGAGACACACTTGCAGTTAAATAAAGTTGGGTTAATAGACTCTTTGCAACGAGACAGAACCTGTACCATGGAGAACTGGGCACCGTCTCTTACTGAGCATGTAAGAAAGGACTTAAAAAGTTTGGGCTTGCGTTAGGTGATTGAGGAAGGTGAAGGAAGCAGAGAATGTCTCTGAACTGGATGCTATTTGTCAAATGAGGCAATTCGGTAAAGAAAAGAGGTATAGGATGCCTGAGAAACTTTCTCAAGGTCACAAAGTAACAAGACAGATTTTAACAAAGGCAGCCTGACTCCAGATCTTAGACTCTTAATTGCAACTTCATAGTATGATATATATATATGATATTAGCCATAAAAATGAACTTCAAGATAAAAAACAAGTGAGTTCTCTCTCACTCACCAATTACATCAACTTGAAAATGTCACTTATCCTCACCAATTACATCAACTTGAAAATGTCACTTAACCTACATGAATTTAATTTATATCTCCTATGACATGGGACAACATAACTTAAAAGACTGTGGGTATTAAAATGGCTACTGTACATAAAAGTGGGCAAGACCTAATAGACACACTTTATATGGGAATTAAGTGTAGATTAAAAGTTCTTGGCATGGTTTGGTGCAAAATTTGACCTAAAGTTAAATTATATCAAATGAAAATGGAATACCCAAAACTAGAGGAAAATGCAGGGATGGGCAAAAATAGGTTTACAGTTGTTCATAGGTAAATAATACAATAATCCTACCTAATAAAGAGGGAATATGCTAATTGACCATCACACCCTCACAAAAGATGGTGGCGCCCACAGCCAATAAGGAGGGAATATGCTAATTGACTGCCACATCCTCAAAGATGACAGCGCCCACAGCCACAAGATGGCAGTGCCCAATCCCCTCAGCCTCTAGAGTCCCCCAATCCCCTCAGCTCCCAGCCACCCAGGGCCAGCCCAAGGCACAGGCAAGCCTCGATGTCAGCTGTCCAGATGATGCCCAAGGCGCAGGCAAGCCTCTGATGGTGGCTACCCAGCCACCCAGGGCCACCTGAGGCTCTGGTAACCAGGGCTGGCCAAGGCTTGCACTGCTGGCAGTGGCAGCAGCAGAGGTGTGATGGGGGCTTCGTCTTCCCCTGATCGCCGGGTTGCCTCCCACCCCTGAGGGCTCCAGGACTATGAGAGGGGGCAGGCCATGCACCAGGCCTCTAGTAAATAAATAATAATGCAAGAATAAACTCTCCATTTTGCTTACTCACAACAGTAAACCTACTTTTGCCCATCCCTGTATATATGGAAATAATTCCATTTTCAATAATTTATAAAGGTTGCATAGCCTGTAAGTAACAAAAAGGTCAAGAACATGAAAGTAAAGAAATATTGGCTCATTATAACAAAATAGTCATGGCTATTGGAAGTTAGTAGAACTAACTTTTAATCAATCTTCTAAAATGTCCCTGAATAAAGGAAGATAAGTAGGATATTGATATGTACCTGCCTGATTACAAATTCTACAAGTCTTCTGAGTTTGTTGGATAAATAAAGTTATCATTTCAAAATACGAAATCCAGATGGTTGTTATGACACTCTTTTGTCATTTATGGCGAGTAAACTTTTAAAAAGTGATTATGTTTCCATGTTCAGGAGATTCATGGTGGCTCGTGACTTGGCACTTATCAAATAAATATCTGCCCGGGCACTTAATAAAATAACGTGTTAGGGGAACAAAATACGTGGGCAGAATAGATGTTTGTTAGATGTGACTTTTTACTTGGATTCTGCCATCAGTTATGGTAATAACCAGCAATGATGATTGCTGTCTTCAGCTAAATGACACAGAAGCATCTTTCAAGAGCTGGGAAAAGTGTCTTTTGTTAGCTGTCAGGACCATTCACAGAAGTGGCGTCAGCTAAAATGCTGGCAGGGATTGTCCAGAACCTATCATTCTAATGTTTCATCAAACCCACTCAACACTCAGAAAACACTGTATCTTGTTGAAGCTATGAAAAGTATTTAAATCATCTATTGTCAAGATAAGATTGTAAAAGGTAAGGCTGTTTTGTAAAAGACCATGTCTTTAAGCCAGATTACTTCAATGTCTTATAACCCTATTTAAGGCATGATGGGGTATGCACTATTTTTTTGATGCAAGTTTTTTTTATGTCACTTTTTCATTAATATGGAGAAAACCAAGCACATCTCCACCCATCACCAGGAACCACAATATTATCAGCCATTTTTCTGAGAATATTCTTCCTTATGAAAAACAAAATTTAAAGAAGATATCTAAAAGTTGTATGTGAAGATACCAAGTTGAGATCATTGTTTATGTACAAAACACATTATTTCTAATATTCTAGACATTGCCATTAAATACAAAATAAATTATTGAAGGTAGCTGTTTAGAAATTTTCTGTAGGGTTTGAGGTAAATAGACTCAGCTTGCTTGGGACAAAGTTGTCTGTGATTAATCATGTATTTGTAGCATCTGATTTTATCTCTTGAAATTTTACATGTTTTACAACTTATCTGCTATGTATGCTGTAAGTTTTTATTGTTAGCACAGATAATTGTTTTATACTATCTGCCTTTACACTTTCACAAATGTGACAGATCCAGTATAGTTTTTTTTGTAATAGGAAAAAGTTGAAATTCAGTGATAAGGGTAGTTTTTGTGTGGAAGCCCAGTTTTGCTACTATATGGCCCTGCGTCGGTTGAGTTGGGTTGTATAAGTAGCTCATTTAAACTAACTGAGCCTGAGTTTTCTTATATGCAAAATGGATACCTGTTTTTCAGGGTTACTGTGAGAATCTACTATGGGTGCTCAAAAAATATCCACTTTCACAATTTCTTTATAAACAGCAATATATAGAAATAATAATTGCTGTCATTGGACACTGACTTAGAATATAATACTTTCCTAAAACACTAAGTCTTTAGAAAGAGGTTTGTATAGGCTGAACCGGGATCTAATGTTTGTTTGTTTGTTTAATGATTTCTTTGACCTGCTTGAATTCCAGGGCTCAGAATATGTGTCATTCTCACGTAGAATTTTATAAAAACAACCCAAAAGCTAATCTCTTTGCAATGGTGGTTGTTTTATTTTATTTTTTTACATTTTGGAGTAAACAAAAATTCAACACCAAAGTTCAGGGATTTTGTTCTCAGTGCTGGTAATAAATGAAAATCCTTCCTAAATACAGGAAATCCCCAGCCCAAGGATTTGAACACTCCCTTGTGTTTGTAAACAGGAAGAGTCCAGCATGTTTTTTACCTGTGTTGGTGAATCAAGTACCATGAAAGGATGCCCATGGCTTCTGAGTACGAATAAAAGCAGATCGGACCTGAAGCACAGAGCTGAGTAAAGTCTTCCATTCCATAGAAAGTACCATTCAGATACCAAGACCGTATCTTTCCCCAGTGTAGAGAAGCTTTAACCATCAGCAGATAAACTCCGCGGTGCCATTCAGTGAAACAGGCTCCTTTTCAAATTGTGGAGGTGGCTATATCGTGACGTTATTGAAGCTAACACTTTGGGGCTCTTTTCTTGGAACAGGTAAGCGTGTGTTTTATCAATATGCAAAGTAAGACATTTTAACCACAAGCAGGTTAGACAGCTGTCTCCTTTCCCTCTGAGGTCTCCTTGGCTGCATTTATCTCATGTCATATGGCATTGGAATCAATGTCATTTCCGTGGGGGATTTCGTTGAGGAAAAGTCCAATCGGGAGTACAATTGGCTGGATTATGTGGGATATATTTACTTGGCTTGCTATTAGTTTTGTGTATCGTTAAGTTGGTGTTAGCTTCCAGACGTATTCCTACCAGCCACATGTTATCTTGACATGAAGGTACAGGACCAGAGGTATTTTAACATCAGAATATGTCCTGTAGTGTCCAACGGTGTCTAGCATAAAGAGTAGATGGAGAAAAGGAACAGGTTTTGGAGACAGAAGCTGGTCTACAGAAAATTTATCCTATCATCATATATAAAATTTTAAGCAGGAGATTTGGCTCTTATCAATGCCTCATCAAAATGGAAATTCTCTCCTATCAGAATTATACCCAGTAACGTAGCATGTATAATTCTAGACGTGCTATACATTTTTTTATCCTTTTTGATAGAATCGTGCTAAATAGAATTTATAGGGAACAAATTTGGAGCAGGGCTACACATACTAATCACTTCAGTCTAAGTCACATGTTTTATTCATTCTAGCATATAGAGTCATTTTAGCACATCTAACGCATCTTGTCCTAATGAGGTGTGGCAGATCCAGAGGAAAATGTGTTCAGTTCACAATCAAAGAGGTCATTTATTAAGGTGAAGAGAGAATTTTTGAACCAAAGTAATAAATATGGTCCTGAATTATTTGATAACTCGTTAATGATAATGACTATATTATGAGGACACTTGAGAAAAATATCAAATTTGTTGCTCATTTGACAAGAAACACTGAATCAATAAAGAAAATAAATCAATAATGTGCCTGTGTCAGGCAGAATAGACCCCCCCCCCCAAGATGTCTACATCCCAAGCCTCAGACCTGTGAATTCGTTACCTTACAGGGCAGAAAGAACATTGCAGATGTGATTAAATCAAAGACCTTGAAATGGGGAGATTAATCTCAAGTTTCCTGAATTATCCCTCTGAGCCAATGTAATCACTTGTTTTCATAAAAATAAATAATTTACCCAGCTATGATGAAAGGGAGGTGTGACAAGGATGAAGGGTCAGAGATGCAACATTGCTAGCTTTAAAGATGGAGGACAGGAGCCATGAGTCAAGGTAGGTAGCCAGCTTCTAGAAGCTAAGAAAAGGCAAGGAATTCAATTCTTCTCTAGAACTTCCACAAAAGAATGCAGTCTTGCTGACTTCCTTATTGCCCAGTAATACCTGAGTCACACTTATGACACATAGAACTGCAAGATAATAAATGTATGTTGTTTTTAGCCACCGTGTTTGTGGTAATTTGTTATAGCATCAATAAAAAATAAATACAGTGCCACTACACTTGCGTTAATGAGTATGGTGCATTAGAGGAATATGTGATTAGTTATAGTATTAGAAATTTTGACACATCTTTGAATATTAAAGGTCAGCTAGCAAAGTACCTTGGGGTATCACAGTTGTTCAGCATATCCCAGGTTACACCTGTAGTTCAGTGCCATTAGTAACAGGACTCTTTCTGCTCACAAAGGTTTAGGTAGTAAATTATATAACTGCTCTAAAGAATCCTGATGGAGGTTTTCCAAATCTAACAACAATGTCCAAATTTTCATGAAGATTACAAATAAGGAGTTGTAAAGTTAATTTTCTAAACTAGAAATTAGCAAATTACATCCATGAATCAAATTTAGCCCATCACCTATTTTTGTATTATTGCCCCAAATCTCCACTATCTGACTCCTTAAGAGAAAATTTGCCTACCCAAGTTTTAAACAATCATTCATAAAACCCAATTTTCAGCAGTCATATTAGGAGAAAGATGGAATTCTTTATATATATATATATAAATGATTATACAAAATTATTTTCCTCTGAGATGATTAAAGAGTATGCAACCAGAAAATGTAGGGAAAAATATTACAATATGGGTAAGGAAGTCGTGTTTTTAGAATGCTATTTGTTCCAAATGGTATGACATTTGTGTATGTGTCAACATTCAAAATTCAAACTGTGGTGTATCTCATTTAAAATAAACATTTCATTTCAAATTTAATTGCATATTTATATTTTTTCTTATGGAGGCCCCTCAAAATTAAACAACCGTAGGCCTCCCTAACTTAGGTATGCCTCTGCACACTGGGCAAGCTGCTACAGGTCAATGTCCTTTAAATTCTTTTCCTCTGACTCTTCCCAGGAGCGGAGGTCCTTGCAGGTAGTGAGGTCCGTGCAGGTTCTGATCTGTGACGCCTTCAGAGGCAGGTGAAGGCTCCAGCCTCAGGGGGAAAGGTCCTACCTGGATTCAAGTACTGCAAGTGTGCGGCACAGCTGGGGACCAGGACAACGCGGGGCCGCACCTGGTGGGAAGCTGAGCCTGTGAGGATCTGCTGCTGGGCAGACCCACCTGCTCAGCAGGCAGTTTCCTGGACACTGAGCTGCTTTGGAAGGCAGTTGCCTTTCTCTGCAGTTCCCCAACCGGCCACTAGGAGCTTCTTGAGCTGCACTGGCACTGAAGAAGGGGTAACACCCTGGGTTCTGTTCAGCTGAATGTGCCCTCGCAGGCCAGAGACCACCACAAACGCAGCTCTCGGTTCACAAACACATCGCTGAGTCCTTGCAGGAAACCTAGGTCTGAACCAGCAGTTCATGTGCCCGAAGGCAGCGCCACATTCACCCTCTTCGGAACAGAGCGCCACAGCAAGCCCAGGGTCCTGTGTCATTCTACGCTCCATGAACCTATCCCAGACACCCTCCCAAAGACCCCATGCCAGCCCAGAGTGCCCCGCTGTTCTTCCAGCCTGTCATGCACCCCTGCCTCGACATTACACTTGGGTTGTTTTTTCTCCGCCTGAGAGTCACTTTGCCCTACTCAAACGCCACCTCCTCGGAGAGGCTTTTCCTGACAATCCCATCGAAGCGTAGCTGCGATCACTCTTGCCCGCCTGAACGAGGTTATTTTTCTGCAGAGCACTTCACACACCTGGGATTTTCAGCACATATCTAGATTATTTTTTCTCTTTCTCACTGGTAAAGTACACAATGGTAAAGACTTGGCCGACTGTGGCATCTTATATTCCCAATTCCTAAAACAGTGTCTGGCAATGGCAGGACTCAAGGATTATGTATTTTCTAAATGATTAAGTGGATGAGTCATGCTTTTTCTGAGAGGGAACTAGCCACTACCACATTCATATAACTTGAGATACCCTCCTAAAAGTTACTTTTCAGGTGATCTTGAGTAAGTATTTGACAGATTCTTTCACTGGAAAAGAAAATAATAACAACCAATTTTGGCAGGCTACTCCACCAAATTTGATCTAGGATAGAGTGGTCCATTTTTATGTGTTTTTTTTTTTTTAAAAAAAGCAGAATATTAGAAGATGCATATTTATTTCTAGATAGCACCTCAGTTTCATGGAAATCATAGGTATTACAGTTGTACGGCAACTTTAAGGATGCTTATTAAAATGAAAAAGAGAAATTACTATATCCTTTGCCTAAAGTTGGAATGATAATATTAAACTACAGAAAAATATTGTTTTGCTTTCTTTTGTTTGCTTGCCTGCTTATTTTGTTTTATTGTGTAGTCCGCTGATTACATTCTCAACCAACAATGTATTTATGGATATACACAAGGAAAATACAAAGTTTTGATGGATATGAAAATTTTATGAATATTTCAAAAGAAATACAGCCCACAATTTATTTTTCCCATGATTTATCAGAAGTCTCAAATCTTTTGGCAACTAAAATTGGATAGTGGAATAGAAGTGATCATAGGGGATGGAATTATTTGTCATTCTGGCTGTTTCTATGCAGGTTCAAAATGCTGCCACTTTACAGAAGCTCAGTGGAGTAACACCTTCAGCAGAGGCCAGTGAGTCAGTATTGTGCTGTATAGCACAGGCTGTCTCTGAGAAATTATGGTAACACTTAACTAGCCCTCATCACAAATGTTGTGTGACTTTAGGAGAAGGTTAGCTAGATTCACATTCCAGGAAGACATAGGAGTTACTAGTCAGATGAAGCAGAAGCTCAAGATATATTCCGAGTTTATAGATCAATAAACTAGACCTAAAGATCTGGGCAATAGCTTCACTATTTGTGCTTTTAATAACCTCCCAAACAATCCTAATGTGCCCAATTTTGAGAAGCACTGAGTGTACAGTAACCATAGAATCAATCAATTATATCAAATATCTTCTATAATAATAAAAGGGTAATATGCTAATTAGAACGGATGTCTTCCCAACATCATTTCGGACATCCTTCCTGACAAAGCCGGGCTGGAGGGAAGCCAGCAGGGATCCTGGGTGCCCGTGGGCAGCCGGAAGAGGGAAGCAGCCCGGGTTGCTGGAGGAAAGCCGCGGGGAGGAAGGCCTACTCTTGCACAAATTTTCGTGCATCAGGCCTCTAGTATTTAAATACTTATTATACACTAGAAGCCCAATGCACGAAGATTCGTGCAAGAATGGGCCTTCCTTCCTCTGGCTGCCAGCACTGCCTTCGCTCTGGCCTGTAGCCTCCTTTCCACCTTCGCTCTTGCCCAGAGCCGCCTTTCCACCTTCCCATGCTGCCAGAGGCCCAGAGCGGCTGGGGCTGTGTGGAACGCCTGTGTCCCAACCCTGGCTGCTCAGCGCCTGTGTATGCAAATTAACCTGCCATCTTTGTTGGGTTAATTTGCATACTCACTCGTGATTGGCTGGTGGCATCATGAAGGTACCGTCACTTTGCATCTTTCTCTTTTATTAGTGTAGATAAACTTTGTGCTAGGCACAATGGGGAAGGTGAAGAAGGCTGAGAAAGAGTTCCTACATCTTAATCCTCAAGAAGCTGAAAATTGATTTGGAAGACACAGACAAAAACAGCGACACAGCATGATGTAAGTGAGTAGTACCTGGTACTAAAGATTAAAGCTATAGATCCCTCACTGGAAGTCAGGGCGATCAGAAAAGATTGACTTTGAAGAATGAAGAGTCTTGATAGAGAGGAGAAAGGAAGAGCAGGAATCGCTGGCAGGGCTGGAAATTACTCAGTGAGTGAAGAGGAATTCAACCAATTTGGCAGAAGCAGAGACTTCACATTGAGAAATAGTGGAGTGTAAGCTATAAAACGAAATTTAGTAGGGTCTGAAAAGTCAGGTAAAATAATCTGTCATATCTTTGAGCAGCTTCTCATAAGTATTTGATACAAACTCTATTTTTATAACAAATATTTTGTGATGACACTTTTATTAATATCCTGAAGTGAATTATAAGTATGTAAAAAATATAAATATAAAGTAATCTAAAAGAAAGCATGCAGTCATGTGTCACTTAACAACATGGATTCTTTCTGAGAAATGTGTCATTAGGCCATTTCAATCATTGTTTGAACATCACAGAGTTACTTAACACAAACCTAGATGGTAGAGCCTGTGGTACACCTAGGCTACATGGTACAGCCATTGCTCCTAGGCTACAAACCTGTGCAGCATGTACTGTAATGAATACTATAGCAACTATGACACAACGGTAAGTATTTGTATAACTGAACATATCTAAACATAGAGAAAAGCTACAGAAGCAATCCTACATAATAAAGAGGAATTATGCAAATTGACCATCACTCCAACACACAAGATGGCTGCCCCCATGTGGTCAAAGTTAGCCGCCCCCATGTGGACACAAGATGGCCAGCAGGGGAGGGCAGTTAGGGGTGACCGGGATGGCAGAAGAGGGCAGTTGTGGGTGACCAGGCCTGCAGGTGAGGACAGTTGGAGGGACCCAGGCCTGCAGGAGAGGACAGTTGTGGGGGGACCAGGCCTGCAAGGGAGGGCAGTTGGAGGCGATCAGGCCTGCAGGGGAGGGCAGTTAGGGGTGACTGGGCTGGCAGAGGAGGACAGTTGTGGGTGACCAGGCCTGCAGGGGAGGGCAGTTGAGGGCGACCAGGCCTGCAGGTAGAGCAGTTGGGAGGGACAAGGCCAGCAGGGTAGAGCAGTTAGGGGTGACCAGGCTGACAAGGGAGGGCAGTTAGGGGTGACCAGACCAGCAGGGGAGGACAGTTAGGGGCAATTGGGCCAGCAGGGGGCAGTTAGGCGTCGATCAGGCTGGCAGGGAAGTGGCTAGGGGGTGATCAGGCTGGCAGGCAGAAGTGGATAGGGGCAATCAGGCAGGCAGGCAGGCGAACGGTTGGAAGCCAGCATTCCTGGATTGTGAGAGCATAAATGGGCAGTCGGACATCCCTCGAGGGGTCCCAGATTAGAGACCATGCAGGCTGGGCTGAGGGACACCACCCCCCCTTGCATGAATTTTGTGCACTGGGCCTCTAGTATGGTATAAAAGATAGAAAATTGTACACCTGTATAGGGCAGTTACCATGAAAAGAGCTTACAGGATGGGACATTGCTCTGGGTGAGTCAATGAGTGAGAGGTGAGTGATTTTGAAGGCCCTATTCCCAAAGGACATTACTGGACACTATTATACACTTTATAAACACTGTCCCTCCAGCCTCCCTCCCCCGCCCCAACTACTTTCTTCTGACAGGGTCAGAAATAAGACATCAAATGTGTCAATTCTACTCCACAGACAGAGATGTGAACTGGATTGATTGGAAATATGATTGGAAATATTGAGGAGAAACTGGCTGGGTAAATTGATAGAAAACACAAACTATGCTTTACATCAGTACAACCTGAAACTATCTCCAAAGTCTGGATCCCCACTACCACAGACAACTTTTTGCAAACATGGCAGTAGCACTTTATACGTGTTAAGGTGGCTCTTGTAGAACTATGCCCTTGCACAAGTTCTTAGGTCCTCAACAAAGAATTTAGAGCAATTTATTTTGAAAGCCATCAAGCTAGATCTTGATGAATCCCCCTCTGAATGTGTAGCATTGGGGGAACAGGCTCCTGTGTGCACTCAGAACTGAGGTGCTGTGAGCAAGAGGGAATCTATTGTTCAGCCCCATAGATATTGCTCTCATCAGAGAGAAAAAAATCCTCCTGAGCCACATGTCCTTCCATTTCTTACAGGAAATTCAGCTCCATTATAATCTCATGGGACCACTGTCATATATGTAGTTCGTTAATGCTGGAAACATTGTTATGAGGCATATGCCTATATATGGAATGTAATTTATGAGAAAAAAAATATGTATTCTGATCTCAAATTCTTAGACCTGACTACAGAAGAACACATAATGAAATTCAATTGAATCTATATACAGAATCACCATGAATAAATGTTATAAATTAAGTGTTTAGTATTTGTCTTAGACCCCTATACATGACTGTTAGTGATTGAGTCCGCAACCCAGGCATGTGCCCTGACCGGGAATTGAACCCTGACCTCCTGATTTATAGGTCGACACTCAACCACTGAGCCACACTGGCTGGGTAGTTCCTAGATTTTTGACCAAATGGTGGAAATGGTGCATGATAAAAGAAAACCCTTTGTTGTCTGAGGTGCCCCACGCATTACTCTCTAGAAAGTCTGGACCCAGGACCTATGATTATGCCAATAGTGTCCTGTAAACTAGGATGAAAAACAAGCCCTTGCCCACGAAATTCTAAAACTCACCTTAGAATTCAGTATCACCCTCACTGAGAAACACTGACATGGGCATGAAGAATTGTGAAAATGTTTGAAAAAGGGAAGAAGGTGCTAAAGCTGGGGGTGTTGAATTAGGATTATGTATTCTTGGTAATAGCGAAATTTGTACATTTACTAGAATTATGAGAGTCCTGTTGGAATGCATCATGGACTTGAAATATGAACACAGTGGAAATATCAAAGAGAACACAAGATACAAAATAACACAAAGGTAGAATAACAGAAACTGATGACTGATTTAATGTGAAGAATGAAGGAGAGAGAAAGCCAGATAATTTTTATTTCTGTCCCCCCCCCCTTTTTTTTTTTTGAAATTGCAAATCATCATTGCTTTTTCCAACTGATAATCTTGGAGTAACAACTATATTTCTAGGCTTTTTTTTTTTCATTTATCATAGGGTTTCTCATCTTTAAACATTGTGCCTTTAATTAAAGTAATGCAGTGAACACAGGTGATCAAGGAGATCAGCTGGTGCCATGTTGGGTGATACTTAATAAAAGCTAATGGGTACCAAGGCTCCACACTCCTGCCACCCTAACGGTCCAGCCATCCCAGTTCAGTGATGGCAGCTATTGCTGCATGCATCTGCTGCACCTGAGATGCAGCAGCATAGGGCACTAAGGAATGTGCCCCAAAGGCATCCTGCAGACCGAAGTCGTTTCCTGTTTAAATAGAACCACAACTCACTCTTTTCCATTTCGTTTAATAATCAGCATTTGCAGGGGGGATCATGCTGTACAGTAAAACGGCAACGGGTAAGTAATCAAAACACATCAAAAATGTCATGTAACTTTTGGAAAATAATTGGATTATTGATCAGAACAGAAAGTTATAACTAGCATTGGAAGTTAAAGGGAGAGTGTGATATTATAAATGTTGAAGGTGATAATTCATTTTAAAACGACTTTATAAATAAAGGCATGGCATCTTCTTTCAAAACGTGTGTCTCTGGAAACAGGTAAAACCCCATGTAGGCAGAAGTAGTTTTTAACTGAAAATGTTGTCAATATGTAGTAAACACATTAGTTTGTGACATTTCTGCTGAAGTGTGTGCTGCTTCTGTGGAACAGACACACTTTACAATGCTTTTGCAATTATTATCATGTACATGGCTATTAACTTGGGTGGGAGCCATCATTATCATTAATACTCTTTGTCCATTATTTTTGGTTATCACCTCTACTAAGCATATAGTAGAATTTCATTAAGCTGTCATCTGCTTAAATCCGAACATGTGATGAGTTCTAGCCAATGAGCTATAAGTGGAAGTGACAGATTTTTCTCCTAGGCTAGTGTGAAGCATTCTAAGTCTCATATTTTCTTCTCACATATCAATCCAGAAATGTATGAGATGAAGGCTGCTCCTTCAGCTGGGATCCGAAATGACAATGCTAAGAGGAACCCCTTTCCAGTGTATTGGTGAGCAGACAGAATATTTGTTGTTTCAGACCAATGCAACCAGAATATGATTTACTACTACTGTATGATTTCATCTGTCTTGCTTCATACAGAGTCGATGAATGAACATCTCAGAATCTCTTAGAATTACATGTAAGATTTGTACATGGACATAAGCTACCTGTATTTGTATTCCAACTTCAAAACTGTATGACCTTGGACAATTTACATAAGATTTCTGTGCTTTCATTTGTTTATTTGTATAATATGGACAAAAATAGAACCTCTATATAGTATCATTAATGCTGTTTATAGATACTCCAGTTTCTCTTCTTCCTGGCACACTGCAGGATTGTGTGTTACTGCCCACTTGAAGTTAGGGGAGCCCATGTGACATGCTATGGCCAAAAAAACTGCGAGCGGGAACAACCTATATCACTTCTGTGCAGAAGTCTTAAGAGCCAGTGTACGCTTCACTACTTTCTTTCTGTCTACTGTGATGATGAGCAATTTTAAATAATTCATTGCTTTTATCCCAGACCTTAGGTTGAAAGTGAAGAGGTACAGAACCCCCAGTCAACTTTGAACGGATGTGTAATGAGATATTATGCCTGGGATTACTTATTACTGCGGCATAACCTGGTCATCAGGGCTGATTCTTTCTGGAGGCTTGCAGAGAGAATCTGTCCCATGTTTCTGTCCCAGCTTCAGGTGGTGCCTGGCAATTAGCTGCATCACTGCAATCTCTGTTTCCATGGCCACATGCCTTCTTCCCTGTGTGTGTCTACGTGTATCTCCTCCTCTTCTTGTAACTTGTAGTTGTTTGACTCCAGTGTTAATTTCATAGGACTAATACAAACTCTACTAAAGCAATTGCAAAGCACAGGGATACATACCAAAAGCAAATTCTTTCTTATCAAGTGTCTTTCTCTCTTTTCTTCTTTTCTCCTCTCATTTCAATAATATGTCTGCTGTAGTTCAGGGCAAAATGCTCCTGAGTATGAAGGAACGTAATGGTAATAAGAGGAATTTTTCTGTCAGCTCCACAACTAATCAGGTTCATATTTGCATCTCAACAGTGAACATGTATAAGTTTAACTAGGAAAAGATCATGCACAGCCTTAGTTTAGAGAGCATTAATCTTTTAAAGTCACTACACAAAAATACATAAAAAAATAATTCCTACCACTGTGACAAACATTACCGTAGCCCAACAAATATTTTGTCAAATAAATTAGCTACTTAGTTGTGTGACACAGATAAAGTTACTGGGGAACATCCCTGCCTCAGGAAAGAACACGAACTGGCATTCCCTCCATGCCCCTGTCCCATCATTCTGTCCTCAGATGCCTGAAGGAAAGGCTCCAATCTAATGAGACTTGTTAAGCACTCCTTCTCCATGTTTTTGAAAAACAATTGTATTCTCAATTTCCCACTGTTCCCATTTCCCACATGGTCTTCCCCCGATATGCACTTTCTTGTAAACTCATTAAAGTTTTTCTGTGACAGGAAGCTAAAAAGACAGCTTTGCCCCTGAAATGAGAAGCTTGTTTTGTTAAAAAGTCACACGCTTACACCAGGAGATACAGCTGCCAAGGACAGCAGATCCTGTCTATAGTTATTGTGAAATTCTCCACAATAAGGCTTTGAAGCCTCTCTCCAATCTCCTCTTGTACCACTCGCTGGCCTCCTAATTGAAGAGCTTATTGCTCCAGGCATACAGCTTGCAGTTTGCAGCATACTCCATAAACTTGCTCTCCCATATCCATCCCATGCTCCTGCCTTCCTTCCTCTGAGGGATGTTAATTCTTATTTGTCTCCCAGTCAGAACCTCTGATGTAGGAAGTCTTCTCTGTCTGCTCACTTTGGAGTAAATTCCCTCTCCTGTGTTCCCACAGCACCTCACATGTGCCCAGGCACCATTTCCTCCTAAATGTCATCCTCTCAGAAAGATCTTCCTGTGGTCTGCTGTTCACACAGTCATGTCATTCTCTGCCACTTTTCTTTATTTGTGGCCTTGGAAATGCATATCATAATCACTTATACTGTATTTGCTTGTACACTGACTTGGTTCTACCTCCCTTATTAAAAATAAGGCTTCAAAAGGAAGCACCCTTTATCTCTTGCTCACTTGTGCCCTAGAACAGTGTTTGATGTAGAGTGGGTATGCAATAAGTAGTTGTTGAGCAAATGAATGGATGATAGATGAATTGATTTGAATTTTTCTGCTTAATTTCTAAAAGAAACACTGAATAAATAAAGGGCAATGAATGGTATACTATTTTGGATCTTCAATTCGTATGAGAAGGCTTAGAACACAATAGAGTTACAACAGATTTTTGCAAACAGTTAAATTTAAATGACATTATAAATAAATAAATATTTCCTTGGTAAAATATGGAAATGAGTTCTGCCCTCATTTAACGCCAATTAAATACATCTGTTTTCATAATTTTAAGCTTTCAAATATGCCTGATAATTTATTCTCTCTTATATGTGTTCAATGGGCATATTATTTTTCCCTTGATAAAAAAATCTGTAGCTGATTTAAGATAACAAGAAGGTGACTATTACAAGAACTGAAAGAGCCTAAAAATGTCATACCCTAATTATATATCATGAAAATATAAATAGAAAACAATCTTATATAATAAGAGGCTAATATGCAAATAGACCGAATGGCAGAACAACCAAACAACTGATCGCTATGACATGCACTGACCACCAGGGGGCACATGGAACATGGCAGGCATCAGCAGCAGGCAGTAGAGAATAGAACATGGCAGGTGTTTGCCACAGCAGGATAGTGGAGCAGGTGAGCAGGGCACTAGACCAAGGTGTGGTGCTGTTCACTATCATTGGGCGAACCTCTAGTGGTTACCGAAAATTCTTTGCTCCCATGCACCATGGTCCCACCCATTACTTGCACTTGCTGCTGGCGCCAGCCCCACTCACACACGCTGCCAACGCCGGAGCCACCACTGTTAGCAGGTGCGAGCGAGGCCAGCACTGTCAGCGTGTGGGAGCGGAGGCAGCGGGAGTGGGGCTGCCAGCAGACAGGGGACCAGGGGCCGCGGCAGGAGGTGCCATGGTGGGGGTGTGGAGGATGGGCCGAGACCTGCCCCTATGCCCACTGCAGCCTCATGGCCCACAGTTCCTTTCAAGGTGCACAAATTCATGCACTGGGCCCCTAGTCCTATATAATAAAAAGCTAATATGCAAATTGTCCCCTCGACCTGGAGTTCTACCAGGGTGTGGGGCTGGCTGATGAACTGCTTGCGGCCCCTTCCCCTGGCTGGCTCAGCCCCATCAGCCCAGATCAAGGTGGGCCAACTGGAATTCGTGCACTGGGCCTCTAGTGTTAATTATAACAGTTGTTTTTCTCACTAGCTTTTAAACATATGGCCATGACTGCCAAAATCCTCAAGGAAAGTGAAAGGGTGCTCAAAACTCAATAAGGTCCCAGCAACTATTTGCACATTTATAGTTTATTGAATGACGCATAGTAAGAAAGCATCCAATTGCTAAATATTTTTTGTCTTCTAAGGAACCCTAAAAGCTATCCCAAGTTTAGAAACTTAGACCCACTAGTAGTCAGTTCCTTTGATTCAAGAAATTCCCTAAGACTGCGCTAAAATTTATGTTTAAGAACAAATAGCATTAATTTTTACCAAGACTCATCGTAAAGCATTTTAAAAGCTCCTACAGAACTGGTTACTCAGGTCCCATTTAGAAAAGATGTAGTCACTATTTCCAGGCATCTGCTGACCTGAAATATGACAGATCTGTGAGCTTAGATACCATGATGCTTTTTATAGATCAAATGTTTTAAAATACAGGGGTTGGCAAACGTAGGTTTACAGTTGTGAGTATGCAAAACAGTTTATTCTTGTATTGTTTATTAATTATTATATTATTTATTATTAACCTATTCTTGTCAACCCCTGCATTATATTTAATATCTCTATTTCCATTTGATGATTTTTTTGCCTATCATCTTTTTTATCTCTACCCTTTCCCACTGTCAATAAATATTGGTTTTGCCCTAACTGGTTTGGCTCAGTGGATAGAGTATCGGCCTGCGGACTCAAGGGTCCCAGGTTCGATTCCGGTCAAGGGCATGTACCTTGGTTGTGGGCACATCCCCAGTAGGGGGTGTGCAGGAGGCAGCTGATCGATGTGTCTCTCTCATCGATGTTTCTAACTCTCTATCTCTCTCCTTTTCTCTCTGTAAAAAAATTAATAAAATATATTTTTAAAAATAAATAAATAAATATTGGTTTTCCCATAGCTGTCTTCTCTTTTGGCAAAGATTTAATGATATCATTCACACTAAGGTCATATTGACTGGAGGCAGTATGTACAACTAGGACTGTTTCTCTTTGTAAGACAACAAACTATGCCCTAGCCAGTTTGCTCAGTGGATAGAGCATCAGACTGTGGACCCAAGGATCCCGGGTTAGATTCTGGTCAAGGGCACATACCTTGGTTGCAGGCTCCTCTCAGGCCAGGTTCCTAGTCAGTTTCTCTCACATCGATGTTTCTCTCTGTCTTTACCTCTCTCTTCCACTTTTCCTAAAAATCAATGGAAAATATCCTGGTGTGAGGATTAACAAAACAACAACAACAAAGACAACAAACAATATCCTAAAGGGATATAGTTTTTAAGCAAAATGGAAACTTTGGAGCTTTTTAGAGCTTTTCCACTCATAGCCAAATACTCTTTGTCATGCTGTAAGTGCAAATGCCTCTTTACATGGACACTCTACCTGGCCATTCAGTGTGTGTGTGTGTGTGTGTGTGTGTGTGTGTGTGTGTGTATGTGTGTGTGTGTGTGAGTGTGTGTGTATGTGTGTGTATATATATATATATATATATATATATATATATATGTATATATATATATATATATATATATATATATATATATATATATATATATATTAGAGGCCCGGTGCATGAATTCGTGCATGGGTGGGGTCCGGCCAGCCTGGCTGGCCAGGAGGAGGGGACATGGGTGGTTGGCCGGCCTGCCTGCTGGTTGAACTCCTGATTGAGGGGACAATTTGCATATTAGCCTTTTATTATATAGGATATACACTGAGTGGCCAGATTATTATGCATTCAGAGATCATAATAATCTGGCCAATCAGTGTATATTACATTAATTAACTTCAATATTTCATAGTTGGTTATTCTTTGATTATTTTGAACCCATGGAAACATGAGTAGAATGCACAGAAATTACATAGGAAAAAGAAAAATGACACAAACTTGCTTTTTTTCACCCATTCTCTGTCTCTTACATACACAGAAACATACAGACATACACATGACAAACAATTTAGTTCCACCCAAAGTCTCTTCCCTGGTCATCAAAATATAAATTTTTGGCTAATTTATGGGTACCAGGGACTAAGAAATTTTAGGAAGAACTTCTCAGGCCTCTAAGGCAAGGAATAATTGGAAGGAGATGTCCAGCATTATACTGAAGAAGAGCATTGAAATAAAAGGATCATCAGTGAAAATATGTAATAGAAAGAGCATGTTCTGAAGAAAGTCTTGAAAAATGCCAAGATATGCCCTGACTGGTTTGGCTCAGTGTGTAGAGTCAGGCCGTGGACTGAAAGGTCCCGGGCTTGATTCCGGTCCAGGGCATGTACCTTGGTTGCAGGCTCAATCCCCAGTAGGGGGTGTGCAGGAGGCAGCTGATCTATGCTTCTCTCTCATTGATGTTTCTAACTCTCTAACCTTCTCCCTTCCTCTCTGTAAAAAATCAATAAAAATATATTTTTTAAAAATTCCAAGATACAAGTCATTTAAAAACTTATTACATATTATGTTTCACATTACAAATTATGTCCGGGCACATTTTTCAATCTAGTTTATCAGAGCTTTTGCAATTTAATTCAATGTAAAATATAATATACTTCATTAATAAAATGTATAAAAGTCACAACCCAAATTTGAATCAACAATCTTCTATTATCAAATTCTTGGGGGGGAGGAGGGAACAAACATGCTAAAATTAAACTGCTTTTCAAGTTAAATTCTAAAGAACTGAATATCCAAAATTCATCCTTCCCAATGTCTCACCTTAACACTTTTAGCGGGAGGGTTTTTAGGACTCCAACTCACAAAGCTGGTCTTTGCCACTCAAGCTATATATATTTCTTCACATAAAATGTACCACATCACTGTTTATCTTCATTTTAGTGGCAACAATTCATTTTAAAGAAATATGAAAAGGGGGGATAGTAGAAGAATATCATGTAAGGAAAAATATCCTGTAAGTAAATTACATCTAGAAAATTTTTACTTTAGAAAATTAACTTTCATTTGTAATGCTAACAGCAAGACACCCATGAAAAACACACATGGTATCAAAACAAGCCAAAGGAAAAATCGTTTGGGCAAAAAATGAAAAAGGATCCCAAGTCAAATTTATAGAAAAGATTCCTTTATTAACTTTAGGTAGAGAATATGTTTGTATATTTTCAGAAAACAACTCCAAGACCATGTGGATTCCTGCAACAGAGAGTAATTGCTCCAGCCATGAAGACAGAAGAGAAACAGTCCAGAGATGGAAGACGCTGACAACACCTTGCCATACTAGCAGTCAGCAGCTGTGCATCACTGCAGGTTGCCCAGGACCAAACCAGAGAGGGTCGGACCTGCATTACCACCATTTGTCCACCATCCAGAATTGAAATATCATTGCTGACATGTACACATAAGGAACTGTTTGACATTGAAATTGGGACTCAAAAGAACTGTTGGCCCAGAAAGAAACTCAGTACAGACTGATTCATTTGCCTCTCAGCATAACCAATATTGCTTGTCTCATTTTCGGTTCTTATAAGTGTATTTCTAGTATCACATGATCTCACCCATTTGGGGAAATAATGAACAACATAAACTGATGAACAGAAACAGACCTGGAGACAGGGAAGCATTGATCAGACCGTCAGACCTCAGAGGGAAGGTAGGGGAGGGTGGGGGTAAGGGGGAGAGATCAACCAAAGGACTTGTATGCATGCATTTAAACCTGACCAGTGGTCACAGACAACATGGGGGTGGGGGCTTGCATGGGGAGGGATTTGGGATGGGAATGGGGGGAAGAGGACAAATATATGATACCTTAATCAATAAAGAAATTAAAAAAAAGAAAAGAAATATGTGCATTGCTTAATTTATCTCTGCTACCTGTTATATTACAAACTAGTGTTTGTGTTATATCAGAAAGTAGATGGATAATTGATCATTGCTTCTGGGACCCTGTAAAACCCACTTTCACAGTCTGTCCTCACATACTCAACAGTGACTGAATTCACTGTCAGCTGATTTCTAAAATAGGAGTTGGGTCTGGCTTGTGTAGCTCAGCAGTTGAGCGTTCACTCACAAACCAGGAGGTCAAGTTTTGATTCCCAGTCAGGGCACATACCTGGGTTGTGGGCTTGATTCCAAGTAGGGGGCGTGCAGGAGGCAGCTGATGAATGATTCTCTTTCATCATTGATGTTTCTCTCTCTTATCCCCTTCCTTCCTCTCCTTGCAATCAATAAAAGCATATTAAAATAAGAGTTGGATATCTTAAAGTGTGGTCTCTAGATAACATCAAAATCTTCAGGACCCAATGACTATCTCTCTAAAAGTAGGGATAGCCCTACTAAAATTATGACATAAAGTGAAAGATTTTTTTTCTAGATGTGGGAGTCTTATCTGATTTCCATAGATCATTCTGCCTACTTATATGTATGAGCGTATTTGTAGATCACAGGCATTCTGAAATTTAATATTCTCTATTTCAATAATTTGTGAGTTTCCCAGAGGGTCATCAAATGTCATTCCTCATTCCCTGAGGTATGACTTGGAATCATAAAAGCAAAAGGCTAATGAGAAGGGAAGAGACACTTGATACATTTGTGAGGCCAATAAGGGGGAACAATATGGCCCCTGATATAATCAAGGCCAGAGAATCTCATCAGGATAAGGGCTTCGAAGAAAGCAATCTTTTTTTTTTAATATATTTTATTGATTTTTTTACAGAGAGGAAGAGAGAGGGATAGAGAGTTAGAAACATCGATGAGAGAGAAACATCGACCAGCTGCCTCCTGCACACCTCCTACTGGGGATGTGCCCGCAACCAAGGTACGTGCCCTTGACCGGAATCGAACCTGGGACCCTTCAGTCCGCAGGCCGACGCTCTATCCACTGAGCCAAACCGGTTTCGGCGCGAAGAAAGCAATCTTGATCACTCCCCAAAGTTGTTTGGGAAACTTGAAGTGAACCTTGGAAGGCCTTGTTTTATAATTGGAATAAGCAATACCTAAACATTGATGAGTCTCTCATTTGGGGAAGTTGAAGCCTAATCATTTTATAGGGGCTGCGCCATTGGGAACACATGGCAATCAGCACCTGAGGGTTAGGGACAAGGTTTGACTTCCATTTCTATTGCAATAACTATCAACTCCACTAGGACCCCATTCAAATTACAATAGGATATGCGTCAAGAACTAAGAATAAAGCCCAGTCATACAGAAAAAACCAGTGGAGCATTCCAGATAAGCTGGTAACTGAGGGTATGATGAGACTTACTTCTAACCCCAGTTAATAAGACTACAAACTTGATCACTCGAGGAAGTAGGACACAAACTCAGAACTGATTCGGATGCTTAGTTGTATGTGCCTGCAGGTGAGAAGCATCAGTGGCCTCAGTTGAACAGGCTAAAGACAAGAGGAACTGATATATCCCAAGATAGCATGTGACTATCAAAAAGTGATGCATTATTGCCAAAACCGGTTTGGCTCAGTGGATAGAGCGTCAGCCTGCGGAATGAAAGGTCCCAGGTTCGATTCTGGTCAAGGGCATGTACCTTGGTTGCGGGCACATCCCCAGTAGGAGGTGTGCAAGAGGCAGCTGATCGATGTTTCTGACTATCTATCACTCTTCCTTCCTCTCTGTAAAAAATCAATAAAATATATATTTTTTTAAAAAAGTGATGCATTATTACCACAATTAAAACTCCCAGAAGCATAATATATAAGGTCAGGTTATTTCAAGAGGACCCTACTTGTTAATAGTTAGAAATGTAAAAATATTAGGAAACTATGCTACATAATTAATGAACACCTCTTCTGCTTATTATATTCTGTACACTGGTTTATTTATTTATGTATTTTTATTATTTGCTATAGTTTCCCTTCTCTCATAAGTTAACATTTTTAGAACATCCTTGACATTATTACAGTTTATTTTTCCATATGAACTTTAGAATCCACTTACCCTATTTCATTTAGACCATGCTAAATATACAGAATAAGAAGAAATGACATATCTATAACATTGAATCTTCCTATGAAAACAAATTTATTCAAAACTTCTTTTCTGTCTCCTTAGCAGTTTGTTTCATTCACATGTTGGTTTTGCTACTTTTGCATTCTATTTTGAGAAGATGATTCTTATCTATTGAAAAGTGCTTTTTTAATCATTTATGTACTTAGAGACTGAAATAATTTGCTATAGTTTGTGGAAAGTGTCTGAGGATGAAGGAGTAAGAAGCATGTTTGGAAAGGTAAGCTAAAGCAAACCATTTGTGATTTGGAAGCTTGGATTTCATCCTGAAAGTAATGGGAAGTCTTAAAACTGTTTTAAATAGAAGAATCACATGTTCAGAATTATATTTTTTTTACTGTAACTTGTCAGTGTAAAGAAGGTTTTATTGGGCAAGATTGAAATGAGAAGAATTCAATGATGTGTGAGGAAGGAGAAAAGCTGGACTAAGATAGTGAGATGAGGAATTAAGAAAGGGGACAAGCTTTATTTCCTGGAAAATTAACAAGCTAGACTACATGAGAGGGAGAAAAAAGTACCTGTCAATGAGGGATAAAACAAGCTGGTGTTTTGTAGAGTTTCTATAAATTCCAAGAAGGGGTATATCGTGATGACCTAATATACAACAAATAGGAAGAAGACTTGAATTATCAATAAAATACTTAGGTGGCCTCTATAGACCTTTAGTCCCCATGTCTATGCATGAACACAAGATTGTCGGAAACTGAGGAGGAAAGGATGGCAGGAAAAGAGAACAAGACAGAATACAGAGCCATAGTTACACGATGTGTGGTCATAGAAAGAAATAGTAGAATGACATCTTAGGGGTTTCATATCCAGGGAAATAAGAGCTTTTTTGGTTTTGGTTTTGTAGAACATGACACTCAGAGCCATATATTGCTGTGTGAATGCAGAGTAAAAAAAAAACGTGTCTACTCTGAAATCAATAAAAATATATTTAAAAAAATTAGTTATGCATTGATTATTTTTCAGTAGGAAGATTATTATTTTCTTCTCTATTCCATTTTACTTACCAACTAGAACAAAAAAAAAAAAAGAAACAAGCTCAGGAATTAACATAGCAAGGTTATTATCACCAATCATGTTAGAATATGCCTTTAACATTTAATATAGTTTCATTTCTATTCATATATAATTTTAATATTCATAATTATTTTATTATATATATAAATTTTGGCCACTGTGAAATTACAGCAAAGGAAAACTGTTAATTGAAAATCCCGTATTTATTTACTCAACAAAGCAATAGTAGTTACATTTAATATTAGTTAAAATATCTGTGAAAGAGGCTATGTTCTTAAAACTTTAAGTATTTTTTAAATTTTGTGCAATACACAGTATGCACATAGCCACTTAAGCCATCTGTCTTTCATACATGTTTGGGGCTTTTGTTGTTGCTGTTCAAGAAATATTCTCAGACTTTTCTACTCAATGTGTGCTCCATGAAGCTGAAGTATAATCTGGAAACTTTTTAGAAATATATAACCTCTGTCTCCATCCAAGACCTACAGATTCAGAATCTGTATATTAATAAGACCTCCAGTGCTTTATAAGCCATATGCCCCTTAAAGCTTAGAAGAGCTTATCAAAATAAAACACTCATTATTTAGGACAATACAGTACTGCACATATAGCAAAACAGAAAGAAAACCATCTAAATCTTCCATGGTTCTCTTAACAAGATTTATGGCATCTAAATTATAATCTTAATGTGATATTATTAAGTAGTAATGTAATAGCTCAGTTGTGAATTTATAAGCTTTGATATAGGAAATTGCATTACTCAGTTTTAACATATTATTTAGTACAAATTCCAAAATAAACCACCCCTTTTGAAATTATCAGCACTGGTATGTTCAGTCCTCCCAGTGGAAATCCAATAGATCTGTAATTAAATATTAGAAAATTGATTTTTTTAAAAGCCAAGAAATAGAGATAGGGAGCTAACATGTGAAACACTTGGTGAATGAGGATCTAGTCAAGGGTATCACACAATCTTTAATTTGCACAATGTTTAATTTGTACAAGTGTAGTCAAGTTTGTGAAAGCAGTGTGTTAATTCTCCCAACTCAGCTCTACACATTCTGCAATTTAAAAAGCTGAAAAATGATGCCTGCTAAAAGTCATTTGAGAACTGGATTAGTCACATTTTGCTAAGTAACGAACAATGTCAAAATCTCAGCAGCTAATACTAAACACATATTCTCATGCTCCCTGGCATGCAGGTTGGCTAGAGCTCAACTGCTTCAAGTTGGGTTTGCCTGTGTCAGGCTAACCTCCAGACTTTTTTCAGGTTCAGGTCTCCTCCATTTATCTTCATTCTGGACCCAGGCTAAAACAGCTATTGCTGAATGCTCTTTTATTCATGGATCACAGGAGCATGGGAGCTTCTATGGAAACACAAAATGCTCCTTCAGGCTTCTGCTGACAATTTGCACACTGTTATTTTCATCCATGTTCTATTGACTGAAGCAAGTCATTTCAACAATCCCCTAATCAATGGAGCAGGAAAATGTGCCCCAGCCATAGGAGAAGACACTGTGAAGTTACATGGCAAAGAGTGTAGATGCATAATTTCATTACATGAAGGAAGGAATCCCATCCCCGCTAGCATAAGTAGCTTCAAAATTGTATTAAGTTTTACCTGGCTTATGTCCCCTGGTTGACTGTCAGCTTTATGAAAGCAAGATCAAAATGCATGCATTTAGTTCCAATCATCTCTAACCTCTTCAAAAAGTAAAACTTAAATCTGTTTGACTGAATACACTTGAGAAACATATCTGAAAGAAAAATAAATAGATTGGTGAATTCTGAAAACAACTAAGTTTGAAACACTAGGTTCAAAGCTTCCATGTTAATAATCATCTACAGTACCAAATGGTCTTCAGTCCATTTACTTTCATTTCTATGTTCTCCATAACCATTTCTATTATTTATTATTTTGAAATTGCGTATAAATCAACTTACCTGTATAAAATAGACAAATTATACCTTCAACCTCTTTATATATTATAGAACTGCTGGCTTAAACAATATAAGTAAAGAATGTTGTATAATATGATGTACATAATAAATGCTCAAACATATCAGTCATGCCTCCTTTTCAAAATTTTGCCTTTTGTTTATATTTAACAATATTTTCCTTGGAATGGTAATGTATTTGTTCACTAGAATCCTAGTATTTTTTCTGCCTACCTTGTATATAGCCTTTATATGCTCAAAACTGAAGATATTTTACCTAATTTAAATATATCATTTTACAGATGAAGACATTTTAAACAGAAAATTACCGGGTATTGTTTAAAATTATTCAGAAGATGAGCATCAGGATTAGGATCAGAATTTAGGCACTCAACCTGCCAGTTCAGTGTGTTCTTTCTGCTAGGCTGTGTGGGCAGTACATATATGCTGTCACCATCTCTACCCAAGCTCATACTCAAGTTGCCAAGGGGTTGTGCTGAATTCTCTAATCCTTTCATTTCCTATCCTCCAAATGCAAAATCAATAAAAATCTAATCATTCCAGATCCTAATCTTTTGGGATGCACTCTTTATGGGTTCCACTCTAGCATTCTTACAGGACAGTGAGTGAATCTACCTTTTTTACTAAGGTCTGGATGTGCGTTAATGGCCATTTCTTATCAAACCACAGGTATAAACTAATGAAAATAAAAGCTTCTGCACAGCCAAAGAGACCATCAACAAAATGAAAAGGGAGCCCATTGTATGGGAGAACATATTTGCCAACGATACATCTAATAAGGGCTTAATATCCAAAATATATAAGGAACTTATAAAATGTAACAAAAGGACGACAAACAATTCAATTAAAAAGTGGGCAAAGGACCTAAATAGATACTTCTCCAAAGTGGGCATACAGAAAGCCAAGAGACATGAAAAAAATGCTCAAAGTCACTAATCGTCAGAGAGATGAAAATTAAAACGACAATGATGTATCACCTCACACCTGTCAGAAAGGCTACCTTCAACAAATCAACAAAAGACAAGTGCTGGTGAAGATGTGGAGAAAAGGGAACCCTGCTGGTAGGAATACAGACTGGTGCAGCCACTATGGAAAACAGTATGGAGTTTTCTCAAAAAATAAAATATGGAACTGCCATTTGAACCAATGATTCCACTTTTAGGAATATATCCTAAGAAACCCAAAAACACCAATCAGAAAGAATATATGCACCTCTATGTTCACAGCAGCACTATTTACAATAGTGAAGATCTGGAAACAGCCCAAGTGTCCATCAGTAAATGAGTGGATGAAAAAGCTGTGGTACATTTACACCATGGAATACTATGCAGCAGTAAAAAAGAAACGACATGGAAGGACCTGGAAAGAATTATGCTAAGTGAAATAAGCCCGTCAGAGAAAGACAAGAATCACATGATCTCACTCATATGTAGAATATAATGTACAAAATAGATCCAGAGACAAAGAAGCATGGAACAGACTGATGAATCTCAAAGGGAAGGCAGAAATGGATGGGTGGGTGAGAAGAAATCAACCAATGAACTCGTATGCATATATACATAACCCATAGACACTGACAATAGGATGGTGAAGGCCTGGGGCAGGGGGCAATTGTGGGCTAGATAGGGTCAATGGGGACAAAAAGGGGACATCTGTAATACTTTCACCACTAAAGATAACTTTTAAAAAAAAGAGGGAAAAAAGAGAAATTAATTACAAAGCTGGTCCTCCTTCATCACTGTGATGACTCAGGCCCAGACAGAGCAGGGGACATTTGACAGTGCAGTGCCTACCTTTTCATCTTTTGCTTGATTATGGAATACACTGTGGAAAATTTTGCTTGTTGGCAGCATTTATAAATTAGAGATTATTTGGGGATAAATTTCTTTTAGCTTTGTTTAAATAGATGGAAAGAAATAGACCTTCACTTTGATTGCATAGTACATCTGTTTAGCATATATTCTCAAAGCCATTTCTCTTAATATTAGTTCAACTTGAACATTCATTTGCCCCAAGGGATTTATAGTCACAAACTGCCCATCTGTAACTTAAAATGTCAAAATTACAGGCACTTCCTAATTCTCCTAGTGTGCACGCAGTTCCTTCTTTCAGATCATCCATACTACTGAACACATGTTCACTTCCTAAGAATGACCAGTTAGAATAAAATATTACATATGTGACAGTGATTTAACTCAAAGAAACCTCAGGGTAAAATCTATTTAATGCCATATCAGTTCTGGTGAATGAAAATAGATTTTTAAATATTTAAAATTCAAAATCGTTACATTGCCTGTAGTTATTTGTCAGCATTGGTGTGCTGGGGTATATTCAATAACAGAATATTGTCTTTATATAAAATTTATAGAATCACAAACTTTTGTTCATAAATTCCAATGATATTTTTTTAAATGACAGAAACATTCAAATAGTTCTGCTAAGAGGCTCTCTAAACTGAACATCACCTCACTGCTTTGGCAATGATTATAATAAGCAGTTAGTACATACAAGTTAGGAAGTCTGAGTTTTGTGGCACAAAATTTTACCTAATTGTACAAATCATGTAGTTAAAGAAGCAACTTTGCTTTCATCTTTTCTCTGTAAGATATAGCTAATGCTTAATAAAATCTGGAATAAAAGCAGCCCATTATTTTCTTATATAGAGACTAGAGGCCCAGTGCACGAAATTCGTGCACTAAGGGTGCGGGGTGCGGCGGTGGGGGGTCCCTCAGCCTGGCCTGTGCCCTTTCACAGTCCGGGACCCCTCGCTCCTTACTGCCTGCTTGCTGCTCCCTACTGCTTGGCTCGTTGCTCCTTAGTGCTGCCACAGAGGTTCCTGCCACCTCCCCTGTACTCACCAGCCGTGAGCCCGGCTTCTGGCTGAACGTCGCTCCCCCTGTGGGAGCACACTGACCACCAGGGGGCAGCTCCTATGTTGAGCATCTGCCCCTTGGTGGTCAGTTCATAGTGACCAGTCATTCTACCATTCAGTCAATTTGCATATTAAGGTTTTATTATATAGGATTTTGTGTGGAGAGATGAGACATTTAGCAGCACTACCTGGGTTTTTATTTTAAGTTCCTACCTAATATGGTAGTTGGCATTCACCACTACTTTCAACTTGCCACGTACGAAAAGAGAATCGTCACAGTGCCACCAGGGGCAATGCACCATACAGTTGACGGGACTCCAAGTGGTGGTCATGCAGCATATACCTTGTATCATTTTGAAATCAAACAGGGAGTATGCAAAGAAGTGGATCAACTACAGCAGAACTCAAGACTTGAGTGTATGAGTGTGTGTACAGGTGAGTGTGGATGTGATGGACTAGAATATTTTATACCAACAAAAGGGAAGAGGAGCAATTGAAACGAGGTGATTTAAATGATTTTCCTGGTTAAATGCTTTTCTGTGGGAAGGGAAAAAAGGCAAGAATGAAGACAGAGCCTGGCATGCTTGCCTTTTTTTGACTTGGGCCTTCAGAATGAAGCTAAAATTCTTTAACAAGATTCAAAATACACATCACTCTGGTCCTAACAGCTCTACTCACAATAAACAACGGCCCCTCTGGTCTCACTATTTGGATGTGAGCATACTTTAATCTCTGCAGGTAAAATGGATGCTGGTTCTGCTGACCTCTTCTGCCTGGTTTTATGGATGGGATTACTCCCTTAACCTATGCCTGCTGGCTTGATTCTGACCCAGAAGAGTCCTAGATCTCAATATACCATCCCTACTCTTTTTCCCACAGAGATCAAATTACAATCAGAAGTATACACACACACACACACACACACACACACACACACACACACACACACAGTGACCACATTCCCACGGCCCTCCATTTTCCCATGCACTATTTCACATGACCTCCAGTGTTTCTGCCTCTTTGTTATAGACTGCTTTCTCCTCAGCCATACTCCAGTCACATGTCCATCTCTATAGTTCTTGGGAAATCACCCACCTGTTCAGTTGGCCTTTTCCATCTATCCTGGGATTTTATGCATATATTTTCATCATATTATACCTTCTCCCAGTATGATCTCCTAGTTCTCTTAACCCAGTGGTCAGCAAACTGCAGATCGCGAGCCGCAGTTTGCCGCTCTGTTGACTAATGAGTTTGCCGACCACTGTCTTAACCTAAGGATCCAATCAGAAACAATTGTGTCTGATGAGCACTCAGCACTGTACTCTCTTGCTTTTCTTTTTTCAAGTTATTTCTTCTTCTGAAGGAAGAAATCTCTGATCTCCCACCTCCAGATAGACACACACACCTACATTCTTCTCCATCAGGCAAGATCTTGTTCAAACTACAAAATGTGTTACAAATTTTGCCACTTAATTGGACCCCCATTATACTCCTAGACCTTTATGTTCTTTTAGTATTTTGTTTCTGCTATTAACATAATATTTACTAAGCACTTATCCATCTCTGCATTTTTAATTTCTTTCATATCCTATATAATAAAAGGCTAATATGCAAATACACCAAATGACAGAACAACCAGAACACCCAAATGCTATGATGTGCGCTGACCACCAGGGGGTGTGAGTGGAACATGGCGGGTGTTGGCCATGGCGGGATGGTGGAGCAGGTGAGCAGGGGCACCAGACCAAGGCAGGGAGCTGGTCACTGTCACCAGGGCGAGCCTCTGGTGGTTACTGAAAATTCTTTGCTCCCACATGCCATGATCCCACCCAGCGATCACAACTGCTGCTGGCGCCAGCCATGCTCGCACCCACTGCCAGTGCCAGAGCTGCCGCTCGCATCCACCACTGGCACCTGGTGCCGGTCCTAATTGCTTGGCGCCATCAGCGGGTGTGAGTGGCAGCTGCCAGCCCTGATCACCCCTGAGGGCTTCTCCACCTCCCCCTGCTCCTGAGGAACAATCACTCCATGCTGTCAGTGGGTGCGAGTGGGGCTGGCGCCGTCAGTGTGTGGGAATGGTGGCAGCATGAGTGGGGCTGCCAGCAGTGAGGGGACTGGGGGCTGCCAGCAGAAGGGGTCAGGCAGGAGCATAGAGGATGGGCCGAGACCCACTGGTGTGCCTACTGCAGCCTTGCAGCCCACAGTTCCTTTCAAGGTGCACGAATTCATGCACTGGGCCCCTAATAAATAAAGAATTTGATAAATACTGTTGAAATAATTGACTGATTAAACCCTGTAGTTCAGCAAAGTTTGAACTTCAACCCCTATTTTCTATGTATAAAAAGTTTCTACAACTTTAAGGTAAGGCTTTACTCCAAATTTTAAAGTTAATGAAGACTAAGTTGTTATTTTATATCCTTATCACTATTACCTTCTATTATTCTGAGTTGTTTTCTTCTTTAGAACTTCAAAAAAAAAATGTTTGGGACTTTTTTTTACCAGATTGCTTTCTAATAGTTTTTAATACCTAGCATCTGTATATGTCTTTCCAGAGTTTTAGGTAAATTCCTAAAGGCGAAGATTTATCCCTTGCAGTTAAGAATGACTAACTCTTTCTCTTAGCTATAAAGGAAAATACAGGTGAGACTGAAGGAAGAGGAAGAGAAATAATTTTCTTTTTCCTTTATTTATGATCAGATTCTTATTTACTTCTGAATTTTTCTATTTTCTTTAAATGTTTTCATTTTTGTTTGCTAATTTTATTCTCAATCAATCAAGTATGTGGTATCTCTTTCCTGAGGGAATTCTTTGCTCAATTTTTACTACCTTAGATATAAAACCTCGCACTTCAATTATTCTTAATATTTTAAAATTCTAATCTCATGTACTGTCTCCAATTTTGGACTCATTTTGTTTTAGATAGATGATAGATAGATAGATAGATAGATAGATAGATAGATAGATATAAATATATATATATATTATATAATATAATATTTTATATTTACCTGCTCGATATCTTGATATTAACTCACTTCTACCCTTCTACCATAGTTCAGTTTATTGTATATTACCTAAGTCTGTTTTGGCTACACAGCCTACCTCTTCTGACAGTTTCCTGCCAGGAGCAATATTCTGAACCAATTCCTAATCTCCCTGTTGACCAGAACCAACCCTTTCTCTAAGATTTCTTCTGCATGAATAAAACAAGAAAATAATAAGCGGATTATACACTTAGACCACATTAGCAAAGGAAGTTTTGAATATCTCTCTCCATTTTCTTTTCATGACCCAAATAAAAAAGGGATAGCTTTCCAATTTACTTTACTTTTCTCCTCCTCCAAAAGCTACTTATCTCCCATTTTAACTTCATGAATCACTAACCTAAAGAAAGTTACTCTGCTTTTGAATAAAATGTTATCCTTTCGACATTTTTTTTTGTGATGAGCAAGATGATGCTTACATATTCCTTTAGATAATTAGACTGAGCCTTTCTTCACAGAGAGCTAACATTTGGGACAAAATTCAACCCAAAATTTACCTGTGTTTTATTAGAAGGTCACAAGTAAAAATGTTATATACCTACTAGAAGCCCAATGCATGAAATTCATGCAAGGGCCTTCTCCCCGGCCCCCACCCACAGCCGCCACAGTCCCTGCCCGCTGCCTCTGCCACCTCCACTGAGGCCCCTGCCCACTGCAGCTTTGTCCAGAAGGAAGGACGTCCAGAAGGATGTCCAGTCTAATTAGCATATTACGCTTTTATTATTATAGATAACTCTAAATTCTGACTTTTGTGTGAAAACATCAACACATATTGAATGTATTCCAACTGATTTAGGAAGTCATTAAGTAGGTAAATTCAAAAACTAATGTATAAATTGCATCTAATAAATCTTCTTCTAACAGTAAAGATGACACCAAGCTGGATCATTCCCCCAGAGGCTGTTTGGATGCCCACTGCAGCACCATGGACAGGTGTTTGTCGAGGTATTGTTTCCATCCAGTGGAGTTTGCTCCTACATCACTCCAGGAACAGCTTCCTATGGCACTGTGTCTACCAGAAAATGCTTTTCTCTTTTCTTATGCGAATTCCTCCTTTGAAACTCAAACATAATGCAATGTTGCTGCAATGTTGTCTCAATATCATGAGCATGTTCTTAACTGGACAAGTAAGTTTGTTCCTCTTAGATAGGTGGCAGTTGTGACATTGAAATGTGTCCTGGACTTACTGGACTGGTTTCCCTGAAGTCTTAGAAATGACATAAAACAACAGGAACGACGGGTGGTGAAGGTGAACTATTCTTGTTGCTTTTTTTCTGACACTGGTCCAGATTTTCCTCTCCCTCATTTACCAGACACATCTTTTTCAGCCTCTAGGATTGCTGCTAGGGCACCTTGCCATTTGTAGGACATTTGGCTTCTGTGTTTTAATACCTGAGCAAATGTTCAGTGTGAACCAACACTTTTATTTCCCTTAGGGAAGTTTTATCCTTTAAAGTGTTTCCAGTTTTCCTTTTAGAATATCAAAACAACGTTCATTATATAATTCTGCTTGAAAATGAACAAGATAACACCTAGTAAAGTGTAGACCTAGATTTATACTAGAAGTTTTTAAATCTGCTCCATAAAAGTTATATGTCCTCTCTGACCAAGAAGAAAATATTTAACTTCCCCTTCACCAGAATAAAAGCAAACTACATATTTTCTAACATGTTAGTGTAAAGTGATGTTTTTAGAAACAGAACTGTTTTTCTTGGACTAAATTATTCCAGGCCAATTCTGGGAAGAGTGTTCTTAGGCCAAGTTCACAATTTATATCAAACCTAATAAAAAATTAAAATGATTCAGATATGCATCAACTTTTATAATTTTACTTATCTCTCCAATGTTAGAGCACACATTCTAAAAACACAACAGACTACAATTTGGGAAATAAATAGATAATAAGTTTGATATTTACTCAAATGTAAATTAAGTCAAAGTTCTTTAATGAATTTTTGGAGATATTTTCCATTTTTATTTCATTTAACTTGCAGACAGATTCTGGTAATGAATAATTCTTTTCTAAGAGTCAGTCTGTGATTAGCCAACTTCTTTTTTCCCACCCAAATCTTATCTTGCTGGGGAAAAAAAAAAAAACTTATCAAAGAGGTTTGCATAAGAATACATTGTTTACTGTTTTCATTCTAATATGCACATCACACATGCTACTTAATTTTGCCTAAGAACAGCTCCTGAAGTTAGAGATGATTTTTTTTTTTGTATTGGTAGTATGTGAACAACCTATCCTATTGCCATACCCTGGTCTATCTCATTGGAAGGAGATAAAGAAGCATCATGTAAGTTCTTTTAGAATTAAAGTGTCTGAGAAAACACACAGGCAAGCCCTTTAAACACTGTTATATGGAGACACAGGTCACAAAAGGCAATACGGCCTACTTTTTAAGAACATGTGTGCATTGGAGCCAGGGTCTGAGCTCTAATGCTAGCTACGCAGTTGATAGCTTTGTGATTCTAACAAAATTACTTAGCTGTTCTGTCTCCATTTTCTTATCTGTAAAATGAGGGCGATGGTAGGCTGTCTGACACACACACAGTGATCACTCCACAATACCACTGTCAGCTCACTATCATCAGTATTATAATGAGGTATCTTTCTCACAGCCAAGATGGAAGAAATATTTTTTTCTGCAAATAGGAGACACAAGAAAAGATTAAAATATAATTTGAAAGTATTTTTTTACAACAAGGCAAAGGAAAGTTTAATTACACGAAAAGCTTGAGAGTATATTTGGACAAATAGGTTATTGCAAAAAAAAAAAAAAAAGTGTTTTTCACCCAGAGAAAGTCCCTGGGCTTGCTCTAAAAAGTATAACAACTCAAAGGTAAGTAAAAATGCAGTTAATGAGAGGCTGAGATAAATTCTGATGTATTTCATTGAACCTGGACTGGTGGATATTGCCAAACATGTAAATATCTTCCTAAGACATAGAATACAAATATTTCATTTTTCAGGGGAAAAAGTCTCAAGCCTCTTAGTACGTTTATTTTATCAAATATTACAAATAGAGTTTCTGTAAGTTAGGCCAGTATGCTTGCCTGTATTTTATTAATTCTTAAATAATTATTGAAGCAAAATATTCAGCTTTAAATACAAATTCACACTATCTTTAGCCATAAAATGCTTCAACATTTGATTGAAACTATGCGACGACAGCAGCATTTGGAAAAGTAATGTTAATTACAAATGATATGTGAACTAAAGCACATGTAATCACTGATTGATGGATATTTAATTTCAGATTGACATATGGTAACAATAACCAACATATTTATTAAAGTTTATTAAATGCACTATAAGTAATTATTTTATTTAATATAAATATAGTCCTGTTAGGTGGACATTAGGGTCTCTGAAAAGACTGAAAACGTACACTCTGCTTCCCAGGTTCTGAATATATTATATTACAAAATAAAAAAGCCCTGACCAGGTGTCTCAGTTGGTTAGGGTGTGGTCTCACACACTTAAAAGGTTACAGCTTCCATTCCAGTCTGCACAGGAGGCAACTGATCAATCTCTCTCTCTCTCTCTCAAATTCAATAAAAACATCTTTGAGTAAGGATTTTTTAAAAAAGGAGGCATAGACTTTGGAATACTATCACCTTGAAAAAAGGTCATGTTGGAATATGGGGATAAGGTCTGATAAGCAAGTGTGCTTACTGAACCCCAGAGTTAACTAGAAATACCTTCATAGCTCTAAGCAAGAGTGAACCTGGCCAGGACCTTCTCCACATTAGCACCATTTGTTTCCAAAAGGAAGAAGGAAAGAGTGATGTTCACCATGACATTTTATTTTCCCCAACTCTTATCAATTCAATAATTCCACTTTTTTCCCATTGGGGAGCGTGAGTAGAGGAAAGAAAGCCCATGTATTTTGCTAAAATGAGTTCAAGCCGTAGAAAGGGGATCTTAAAGGTAAGGATTAGACATTCTCCCAACAATAAACAGCATCATTATTCCCATTTTAAAAATGAGGAAATTGTAACTTAAAGACAGTATTAATTTAGGTCATATGATAAATGGATGGAGGGAAGATTCAAATCAAGGTTTTTTCTGACCCAAATAAAAATATTAGGTAATGCGTTATATTCCCTCCTGGTCACAATTTTTAAAAGATATCTACACAGCAATACAATTTGCTCGATAATGTAAATGCCATAATGTGAATAACTACGATAAAACTCAGTATGTAAACTTACACATTAAATAATGAATGAATGGCTTTAATTTATGCAACCAATGCCTATGTTGTTTCAGAGTTCCCTTTGCATACTACATTTGATTATCTTTGGTGGTACTGCCAAAACCCCATACTGATATATCAAGAAATGTGCTTAATACCAATCTTAGTATGTTCAGTGAGTTCAAGAAAGCCAAGCCAAAAACTAGTGAATAAATGATAACTGGCAGTCCACACACTGTCATTTTGTATCAAGTCTTAGCAGTTTCAAGTCATATCCCGGCAAAGTCACCTGTTAAAATATACCATTTACAACAACACTGAGTTTGATTGATTTTTCTTCCTGTTACTTCCAGTAAGGTTTGGTTATTCTTTTTCACCCCAATTTGTTTATAATGTGAGATGACGAACAGATTGATTTTGACCAAAAAGTCAGGTCAGGAAATAATATTCAGTAGTCTATCTGAGCCTTGCTTAAGGCTATCAGCTGGAATTTGAGTGGAGGTTACAGAAAGAAGTTAAAAATATATTTATCAATATTATCAAACATTGAATCCAAGATTTTAAAGGCCTACTTTAATATTATATATCTGTTTTTATTTCATTAAAGGTATTTATTGAGATAGTACATTATATAATTACATGGAATAGGTTATACCTAGCTTTCATCTATAAGCCAATGATTTAATTATCCTGACCTTTGATGTGTATGGAATGGCATTTTATTTTTTTTTATTTCTTTATTGATTAAGGTATTACATATGTGTCCTTATTCCCCCATTACCTCCCACCTCCCATTCATGCCCCCACCCTCCTGTTGTCTGTGTCCATTGATTAGGCTTATATGCATGAATATAAGTCCTTTGGTTGATCTCTCCCCCTTACCCCCACCCTCCCCTACCTTCCCTGAGGTTTGACGTTCTGATTGATGTTTCTCTGTCTCTGGATCTATTTTTGTTCATCAGTTTATGTTGTTCATTATATTCCACAAATGAGTGAGATCCTGTAATATTTATCTTTCTCTGCCTGGCTTATTTCACTTAGCATAAGGCTCTCCATCTCCATCCATGTTGTTGCAAATGGTAAGAACTCCTTCTTTATTGCCACAGTGTAGTATTCCATTGTGTAGTTGTACCACAGTTTTTCAATCCACTCATCTGCTGACGGGCACTTAGGCTGTTTCCAAATCTTAGCTATGGTGAATTGTGCTGCTATGAACATAGGGGTGCATATATCCTTTCTGATTTGTGTTTCTAGTTTCTTGGAATATATTCCTAGAAGTGGGATCACTGGGTCAAATGGGAGTTCCATTTTTAGTTTTTTGAGGAAACTCCATACTGTTCTCCACAGTGGCTGCACCAGTCTGCATTCCCACCAGCAGTGCACCAAGGTTCCTTGTTCTCCGCATCCTCGCCAGCACTTGTTATTTGTTCATTTGTTGATAATAGCCATTCTGACAGGTGTGAGATGGTACCACATTGTTGTTTTGATTTCCATCTCTCTGATGATTAGTGACTTTGAGCAGGTTTTCATATGTCTCTTGGCCTTCCTTCTGTCTTCTTTCAAAAAGTGTCTATTTAGATCAGTTGCCCATTTTTTGATTGGGTTGTTTATCTTCTTTTTTATAAGCTGCATGAGTTCCCTGTAAATGTTGGAGATTAAACCCTTATCATTGATATCACTGGCAAATATGTTCTCCCATGCAGTGGGCTTTCTTGTTCTTTTATTGATGGTCTCCTTTGCTGTGCAAAAGCTTTTTATTTTGGTGTAGTCCCATTTGTTTATTTTATCTTTAGTTTCCATTGCCCTAGGAGCAGTATCAGTGAAGAAATTGCTTCGGCATATGTCAGAGATTTTTCTGGCTGTGGATTCCTGTAGTATTTTTATGGTTTCTCATTGTATGTTTAAGTCCTTGATGCATTTTGAGTTTATTTTTGTGTATGGTGTAAGTCGGTGGTCTGGTTTCATTTTTTTGCATGTATCTGTCCAATTTTCCAAACACCATTTATTGAAGAGACTATCTTGACTCCATTGTATGTTCATGCCTCCTTTGTCAAATATTAATTGGGCATAGTGATTTGGGTTGATTTCTGAGTTCTCTATTCTATTCCATTGATCTATATGTCTGTTCTTGTGCCAGTACCAGGCTGTTTTGAGAACAGTGGCTTTGTAATACAGCTTGAAATCTGGTATTGAGATCCCACCTACCTTGTTCTTCTTTCTCAGATTGCTGTGGCTAATCAGGGTCTTTTTTATTCCAGATGAATTTTTGGAGAGTTCTTTCTAGGTCTGTGAAATATGCCATTGGTATTTTAATGGGGAGTGCATTGAATCTATAGATTGCTTTGGGTAGTATGGACATTTTAATGATGTTGATTCTACCAGTCCATGAACATGGTATGTTCTTCCATCTGTTTACGTCTTCCTCTATCTCTTTTTTCAGTGTCCTGTAGTTTTCTGCATATAGGTTTTTTACCTCCTTAGTTAAGTTTATTCCTAGGTATCTTAATTTTTTTGGTGCAAAGGTAAATGGGATTGCTTTTTTAGACTCTCTTTCTTTAAGTTCACTATTGATGTATAGAAATGCCATAGATTTATTGGCGTTAATTTTGTATCCTGCTACATTACTGAATTCATTTATTAAGTCTATTAGTTTTTTGATGGAGTCTTCTGGGTTTTTTATGTACAATATCATGTCATCTGCAATAAGGACAACTTTACTTCTTCTTTTCCAATTTGGATGCCTTTTATTTCTTCTTCTTATCTAATTGCAATGGCTAATAATTCCAGTACTATGTTGAACAGGAGTGGTGAGAGTGGGCATCCCTGTCTTGTTCCTGTTCTTAGGGGAAATGGTTCTAGTTTTTGCCCATTGAGTATGATGTTAGCTGTGGGTTTATCATATATAGCTTTTATTATGTTGAGGTATGATCCTTCTATTCCCACCTTGCTGAGAGTTTTTATCAAGAAACAGTGTTGGATTTTGTCAAATGCTTTTTCTGCATCAATTGATATGACTATGTGATTTTTATCTTTCAATTTGTTTATTTGATGTATCACGTTTATTGATTTGTGGATATTGTGCCATCCTTGCATCCCTGGGATAAATCATACTTGGTCATGGTGTATGATCTTTCTGATGTACTGCTGGATCCGATTTGCTAGAATTTTGTTGAGGATTTTGGCATCTATGTTCATGAGGGATATTGGCCTGTAATTCTCTTTCATTGTGTTGTCTTTATCTGGTTTTGGTATTAGAGTGATGCTGGCTTCATAGAATGAGTTTGGAAGTCTTCCTTCCTCTTGAATTTTTTGGAATACTCTGAAGAGGATAGGTTTTTGTTCTTCCTTGAATGTTTGGTAAAATGCTCCTGTGAAGCCATCTGGCCTTGGTCTTTTGTTTGTTGGGAGCTTTTTGATGACTGCTTCAATTTCTTCCATAGTTATTGGCCTATTGAGATGTTTAGATTCTTCCTGATTGAGTTTTGGAAGGTTATATTTTTCTAGGAATATGTCCATTTCCTCCTGGTTGTCCAGTTTGTTGAAATACAGTTGTTCATAGTATTTTTTAACAATCCTTTGTATTTCGGTGGGGTCTGTTGTTATTTCACCTCTTTCATTTCTGATTTTGTTTATTTGGGTCCTCTCTCTTGGCTTCTTGGTGAGCATGGCTAGAGGTTCATCAATCTTGTTTATCCTTTCAAAGAACCAGCTCTTGGTTTTGTTGCTCTTTTGTACTGGTTTTTTGGTCTCAATTTCGTTTAGCTCCCCTCTGATCTTTATTATTTCCTTCCTTCTGCTTACACTGGGCTTTTCTTGTTGCTCTCTTTCTAACTCTTTGAGTTGTAGGGTTAGGTAATTTATTACCATTGTATCTTGTTTTTTGCAGTAGGCTTGTAGAGCTATGAACTTCCTTCTCAAGACTGCTTTTGCTTTGTTCCCTAGATTTTGGATTGTTGTGTTTTCATTGTCATTTGTTGCCATGATGTCTTTTATATTTTCCTTGATCTCTCTGGTAACCCAGTCATTGTTTAATAGCATGCTGTTTAGTCTCCATGTATTTGATTTTTTTGGATTGTTTTTATTGTAGTTGATTTCCAGTTTTATGCCACTGTGGTCTGAGAAGATGCTTGATATGATTTCTATCTTCTTGAATTTGAAGAGACTTTGCCTATGACCCAACATATGGTATCTTTGAAAATGACCCATGTACACTTGAGAAGAATGTATATTCTGTGGCTTTGGGGTGAAATATTCTGAAGATGTCAATTAATTCCATCTGGTCTAGTGAGTCATTTAGGATTGATGTTTCTTTGCTGAATTTTTGTTTAGAAGATTTATCCAATGGTGATAGTGAGGTATTAAAGTCTCCTACTATGATTGTATTGCTGTCAATCTCTCCTTTGAAATCTGCCAGGATTTTTTTTTTTATGTATTTGGGTGTTCCTGTATTGGGTGCGTATATGTTTACCAGAGTTATTTCTTCTTGTTGGATTGCTCCATTTAGTATTATGAAGTGGCCTTCCTTATCTCTTGTTATGTCCTTCATTTTGAGATCTAATTTGTCAGATATAAGTATTGCTTCCCCAGCTTTTTTTTCATTTCCATTCGCCTGAAAAAATCTTTTTTCCATCCCTTCACCCTCAGTCTGTGGCGTCATTTTTTTCTGAGGTGGTTTTCTTGTAGACAGCAGATATATGGGTCATGTTTTCTTATCCAATTCATTACCCTATGTCTTTTGATTGGGGCATTTAATCCATTTACATATAAAGTTATTTTTGATAGGTACTTATTTGTCGCCATTTTTATTCTTTACCCCTGTGTTCCTTCTTCACTTCCTATCTTTTTTTTTTTTTTTTCCGGAAGACCCTTTAGTATTTCTTGCATTGCTTGTTCGGTGGTAATAAATTTCCTTAGTCCTTTTTTGTCTGTGAAGCTCCTGCTTTCACCTTCAATTTTGATTGATAACCTTGCTAGGTACAGTATTCTTGAATTCAGACCCTTTCTTTGCATGACTTCGTATATTTCATTCCATTCCCTTCTGGCCTGATGAGTTTCTGTTGAGAAATCAGTTGCTACTCTGATGGGGGTTCCTTTGTAGGTAACTTTTTGTCTCTCTCTGGCCGCTTTTAAGATTCTTACTTTGTCATTGGTGTTTGCCAATTTAATTATAATGTGCCTTGGTGTTGGTCTTTTGGGGTTCATTTTGCTTAGGACTCTGTGAGCTTCTTGGATTTGTGTGGGTTTTTTCTTCCCTATATCAGGGAAGTTTTCTGTCATTATTTCTTCAAACAGGTTTTCTATTCCTTGCTCAGTTTCCTCTCCTTCTGGCACCCTTATTATGTGGATTTTTTTTTTCGTGTTGTCCCAAAGTTCCCTTAGGCCAGCCATGAGCAAACTATGGCCCATGGGCCGGATCTGGCCCATTCGGCTGTTCTATCTGGCCCACGGAGCCGAAAGAGTGGAGGGTTCTCTTGCTCTCCCCTCCACTCCTTTACTTTGAATTTATATTAGTTTACACAAACACTCCATCCATGCTTTTGTTCCGGCCCTCCGGTCCAGTTTAAGAACCCATTGTGGCCCTCGAGTCAAAAAGTTTGCCCACCCCTGCCTTAGGCTCTCCTCCTGCTTTTTAATTTTTTTTTCTAGAAGCTGCTCTACTTGGGTATTTTTTCCTACCTTGTCTTCTAGCTCACTGATTCGGTCCTCTGCTTCTTCTGGTCTACTCTTGAGGCTTTCTATTTAGTTCTTTATAGCAGCGATGTCATTTTTCATTTCTTCTTGGTTCTTCTTCATTTCCTCTTGGTTCTTACTCATATTGTCGAATTTGTCTTCCATTCTTTTCAGCCACCTTATGACCATTTCTCTGAATTCTTTCTCTGACATGTTGCTTGCCTCCATTTCATTTACTTCCTTTTCTGGTGATGCCTGCTTTTCTTTCATATGTGGGCTGTTTCTTTGTCTCCCCATGGTTTCTCTTCTCCAGGTGTCTGGTTATGTAATTCTCTCTCTCCTGCATTGATTTAAAAGCTCAAAATGCAACAACACCAGGTACAACACACAAGGCACTGAACAGAAATGTATTCATGATATTAATAACCCCAAGTAAAGGTGACCACCAGAGAAAGGCAAATTAGGGAATAGGAGAGAATGAAGAAGAGAAATAAAAAAAGAAAGAAATTAGTACCAAAATGAAATGGGGAAAATGAAGAAAAAAAATTAAGAGAGAAAAGAAAGAGAATAAGAAAGAAAAGGGGAACAAACTATATATATGGGGAGAAAACTCCAATAGAACAGCCACTAATCCTAACAAATGGCAGCAGCAAGTACCTGGAGATGAATACAAACTACAAACAACAACTAATATCAAGTGAGGTGAGGGAAAACAGAAGCAAAAAACAAACAAAAACAAAACAAACAAAAATACAAACAATAAGGAAAACAATCTCACAAACAAGCATAAAAAATCGATATAATCAACATTCAAGCAAACAACAACAAAAGGACAGAGAGAAAAACAATTTTTTGGATAATGAAGACAGAGAAGAGAGAGGTGTGTATGAACTCGGAGCAGGGGTTTGGAAATTAGATATGTAAGTAGGGTAAAATTTTATCAGGGGGTAAAAAGAAAGAATAGGGAAAATCTAAAGCAGGAGAAGGGTAAGAGAAACAGGACAACAAAAGGGGAAAAGTTAGGAAGAGAGTGATGACATAAAGGTAGAATTGAGATGGAGTAGAATGATGCTAAAGGAAAGATGAAAATAGAATGTAGAACACTAATCTAAAAGTCAAATAAAGAGAAAATAAAATGACACTTTAAAAAAAAGGTAAAATAGCAGTAGTAATAATACTGATTGAAAATAAAAATGTAATAATTAAAAAGGTAAAATCAAGTATGGAAAAAAGAAAAAAATTCGTTTCTTAAGTAAAAGATAAAAAAAATAAAAAAATTAAAAATAAAAAAAATTAAAATAAAATGTGCAGTAGTGAAGGTCATTCACGTCATCTATTGTTCTGTTTGGCCAGCCTGTTTCCCATTCAGGACAGTATTGCAGTTCCCTGCATTCCACTGCTCCTCAGTGTTATAAGCCAGTCCTGATTTTTAAGCAGACATTGTGTCTTACTCTCTTGTATTCCTTTATTTGTGATTACACAAGAGTCAATTTGTGATTCAACCCCTGGGTGGCAGTGTTTCTGGATTGACCTCTGGGTCTATAGGTCCTCTCTAGCCCATGCTTAGATCCTGCTTTCCCTGTGGCACTCAATACCGGTTTGTGGGAGTGGGTTGCCCCAGAGCTGGTTTTCTGATGGTTATTCCCTGCTCCGATCCCCACGTTCCAGAAAAACAACTTTCCCCTGTAGTCTCCTAGGGTGTCCCCAACTGTGTGATCCCATGCACTGGGCTCAGCAATCAGAAGCAAGGATTTAAAGAGGAGAAAGCTCAAGTGTGTGAACTCCGGGACTATGCGCAAGTCTGCGCAGTCCTTAATTCCACCCCCACCCCCACCATGTCCAAGCAGCTGGCACACTTTTAAAATTTTTAGGCTGTCCTTCTGTGTCAGATCAAAATGGGTTGCTTTTTAGAGATTCCCTCTGTTAGCAGTCCTGAGGACCCCCTTCCACATTCACGGATCACGCCAGCCCCAACAGCCATGGATTTTTCTAGGCACAGACTTCCCCCGGTCCTCCAGCTCCTGCAGTGCATACGTTTCTCTGTCCTGCCAGGACCAGAGACTTCACCTTATCCCAGGCGAAATCTGACCTTTCCGTGGTGGAGTGTAGAGCTCCTCTGAATCCGCGTGTTTGCGCCAATTGGGGACCGGTGTTCTGGGGTTCGCTGCTGTTTGGTGGGTGCTGCAGTTGTAGATTTTCAGGCTTCAGATAACATCCACTTTCCCCTTGAATATGGCCCGGTCTCTGCGTCCAAGTGGGTGGCTCTGGGAGGGAACCCAGCAGCAGTGAGGGCTGCCCGGTCAAGGGAGCCCTGTCCAGCACTACCCCACCTTCTCCTGGATTATGGCTGTCCCTTAACTCACCAACCCTCAGCTGTTCTTTCTATCTGCACCAGGACAAGGCTCGGGACATGTCTGTCTTTTCCGCTGCTTTTTTTTTGGAATGGCATTTTAAACCTGTAATAAAAGACAGCGTCCATCTCTTTATTAGGACTGTCTATTTAATGATTTCCTTTTTTATGCCATTTTCTGCACAATGCTCTTTTTCTGAACTCAAGTAGATACATGTGCACACATGTGTACGCACACACATCACAAATATTTTAATGCAGCCTAGAATCCCCTCCTCCACAAAAACCTAAGTTACTTTACCTTTGCCCTCCAATGTCTCTCCAGGGCTCTCTAACAAGGCCATAGCAACCATAACTCATTGGCTGCTTGAGTGGTTTACATTATCTTTCAATATGTGTTTCTTAGAGAATGTCTGTGTCCAAATGAGTGAGTTTAGTGTTAAAAATTATAAGCATCCAGGCCATCTCATCATGAATCCCTTAGGAAAAGGTTCTATGGCATGTCTCACTTGTAGAACCGGAAGAACCTGAGAAATATTTTTGACGTCCTTCCCATATTTTATTATCTTATTTATTTTTAATATTAATCAACTACAGGTTTTTTTTTCAGGTTCAAGAATTTCAAAAGCCGGGGAGAAACCAAGATGGCGGCATAGGTAAGCACCTAAACTGCTGCCTCGCACAACAATTTCAAAACTACAACTAAAAGACAGAACGGACACCATCCAGAACCACAGGAAAGCTGGCTGAGTGAAAATTCTACAACTAGAAGGAAAGAGAAAAACTCACAGAGAATTAGAGGTACGGCAAAGGGTCTTTGTGCGCACAGAGAGGAAGGGTGGCTGAGAGCCAGGCTGACTTTCTCTGGTGGAAGGGGGAAGGAAGCCCCCGACGGCACTGAACCCCAGTTCTGTCTCCACTGAACCCCAGTCCTGGGCTAAACCCCGTGGACCCAGGCTCATACAGGGGGAGTCTGGACTGTCAGGTAGAGAGAAAGGCACCCAGAGACTCGGAGACCCGGGGGAGACCCGGGGGACCCCCTGTGGGCAGGGGTCTGGAGGCACGTGTGCCAGTGTACACAAAGGCTGTGGAGGTTGCCACAGGCTTTCCCTAGCAGAAGGGAGTCGGAAGCACCTGACTGCACTGAACCCCAGTTCTGACTGCACTGAACCCCAGTTCCAGGCGAGCCCCTGGGGACCCACGCTCTTACCGGGGGGGGGGGAAATCTGGACTCTCGGGCGGAGACTCGGGAGCCGGGGAAGTCAGAGGTCTGGAGGCACACACGCTCAAGGGCAAGGCTGATGGGAAACCAAGACTGTCTGCTCCACCCTGAGACTCCATTCCATCCAAGCTGAGCACAGAGGCTATTGCAGTTGGGCAAGTCTAATCCTATAAGGCTGTCTCCAACACCAAACTTCTCCCAGCGTAGACACAGCTGATCCTTACAGCCAACTGGCCTGGAGGTCAATTCCTCCCAGTGATACCAACAACAATCAAGACTTAACTACAACAAGGCTGTACACACAGTCCACAAAGGGGTGCACCAAGAGTGTCCACCTCAGGTTAACTGGGGAGGCTGACCCACTGGGCCATATAGGAAACCTAGCACACAAATCTACCCTACCAACTCAGGGAAGCAGTGAAAATGTGGCGTCAAAGAAACATATCACAAACGAAAGAAATGGAGGAAAACAAATGACTGGATATAGAATTCAAAACCACGGTTATAAGGCTTTTCAAGAATATCCTAGAAAAGGCCAATAAATATAACGAGACCCTCGAAGATATGAAAAAGGACCAAGTAGAAATTAAACATACACTGACTGAAATAAAAAATATTATACAGAGACCCAACAACAGACTAGAGGAACACAAGAATCAAGTCAAAGAATTGAAATACAAAGAAGCAAAAAACACTCAGCCAGAAAAGCAAAAAGAAAAAAAAAAATCCAAAAAGTTGAAGATAGTGTAAGAAGCCTCTGGAACAACTTCAAGCGTACCAACATCAGAATTATGGGGGTGCCAGAAGAAGAGAGAGAGCAAGATACTGAAAACCTATTTGAAGAAATAATGACTGAAAACTTCCCCCACCTGGTGAAAGAAATAGACTTACAAGTTCAGGAAGCGCACAGAACCCCAAACAAAAGGAATCCAAAGAGGACCACACCAAGACACATCATAATTAAAATGCCAAGAGCAAAAGACAAAGAGAGAATCTTAAAAGCAGCAAGAGAAAAACAGTTAATTACCTACAAGGGAGCACCCATACGATTGTCAGCTGATTTCTCAACAGAAACTATGCAGGCCAGAAGGGAGTGGCAAGAAATTTTCAAAGTGATGAATAGCAAGAACCTACAACCAAGATTACTCTACCCAGCAAAGCTATCATTCAGAATTGAAGGGCAGATAAAGAGCTTCACAGATAAGAAAAAGCTAAAGGAGTTCATCACCACCAAACCAGTATTATATGAAATGCTGAAAGGTATTCTTAAAGAAGAGGAAGAAGAAAAAAGTAAAGAGAAAAATTATGAACAACAAATACATATCTATCAACAAGTGAACCTAAAAATCAAGTGAATTAAAAACCTGAGGAACAGAATAATCTGGTGAATATAATAGAATCAGGGGCATAGAATGGGAGTGGACTGATAATTCTCGGGGGGAAAGTGGTATGGGGGGGGTTCAGGAAGAGACTGGACAAAAATCATACACCCATGGATGAGGACAGTGTGGGGGAGGTAAGGGCAGAAGGTGGGGTGGGAACCAGGTGGAGGGGAGCTATGGGGGGAAAAAGGAGAAACAATTGTAATAATCTGAATAAAGATTTATTTAAAAAAAATAAGCCTAACCAATGGACACAGACAACAGGGGGGTGAGGGCATGAGAGGAGGGGATAGGGGGGGTAAGGGGGGCATAAGGACACATATGTAACACCGTAATCAATAAAGAAATTAAAAAGAAAAAAGAAAACTATGGTACATCTACACACACACACACACACACACACACACACAAAAGAATTTCAAAAGCCTTAAGAACTCCTTGCTTTAAAAAAAAATCTTTATTGTTAAAAGTACTGCATATATTTCCTTTTTTTTCTCCATTGACACTTTCTAGCCTACCCCTGTCCCCTGCCCCAGGCCTTCACCACACTATTGTCTCTGTCCATGGGTTATTCATATATGCATACAAGTTCTTTGGTTGGTCTCTTTCTACCCACCCCTGCCTTCCCTCTGAGATTCAATAGTCTGTTCCATACTTCTATGTCTCTGGATCTATTTTGTTCATCAGTTTATAACTTTCCTTATTTTAAAGGTAAGGAAACTAAAGGTCAATAAAATTGGATGTGTTGTTCTTAAAATATACAAGATAATCTTTCTATAGTTATTGAGTGACATAGAATAAGACCTTACCCTGATCTTTACCTATATGGGTTACATGTCAATTGACCTAGATCATACATGTTAACTTGTCTATAGGAATAATTCAAACCTCCTAGCATGTCATACAAAGGGCTTTATAGATTATTCCCAAATGATTTTACCAGCCTCATTTCTCACTGTGGGTAACAACCAAACATGTCTATACTGTATAACCATGGAGAACATCTTCTATTTTTCTATACACAACAAAATCTTCTGCCATGTATGTTTGTACAGAGTCTGCTCCTCTATTTAAGAAGCTAAATGTGGGCATTCCTACATTCCACCTCCTCTGCAAAACATATCCCAGCCTGAAAGCTGCTGTGCTTGTTTGCTATGCTGCTCCCATAGAGCCTGTGACCAATCTCTACTGCAGCATGAAGACCATGGAGCTGGGATAAACTGTTTGCTTATTTGTCTCTTCCCTTTACCAGAGGATTTTGAGAGTGAGGGTCACTTATGTTTCTATCTCTGATCTCCAGCATACTGCTTGGCACATAGTAGGCCTGCATTAATGCCTGTAGAACCAATAAATTAGTGAAATAAAGAGTAAAACCCATGTGTTTATACTATAAATCTGGAAAGCTTCCTACTACAATGTGCAGACTTGGTTCATCCTAAAATCCTATCTCTTGGTGTCTTCCCTGTGCCAGCCAATACTCTGTATGATGCCAATGAGCCTCAATTTAAACTCACATATAACTCAAATGTCATGAATCCAAACCTTCACTCACTTCAGTTGGAAAGTTTGGTTTGCGTTAAGATAGCTTCATTCATTCATTCATTCATTCATTCATTGTTCTACACATACTTCAGTTCTTGCTAAGCTCATTTGAGATAGGAGCAACTGTCTCAGAGGCATTTTCTGTTCTAGTCTTATTTCACTGCTCCACATCACATAGGTGTAGAGAGCTACTGACTGGGCTTTCCAGACAAACCAGTTTGGCTCCTTGCCCTTTCTTCTAATAGATTTTTGTTTGTATTGGGGGAGGGGAGTTTATTGCATATTTAGTAGTGTCTTATAATAATATCCTCAATACAGACTGTATTCTTTTTTCATGGACTACATGTACTCAACCATACCAAGTTTCATTACTTAGACTTATTCTCTGTAACTTCAGAGAGACAAATTACTAAATTGTAGAGTGTTAACTAACTTGCAATGTTACCATAAACAAGAATAAATATCTGTTCATTCCAATTATAAGATAAAATCATTGAATCAAGTCCCCTTGAGGATTCTAATGGGATTACAAAATTTCCTATTCTAGGGAGCGTATCTCTATGCATTATTAAATAACCAGATATGTCATTGGAACCTAACCCAGATCATAATTCTCTTATTCCAGGAAACTGAAAAAATTTAAAGGAAATAGTGGAAGAAGCCAGATGGGATTCAAACATGAAGAAATTAACAGCCAGAGCCAATTTTCTAGCAGAAAACAGAAAAAAAAATCAGTGGACATATGGCTTGGAGACATATGGCACATCATTTTGACTAGACAAGCTAGATAAAGGGAAGAAGGATTGTTTCAATTCTCAGATCTGAGGACACTGTCCCTCTAATTTCAATGAAATATACACATATGGGAATAAGAAATTTAAATTACTTATCTTTTTAACTGTTTACAGTGAAGATAGTTTTGCATGACAGATTTTATCAGTCTTTCTTCAAACTCTATTCATTTCAAATGTGGGTGCTGTTTTATTCCGAACCTGGCAAATAAAGGAGCAACTTGAACTTTAACAGCCTGCAAGCTGGCTGCTTCTCTGATGCCCTGTTTCAAGGTCTTCTGATAAACAGGGGCGGGGGTTCTCAATAGTTCCTCCCATCTGGAATTATGCAACAATAATCTATTTTTTCAGGTGTAAACTGGCAATTTTTTCCTTTGATAAGAAATCTCAGAATATATTTTTGACTTGAATCTATCCTAAAAATAAACTTAACAGTGTTCTCATTGTGTAAATAACTGCTTCCTATTATCCACAGGCGGGTAATCTATATATATAAAAGCCTAAGCGACTGGTCAACCAAACGACCGAATGACTGAATGACCGGTCGATCAGTTGACCTGTCACTATGATGTGCACTGATCACCAGGGGACAGATGCTCAATGCACAGGATTGGCCTCCCTCATGTCTGGATCAGGCTTGTGGGGATTGGGCCAAAACTGGCTATCCAACATCCCCCAAGGGATCCTGAATTGCGAGAGGACGCAGGCAAGGCCAAGGGATCCCACTGGAGCATGAATCTGTGCACCAGGCCTCTAGTAAATAAATAAACCTATTATCCTTACCATGGTAGCATGAATTCCCACCAAACAAAAATAGATTTAAGCCTATAATCAGACTCTACAAACTGTTAGGAGTCCTTGTCTTTTTGTATCCAGAAATTTAGCCTAATGGAATCACTGAGGAGAAACAAGCTTGTTGAGAGCAGCAATTTTATCACAGTCAACTGACTCAAGGAATTGAAATAGAGTTTTCTCTCATTCCTCCTCCCCCTAGAAAACACATTGAATTCACCCGTGTTTTTCTGCCTTTTCCCCTCCGAAATGTCATCGTTCCATCATTTTTGCTGTTTAAGGTTCCCCTGGATTTCAAGGTGTAGAATGGTTCTGTTCTTGCAGTGAAACTATAATATTTCTGAGAAATGGTTCTCTTTCTAAACACTTGGGGACACTTATTCTTCCTTAAATTATGTGTGATCTTTACAGACTCCCTACTTTCCTAAATATATATCAAACTGTCTTATGCCACTTTATATGCACAGTATTCAGAATAGAGTCCTACACACAGATTATTATAAATAACATTTTTCTGACAATTCTGTTTTAAGGCAGTATTTGCATGATGGTTAACAGCAACACTCTGAAATTCTATTGCCTAATTTTAAAACCTAGCATCACTATTTACTCATTGTGTGACCTTGGACAAATTACTTTATTGTCATACACCTAGGTTTTCTCATCATATAATGGATATGATAATCATAGATCCCTCTTGGGGTTGTAATAATGAAATGAATTAATACATACATAGTACCGAGCACGAAGTAAATGTTCTGTGACTGTTAGAAATTACTAAATGAAGGAACAGCTTTTTTATGAAGCTCTGATATGTATGAAGCACTGTACTATGTTATATCTATTATCTCATATAATTTCCAGAAAAATATGATGAGTTCTATGTTATCAATATTCTAAAGGTAAAGACTTTTATGATCAGAGGACACAAAACGTAAGGGGGTATACAGTAGAATTGGGATTGAGTCCATATGTGTTTAACCACAAAGACCCTTTTTGGCTATAAACACTGACACCTATGAGTGCATATTGGGTACTCAGAGCATTTTATACATGTCAATTTTTGTAATCTTCATAATGTTCTTGCAAAATCAGAGGTACTATTATTCTTACATTACCTCTGAAAAAGACCTGATGCTTATAAAAACCAGTTTATCTAAGTTCAAAAGACAAGATTGTGAACCAAGTCTCTCAACCCCCAAGGCAGTGTTCCTTCTGCCACATGAGGCATAATGACAGCTCCTCTCTTTGCACATTATTAATGAACACCGCTCTCCTGTTCATTTAGTGAGAATGAGCACTTCACATCTCCCTTGAGAATATGAACATTTCTGGCCTGAAATGTGCATTGCTCCCAATGATGACTGATTTTCTTCCCTCCCATCACATGGAGCCAAACTATTCCTGTAGTGTTTGCTTTGCATGTTCCCGAGCTCCTTAATTAATTAACTTTTCCTGGTGATTTACCTCATCAGTCACCATTTCAAAAGCCTGTCCCAGGTTATTGTGAATCGCAAAAGACCTCACACATGTGTAGGAATGATCATCTATTTCTTTGTGCTTACACACACTCCTGGTGTTGTAGCCAGACTACATGTTAGAAGCTGCCTTTAGTTGCCAACTGTATCAAGCATGTCTATGTCCTACTTATAGAATTATTAGATTCTAGTGACCTGGTGCACAAAATTCATGCACAGGGGTGGGAGGGTGTTCCTCAGGCCGGCCTGCACCCTCTCCAATCTGAGACCCCTCGAAGGATGTCCTACTGCCGGTTTACAGGGATCGGGCCTAAACTGGAAGTCAGACATCCCTCTCACAATCCGGGACTGCTGGGTCCAGCCGCTCACCTGCCTGCCTGCCTGATTGCCTTTAACCACTCTGCCTGCTGGCCTGCTCACCCCCAAATGCCTCCCACTGCCAGACCACTTGCCCCCAACTGTCCCCCATGCCAGCCTGTTCGCCCCCACCTTCCCTCCCCACTGGCCTGCTCACCCCCAACTGCTCCCCTGCTGGCCTGCTCACTCCAAACTGCCCCCCCTGCTGTCCTGATCATCTCCAACTGACCCCCACTGATGGCCTGCTCACCCCCAACTGGCCCCCCCTGCTGGTCTGCTTATCCCCAATGGCCCCTGCCATCCCATCCTGGCCTGATCACCCCCCAATGACACAAAATCCCAGCCCCTCCTTTTTTTCTTTTTCTTTTACTTTCAGCGACTCCTTGAGTGGAGGCCAGGGCCAGCTGGAAGCAAGTATCTAGGATTTATTTATCTTCTATAGTTGAAACTTTGTAGCCTTGAGCGGAGGCCAAGGCCGGCCAGGGCGGGCAGGAAGCTTGGCTTCCTCCATTGCCAGGGCAACCCAAGCCTCCTGCTTGCTCCAGCTCTGTGGCCAGTGCCACCTTGGTTGGGCTAATTTGCATACTTGCTCCTGATTGGCTGGTGGGCGTGGCTTGTGGGTGTAGTGGAGTGATGGTTAATTTGCATGTTCCTCTTTTATTAGTGTAGATATCACTGTGGATAAGAAACAAGCACAATTATATTTTAAAAATTTATAAGCAATAAACAAAAGCCACTCATAAAGACATTTTATATTATTTAGAAATTTTTTAATAGAAAAAGAACACATTTTATATTAATAACTGAAAATCTGTTTTAAGTAATAATTAACCATGGTTGTTAGGAATAAAGTATTTTAGAGAAATAACTGTAATATTATATTAATACATTTTTCTTCCAATAAAAATGACTGTGAAAATACTATTTGTTTAGCTTATTAATGATTTCTTTCTTGCTCTTATTATCTTGACTACTAATAACCTCTAAATAGACAGAAAATTTTTCATATTTCTGCTTCTTTATTTTATATCCTCAAATCTTTTTACTTATGTGACCAGTGGTTAATATTTGCTACCATTTCTATGGGTGTATGTGTATATATATATATATATATATATATATATATATATATATATATATATGATGTAAAAATAAAAATACTTGCTTGGAAAATGCAAAAAAAATGACAATAATTTGCTCTTATTACTAGGGACCATAAGCATAACAGCCAGAATGACCGCTCAACAGTGGCGATGAGGTGCATTGACCACCTCTCAGTCCCTCCCCCACAGCCCGCAGGCTCCAATTGCAGCATGGCAAAAGGGGAACCACAGCAAACCAAGGTGAGAGGCTGAATGATGACCTCTTGGTCCTTCCCCTGGCCTGCAGGCTCTGGGGAACCAGAGCCACTCTGCAATTGGACTGGCCTCTTGGTCCCTCCCCACTGGCCAGCAGGCTCTGGGGAACCAGCGCCATGCTGCGATAGGGAACCACGGCGAACTGGGGTGTGGAGGCGGGGTGGTACTGGGGACTGGCGAGCGGGCAGAAGATGGCCCTGATTGCAGGCTAGGCCTAGGGACCCTACCCGTGCACGATTTCGTGCACTGGGCCTCTTGTAGTTATATATGCTGGCATGAAAAGTAATACAAATTGGAAACATATTGTCAGTAGAGGTGTAAATAGAGGTGTCATATCAATAGAGGTGTAAATGACTGAATTTCTTTCACTTAAATAGCTATTTTTTTTTAACTCCCTTCAGAAACACTCATCAGCCAGGGTGACAATTTCATTAGTATTGCTGCATGTATTTCTTTAACTTTTGTGTAATTCCCGTATATATTTTTAAGTCATTTCTCTTTTACATCTACCCAAACCAAAATAATATATAGTGAACTAGTTCAAATAGAATTTCTTCAGATCAGTCATAATTCACATTTATATGCAGCAATGTCCTTCTTCCAAAAGGTCCCCTTGATACCACAGGTACTGTGTATTCAGAGATCTTGAACATTTTAATATCCCTAGTCCCCAGACCACTGCCACTCAATTTACCTTCTTATCACTCATGGAAATATAGATACTCTTGAGTTAAAATAAAATAGAATAAATACCAGACTCTGCTTACACAGAGTATGTAATTTCAAATTGAGCTAAAATAAACTTTCTGCAATCCTAGAGTTGGTTAATCAAACACCAATATTTTAAAAGCTATCTACTGGAGGCTTGGCCAGGATTCCAGAATGTGTAGTTCCCTTTCACAGCTGGCATCATTGGAACCCCATGACTTGTTCAGCACTGATTATAGAGCTGTAATTAATCTAAAATGAAGGCAAAAAGTTTGAAGTAGCTCTAGTTTCATGCTTCTGTCAATCTGGGGTCCAGACAGTCATTTGTAAGAGTGGATTTTATTCAGGAACGATTGCACTAGGGAGAAAGAAGCCTCAGTACAGAACTGGGCTCAATTCCAAATACAGCAGACAAGTGGGGATTTATAGTGAAGGAGCAGGTTGCCAGGTTGGGAGATGGAACCATCAGGGTGATTCTGACTAGACCTTGACAGGATTCTTGCTGAAAGCAGGCCAGGGTGATTGATCGGAAACCAAGAGAGGAAATGAGAAACATGATCAGATATCAAAGATGATCAGATATTAAGAGTGGAAGATTCTTGCTAAATGGACTTAGCAGGATTCTTGGTAAAACTGATCCATGAAAAGACGAATATGAAAACCCAAAGGTCAAGGTTGGACAAAGAGTTCAGAGGAACCTGGTTAAAGTTGGTCAAGGAGAGAGTTTTTATCAGCACTTTATTAACTTCACAAGACCTATTACTAATATTAAGTGTGGGCTTTATATTAGCAATAGGACAACTTTGCTTTTTTATTATTATTATTGATTTCAGAGAGGAAGGGAGTGGGAGAGAGAGATAGAAACTTCAATGATGAAAGAGAATCATTGATTGGTTGCCTCCTGCATGCCCCCTACTGGGGATGGAGCCCGCAACCCAGGCATGTGCCCTTGCCCAGAATCAAACCTGTGGCCCTTCAGTCTGCCAACGCTTTTTCCACTGAGCCAAACCAGCTAGGGCTGCTATGCAATTTTTAGTTCCATCTTTAAGAGAGTGCTGTCCTATCATGGAACCTCAGGGATCATGCTACTTATTAACAGAAATTTGTTCCAAATGTCTCTACTACCCCCCCACCCCACCCCAACCCTCAGAAATATACCTCAAGAAAAGATGTGAGTAAAAGCAGTTCATTAAGCATGTGATTCTGGGAAGCACCAGTAGGAAAGTGAAGAAAGGAAAGAGAATAAAGAGTGCCTAATGAAACAGGATACCACTGTGGATACTGGAGCTCAGTCCTAATGGGAGAGGGGGAGGCAAGGAAGCTAGGGTATTTACCCACTAACTCCAGTAAGTCATTGGTTGAGCACTGTTCCTGTGAAATGGTAACTTCCAGGCATACCCGTTCTTCCATGTAAATGGACAAAAAGGGCTTCAGTAGTCAGAGAAAACCCTGAGTCTAGGCTCGCTGTTGCTTTGAACAGGAAGTCATCAACATACAGAAAAATATTGAGTGCTCAGGGTCATCTGGTGAGGTACTGACAGGATCTATAATATTTATGAACCATTGTTTTCCTTTCATATACTCTGCCCTGAGATCCACTTACTTAGAGTAGGAACTCCTCTTGGGCACTTAATGGCAACTGTCAGTCTGTAGAAGCTTGTTGTGGATCTACATTTTTATTCAAACAGGTTTATTGAGGTATATTTTATATACAGAGGCATTCACTTTTATTTAATACGTGCAGTTCTGCAAATTTTAGCAACCCCGTACAATCATGCAAGCACCATACAATTAAGATATAGAATATTTCCATCGCCCCAAAAGCACATTTCTATATACTCAATCTCCTTCTCTCACATCCAGGCCCTGGACACCATAGATCTGATTTCTGTCTCGACAGTTTCATCTTTTCCAGGATGTAATATAAATGGAATCACACAGTATGTAGTCTTCATTAGAAATAAAAGTAGGTGAGGGGATGGAAGCTAAACTGAAACAAACAAAAGAAGTAGAAGAGATTCAATGTCAAGTGAAATGCAAATATTTTGTGTTTTGTTTTCTTGTACGAGTAGGGGGGAACTGAGTAAGCCTAAAGTAGAAAAGGAGAGAATACAGAGTAAAAATCTTTGTGAGAACAAGATTGTTAGTAAGAAGTAAGGTACAACAAGCACATAATGTGTGCATCCATGCAGAGACCCTAAGTCTTGGAAATTAACAGGTTTCAATTTTTACAGAAGTTAATCTGTGTCTTATGGCAACTTGACTTGTGGACAGTCCTAGAGAGAAATATCACAAGTTTCTATGGCTGGGCTGTTATAGCGATAGATGTCCTGTATACCTGTAACCCACACTACATGTTATGAAAGCCACTCCAACTACATTTTTAAAAAGTACCTTAACTGAGAATAGCTACTAGTATATTTGAAATCACAGTGACATGTAAAATTTAATCAGCAAAATAAAAGTTTTTGCATTATGCCCAATATTTCAGTGAATAGGAATTTTAATTCATGACTGCAATTCATTTGAATTAATTGAAGTGTCTTTGTTAAAGCATCTTGAACGTGACATTGTTTTCTAATTTTCTCTGAGAAATCTTTTCAAAACAAACAGAAAAACAAATATTTTGAAATAACATTTCCATCTTTAAATAAGTTAAAATGTAGAGTTAGCTTACAGTGTCTATTCTACCTTAAGTCTTCTGGTAACAGCATACAAGTCTGTCTTAAGAAATAGAATGTTAAACTTTTATTCGTTTTTCCTTGAAGCATGAAATTTACATTTACATCCACTATTTTTTAAATTGTAAGGCTTGTTTTGATGAAAAAAGTTGCACCCAGTTTTTCCCTTTTTTGCAAGACATCATATGCTTGAATTTTCGACACAGGCATTTTAGCAAAAGCCAATTTATTTCATCTCAGTCAACTGGACACAATGCATCAGCAGTTCTCCTAGAGTGAGGTTTTGGGTTTTTTTTATCACCCAGTTAATCCTTACAGACTTGAAGTGCCAGCCTGAACATGAGGCTGTCATCTCAACAGTACATTCAACCAAGAAAGTAAGCAGCAACATGTTTCAATAGGCAGATATTGAAACTCACCACATCCATAAAGGTACATCTAAAATACAATTTGTTGCTGAATACAGTCTTCTGCTCACCATTTCCTATTCAACATATATTCTTATTCATTTGCAATCTCTGAAGTCATGTCTAAAAATTGACAAAGAAGGATGCTTATCTATCACTTTCCTACTTGTGAACGTATCTGTATGTTCATGTTATCAAGGCATTTGAATGAAATTATAATATCTTTAGGAATCATTTGTTATTAAATTAAACCGCCACTTATATTTTAAAATACATAGTAGGTAATGCTTTTTGAACATATGAAACATGCCTTTTATGGTAGCATTGTTCATTTAAAAAGACTTTTTACTAGACTCAGTGACTTGAGATTGGGTTCAAATTCCTTAACATTCAACACTTTTTACGATCTGGCTCCAGATTTTCAGACTTCTTTGCTATAATCCTCATGAACTTACAATTAATTCTATTCAAACTTTTCTGCCTGTGATTCCCCTCACTTTGTAGTTTCCCCATTACCTGCTTTTATCCATGCTGTTTTCCCATCTGAGTAATCAACTTTCCTCCTTTCCACTTAATTAAAATTTACATGTACTCAAGACGTAAGTCTATTTACAGCTCCTTGGGATGTCCCTTTTTAAAAATTAGTTAAGTGATCTCTATTTTTCTGAAACCATTTTAATATTATATCCATATATAAAACATTGTATTTGGCTGTTAGTATACTATTCAAAAGAATCTGGGTATATATTTAACCAAATGTAGGTGCTATATATGTGATAAGCTCTATGTCCTACACAAAGCTTAGGACTCCCTGGAGACCTTCTCCAATGGATAGGCTGCCATCTTCCAGAGCAGCTGAAACAGGGGTATTGATTTGCACCAGTATTGGAGGGTATATGAAGTTTGGTCTCTCTTCCAGGCTGTTTATCATATGGAAATTAAGTATGGAGAAAAGAAGAAGGTTGGGATACTTCTAAGAGACAGGCATTTATCCCCCTATAGAGCTGGAAGGGGAGTATAAAATAGTTCTCTTCTCTATAGGTGTGCCATTAGTGTGAAGATACCATGAGCATAGAAAATATATAGTAGTTTCAAAAATGGTTTCAAATTTTCAAATCAGATGTCACAAATGTTGATGTCTAAATTGCAAGAAGAGCTATTTCACACATAGAAAACACTATAGAGCATTGTCCAGGATGAGAAGCATAAGAGAATTATTTACTCAATCTTGGTTAAAATTGAGGAGGCCAGAACAATTTATATACTTCAAATTAAATGGGTACTATATTAAAATACTGCTTCTATTTTTATCTTGAGTAATTAGTATGTACTCATTTAACTTCTGATGGCTTTCTACTTTGCTCTTCAAATATATTGTACATTATTGAGAGATCCTATTTTATATACCCTCACAGAGCAGTGATAGATATATAGAAATCACTGACTAGTGAAAATATTTCTATTAAGAAAATACGTAATTCAACTAACAAAGGGAAAGGGGCTGGGTGAAAAAGGTAAAGAGGTTAAGCAAAAAAGCAAACAAAAAAAACCCCAAAAGTACAACAATAATAACAACAAAAAATTCATAGATACAGACAAAGGTATGGTGATTACCAGGTGGGGGAAAGGATGGGGGTGAGTAGAAGAGTGAAAAAAGAGAATAAATGATGATGGAAGGACACTTGATTTGGGATGGTGAACACACAATATAGTATAAAGATGGTGTATTATAAAATTGTACACCTCAAACCTATACGTTTATTGACCAACTTGTGGTCTGGTACACAGATTCATGGATAATGAAAGGAAATTAATTAGAAGAAATACCTTAATATAGATTTTTGCCCTTTCTCTATAATAGAAATATCAACCAAATTCACAATCAACAATGACAGATTGAAACACATGCATGCAATTGGTGCCAGCGAGAGCTTTACTGTATATGTAAACCAGCTCTTTACTGTATATGTAAACCAGCACGAGTCAACGTTTATTTTTAAATTGCCAATACGTGTCATATGTACCGGCTGGTCAGTAGGTCAGACAGTTGGGCAGATGGATGGTTGGACACTTAGCTTTATATATATATATATATATATATATATATATATATATATATATATATATTAGAGGCCCAGTGCATGAAATTTGTGCACAGGGGGAGTGCCCTCAGCTCAGCCTGCACCCTCTCCAATCCAGGACCCCTCGGGGGGATGTGTGACTGCCAGTTTAGGCTTGATCCTGGGAATCGGGCCTAAACCAGCAGTGGGACATCCCTCTCACAATCTGGGCCTGGCTCCTAACTGCTCACCTGCCTGCCTGCCTGATCACCCCTAACTGCCCCCCCTGTGGGCCTGGTTGCCCCACGCAGCCTGCTGCTTAGTCGTTTGGTCGCCCCTCACTGCCCCCCCCACCAGCCTGGTCGCCAACAACTGCCCCCCCAGCGGGCCTGGTTGCCCAATGCAGCCTGCTCTTCAGTCATTTGGTCACCCCTCACTAACCCCCCTACTGGCCAGGTCGCCCCATGCGGCCTGCTGTTTGGTCATTTGGTTGCCCCTCACTAACCCCCCTGCCTGCCGTCCTGGTCGCCCCACGCAGCCTGCTGCTCAGTTGTTTGGTTGCACCTCACTAACCCCCTTGCCAGCCTGGTCACCCCATGCAGCCTGCTGTTCAGTCATTTGGTTGCCCCTCACTGCCCCCAACCTCTGCTGGCCTGGTCACCCTCAACTGCCCCCGCTGTGGGCCTGGTCGCCCCACGCAGCCTGCTGCTCTGTCATTTGGTCACTACTCACTAACCCCCCTGTGGGCCTGGTCCCCCCACGCAGCCTGTTCGGTTGTCTGTTCGGTTGCAATGGTAGCTTAGACTTTTATTATTATAGATATAGATTTTATCCCAATAAAATTAATAAAAAAATAAATACAAAAGAAAGAAATGTCTTTTGGTTTGAGAAAAACACATGAAAAAGTATTTATTTACTTACTTATTTACCTATTTATGTATGTATGTATGTATGTATGTATTTATTTATTTATTTACTTACTTACTTATTTTATAAACACATTAAGTGCTTATCATATGCCAGGCTCTTCAATAAGAAGCAAGATAAATTTATTTTTTTAAAGTTGTGTCCTAGCTCAGTCTCCACATTTATAAAATATAGATATAATTTACCTATTAGTTTTCTATTGTGCCCTTAACTAATTACCACAAACTTAATGACTTAAACAATACCAACTTGTCTTACAATTTCAAAGTCAGAAGTCCAACATGTGTCTCACCAAGCTAAAACCAAGGTGTAAACTGGGCTGTATCTTTTCTGGAGGCTCTGGGAAGAATTCATTTTTTGCTCTTTCAGGTCCTTGGAAGAATTCAGTTCCCTGTGATGTAGAACTAAGGTATCCATTTCCTTGCTGGCTGCCAGCTGAGGGTTATGCCTTGGCTTACAACCTTCTTTCTTCATCTTCAAAGTCAGCAATGCCGGTTGCACCTCATACTTCTTCTTCTGTAGTCATATCTCTTCGATCCACTCTTCCACTTTCCTCTTTCACTTCTAAAGGCCCACCCAGAGAACCAGGATTTTCTACTTATTTAAGATCCTTAATTTTAATTTCACCTGCAAACACCCTTCTGCCAGTCAAGGTAACATATTCACTGGTTAGAGGAATTAGGGGACATCTTTGGGAATCTATTATTTAGCCTTCTATATCCTCCTAAATTTATTATGAATATGAAGTGTGATTATTCATGTAAAGCACTCAGAGCACTGTATAGCAAACACAAGGAGCTCAACAAATGTTAGGTATTACTGTTGTTACTATTACTATCAAGTTCAGCTGACTGCAAGAAAAAACTGTAATGAAATAGCAAAAGTTATAGTTATCTACTAAAAATATTCCAACTTTATAATTCAGGGATACTAAACTAATCTATTCTACAATAATGCATGTAAGAAGATATCTTGCCAAATGTCTTATTAGTGTTGAACAGTAATATGTTAAAAAAAAAACTCCCTGGATTTTTTCCCAGTCTTAAGGAGGAAACACTATCAGAGGATTGAGAATGAATATTTCCTGATACAAATTTATAATCTAACAATTACTATTAGATTATTAAAGTGAGCAAGAAAAGTCATACCAGCAAGCATAATAAAATCCATCACACAGTCACTAAACATACTCCCAATGTCAAACTCTGGAAACAAATAAGAAACAATAATCTGGTTTAAGGTTGATTATCACTATTAGTGTAGATGGCATGACTTTTCAACAATTAAAAAAAAAGCTATCCATAAAAATACTATGAAATTTAAACAAACAACTTTGCCCTCAGTTTTATGGAAAATATTGGGTCATGCTTACAAAGTCAAAATATAAATTTTACTGCACAGATTAACTTTTGTGGAAACTAGAATATGGTTTAACTATTTTTAGACCTGTTTTATAGAAAAAAATATATATAATGGTAAAAAAATAAAACACTAAGGAGTTTAAGTGAAGTTTCTAAGATTAACACTAAGTCAATGCCATCACAAAAAAAAATGAGTGAAAAAATAGATATTTCTACTTCATATGAATTGGCTAACGTGGACAACCCATCCACTCAGCAAGAAGACCATTAGCTCCTGCCCAAACTTGCCATATTTATAGATTGACTGAAAAGATGAGATGGCACTTCAGTCAATAACCTTTGACACAAATTCAGACAAATCTTGTGCTCCTCACAATGACAAATTACTCTAGAAAATTAGCTGTCAGAAGTGCAGCAATCTGATAAAGATTGATTATTTTATTCTTGTAAGTCTGCTTTGAGTTAGAGTAACAGCCTCATTTGGACATAGATGGCACCAAAAGGGAAGCACAGATCAAGTCTTCATCTCAGCTGAAAAGGAGAAGATGGATTTTTATGGGATAACAAGGGTGATGATTCTTTTTCCCAGAGAAGGAGCTTGTGTTTCATGAGAACCTCTTTAAGATTATCTTTTATAGTCTCAGTAAAGAGGAAGATTATATTTTTAAACATTTTGCCACCATCTCTGAATGAACCACTTAAAGGCAATTTTACCTACTTGCATCATCTTTTCTAGAAAGCAGAGTTTGAGAAACTTTCTATCTCTTACTAACACAATATAATGATTTCAAATATTTTTAAATTGCATATAGGGTTTTCATAAATGATATAAAAAGGTACATACTAGATTTTACATTTTTTTCTTCAAAGATTATAAATAATGGCCTACAGACTAAATTCTACGAGGAATTTAAATCTTTCCTTGAAATTCAGGTAGGTATATTGGAAAGGACATTAATCATTTCAAACAAAAAGATTAGTAAAAATCTCCTTTTTGAGTTACTTCATTCTACTAATTATTTGATATCACAATACCTCACACTGCTAAGTGCCTATAATAAAATATTATTTCATAGAGGAAACATATGAAAATTAACAGCATTATCCCCAAAAGTGAGTGGAAGCTAACTGAAGCATCACAAATACAGATCTGAAATTATTTTTCTAAGAGAATGATTCCCATTGTATTTTTACCCCCATTATAGACCTACAGACAAATAGGGAGAGAATAATGGAACTTGTAACCACAAAGATGAGAAATCTAAAATTCTTGAATAATAGAGGCTGTGAAGAAGATCTAAAGGTGGGAGAAGGGCAGAGGGACATGGGGAATGTGGGGAAATGACAGCTTCAGTATATATTTGCAAGGACACTACAGAACTAGATGTGGTCTGGAAGAGCTGTCAAGAGTGTGAAGCAGGACATGTGCCCCAATTCTCAAGAAGCAGACTCTTCAAATAAACAGACATGGGGGCTAATTAACTGAAGGAGTGCAATCTTCTCAATTACAAGCTCTCAAAGAGAAGAAATGCAGCAGTGATCATCAGAATGCATGGAATCGTGTAGTTAAAATATCTGATGCCCAACTACTTCTGATCAGGCTCTTTTGGCAGAATGTGGTCTTGGCAGATGCTGTTGATATTACAGTGTGGAGCTATTACAGAACTAATATGTTGTGATGACTTCTAAGCATGCTAGAAGAAATCACCAAAGACTCAACAATCTCTTTATTTGATCGTCATTTCCCCTCAAATCAATTGGAGACACCAATTCCCCAGCTGCTGGGAATACTAGCTACTGACTGCTGATAACTGCTCAGTCACTTGGTTGCCCCTCACTGCCTGCCCCCTGCTGGCCTGGTCACCCCCAACTGCCCTTGTTCTAAGTTCTTATTTGGAATTACCCTTGATTATAGGAAACATACTTACCTAAAGTTATGTCCCAAGTCCCCAGAACAGCCTACATGCAATGATTGGTCAATGGGGGAGGTTATAAATACTCAGCCATCTATGCTCAATTTACAATAACTCTGAGGACCATCCCAGGTCCCGAAGCTCTCTTTTGGATCACCTGAGATCCATGCTCTGTGTTGCAGTTCAATTTCTCATTCTGCTCAACTCTCTCCCTCTTTCACAAGTGCTACTGAGAGCATTCCTGAATAAACTTGCATAGAAATTTCCTTCTTGAGACTATTTCCTGAGGAATCCAACTAAAACAGTACTTACTACAAGTGGTTGAGAAAGCAGTTTAAAAATGAGAGTTTGGAGCTAGATATCATCTCCAGATGGCTGGTCAACAAGAACAGCATCCTAGGTCATGATTGGAGTGATGGTAGCAACTGGCATGTTTTAGAAGTGAAATTTTTAAAATGTACACTGATTGTAAAGTGGGATGGGAAGTCAATTAAAGAAAATGCACCAGCAGTTGCACTATTTCAGGCATTTGATAGGTTCTGAAGAGGTAGTTATTATAACTGCAGTGGAATAAGATGGCAGTTGCTCATGCTATTGATGCATAGAGGAAAGAAAATGGCACTCACATCTGCTGATGCCAGCGGCCCAAAAAGCTAAGAATCAGATCTAAGACTTAAGCATAAGCAAAGTAAAGTTTCAATGAAGCTTGATTTGTCATCCCTGGATATTGTGCTATCAGGTCTCAGATTAGGGAGGAATTGGACCATGAAACTTTGGTGGAGACATCGAGATAGCTGGCATGAACCAGTCAAGGCCCTTGAGACCTGAGCTTCCTCTTGACCTCTAGGCTTTCAGAAATGAACAATTTATCCCATTGAAGACTAGAACTCTCCTATTTTTTAAGGTGATGCAGAGGTCTCCATCTTTTAGGACAATACTCATTCCTCTTGGGATCTGCCTCCATTGATCCTTCTAGATATCATATAAAAATTAGGCCAACTCATAATATAATCCAGAGAGATGCTTGTTTAAAAAGGAAAAGAACTAGACTGAAGAAGCTATAGGGTATAGCCCACACATATCTGTAAGACCCACAGTAATAAGTGTGGTTGTGGAATCTGAAGTGCTGGATCATGGTGGCTTAGGTGTAAAGTTGGATATGGAGAATGTACTTGATCCAGGGACACTCTCCTCCTTGTGAAAAACATATAGAAGGAGAAAGGCCAAGCTTGCTTTCTAAATGGGTCAGTTCATTACATGAACTAAGAAGCTGAAATATATATTGCTGATACACAACAGTCCCACTAGAGATGGCCCTGAAAGCTGCCATGTGGGAAATCATCCTAGTGGAAAAGCTTTTGGCATTGCACCTGATATTCCATGCTATTTAGAAAGAGAAGTTGTCTAAGCCAAAATATACAGAAATTAGTGATGCAAAATGACTTGATTTCTTGTTCAGGGGTATGGATAGAGAAAAATCAGCAGACAAGGACAAAGGAGTTCTGAGAGAAAATTGTGTCTAGACCTATTTGAGTCATGAAGAATAAAGATATTTGGATTGCATGCCAATGCTCAGCAGAGAGTACCTATCACAAGAGAGTACCTATCACTAGAGAGGCACTCAACCACCAAGTAGACAGAATGGCTTAGCCAGTTGACATTAACCAGCCTCTGTCTTTGGACATCCCTATTTTATAACAATGGATTCTTGACTAAAATAGTCATGGTGGCAGGATGAAGGCTATTCCTGGGCCCAGTAGCTAGAGGTCCCACCCACCAAGGCTAATCTAGTTACTGCCGAAACAAAGACCAATTCGGAGCCCTGATATTGCAATATCTTGTCAACTAACCAGTTGGTGACAAGTTGGTTTCACAGAAAGCTCCACTCTGAAACGGAGGGGCAGCTATGCATCTTGATGGAACAACACATATTCTAGGTAGGTATTTGTTTTTCTTTCTTGTAGAGCATCAGCCAGCCTCCAGGGAACCTAAACTAAGACACTCATGAACTGTGTTCCACAAAATGAAAAATTAACCCAAGAAAGAGGAATTTATAAGATTCAGTCATTGAAGGTTCCAACAAAAAGAGATAAATAAGGGGAATCCCCAGAATGATGTTTAAAGAAAATACAAAATGACCATTGTGAAGCCAGCCTAAAGAGGCAGTTGTCCAGAATCTTCCAGAGGAGACTTCCTAAAACCTTATGGGAAAAATCAGGCTGTGTGTGTGTGTGTGTGTGTGTGTGTGTGTGTGTGTGTTTTACAAACACTATAAAAATAGATGGAACAACATTCATTAGAAAAATCTTTGCATGAACTATATTATAGCATATAATTCTCTCTATTTTTTCTGATTATTTTGTAAATTTATGCCTTGCTTTGTTCTTAAGTGAATATGGTGAACTCAGCTCACTATAAAATTTTTAAACATAATTTCCAATTTTTACTCCAACTGGACAAGGTAGGAATTAATTTTATTCTTGCTTATTTGCAGGCGTCCTCAAACTACGACCCGCGGGCCACATGCGGCCTGCCGAGGACATTTATCCGGCCCGCCGTGTGCCGCTGCCTGTCCTGCTTAGCAGTTGACTCGTCCCGGGCCCACAGTGCGCATAGGAATTTGTTCCTAGTTTTTTTTTAAACTATAGTCCGGCCCTCCAACGGTCTGAGGGACAGTGAACTGGCCCCCTGTTTAAAAAGTTTGAGGACCTCTGCGTATAATCAACATGTCTGAAGGTTTAAATAACTTGTTCAAAGTCACCCAAGAGGCTAAGTCCTACTCCAAACCAGAAGAGTAGTTCTGTTAGAGATATTATAAATAATTTTTCTACTTCTATTTATCAAACTTTCTGAGATATGGCTATGCTGATTTTATAGTGAAAATAAATTTGTAAAATAAGAAAAAATAGATTCACTAGATGTTCAATACATATTCATAGAATTTCCAAGGAAACAGCAACACAGAAAAATTGTTATTCAAGATCATCTGATTCTATTTTTTTAAATACTGGTTAAATTTCATGCCAGGAAATTGTGTTCTCAGCCTGAACTGTCCATATAATTTCAAGCAAGTATGTCAGTTTTACTCCTTAATCTAATAACTCTAAATCATTACATTTAACAACTTAACTATTTATATTTTAGAGCTGGCTGAAAAGATTATTTAAACAGTGTTATAACATTTATACTGTTTATAATCAGAGTTTTCTAAAACAATGGAAAACACTCTCTTTAAGTAAAAGAAGAAAATATTGTCATATTACATCACTCAGTTTCATTGGTAACTCTTTGGTTTCTCTCCTTAATTTATATAATGTATCCTATGCATTCTTTAGATAAAAAAAGAAATAAAATGGGTGGTTTGGTAGCCTCTAGATAGGCAGCCTCATTAAAAAACTAACTCATCATGTCTACTCTAGAAGTAAAAAATACAAGAGCTAGGAGGAACAAGAGAATATATTGAGTTAAAAGCTGATAATACGACCCTGTCATCTCCCCTCCTTCAAAATTACAAATGGATCTTATGGAAAAGAGTTTTCTTTTGTTTTTAAGAATATGCCATGAATCGTAATTGGGCTTCCTTACTACATTAAGAATTAAAATGTACCTGGATTCAGGTGCTTGAACTTTAATGAAATAATTTTCCTCCTTTTAGCCACTCAATGTAAGAACAGCTATGTACTTAACAGTCTAAATCAGACTTGTTTTCATTACCCTTATATGACTTTGTGAATCATTATTTTAGGAAGCAAATGGGTCAAATATCTCTTGAGTAACTTTATGTAAAAAAAGTGTGTTGGGGTATGAGTGGGCCTAACAACTACTATTATTTCCCCAAATCAAGTGCAGAACAGAGATGAGCATGGGAGTCAAGCATATGGAGGTCAAGATACTACTTTCATTACTTGATAATACCATATTGAGAGAGAGTGAATGCTAATGGAGCAAGCTAGTGTTTTGCCCATAATTATGGAGGTGAGTAAGGGTCAGAGAAAAAACATGTGCTTCTCAAATGGAAGTCTGAGTCACATGGAAACCTGAAGAAAGCCACCAATGGTTCTTCTTCAAACAGATTGCCCTGGGCATTTATGCAAGATCAAACACCTACAAGATGTAACCACCTCATGAACTCTAGTTAATGATTCAAGCTGGAAAAACCAAATTGTAGTCCCTAAATTTACTAAAACACTTGTTTCCTGCCCACACTGAAAATTTTTGGTGGCAAAGATTGATAAATACATCAACAAATTCTAACTATACTTTATAAATAATGAGTAAAAGAAAATGGAAAGGTAAGAACAACAAATGGTTTGGAGACAGGAGAGGAAATTGTTTGGTGGGTGTTCAGGGCCAGTGTCCCAGAGAAGGAAGGGCTTAGTCAGAGTTTGAAAAAAAGTGGGATGTGAAGAGTGAACAAAAAAGGGAAAAGAAGCTTTTTAAGTAGTGGAAATGGGTATGAGTAAAACCACAGAGGCATATTAGTCATATGCAGTACTTTTTAGAGAGAATGGGTAAAGCTTATGGTCTGGAGTGAAAAGGTCATATTGTGATGATAATGTGATATGACAGAGAGAAGTCTAGAACTCAACTATTGAAGAAAATAAGGGTTTCAAGGGTGAAAGTTGCTTTGTTTTATATTATTGTGTAGACAGAAAGGAGATATTGAGGATTTTAAAGCAAAGCTTTAATATAAAAATAGTATTTTAGGGGGGAAATATGTAAGTTGGCAGCAAACTACCAAATGAATCAGAAGAATATCAAGCTTCAGATAGAGAAACAAGGATAAAAGAGTTAAGGTTCTCTTAACTCTTTTCAGTCGTAGACATCTAGACCCACTGTGATAATCAGATAAAAGGGATATAGGTGTATTTACTGTGCAGTAAGTTATTTTCATTTTTAAAAATTTACATCAAGCCATAGCCAGTGTTGCTCAGTTGGTTGAAGTGTCATCCTGTGCACCAGAAGGTCATGGGTTTGATTCTGGTTCCAGGACACATACCTGGGTTGCCGGTTTGATCCCCAGTTGGGGCACATACAGGAAGCAACCAATTGATGTATTTTTTTTTCTCTCTCTCTTTTTAAAAACATATAAATATATTTTTATTGATTTTTTACAGAGAGGAAGGGAGAGGGATAGAGAATTGGAAACATCGATGATCAGCTGCCTCCTGCACGTCCCCTACTGGGGATCAAGCCCACAATCAAGGTAGATGCCCTGGATCAGAATTGAATCTGGGCAGTACCTTTCAGTCCACAGCCCATCGCTCTATCCACTGAACAAAACCAGTCAGGGCTGATGTATCTCTTTTTAGCTCTCTTTTTCACCTTCTTCCCTCTCTAAATTAATGTTTTTAAAAAAACTAGCATTAAAAATTTTTACACCAACAATTATTTTTCTCTTATACATTGGGCTTTTTTTTAAATTGATATATTCATGATCAGCTCTTAAAATTAACTCCTAAAATATCTAATAGTGAAAGGCCAAAGAGATTCAGATACAAAATGTCCTTCTGTTTACTACTTTGCCCTTTTTCTTTACCTCTCTTCTTATTTCATTTTTTAAAGTCTTTGAGTGGGGGACGGGGGGAGAAGGGGAGAAGGCATTGAAAAATGTCTAGTAAATCTGATTTCATGTGGGTGACTTGGCCTTATGCTCCACCACAGAGAGCATCTACCCTCTTGCTTATTCCCTCATCCAATTAATCACCATCTTTCCCTTTTTATATCCCATCTGTTTACTTTAGATGTTATAATCACTCTGCAGAAACAGGATGAACCCCAATTCAGATGTCCACACTGATGACACCACACACTTTCCAAGAGGTCACAGAATGTTTTATTACAGGACATGCATAATAAAGCTTTCCGAGGACTTAAGAGCAGGCTTCCCCACAAGCCTGAAAGTGGCTTGAGAGAGCAAGGAAAGGAGACTGGCTTGGCTTTTGTTTTGTTTTGTTTTGTTTTGTTTTTTTAAATTGAGATTAGGATCTGAGGCCAGGGTGAGGGTTCTGGTGTGTGGGCAGGGCCTTGAATGGTTTGAATTGTATGACAAGAGCCACAAGAGAAAGTATCAGACTTTCTTACCAGCTTTCCCAAATGTGGGGCACATGGGAGACTTAAGGTTTAAATGCTGTCATTGGTCAAACAACATAAGCTGGAGTCAACTCCTTATTACATTATGAAATACATTGTCTCATTTGCACTGTTGTCATAGCCTCCTAATAAGTCTCCCTCTTATCTATACAACATACCAGTCCATCTTTCCCATCATGCCAGGCTTGTACACTTGCAAATCTGAGGATGCCATGACCCGTTCAAAATTCTTCAGTGGTTCTGCATCCCTAGGTAGTAATTCTCAACTGGTTGAGAATTAGGGAACAGAATCTTGGAGACAGAGGAATGCTCAAAGTGGTTCACTACAAAATGATATAATTTTGAGGACTATTGATTTAATTTAAATAGCATGTCCATTTTGTCCTCCACTGCAAATAATCATAAGAGTTTTACCATAAAAATAACCTCCTATATACCAATTTAAAACAGACTTGAGGGGGGAAGGGGGTTAGGGGAGGTAAAAAAGGGTGGGGGGAATAAATGGTGATGGAAAATAAAATAAAAAGAGGAAAAAAGTAATAAAATAGATTAAAAGTGTATAGTACTCTTGCATCTTTTTGAAGGAGTCATTGTATTGATCCTATAGTTTTTGGTACTTAAGCATAGCCTGAGGGCATGTATTCTTTAGTTTGAGAAGTATAATCTTACATAATATAAAGGCTTCCTTTAGAATAGTAAATCCCTCACTAGCCTAATCCCTGACCACCCTCAGGCCTTATCATCATGGTCTGCCTCTCCAAAGGATACACAGTCAGCACTCCATGCTGCTCCACTTCTCCATGGCTTCATTTGGTGTTTCCTTTGTCGAGGTGCCCTACCTCCACCCCTTGCTAGACACAACTCCTCTTTCTGGGCCTGGTATACTCTATTCTTTTTTTTTTTTAATATGTTTTTATTGATTTCAGAGAGGAAAGGAGTGGGAGAGATAGAAACATCAATGATGAGAAAGAACCATTGATTTGCTGCCTCCTGCACACACACCAATCCCGCCCACCCCACACTGGGGATCAAGTCTGCAATCCAGGCATGTGCCCTTGACCAGAATTAGACCTGGGACCCTTCAGTCTGCAGACTGATGCTCTATCCACTGAGTCAAACTGGGGCAATACCCTCCTTTTAAATGATGTAAAAGAAACATCTCCAGTAATAACATGGTTGAAAATTTTAATTTACCTAACATGAAAGGTGACTTAAATATCGTTGAAATTATAGGGTACATTAATTTTAAATACTATTATGAGAAAGCCTGAAAGGAAAAAAAAGAACAAATAACAGAACACCAAGAAGGAAGAAAGAAAGAAACCTTGAGGAAAAAGGAAAAGTTTGAGCCAAAAAAAATAAAACTTTTGAAAATTCTTGAGTGAAGAGCAGCAGGAAATTTATACAATCTCTCAAGGCTGAGTGGTATGGGAGGAGAAAGAAAATTTACACAAATCAGAAGGGAACCAACTGGGGCAGAAGAGGCAAAAAAAAATTTAAATGGGAAGCAAGCCCATGAAAATATAATGATATTTGCTGATAAGGGAACAGTGGGCTTCAGGTGGGTGAAGAGATTAGCTGAATGCATTATTCTGTTGGAATATATAAGTAAATGATGAACATTTCACTACTGGTTGTAAGATATAAGTTGCAACATCTTTATCCAACTTGATTTGTGCAATGTGTCCCCATCCTCAGACCCTAGGGTGTTTGTTTCCTCTAAATCTTTTTACTTACAGAATGATAATAAAAAGGACAAGAATAATGAACACAGAAGAATAATCACAATAATAATAAAACATTTATAAATTTACTCAACAAAGTCAACTGTGTTAGAAATATATTTTTCTATGACATAAAGTGATTATTGTTTACAGCCCCAAAATACTTAGTTGGGAGACAACAACCTTAATTTCTGTGAGATCTCTTTTCCAAACCAACTCCCAGGATTAAAAATCTAATGAAAGTATCAAGAAGAACAGAAAGAAGAAAAGAACCTAGACTTCAGTAATCAGCTCCCACATTGGCCTCTAATATATCCTCCATTTTTGCACATTAGTCCCTTCCCAGTCTGGCAGCTCTCGGGAACCCTCTGCTGCTACATGTGTGGCTCTCTGCTCTCATCTGTCCTAAGGCTCACAGTAATTTATTTCTAGACTCTGAAGGAATCATCCCTGCAAATTATAGGTTTGCATATATTGCCTCTACCCAGATGCCTCTCTTCTCTCTGGAAAGAAAGGTTACAAAAAGCTAAGAGAATGAATGACCTTTTTTTTCAGCACTTAAGGCAGTAGAATTGTGTTATATGGGGAGGGGTCAATAAATCATACGAGAGAGAAAGATTATCACCTCATAACCATTATCCAGCCATAGTAGTTATCGTTTATAGCATGCTTACTCCATGCCAGGCAGAGGTCATCACTTCATGCTGGTTAGTGTGATGGTGCTATTGCTCATGTAGGGAGTCTCTTGTATTGAAGAAGAGAAAATTCTCAGGAGGAGTTAGTAGAGATAATGTGAGTTAAATTCATTGGATTCAGAAGCAAGTGCACAGAGGTCAGGGACACACTGGGGAGAGGCAGAGAGCAAAGAAAAGAAGGCAGAGAATTTGCAGGATTATGGCAGTTAAGGGCATAGTTGTGGTTTCACCAAATAAAACTGAGGGCTCAGCAAAGATTGAACTAAGATGGACCATACTTAGTAGTCCTTAGCAACAGGGCTTTCTCCTTATACAGATGGTATTATAGAGGAAAAAGTCATATGTGAATCAAATCAGTAGTAACTAGCAAGAGAGTATTTTGCATAAAGGTGCTGTTTAGATGATTCTAACTTTGGAGAGAACCTGAGAAGAATGTATTAGAGAATTGTGTTCATCCAACAAAGAAAAAATATAAGGAAGGAAATAATGTGAGTTACATACCAAAATGAAATTGGGTCTGAATGCTAGGAAACTTCTTCAATCCCAGAGGCCTAATTTGTCTGCTAATGATCCTTTGCATAGTCTATGTAAATAACTTAATATATCCTAGCTCCATCATTCTTCAACTGTCTTTTCTGATATTATTATTACATGAAGAAAATTCTTAAGGGAAAATGGAATTGGCTTAACACTTGAAAGGCAACATAATATGTCACCCCCAAATACGCCACTTTTGCATGAGGATTATTTGGGCTAAAGTCACGTGAAAAACAGCAGGTGCCAAGAAGGCTCTCTGACCTCTCCTTTTTCTTCCTGAAAGTAGGAGATAAAATCTCCAGGAGGAAGATGTCCTTCTTACACCAGAAGGAAAGAAATATTCTTATCACCAAAGACAGGAGTCTCACACCTGCTAGAAATGTATATCATCAAAAAGACAAGGGATTAAATGTTGCTGAGAATATAGAGAAAAAGGAACCTTTGTGCAGTGATGATGGAAATATAAATTGGAACAGCCACTATGAAAAATAGTATGTAGATTCCTCAAAACATTGAAAGTAGAACTACATTTTGATCCAGTGAGCCCACTTCTGGGAACATGCATAGTCAAAGTAAATGAAAACAGAATCTTGAAGAGATATCTGCAATCCCATGTTCATTGTAGCATTCTTTACAACAGCTAAGATACGGAAACAACCTGTGTCCACCAACAAATGAATGGATAAAGAAGGTTATAACAGATGTACATATTAGTCAACTATGAGAAAAAATGAAATTTTACCATTAAAAACAACATAGATGAAACTTGAGGGCATTATGCTAAGTAAAATAAGTCAAACAAAGACAAATACTGTATGATCTCACTAATATGTAAAATAAATTTTTAAAAAGTTGATCTCCTAGAAAGAGAGTAGCTAGTTACCAAGGGCTGAAGACTGAGAAAAATGGAGAGATGTTAGTCAAAGTGTACAAACTTCAAGTTATCTGATGAACAATTTCTGAGGAATTTAATGTACAGTGTGGTGATTATTGTTAATATTACTTAAATATATTCAAAAGTTTCTAAGAGGGTAGTTCTTAAATGTTCTGATCACAAATAAATGGTTATTATGTGACATGATGGAGGTGTTAACTAACACTGTGGGGATAATAATTTTTTTAAATATAAGTATATCAAATCAAGATATTGTACATCTTACACTTCTCCAACATGTCAATTATATCTCAATAAAGCTGGAGAAAAAAATAAGCAGAGAAGAAAAAAGAGGACTGAGATATGTTCATCAGTAAAAACAAAAATATCAATCAAAATGTGAAGGATATATTAGAAAATGTCTAATAAAATGTGTTTTTAAAAGCATAGTCCATATGAAAATAGTTTTTAAAATTAAAAAAATAAAAAATAATAATAATTCAAGAGCCAGTGTTATTTTATTTGGGAAATTTTATCTTAGTTACCATGGAGATGGTTTCAGAGGGAGCCCATATATTTTAGAAGGTCATGGACTGATGTCAATAATTTTTTAATCCACATGTAAAATGTTTAGAGCATGTAAAGTAGAAGTCAACATTGAAGAGCTGCTGTGCAATTTTAAAGTAGCTGTTTAAAATTTTAAAATCAGATTTGACTCGTGGTGGTGAACACACAATACAGTGTACAGATGACATATTGTAGAATTGTGTCCCTGAACCCTGTATAATTTTGTTAACCAGTGTCACCCCAATAGTTTAATAAAAGGGAACAAGATATATGATAAAATAAAATTTAGGATCAGGTATTTACTATATGCATATGATTTGTATGTTATTTTATAACATTTGGCTAAAATTCATTCTATTAAAATAGTAAATAGTAGCTTGCTGTTACAAACAAAAGAGTTAAAGTTAAAATTCTTTATATTTTTGAATAAAAAATCAGATCAAGCACAAGGACCCAGAGTCATTCTTCATCTGATTTTGCTCCTTATTTCACCTTTTAGTGGTGGGAGAGAGGTCTGAACTGTGTGTGAAGGGAGGTGACATTTTAAGATACCAGAAGAGAGTGAACTGCATAATAAAAGGTGAAAATGAAGCTAAAAAAATGTCAAAAAGACAAAGGTACTAAACCTCATTTGTTTCAGCTTGTCAAACTCAATTTTATCTACTACATGTAAAAGATCCTTTGGAAAATAATTAAGTTCAAGAGGCTGCACGGTCTGAAATGATTCCTAGGGTTACTCTAATTCTTAATAAAAATTTCAGGGAGTGTAAATATAGCTGGTATCACACAAAGCTAAAGTTTTATATGATGATAAACAAGAACTCCAAAAGTAGCAAGGTGAGCCTTCACCAACATCTACTGCCAGTGACAAAGGGCAATGGAGCTCTGAATGTTTGAGGAGCAGGGGAGAGTAAGGGTTGGTTAGGAGTAAGGCTTAAAGACAACACACTTCTCTAATTGTAATTTTATTAAGAAATCACTTCTAGGAAACTGATGTTTTTCAAAGAAACTAGGCTACTTCATTTTCTTTTCTATTTAATGTCAGCTTTATTCAGGATAATTGACATAATATGGTTTAATATATTTAATGTGTATTTAATATACATATACAATTATGCAAGGACCCCCTTGCTTCATTACTGAACACATCCATCACCTCATGTATTTAACTTTACTTTTTATTATAACATTTAAGTTTTACTCTCTTAGCAAATTTTATTTACAAAATATAATGTTTTCCAGTCAGGATGTTTTACATAGATCCTCAGAACATATTCATCTAATAGCTGAAAGTCTGTACCCTTTCGCCAACCTTCCTATTTCCCCCACCATCACTCCCCGCCCCTGGCAACCACTTTTCTCCTCTGTTTCTATGTGTTTTCTTATAGCATGCAAAACAACCCAAGTTTATAATGATTTTGGTAAAGATTCCAAGAATACTTTTAGGAAAAAAAAAAGATTCTGCTGTGATAAATACAGTAATAAAGAAAAAGATGAATAAAAGAAAAAGTTGCAGAAGTGTTTCTTGATCCCAAGTCTGGTGCCCACATGAATGGAACTGTCCAGAGATGATACGTTCTTTTTTAAATTGACACCAAAGCTGTCTAGACTAGTAATGCCACTCACATATTTTGGAAACTGGTTATGCACTTGCACTAGCACAAATGACCACAGAACAGCTTTAATAGTTTTCCACAAGACCAAATGATGCCATTTTCCAGACAGAACATTCTTGGCCACCTTAGTTTCAACCTCTTTGAGGTCCACCCCTGAACTGTTTTATAATTGAGCAATGTCATTTTATTTCAATATCAAAGGTATGTGAATGTAAGATTAAGTTGCACCAAGTAATTCCCTAACATGAGAGGGATTTGTTTATAATTTGTTGGTAAATAAGTCCAGCTGGCAATAGACAGGAAAAGTCCAAATATCAAAATGACTGTTGCCATACAACAGTATCAAAAACTGGGCCTTCTGTGTCCTTTTGTGAAGGAATTAGGAGTCAAGGAAGATGAGAGATAAAAAAAAGTCCTAGAATTTGAAATCCATACCAACTTTTTTCCCTTTTTATCTCCTTGCCCCTCCCCCAATATTTTTATCAATGGCTTCCTGTTGTCAAAATTAGGACAAACTTGTCTATAGTAAGGTCTTCATATTTCTTATCTTTCTTTGGTATTTGTATACTTCACTGCAGTGTATTATTTCTTTAAGGTTATCTAGATCAGATTATAAAATTATTTAAGTTACTGCTGAAAGGTTTCATCTTTTTGACTCCTAAACAAATTGTGGTTGCTGCAATTTATTGTGGCTAAAATGAAGTATGTGGAGGCAGAAACAGAAACTTTTTCAATTCAGACACTACTCTAAAAATGGAATCCTATATAATAAAGAGCTAATATGCTAATTAGACTGGATGGCAGCACGACTTTCCAGAACAACCTGGTGGAACGACTAGTGGGTGGGGGGTGGGGCCAGTGAGCCTGCGGAGCCAGTGAGCCTGCACCACCAGGCCAGCCATGGTGGTCCTGGCGCCTCCCCTTCCATAGACGCAGCGGGAGAGGCAGTGGTGCGGGCCAATCCCAGTCCCAGCGCTGCACCTTCCGCAGAGGCAGCTTCCGGGGAGTGGGCCTAAGCTGCAGTCGAACATCCCCCAAGGGCTCCCAGGCAGCCAGAGGATGTCTGACTGCCAGCTTAGGCCTGATCCCCCAGGGAGCGGGCCTAACCTATCAGGTAGACATCCCCCGAGGGGGTCCTGGACTGTGAGAGGGCACAAGCGGGCTGAGGGACCCCCCCGAGAACATGAATTTTTGTGCACCAGGCGTCTAGTGTGATTATAAAAGAATGAGGAACTCAATGATAAATCTGTTCAAGCTGCACTTTGATGACCTTTTATAAGGAAGAATAGTATCATTTATTGAGCACCTATTATGTGCTAAGTAATATATTGTGTGCTTTATTAATGCCATTTTATTGATGTTTATAGCAATCATGGTGAGTAAATATAATTTTTTTCTTTTTTTAAGCTTCACCTGAGGATATTTTTCTATTGATTTTAGAGAGAGAGTGAAAGAGAGAGGGAATGACAGAGGGAAATATTGAAGTGAGATAAACACATTGATTGGTTGCCTCTTGCAAGTACCCTGACCAGGGCCTAGGCCGGGGGGGGAGCCTGCAACCGAGGTAGTGCCCCTGAATGGAATCAAACCTGAGAACCTTCAATCCTCAGGCCAATGCCCTATCCACTGAGCCAAACCTGCTAGGGAAAATAAATATAATTTAATTAATTCAACTGATGTGAAAAGTTACATAAATTGTCCAATCCCAAATGGTTAGCAAGAGGCTGAGGCTGATTCAACCCTAATTTGGTGACATCAAAACATGTGTTCTCCTTTCAGAGAGAGGAATTTTGGGTTGAATGTCCATTTTAGTCACCAACATCAACATCCATATGATACCTTGTTCCGTTAAGTTATCAATATTCATGTTTCTGTAGAAGACTGCTCCTTGTTTTTGTAGTTAGGCCTCTATTACATCTAGAACAAATTAACAAAGCCCCAAATTTCCTACAAAAATAAGATTCACTCTGTGTCATTTGTACTGTAAGCCCTTTTCTTAAGAGAAAAATAAATTAACGAGTTTGTATATTTTTACAAGGTACAATAATTTTCTTTTATAACCTAATAAAAAAAAGAGTACCAGAAATTCTACTGCTTCCTGTGAATTTGAGTGACTTGAAATTTCACCATCAGTGTCTCTAGAATGAGATGAACTACTTGCAGATAATAAGGAAGGCATTATTGAAATCATTTAAATGATTGAATGAAGTGTGTGAGAGAGGAAGTCATCATGAGGCATAGCATTTTATTTCTCTTTCTTTTGGTGCATGGATTTAATTCCTCAAATATATGGAGAGAAAACAGTGTAGTATCTTGATTTCACATATGACATCTAGCACTGTTGCAATGACAAAGATACCCTGTGGCAAACATTTTCTTTGCATAGCATCCTTCTTGTCATGTTATTTTTGTTGGAAAATGATTTATTAGAAAGGTCCTACAGTATGGCACCTGAATAATTGATGTTGGCTGGATATTAAGGAACGATAACAATCAAATATAGAGGTTAAGTTCATTAGCTGTTAAAAGTCTGTGTGAGTCATCATCACTTCAGCCTAACACAGTGGTTCTCAAAGTGCAGTCTTTGCACTGACATCAGCAGCAACTGGGAGTTTGTTCAAAACGCAAATATTTAGGCCCTCACTCCAGACCTGCTGAATCATAAATTCCTGGGGATTGGGCCCTGCAATGTGTGTGTATGTTATTTGTTTTTGTTAATCCCCATCCGAGGATATTTTTCCATTGACTTTTAGAGAGAGTGGAAGGGAGGGGGAGAAATAGAGAAGCATCTATGTGAGAGAGACACATAGATTGATTGCTTACCTCACTCACCCTGATCTGGGCCAGGGATCAAACCTGCAACCAAGTCACATGCCCTTGATTGGAATCGAATGGGGACCATTCAGTCCACAGGCCAACCCTCTATTGACTGAGCCAAACTGGATAGGGCAGCAATCTGTGTTTTAATAAGCCCTCCAGCAGATGCTAATGTTGCTAAAGTTTGAGAAAGACTACTCTAATCCATGATTAGACCTGGAAAAATGTATATCTTATCCCCTCTTCATATTTAATAGTGGCTCTTAAGCTGGTTGAACATTAGAATAATCTGCTAGTCCTTTTAAAAATTACTTATGCTCAGACCTACGCCAGACAAAGGGAATCAGCATCTCCCAGGTAGATCTGGATCTAATAACTGGTGGGAATATCTAGCAGCATTGTTTGTGGTGGGAAGAATTTTTAGTACAGTGTCAGCATATCTGAATCAGAATCCCGATCCAAATTTCTATTCATGAATAACTTCAGGCAAATAAAAACTTAAAGATTTCCCCATCACAAATTTACTTTTAATCTTTATTGTTGAAAGTATTACAAAACTTTGTAAGTGCCCCTGAGTTGAATTATGTAATAATGCATTATAAATTACAAATCTTGTTACTCATGGTTCAAGACAGGGAGTTTCTGATCCTGGTTAGAACTATAGAACCTCCAGCCCCACTAGAGGGTTGGTGGGACAGAATCTGCATTTTAAAGTAATCTGTCATTCAATTACATATTCATGTTTGAGAAGCACTGTTCTAAAGCTTTGGGCCAAGATAAGTCACCGTCGTAAGACATGAAAAAGAAAATGCGCTTGCATAAAATTTTTGCACAATATGTCCAAAAATTGCACCTTTTTGTACACCCCATTCTATGCTTTGAAAATACAGGAACAATGCTTATAAGGTAGAGTCTGATTAAGGAAATATTTATTTAGTGAAGAAAAAAAATCATAAACAAGATAAGATTTCAAAATTCCTTAGGCTTAGAGGTCCTAAATTTTTTGGAATGACTAACTTTTTGCACAATAAATTATACCTTGCTTTAAATGAGTGTGGGATAAAAAAGGGGGATAAATTTAGAATAAGAATTTCAGCCTCACAGTTCCATTGTGAGCTTCCACTTTAGAACTGAAAACAGAAAGTCTCTATGAGTTTGCTTGTACAGAAAAGATAAATGGGTACAGGTCCCCTCAGTGCTTGCTGGGTTACTAAGAATATAAGAGCAATTCAAATTGGAAGAATAGTTCTCTTCCTGGCTGCTGTTCAAAGATTGGCAAAGAGGTAGAGAATGTAAGGATGAGCTGATAAACAACCAGGAATAGTAAAAGTCTGCAGGAAATTAGTTGTCACCTGTACACTTATTATTACTAATTATCATAAATAGACATACAAGTTTAAATCAACACATTATCGGAAATGTCACTATAACAACATATGGGGGAAAAAGTTAACAGAAAGTAACCAGAAAATGTGACTCATATGGATGATTTAATATGCTTGGTTTCCTTCAGCAGGTACCCCTTGCTCCTTATGCAAGTGCAATTATTAAGGCACAAGATATGAGTTTTCTTATAATAGAGTTTCTGTATCCCCGGCTTTTTGGAGAAAGTAATAAACTGTTAGATGAACATTAAGTCCAATGAATACTCTCATACACTTCAGCACATCAGTTGTGTAAATTTTATCGACTTACTAGGATCATGTCATTTGGATTTACTTACTGAAGGATGAAAAGCTGAAATAAAGGTGGATAAATGCATCCCATTGGCCCATAAATAAATGTTCAACCAAAAGAGCTGGGGAGAGTAACTTTGTATTCCACCATCTGGTGCTGCAGAGAATATTATCAAAGCAGCAGTAGGTGGTGGTGGGAAAACATCCATTTCATTTTCATCCTTGAGAAAACAGTGGCATTTGGAAAACACATGCATCCTCTTTTCTGGGCCAATTACCTAAATACCATCTAAAATAAAAGGATTTATTTTGTCAATACTTTTCCACTTTAGTGAGTCCCACCATGTTAGAGAAGAGGGAAGTGTTAGACCGGTAAAACTGACATCTAACATGTCCTATTTTCATGAATAATGCAGAACTCCAAGGCTGGGACAAACTGGTGGAAAGTTTCTGAGTGGAACATGTAGGAAGCCATTGAATCCTCAGAGGACCAGGAGGTCACACCTCAAAACTTAACCTACATTAACTCCACATTAGTTAAAGCATATATGATGTCCTGAAAATTAAGTATGAACTGATCAATCCATTCTTTCTTTTATATTCCAGTCATTCCAAACAATTTAGGACTTCTAAGCCTAAGGAATTTCAAAATCTTATCTTGTTTATGATTTTTTTCTTCACTAAATAAATATTTCCTTAATCAGACTCTACCTTATAAGCATTGTTCCTGTATTTTCAAAGCATAGAATCGGGTGTACAAAAAGGTGCAATTTAATGTTTTGATGAGTTTTATTTTATGTACATTTGGGCCCATTCTGATGGATGTTGAAAACTTATTGAAGTCATTTGTAGGTCAAAGCCTGAATGAAGGGTTGAGATGAATAAAAAAAAAGAGCATTCTGGTTCATGTCTTCATATCTTGCCACACTTATATTTAGAAAAGATCTACAACCAATTCTTCCAACTGTTTTCACATTCCTCTATCAAATGCTATGGTGACCAGCATCTTGTATAGTAGAGAGTGCACTGAATGAAAACTGATGGAAAGACAGAGGTTCTAATATAAGATCTTGTGCTAACTATGAAATCTTGGGTAAAATATGTCCTTTTACTATGTTTCAGTTTCCACATGTAAGAAATATTTGATTAGATATGACAACATGTATATTTCTTTTAACCGAAAGCTCTATGATTATATAAATTTCAAATCCTCTAAGGTTTCTTTTATATGTTCATCAATTAAAATCACCTCTAGGAAACAGAAGAAAAACATACTGCTGAATGCCTTACATGGAGCCATACCACTAACAACTTATTATAATTGAGCATTTACTAGAATTCAGGCACTGTTCTGAGTACTTTTTACATATTATCTTGCTTTACAATCATAAAACTCTATATGTATTTTACATGTAGAAAAATTGAGTCTCAAAGAAGTTAGCTAACTTTTTTATTGCCTCATAGCTAATGAGAGATGATGCCAGAGCTTAAATCCAGAAAATCAGTTTTGGGAGCTTATAGTGGTAACATTTTACAGCTATGATGTGCCATCTAAAAATATTTTTATGCCCAGCCAGCGTAGCTCAATGGTTGAGCATCAACCTATGAACCAGGAGGTCACAGTTCGATTCCAGGTCAGGGCATATGCCTGGGTTATAGGCTTGATCCCCAGTATGGGGCATGCAGGAGGCAGCTCATCAATAATTCTCTCTAATCATTGATGTTTCTATCTCTCTCCCTCTCCCTTCCTCTCTGAAATCAATAAAAAATATTTTTACTTCAATATATTTAAGTCTGAGTTACAATATTTTCAATGCATATTTCCATCATTTTTATTGTGTCATCTGGAGAGCAACATAAGGTCCTACAAAAACTAGTGAACAAAAGATCTCTCCAGAAGGAATCAGAAATGAGTATGTAAAGAAAAAATACACAATAAAAGTAAAAAGACATGGAGGTCTGAAACAGAAATGTCATCATCCATATAGTAGGAATCTAGCTAAAGCGAATATTAAAAACTGAAAAATATATTAGAGGTTTGCAAACAAAAATGACATATTAACTAAAAAGGAATAAAGTTTAGCCTGGCAAAGACTTCTCAATAATAGTGAAAGCCAGAAGGCAATAGAATGATATTGTCCAAATAATTAGAAAAAATTGTTATTTTGGAATCCTATATAATAAAAGTATAATATACTAAGTCCAATAGGTCAACCGTTTGGTCAACCACTCAACCAGTCACTATGATGCGCACTGACCACCAGGAGGCAGACATTCCAAACGGTAGGTTAGCATGCTGCTGGGGTCTGGCAATCGGGACTGGGCGAGAGGGCTGGACATGCCCTGGAGCCCTCCGATGGTCCCTCCCTGGCCGACCAACCCTCACTGGCTTCGATAGGGACTGGGCAATATAGCCCAGATCAGCCCCCATCCCCAGCCAGGCCAAGGGACCACACCCATGCACAAATTTGTACACCGGGCCTCTAGTCCTATATAATAAAAGGGTAATATGCAAATTGACCCTAACAGCAGAACGACCAGGAATAACCGGTCACTATGACATGCACTTATCACCAGGGGGCAGACACTCAATGCAGGAGCTGCCCCCTGGTGGTCAGTGTGCTTCCACATTGGGAGCGCTACTCAGCCAGAAACCAGCTCATGGCTGGCCAGCCCAGCAGCAGTGGTGGGAGCCTCTCCTGCCTCCGCAGCAGTGCTGAGGATGTCCAACTAATGGCTTAGGCCTGATCCCCCAGGAAGCGGGCCTTATCCAACAGGTGGACATTCCCCGAAGGTTCCCAGTCTGGGAGAGGGTGCAGGTTGGGCTGAGAGCCCCCCCAACTGCAAGTGCACAAATTTTCGTGCACTGGGCCTCTAGTTTTATATATAGCAAGATTATCATTTGACAGCTTTGTGGAAACCAAGATGTTTTTAAACAATAGTAGTTAAAACAAAGAGACTTTACTATCAACAGACCTCACTAGTGAGATTTCTAAAAAATGTACTTCAGAAAGAAAGTAGGAGATCAGTACACATCATACATGTATGCCTTAAAAAAGAAAACACTTTCTATCCATTGATCTACACAAGATCTTTATATTTGTCATATTGACATATCATGGAATACTATCTCATATCTCCCTTGATTGCAAATTCTATTTTCTCTCCCTCTTCTGATATACCATGTGAACTCCTAATAATCATTACAGCCTCAGATCAAAGCTTTTCCTCTTTTGACTGAGTTTCCAAAACATCCTGAGACCAACTGAATAAACTTTGTGCATACCTCTATTATAGCCATTGTTGCATCCATTATTTATTTAATAAATACTTACTAAGCAACTATTTTTGTTTCAGGCACTGTTTTTGGTACTAAGAATATAATCACAGACATATGGAGTCTCTGCTCTCATAAAGTTTCCATTAGTAAACAATTACAAATTGTGTTATTGGAGTGAATAGTTATAGAATATTTTCTATTAGTTAAGTCCCTAAAGGCAAGGGAAAATTAATTAATCTTTGCACTCTCATGTTAGGAATCAGTTGATGCTCAGCTCACCACAATCTGTTATATTCACGTGGACATACATGAAGATACAGGTGGCTAAATAGATCCACTTAATTATGTTTATTAGTAGAATAAATCCTGGTAATTAATGGACAAGAATCACTACCTTATATCAAAATGCAATAGCTCATCATTTATTTTAGTTCAGCCATCTCTGACCTATAGACCACACTTGAATTTTATAAAGTAAAAGAATTGTTCAATAGGTATCTATCTGCTCCTAGGTATCTGCTCCTAATTATCTCATTTTATTTTAACTTGAAAATAAAAGCATTACATACTTTAGATTTTAAAGCAGAAAGAAAAGTTTGTATTATTCAGAATTAGTTTATTATTTAGAACTAGAGGCCCGGTGCATGAAAATTCATGCACTGGAGGGGGGTCCCTCAGCCCAGTCTGCCCCCTCTCACAGTCCGGGAGCCCTCAGGGGCGGGAGGCAACCTGATGATCAGGGGAAGGCGATGCCCCCATCACACCTCTGCTGCTGCCACTGCTGGCAGAGCAAGCCTCGGCCGGCCCTGGTTACCTGAGCCTTGGGCCCGCCCTGGACGGCTGGGCATCTGACATCTGAGGCTTGCCTGTGCCTCAGGCTGGCCCTGGGCAGCTGAGGGCCTGAGGGGACTGGGGGACTCTGGAGGCAGGTTCACAGACGTGAGGGGACTGGGCACCGCCATCTTGCGGCTATGGGCACCGCCATCTTTGAGGGCGTGGGAATCAATTAGCATATTCCCTCCTTATTGGCTGTGGGCACCACCATCTTTGTGAGGATGTGATGGCCAGTTAGCATATTCCCTCTTTATTAGATAGGATTATTTAGGATTAATGAGAAATACTGTGTTTTCTGCCACCTCAAGTGATTTGGGGGAAATCACTTAACTAGGCTTTGTTTGTTTAATCTGTAAAATGTGTTACTAATAAAGTCTGCCCCAACCATCCTTTATGGGAATTATAATAGATAGAAATGAACAGAGAGAGAGGGCAAGTTCTTTAAAATCTCAAAAGAACAATGCAAACAAGATTCTACTGCAATGTAAGCTCCAAAAAGGCAAGAATTGTTATCTGTTTTGTTCACTGCTAAATACTAGTACACAATCACACTCAGATTTGGCACTGAATCAGTACTTGTACGTACCTTCAGAAAGTATTGCTGCTGTTAATATATCACTAACAGAAGTAAATCTATATAATTAACGCCTAAGCAGAACAACCAGAACGACTGGTTGCTATGATGCGCATTGACCCCCAGGGGGCAGACGCTTGATGCAGGAGCTGCCCCCTGGTCGTCAGTGCGCTCCCACAGTGGCAGCGCTCCTCAGCCAGAAGCTGGGCTCACAGCTGGCAAGTGCAGCAGCAGTGGCGGGAGCCTCTCCCACCTCCGCTGTAAAGAGGAGGGAGCCTCTCCCACCTCCGCTGTAAGTGGGCGGTAAGAAGTGAGGGGTCCTGGACTGCGAGAGCCCTGGACTGCGAGATGGATGTCTAACAGGTGGACATCCACCAAGGGGTCCTGGACTGTGAGATGGCACAGGCCGGCCTCTAGTAAAAATATAAAAGCCCAATAATTTATTCTTTCCAATTACAAATCTCCAAACTAACTTTAGCCATAAAATTTGAGAAGTTTGAAGAGTTTCTTAATTTGAAATCTGAAAGAGTTTTCTTTTGTCAGATGAGTTAATGAGTAAAGGACATTTATAAAGCCAAAATGAAGATTTCCTTCTATAATGTTGAAAAATGGGTTGTACTAGAGATTAATGATGAAAAAAACAGGCAGGGTTTTGATGGAGGTTTGTGTGTGTGTGTGTGTGTGTGTGTGTGTGTGTGTGTGTGTGAAGCTTTGGAGAACATCCCTGCATCTGTTAAATTCAGTGCCATCTTAACATTGTCTATTATACTTAAGACAGTTATCAGATATTCAAAACAGTTCAGTGCAAGCTATGTCATTAAATTCTGTTGGCTCCCGTTCTGTTTCTGCAAATACCATTAGTCTACTGCCCCCAAAGTGGATCAAGTCATCCTGCACATCTATGCCTTCTTTCTAGTGAAGTAACCATCTCCCTACTGCTTCCCTAAAACCCCTTTACCATTCAAACGCCCCAAGGTGCAGGCAGTGTCAGTCCTCCCTATGGGCTTCCAGATATTCGTGCCACTTTTACAAATTTTCCATGATATGATGCATTAAGCAAGATATTCATCAACAGAATACTTCTTAAAAGACGCTGTGACTATCTATTCAACTCTGGGGGGATAGTCATCATTACTGCAAGGTTCAGCCTGATAATGATAGAAATGTATTATGAGCAACAATTATTAAGATTTCAGCAGAGTGGTGTCAGTCTCTCAGAAAAACCCTGAATATGTGGCATCAGATGAATTATTTATCATTCACAAGATAATATGTTAGCATGCATTGCCAAGAAGAAGCGGTCAGATAGAAAATGTTGCTCTAAAAATAGCACAGTTACTCCTTCAACAACCCTAGCCTGGGAAGGATCCTTACTACGAGTCAGTGAATGGAGCAAGGGGGAAGATGAAATCTTGGGTTCAGAATTTTACATTCTAATTTGTTCTCTTCCTCTATCCAGCTGCCACTGGACAGAACCCGGTCTGAAGTCTCTAAGGATCAGCGAGGCAAAGTAGTTCTGAGGGAGTAGCCTGTTTTGTCAGCTTAAATAACATTCCCCACCCCTACTGCCACCTCCTGACTGCTATTGCTAATAAGGAAGAATTACCTTTCCTGGGAATTGGACTTTACTGAAACTGCCTTGGGCCGGGAGACCCAATACTAGACTGCCTTTATTTATTTATTTTAATTCTTTATTGTTTAAAGTATTATATAAGTTTCCCTTTCCCCCTCCCCCCAATTACCTAACCCCAGTTGCTCCCACCCCCCAGTACATACCCTCACCCCCCTACTGTCTGTGTCCATTGGTTATGCACATATGCATGCATACAAGTCCTTTGGTTGATCTCTCACCACCCCCTCCAATCCCCTGCCTTCCCTCTTGGGTTGGGCAGTCTGTTCGATGCTTCTATGAGTCTGGCTCTATTTTTGTTCATCGGTTTATGTTGTTCATTATATTCCACACATGAGTGAGATCATGTGATATGTCTCTTTCTCCGACTGACTTATTTCACTTAGCATAATGCTCTCCAGGTCCATTCATGCTGTTGCAAATGGTAAGAGTTCCTTCTTTTTTATAGCAGCATAGTATTCCATTGTGTAGATGTACCACAGGTTTTTAATCCAATCTCCACTGATGGGCACTTAGGCTGTTTCCAAATCTTAGCTACTGTAAATCATGCTGATATGAACATAGAGATGCGTATATCCTTTCTGACGGGCGTTTCTTTTTTCTTGAGATATATTCCTAGAAGTAGGATTACTGGGTCAAATGGGAGTTCCATTTTTAACTTTTTGAGGAAACTCCATACTGTTCTCCACAGTGGCTGCACCAGTCTGCATTCCCACCAGCAGTGCACAAGGTTCCTTTTTATCCACATCCTCACTAATACTTGTTTGTTGATTTGTTGATGATAACTATTCTGACAGGTGTGAGATGGTACCTCATTGTCATTTTGATTTGCATCTCTCAGATGATTATTGACTTTGAGCATGTTTTCATATGTCTCTTGGCCTTCTGTATGTCTTTAAAAAAGTGGCTATTTAGGTCCTTTGCCCATTTTTTGGTTGGGTTGTATATTTTCCTTTTGTTAACTGTAAATGTTAGAGATTTAACCCTTATTGGTGATAATATTGGCAAATATATTCTCCTATTCAGTGGGCTTTCTTGTTTTGTTGATTGTTTCTTTTGCTGTGGGAACCTTTTTATTTTGATGTAGTTCCATTTGTTTATTTTCTCCTTAGTTTCCATTGTCCTAGAAGCTGTATCAGTAAAAATATTGCTATGACATATGTCTGATATTTTGCTGCCTATGGATTCTTTTAAGATTTTTATGGTTTCCTGTCTTACTTTTAAGTTCTTTATCCATCTTGAGTTTATTTTTGTGTATGGTGTAAGTTGGTGGTTTAGTTTCATTGTTTTGCATGTATCTGTCCAATTTTCCCAGTACCATTTATTGAAGAGAGTGTCTTGACTCCATTGTATGCTCTTGCCTCCTTTGTCAAATATTAATTGAGCATAATGGCTTGGGTCGATTTCTGGGTTCTCTGTTCTGTTCCATTGGTCTATATGTCTGTTCTGGTGCCAGTTCCAGGCAGTTTTGAGAACAGTGGCTTTGTAATATAGCTTGATATCTGGAATTGTGACCCCTCCAAGTTTGTTCTTCTTTCTCAGGATTGCTGTGGCTATTTTGGGTCTTTTTTTTTATTCCATTTGAATTTTTGGAGAGTTTGTTCTAAGTCTGTGAAATATGCCATTGGTATTTTAATGGGGATTGCACTGAATCAATAGATGGCTTTGGGTAATATGGACATTTTAATCATGTTGATTCTACCAATCTATGAACACGGTGTATTCTTCCATTTGTTTATGTCTTCCTCTATCTTTTTTTTTTCAATGTCTTGTAGTTTTCTGAGTACAGGTCTTTTACCTCCTTAGTTAAGTTTATTCCTAGGTATCTTAATTTTTTTGTTGTAATGGTAAATGGGATTGTTTTTTAGTTTCTCTTTCTGTGAGTTCATTATTCATGTATAAAAAAGCCATAGATTTCTGGGTGTTAATTTTGTATCCTGCTACATTGCCGAATTCATTTATTAAATCTAGTAATTTTTTGGATGGAGTAGTTAGGGTTTTCCATGTAGAATATAATCTCATCTGCAAATAAGGACAGCTTTACTTCTTCTTTTCCAATATGGATGCCTTTTATTTCTTCTTCTTGTCTGTTTGCAATGGCTAGCACTTCCAGTACTATGTCGAACAGGAGTGGTGAAAGTTTGCATCCCTGTCTTGTATCTGTTCTTGGAAAATGGTTTTATTTTTTGCCCATTGAGTATGATGTTGGCTGTAGGTTGTCATATAAGGCTTTATTATGTTGAGGTCTGATCCCTCTATTCCCACTTTGCTGAGAGTTTTTATCAGGAAAGGGTGTTGGATTTTGTCAAATGCTTTTTCTGCATCAATTGATATGATTATGTGATTTTTGTCTCTCAATTTGTTTATGTGATATATCATGTTTATTGATTTGCAGATATTTTACCAGCCTTACATCCCCAGAATACCAGTAAATTCCACTTGGTCATGGTGTATGATATTTCTAACATAATGCTGGATCCGATTTGCTAGAATTTTATTGAGGATTTTAGCATCTATGTTCATCAGGGATATTGGCCTGTAATTCTCTTTCTTTTATCTGGTTTTGGGATTAAGGTAATGCTGGCTTCATAGAAAGAGCTTGGACGTGTGCCTTCCTCTTGAAATTTTTGGAATAGTCTGAGAAGGATAGGTTTAATTCTTCTTTGAATGTTTGATAAAACTCCCCTGTGAAGCCATCCGGTCCAGGGCTTTTGTTTGCTGGAAGTTTTTTTATTACCATTTCAATTTCATCAGTAGTGATAAGCCTATTCAGGTTTTCTTTATTCTTCCTGATTGAGTTTTGGAAGCTTGTATTTGTCTAGGAATATGTCCATTTCATCTAGGTTGTCAGTTTGTTGGAGTAGAGTTGTTTGTAGTGTTTTTTTATAATCCTTTGTATGTCTGTGGGTCAGTTGTTACTTCACCTCTTTCATTTCTGATTTTGTTTATTTGAGTCCTCTCTCTTTGTTTCTTGGTGAGCCTGGCTAGTGGTTCATAGGTTCATAAATCTTATTTATCTAGACTACCTTTAAATGCTTATTAACTCTTTCTGACCAAAAAAAAACAAACCAAGAAAACCGTCAAACATTATACTGACATGGTGAACAGATGAGCATCCTTACCTAAGTGAAAATATTATCTTCAGGAATCCAGGAGCAATGTATTAGACTCATGTACTGAAAACAGGATAGAAAAAAAATAGAACTCGGAGGGGCCGGGATGGCGGCGTGGGTAGACACCTGGACAGCTGCCTCACACAACAGTGTCAAGACTGCAACTAGAGGACGGGGCGGACACCATCCAGAACCATGGGGGGGGCTGGCTGAGTGGAAATTCTACAGCTGGAGTGGGGGGGTGGGAGGCACACTGAGACTCAGAGGAGCTGGGGAAGGCTGGGGTTCGGAGACGCGTGTGCACGGAGAGAACGGGAGGCTGAGTGCGTGGCTGGCTTTCCCAGGCGGGAGGGAGATGCAGGCTCCCGACTGCGCTGAACTCTAGTCACGGGTGAGACTCTGGGAGCCCAGACTCATTTGGGGGGAGTCTGGACTGTCAGGAAAAGAGAACGCACATGGAGACTCAGGGGAGCTGCGGAAGGCAGGGGTCCGGAGGCGCGCACATGCAGAGAGGACTGACTGCTGAGTGCACTGGCGGCTGAGTGTGCGGCTGGCTTTCTAAATAGGATGGGAGATGGAGGCTCCTGACTGCGCTGAACTCCAGTTCTGGGCGAGTTTCTGGGAGCCCAGACTCATTCGGGGAGAGACTGGACTGTCTGGCAGTGGGTGAAACTCGAGGACGGCTTTCTCTCAGAGGTGCGTGCAGCGATTACAAAGGGACACTGAGACCCAGGGGCCTCATAGGGCAGGGTTGATGGGAAGCCAAGGCTGTCTGCTCCACCCTGAGATTCCGCCCCATCCAAGCTAAGCACAGAGGCTTTTGCAATTTTGCAAGTCCTATCTCATAAGGGTGTCTCCAGCACAGAAGTTCTCCAGGCATAGACACAGCTGATCCTCACAGCCAATTGGCCTGGAGGTCAATTCCTCCCAGTGATACCAACAACAATCAAGACTTAACTACAACAATGCTGTGCACACAGTCCACAAAGAGTGCACCAAAAGTGTCCACCTCAGGTAACTGGGGAGGCTGAGCCACTGGGCCCTATAGGACACCTAGCACACAAAGCTACTCTACCAACTCAGGGAAGCAGCAAAAATGCGGAGACAAAGAAACAGATCGCAGGTGAAGGAAATGGAGGAAATCAAATGACTGGATATACAGTTCAAAAGCACGGTTATAAGGTTTTTCAAGAATTTCCTAGAAAAGGCCGATAAATTTAGCGAGAGCCTCGAGGATATGAAAAAGGACCAACTAGAAATTAAACATACACTGACTGAAAATAAAAAATTTTATACAGAGACCTAACAGCAAACTAGAGGACTGTAAGAATCAAGTCAAAGATTGAAATACAAAGAAGCAAAAAACACTCAACCGAAAAAGCAAAAAGAAAAGAGAATCCAAAAATATGAAGATAGTGTAAGGAGCCTCTGGGACAACTTCAAGCATACCAACATCCCAATTATGGGGGTGCCAGAAGAAGAGAGAGAGCAAGATACTGAAAACCTATTTTAAGAAATAATGACCAAAAACTTCCCCCACCTGGTGAAATAAATAGACTTACAAGTCCAGGAAGTGCACAGAACCCCAAACAAAAGGAATCCAAAGAGGACCACATCAGGACACATCATAATTAAAATGCCAAGAGCAAAAGACAAAGAGAGAATCTTAAAAGCAGCAAGAGAAAAACAGTTAGTTACCTACAAGGGAGCACCCATACAACTGTCAGCTGATTTCTCAACAGAAACTATGCAGGCCAGAAGGGAGTGGCAAGAAATATTCAAAGTGATGAATAGCAAGAACCTACAACCAAGATTACTCTACCCAGCAAAGCTATCATTCAGAATTGAAGGTCAGATAAAGAGCTTCACGGATAAGAAAAAGTTAAGGGAGTTCATCACCGCCAAACCAGTATTATATGAAATGCTGAAAGGTATTCTTTAAGAAGAGGAATGAGAAGAAAAAGGTAAAGATAAAAATTATGAACAACAAATACATGTCTATCAACAAGTGAATCTAAAAATCAAGTGAATAAAAAATCTGATGAACAGAATAAACTGGTGAATATAATAGAATCAGGGGCATAGAAAGGGAGTGGACTGACAATTCTCATGGGGGAAAGGGGTGTGGGGGGTGTGGAAGAGACTGGACAAAAATCATACACCTATGGATGAGGACAGTGAGGGGGAGGTAAGGGCAGAGGGTGGAGTGGGAACCGAGTGGAGGGGAGCTATTGGGGGGAAAAAAGAGGAACAAATGTAATAATCTGAACAATAAATATTTATTAAATTAAAAAAAGGAAAAAATAGAACTGGACTGTATCTCTAACATACACTAAAGTATTTGATGATTTTAGTAAGTTACTTCATTTCTTTGCATTTATTTTCTACTTTACAGAATAAAAGAAGAATGGACCAGCAGACAGTTTCAGATCAGAAAAAATAACTAAAGATCTAAGAGACTGGAGTTGTGGAGGGAAGATACAAGCAACTTCTGTACTTCGGTTGCCTTCTTAGCCCTCAGCCAGTACATTACAACCAAGTGCAATGAATAGTGTGGGCAAAGATGACCCTGAGCCAGTCATATGTGATTAAGTTCTATTCAGGATGTACTCATTGAGAAGTAATGCCTTTTAGAAATAGAACTTCTTATAATGATTTTTTTTATTATTTTTTGCTAATTTGGTCCCCTATAGATTTCACTTCTCTGGAAAAATGCACTCCATAGGAATGCCTGGGAGTTAAGTCAATTAAATTCAATTATTAAAATAAATAGCAAGATGATGGAAGTCATCACAGGGGTCTGGGCTCCTGAGAATGATAGAGGTAGTTCATAAAGCAAGTTTTCATTAGAGAACTAGTTTTCATTCATGTTGCTGCTCACTCCATACTATCAGAAGCAGTCAAAGAGGGATGATTAGGAGGAAGGAGCAGTTGCCCACTAAAGAATGTCCTAATTCTGTCCTCCTGGTTCCAGACCTGAGCTAGAGTTTGGACCTAATAACCAAATACCGAGCTATCTTGGCCCCAGGGAAGGAGCACACTGCAACCACATAGCAAAGAATATTGTGATAATTTCCTCAGTCCTTTCAGAAAAGGGATTTATATCGGTAACTGCACATTCGAAAAAGCAGAATACCACAACATTTCAAGGACTTTTTGCACACATGATATGAGTTTATTTCATAGCCATACAAGTAGTATTGCTTTGCACATGATCTTAGCTCCTAGGAATCCAGTGAAGTTAGCTAAGGCCTTTATTGTAGTTCTACTCCTTGAATTCTACTCTTTCTCTTGCCCACTTTTCTTTTCCTCTTAATCCCATAGATATAAATCCTAAGCACCTTCTTAATATACTTCCTACATGTATATATCCACCTTCTTAATATACTTTCTACATGTATATATCCACCTTCTTAATATACTTCCTACATGTATAGATCCACCTTCTTAATATACTTCCTACATGTATAGATCCACCTTCTTAATATACTTCCTACATGTATAGATCTACCTTCTTAATATACTTCCTACATGTATATATCCATCTCAGAATCTATTTTGCTCTGAAGTTTTGTGCTTATTCATTAAAAATTCTAATCTGTTCAAATATGAAACAGGCAAACAGGCTTTATTTATGAGAAATGAGGGTTTAATACAATCAAGCATGATTTTTATTTTAAAACTTTCCAGTTCATAAAAACTAAACAACAGGGAGAAAAAGTGCTGAACAAGCACAACTTTAAAATTAACAATTTTTATAGGCAGTGTGTGACAGCCCAAAGCGGGAGTGGAAAATAAAAAGATGAAATTATACATGATAACGCCATAGAATATTGATAATGTATGTGAAAGCTAACTCTTTTTCTAAGGAAAATCAACTCTTAATTCATGTTAGTTTTTCTTAGTACTGTCTATAAAATTTGGATTTTAAATAGTTTACTCATCTGTAATAATTAGTGGGATGTAAAGTATATGATAAGTAGCACCCTAAATTCTTCACTTAACATCTCATGCTCATTCCTCACTCCCCTATAAACCTTGTAACAAATTGGAAAATGTTCAGAATGTGAAAACTTAACCTGTCATGTGCTCAGAAGAGATTAATGTCTCCATCTGCAAAAATGAATAAAGGCAACAAGACTCCCAAAATGCTCTGGCTTTACAAAATGCTGAAATACAGAGAAAACACTGCATGGTGTGTTTTTTTTTTGGACTAAAGATAAAGAAAAAAATGGGCTGCAATTGAAATTTTACTTTTGCCAAATTAGGTCTAATTGTTGCCCTATTCCCAACACAAATGTCAGCATAAAGTCCTCAGTGAATTTATAACCTAGTAAGCAAAACAAGACACAAATAATATGCACATAAACATAAAAAATATATATTATTCTTTTCAACATTTTGTGAAAACCTACTATGTAGCAGCTGCTATACTTGGTGTTGGAAGTTGCAGAAAGAAAATTAAAAATGTTAATTTTACTTAAGGACTTGATGACGTCAGGGTTTTGTTTATAAAATTAGGAATTACAGGGATAAGATTTCACAATTGAAATAGCCTCAAGACAGAAAATGTCAGAGAGAGAAAATGAATAGTGATCAAACATGATTTTCCTTATGTTAAAATAAGACTGCTAAGGAGAGACAGTGAATTCTAGAAATAGAAGAAACCTTAAGAAGAGTCATTTACTGAAAACCATCCGTTTTCCCAATGAAGGATTAGGTACATAGATATAAGATGAATTGGCAAAATCTGTAGAAATTTATTCATTCATTTTTTTAGCAATGTAAATTTGAGCAATTCATTTTTCCTTTCTGGGTCTCAGGTTCTTAATCTGTAATTTGACAATAATATTATTGTCTTTCTTGGTGGATTGTCTTGACTATTGAATGAAGAAATATACACTAAAAGATTAAAATGGTGCTTGGTAGATGATAAGTGCTCAATAAGAGTAAGTTCTTAATATTGATGCTGTTGGCAAGAGAGCCAACATCCAGCTTTCTCCACCACAACTCTATTACCTTCTGTATGGTGTACTAACAATTTGTTAAGAGAGTATATCTTATGATAAGTATTCTTATTATAAAAAAATAATAGTAAAGACGACAGGAGGAAATTTTTGGAGGTGATGGCATCATGAATGGCTAGTTTAAGAGAAAAAGAATTCTCTTCACCAGGCTGCATTGCCCTCGATGCACAAACTGACTCATATATGCTTAAACTTTAAGACTTGCATAACAACCCCCCCAAAAAAATGAGTCAGCAAGTGGTATTTTATTAGTGGAAGTGCTGAAAAAGGGAAACTATACAAAAGCAATAACAGAGTCAGAAACAAAAGAGTGGAAGGTGGGATCAGTGTCAGGAAAACAATGAGTCTCAAAGTTCTTCATTTCATTTACTATCAGCAGATATGATAGTCTTACTTCTTGAAACTGTTATGCCCAGATTTCATGATCCCCAAAGACCACCAGGGAGCCGAGTCCGATGCAAAAGCAAAGAGCCTTTAATTGAGCTAGCTCGAGCTCCCCATCCACCGCACTCAGCAACGCAGCGGCAGGAGGCAGAGAGAGAGCCCCAGGCCCCAAACGCGCTGATTTATAGGGGGCCTGGGAGAGGTAGGAGGGGTGAGGTAGTGTGGCCTCCGCTGATTGGTCGGGGTCAGGTTGCACATGGGGGCAGGGCGCGGCTTACTTTCCTCTTGCATTTCTATTGGCTAATTCAAAAGTGTGGGTTGGGCTCTTGGAGAGGTTCTAGGGCAGGAACCTGACTCCACGAGGTGGAGGACATGGAACAAAGGGAACATGGAGTCGGTCTCTCCCCGCCCTTTCAGAAACCATAGACAATCACAGGAATTACTTGAAAACATAAAAGGGAGATAGAACGCAAATCTCTTCAGTTCCTATTTTAATTCTCCATCCTCATTGTGATACGGGAAAATTAGACTGGAACGAATGGTGTTCCCTGGGCAGGTTGGTTCCCGGGCTCTTGTCCGGTGGGGTCGAAGAATGAAACCATGGGCGGACGAAAGGTAGTATAGCAAAAGGTGGAAATTGATTGAGAAATAAGCACAAACTCCCACGTGGGAATGGGGGGGGGGGGGCGGCGAAGAGTCCCACTGAGTCCTTTTCTCTAAGGTTTATAAAGGCTGCAGATCTTTATGCCTTTATATCCCCTCTGATTGGTCACTATCCCTCTTAGATTGGTTACTATAGCAACTCTAGAGTTCAGACCTCATGTGAAGTATGTGAGGTTCCCTCCTTCTTCTCCCTTATTGTTTCCCTATTCCCTCTGGGCTTTCTTCTTCCCTCTCTGCATGCGGGCTTCCTTCCCTTTATTCTGTAAATGTACACCTTTCTGCAGATCTCAGCTCCCTTATCTTATGGAAATGTACCTTCTGCTACTCCCAGCTCTCTTACCTTATGGAAATGTACCCTTTGCAGCTCTGTAGCTCATGCTTTTTCCATGGACCCCTTAATTCCTAAAATTTCCTAAACCTGCCTATTTCACCCCTAAAAGCTCCTTTCACTTGGGATGATAAAACAATGATAAGAATTTGAAATCCAACCTAGGTTAACCTGTGAGAGAGTACCTATTTTCTCTTAATGAAATACAAATTCTGGGGATTTGAAATAGTTTTATTATACATCACCAGAGGATTATCTGAGCAGTTGAGTGTGATAGTGAAGTAAACAATTTAGGGTCATATAGAAATTGCTTTAGCACAAGCTTTGCACAGTTCTGTTATATGTAAAATGGGGTTAATAATAATACTGCTCTTACAACAAAAGTTTAAAAAAGAAAGTAATGTTTAATAAAATATGCATTTATAGTGAGAGACACATAGGAAGTATACAACTATTAATAATATAAGAAATCTGGTTCGAAACTAGCTAAAGAAAAAAAATTTAACCTACCTGGTTTAACTTTCCTGTTTAAAACTAAAATAGAAATAAAAATAGTCTTGTTTCTCAAAGTTACTACAGCCAACATTTAAGCCATGATAGTTTTGGAGGAGTGTTTAGAGGCAGGCCTACAGAGAGGGGGAAACATCACAGTGACAGGAAGAACAGGGTCAGGAAACAGCCGACAAAAGCAGGGGAAATCACTATTCCCAGAAAACTGCCCAAATGCCAAGATGGAGTTGAAGGAGATCAAGTTGTGAAATAAATGGAAAAAAAAAATGTTTCTTTAAAAGACATTAAATATCCCAACAATATTTCAAATAGAGATTTTCATCTATAAATCTGTAACTAAAGTGAAGTCTTTAGAAAAAGGATTGTACTGGAAATATGCCGTTGCTTTAGGTATTCCTTGCAGCCCAATAGCTTTGTGAGGCACTGCAATGGAAGGCGGCAGTCTGCCATCTGCCAGAACCAATAGTGGTGATACCGAATTTTTGTACTGGAACCCGGATTCTTTGTCCACTGGAATCAAAGAATGAAGCCATGGACAGAAAGTGGTATAGCAAAGGTGGAAATTTATTGAAGAACAAGTACAGACTCCCACTTAGGGAGGGGGAAGAGTCCCACTGGGTTCCCTTTCCCTATGGCTTATATAGGCTGCAGATCCTGGTGCCTTGATATCCCCTCTGATTGGTCATTATTCCCGTAGACTGGTTACCATAGTAACTCCTGGGCTCAAAGGTTGAACCTCATATGGGACATGTTAAGGTTCTCCCCCAACTCCTTCCTTATTGTTTTCCTATTCCCTTTGGGCTTTCTTCTTCTCCTTCTGAATGAAGGGCTTCCTTCTCTTTATTTTGTCAATATAGACCTTTCTTGTCTACTTCCATTTCCCTTATCTTATGGAAATATACTTGTTGCTGCCTCCTTGTCTTATGAAGATGTAACTGCACCTGGCTTCCTTGTGTTATGGAAATGTACCTTCTCCCAGTCTGTGACCCTGTGTTTTTTCCATGGACCCCAATTCTAAAAAAATCCCTAAGCCTGTTTATATTCCCCTAAAATTCCTGCTTCATTGGGACGAGGGGGCACTTCTAACTGACAGGCAGCTTGTCCTAAAGAGCATCACACTTAAAGAGCATTCCTCCTGCTCCGCCTCTCCCTGAGAGGAAGGAGTAGCATGACCTACACCTATTCTAAGAAAAACAAAACCAAAAAAGGTGATTTTTAGTGGGAAATACGTAAGACTGAAACCCCATATTCAGTCTCGACAAACAACGTTACACTATAGCAACCCTTGTGGAAACATGATATAAATCATGGTATTATTCTTGTTACCTATAAACTTATTTGTCAGAGCAATCAAATTTGAAAGTATATGTTGTTTACACGTAAAGCTTCACATGTACTTTCTCCAGGGACCCTGAAAGGGGAATCAATATTTGTGAAAGAATGCAGTGGTTTAAATAACTGAAGATTTGAAATCTTTGGTAATAAAATTGACTTTATCCTAGTTGAATATTTTCTTCAATTCATGTGTTCACTCATTCATTAAAAGCCAGGAATTGAATTACTTAGTTTCAAACCATCGCAAGCCCTCGTTAAAAGGCAGGGCCACCACATATGTTCAGTCTCTATATATTTTGAGTCATTCCTATGATGTCATTAGCAACTGTGACTTATTTGGAAATAGTGTATTCAAAGCTCTGTAAGAGATTAGGGATCTTTGAACCTAGCTCTCAAGAAGCTTCCCTTTTGAAATAAGACTTTAAGAACATTCATACATTCATCGCAGGTAAAAACTGCTGTTTGAATTTTAACCCTGCTATTCTGGCTTCTGCACACACTTACTTACTTAAACAATAGGGTAGTTACCTCAGCTTCCAGACTGAGACCTGGAAACTCACATAAATCCATCCCACATCACAAAGGTTATTTTCCTGTGCCTGTGGACCAGAACCACAGGAAACTGATTCCCACTGACTCAGTAGCTCCAGGAGTTGAAACTGCAGACAACTTTTAGAGATTATTAACTTTGCTCAATTCTGCTTCTGTACAATCTGCTTTCACAAGATAGGTCCACATTCCAATCCAATGTCCAGCAGGATGTGGCTGGGGGCTTGTTTAGAACAAAGGAAAATTTTTGTGGTTTAGACGTTTAAAAGGACTGCCTACACCTGAAACCGCGCAGTCGTGAGGGTGGACTCCACCTGCGTGTGGTGCTCTTGCGGCTGTCCTGGCCAGCTCAATAAATCCTTGCTTGCTTTTTTAATCAATTAGCAGCCTCCAGTGGTCTTATTCTGACTCCAGGGTTCGACCCCACAACACCTTTCTATAGCTAAACTACAGAGAGAGAGAGAGAGAGAGAGAGAGAGAGAGAGAGAGAGAGAGAGAGAGAGAGAGAGAGAGACGGGTTCATGGTCAATCCCAAGCGCTGAGATGCTGTTTTTGAAGAGGAGCAGCACTCTTGGAACCCAAGAAGACTAAGACACTTTGCCTACCTTCAGCTAAAAAGAAACAGAGTTTCGGGAAATGAGTGAAAAATGTCTCCTGGTGTCACACCAATCAGGCTCCCCGGGAATCTGTGAGACTGCAGACGGATTTGACAGAGACAGCTGCAGAAGTTTATAGCCCACAATTAAGAAGTGCTGAGACACACACGCGTGAAACTGCAGCCTTAGGATCCTCAGGATCAGAAGCTGCAGAAGCAGCTGTGCCAGTCCCCCAGCTCAGCACTTTCCCCTCCAGCCACCTTCAAGCCCAGCCTGAGCTAAGGGCAGGAGCTGGCCAGGGTGGAGCAGAGACCTGGATGCATCCAAAAGACAAGGCACCGGAAAACGGCATCCACTGCTTTGGAGAAAGTCTCTGCAGATACATGGGGAGACCAGAGACAGTGTTGTCGCAACAGATGATGCCTTATCATGCTGAAGCAGGAATTTTAGGGGGACATAGGCAGGCTTAGAGATTTTTTAGAATTGGGGTCCATGGAAAAGTTCGGGGCTGCAGACTGGGAGAAGGTACATTTTCATAACACAAGGAAGCCAGGTGCAATTACATCTCCATAAGACAAGGGAGCAGCAACAGTTGCATTTACAAAAGACAAGGGAACTGCAAGTAGCCAAGAAAGGTCTATAATATTTACAAAATAAAGAGAAGGAAGCCCTTCATTCAGAAGGAGAAGAAGAAAGCCCAAAGGGTAGAGGGAAACAATAAGGAAGGAGGGGGGAGAACCTCACATGGGACTTTGAGCCCAGGAGTTACTATGGTAACCAGTCTAAGGGAATAGTGACCAATCAGAGGGGCTATCAGGCACCAGGATATGCAGCATTTATAAGCCATAGGAAAAGGAACCCAGTGGGACTCTTCCCCCTCCCCAGGCGGGAGTCAGTTCTGTGGGACACTTCCCACTCCCTAAGTGTGAGTCTGTACTTGTTCTTCAATAAATCTTCACCTTTATTATACCTCTTTCTGTCCGTGGATTCATTCTTAGTTTCCGGCAGACAAAGAATCCGGGTTCCAGTCCAAAAATTCAGTATCAATGTCATGTATGAGGGCAATAAAAAACCTGTCATGTGACTCAGTGGCTGAGTATCAACCTATGAACCAGGAGGTCAGGGTTTGATTTCTGGTCAGGGCACATACCCAGGTTGCGGGCTTGATCCTCAGTGTGGGGAGTGCAGGAGGCAGCCAATCAATGATTCCCTCTCATCATTGATGTTTCTATCTTTCTCTCCCTCTCCCTTCCTCTCTGAAATCAATAAAATTTTATTAAAAAAACAACAACAACAATCGGTCACTTCTAAACTTAAAACATTTTGAATCATTCAACCTGAATTAAAAGTCCAGCTACATACTGGGTCAGTGTGGGCCACTGACATTGTCCTTTTAGGATATTAAGCATTTAGAGTGTGAGTCAGAAAACTTTTTCTCTAAAAAGTTAGATAATAAATATTTTAGGGTTTCTGAGCCAAGAGGCAAACTTCAGGATTTAAGTAAATATCCATAGAAAACAAAAGAAAAAAATCACAAATATTTTCTTGATGAAATTCAAACTGTTTATGGACATTTAAATTTAAATATTTATCGCAAAATATTTTCTTATAATTTTTTCAAACATTTGAAAATTATTCTTATCCCATGGAATATGCAAAATCTGCTGGGTTTGTCACCTGTGCTATAGTTTGCCAACCTCTTGCTTGGAGCATAGCCTGGCTCATGAAAAGTTAACAACAAATGTTGCTAATTATTGTTATAATTATTAACTAATTAAATTTTAAGAAGTAATTAATAACCTATTATTATTACATAAAGATGCTCCCAACCAAGAATCTCTCCTGATCTGTCAAGTCATGGTTGAGCAACACATATACTCATTTGGACACTGCCACCAATACTGAATCAAACACACAAACATGTAGGGAATAATACATTTTAGTATAAGTATTGAAAAAAACTTGCATGTATTTACTCTACAATGACTCATTCAATCCAAGTGTGCATCAAGTATTGTATACTGAGAATACAAACCAGGAATGAAAATTACATAAAACATACAGATAAGTAGATTGACAAAGTAGCAACTGACCAACTGGAGGTTTAAAAAGAAACATTGTGGAGGCATAAACCAAAAAGAACTACTTCTCCCAGAAGAATATATAAGCTTTCAACCAAAACCTAAAGTTAAAACCAATTAACCTCCATCAGAAGTTTAGATTTCAACCAGATATTTGAAAGGCAGAATTTCAAAAGCATTTCTTCTCATCTTCAAACCCTATTACAGCAATAAAAGAGTTCAGGTACAAGATTAGCCTTGGAGATGAGGATAGACAATCTTTCTCTCACAGAAAGGAAAGAGGGAAGATAGGTGAAACATGAGGACTCATTTTAAGGCTGAAAATTGGTTAGCAGAGTTGGACTCTCTCAGGAGAGAGCAACTGGTGAAATAAAAATGGTTAGATTAGATGCCTGTAGTGTATATACTAGCCAAGAAGACAGATGTTATCACTGGCTGCAATGCAAAGGCTAGAGGGTCACAAGGTCCTTGAAACCACGTGTGGAGTGGGGTAAATTTTCGTAGCAGAGGGTGATTTGGGGCACTGGAAGTCAGAGGAAATCAAAGAAAGATGGGGCTCAAGGGTTGGAGGACAACATGGCTACTCAGGTTGTCCCATCTGTATAAGGAGGCAAGTGAAAGCAAAACATGGTCAATGAACTGGAATAAGGATTATAACTCAAATGTCTTCTGGTTAGAGAGGTAAAATGAATGAGCAATTAGAGGAATAAATATAAAATAATAGCAAACAGGGCCAAGGGCAACTAGAGAGTAGGCCCTGGCTAAATGGGGAAAGAGAGAAAGCTAATGTACTAAACAAAACACCTACATTTGGTCCTGACTTAAGAGTTTTTGATCCATGGACTGGAAATATAGAGAGACCGAAGGTTATCCAGAAGGTATGTAGCATGTGTGGTAAGAGTGTGAACTGGAGTATGGAAAGACAAGATGCATTTGGGGTAAAAAATATACACACACATAAAAAACGCACAGACTTTGTTAGTTATCCAAAATTCAACTTTAACTGGTTGCATTATATTTATATGGCAACTCTAGTCACATGGCAAAGCTAAAGGGATTTTACAGATATAATTAAGGTTTCTAATCAGTGACTTTGAGTGAATCAATGGCAGACTATCCTATCTAATAAAGAGTAACATGCAAATTAACCATCACTCCACTACACCCACAAGCCACGCCCACCAGCCAATCAGGAATGAGTATGCAAATTAACCCAACCAAGATGACTGCAGCCACGGAGCAAGCAAGAGGCTTGGGTTTCCCCAGCAATGGAGGAAGCCAAGCTTTCTGCACACCCTGGCAGGCCCAGGCCTAACACTCAAGGCTACAAAGTTTCAATTATAGAAGATAAATAAATGGCAGCAGCCAAGGAGCTGGAGAGAGCAGGAGGCTTGAATTGCCCCCGGCAATGGATGAAGCCAAGCTCCCGCAGCTCTGGCCTGCCTTTGCCTCGCTCAAGGCTACAAAGTTTCAATTATAGAAGATAAATAAATCCCAGATACCAGAGCCTCCGCTTGGGTCACTGGGGGGCGTGGTCGGCCTGCAAACCACCACAGGCCCCTCAACCAGGCCACCCCATGCCCCAAGGGAACCCCCACCCTGATCCGGGACACCCTTCAGGGCAAACCAGCTGGCCCCCACCTGTGCACTAGGCCTCTATCCTATTTAATAAAAGAGTAATATGCAAATTGACCATCACTCCAACACACAAGATGGCTGCCCCCATGTGGTCAAAGATCCTGCCCCCATGAGGACACAAGATGGCTGCCACAAGATGGCCAGCAAGGGAGGGCAGTTGGGAGGGACCAGGCCTGCAAGGGAGGGAAGTTGGGGGCAACCGGGCCTGCAGGGAAGGGCAGTTAGGGGTGACCAGGTCTGCAGGGGAGGGCAGTTAGGGGCAAACAGGCTGGCAGGGCAGCAGTTAGGCATCAATTAGGCTGTCAGGGGCATGGTTAGGGAGTGATCAGGCTGGCAGGCAGAAGTGGTTAGGGGCAATCAGGAAGGCAGGCAGGCGAGCAGTTGGGAGCCAGCAGTCCTGGATTGTGAGAGGGATGTCCGACTGCTCGTTTAGGCAGAAGGTGCAGGCTGGGCTGAGGGACAACCCCCCTGGTGCAAATTTCATGCACCAGCCCTCTAGTCCTGTATAAGACTCACTTAATCCAGAGAGACCTTTAAAGAGTAAAGTATCAGATATTCTCCTCCTTGCTTCCAGAGAGAAGCAAACCATGATACTGTCAACTTCCTATGGAAGGGGAAGCCTCTAGAACCTGTGAACCTCAATCCTACAACTAAAAGGAACTGATGTCTGCCAACAACCAAATAAACTTGGAAGAGGCTCTGAGTTTCAGATGAAACTACAGCCTCAACTAACACCTTGAGACCTGGCACAGAGGAATCAGCTAAGTGGTACCCAGAATCCTACTCCATAGAAACTGGAAGATAAGGAGTGCATATTTAAGCCACCAAGCTGGGTACATGGCTTTAGAAAATTAATATAAAGTGTTATCTCAGAATTTCTTAGTGAATTTAGAAATCAGAAGTTGGTTTTTAACTCTGATATTTTTTAGGTTTATTGGGTCAAAAATATACTATTATTTTAAAAGATCGGTGTAGATCTAACCTCAAGTCCAAGTTCTTCTGTTTCCTAAGAGAGAAGGCCTCATGCCACAAATGCTAAAGACAGTGTAGAATAAAGCAAGTACCACCATCCTTTAGCTGTCCTTACAACTGGCCCATCAGCATTTCCAGCCTTAGTGTTGGAAATTCCTCTGTGCCTCCTTTAGAGAAGGAAGATTCTAGTTTCTACAAAAATTGACTACACAATAAATAATAGCCATCTCAGGTTGATAGTAAATTCTTAATGAGTCCACAGAACAACTCGGCAAAGCTGAGATTATTATTCACATTTTATTAGTGAGGAAACAGGGCTCAGAGGGATTAAGTGACTTGCTCAAGGTCACACAGATAGTAAATTGTGGAGCTGGGACTAGAAAGTAGAATGGACTCTCCTCAAAATCTATGCTCTCACTATTATGAAACAAGCCTTCTCAACTAAAACATAGACACCTCTATTTTAAACCTCTGTCCATGATCCACCTACACCCTATTCAATGATTTTATAATAGGATCAAACATCAAGACTATTCTTATATTCCAGGTTACCAATAATTTTACCCATAGTAGATTTTTCATAAGAAGTCTGTACATCTTCCACGGGTACTTGATATGATGAACCTGTGGAAGACCAGATAGTGGCAAATTTTCCTTCCTGGAAAAGGTTTCTGGTGAGGATCTCAGTGCTTATCTAATTCCATGAAACTTATACTTCTTGGATATAAAGAAAAATTATATGAGTTTTGCAAAGAAAAATTACAAAAGGCTTTTGCAGCCAAAAATAACTAGTAACACATGACCAGTGTTTAATTATCCTCAGCAAATAATGATTATACTCATAATTCTATAAGAATGATTCCGTTTTAGTATCCTATATTTTCTATAGATTTATAATTCTCTAGGAATAAAGAAACAGTGATTTGCAACATTTGCTCTGGTAGGAAAAGAGCATAAAACACTGGATGGGAAAACAGGGTTTGAATATGTAGGTCAGTCAATAAGATTGCATCACATTTTATCAGATCCTATAGCAATGATCGTATTGATTTTTTTCCAGATAATCTTTTACGAAATATACTATATGGCTTAAAGAAATATTAACTAGCAGGAGAAACATGTCTAATAGGGTATCAACATTGATAATTTTTACTCTACATAGTGATTTTCAATGAAAATATTTATTTCCAAGGTTCATATAATGATTAAAAGGCTACAGTAGTCAGAAAAATAAGCATATAGACATAGTATATGTAATAATAAATGTACACAAACATATATCTTCACATATGCAGATCTGTGTGCTATATGCATATATGAGTGTGTTGATAAATTCCCATGATTCCCCCAAATACTGACTGGTATGACTACTGAGTGCCCTTTTGTTCATCTAAAGGTGTTTGATGATGGGTAAATATTTACCTTGTCTAGATTCCCCATTCTTCTCTGATTTAAGATAAAGCAAAAGAATGTAAGATCCATCAGGTAGAGATTTTTGTCTCTTACCTGATATGCCACATGTGTTAGAGTAATGCCCTGAACACAGTAACTATATGCTGAATGAATATAATGAATATGATAAGTAAATGTCCTAAAATTATGTTAGCTTTCCATTTATGCGAACTGAAAATCAGAAGAAGATATGCTAAGATGCTAGCAAAACATCTTGCTTTAAAATTGGAAAAGCAGTTAAATTTGTGAGCTTTTATCCTGGATAAAGGTTTAGCCTAACTCATTCTATTTCCACAGGAAAGGTGATGAGGTAGGATGATAGCAAAATGCATCTTTGTAATCATTTTCACTATTATTAAGATCATTTTAAATAACAGCAACTAGAGAAGTGAGGGATAATTGACATATTTTTCATTTTTCTCTTCATTATCCTTTAAATTTCATTTTAAAATAAAGGCTGCCATTCCACATTGAGTTTATTTGCACATTATATATATATATATATATATATATATATATATGCAACATCATATAATAAAGTCATATATTTTTCAAATGAGGACACTCACATCCTTGTAAATACTAGTTTCTATCTTAATATCAAAGGCACACAGGCATAACAAACAAGTACAAGCATATTACTAACTAAAAAGGATTGAACAAATAAGAAAATATTTATCATGCCTTGAGGGATATACTTTATCTCCGGAAAAATATTGACAAGTCCATCATGAACCTTTTATTAATGTATTGAATATGGTGCTAAAACCTACTTAGCTTGTATGTGTTACTGCAGAAACAACAGCATTTAATTATGCCTTTAATCTTAAAATCCTAATATTGAACCAAAGGTTCCATAACACCTTCATTAGTCAGTGTTACAAATTATTTTATTGGATTCTTTTCAAAATGTATCTTTGTTGAATTCATTAAGGCAGAGTGGTTCATTGGTTAGATCACAGGAGACTAATTTTAAAAATCAGAAATTTCATCTAGCTCTAATTGGAAAGTTAACCCCATAAAATTGTTTTAATGGTCAATATCCTGCCACTCTGCCTAATTTACCCAAAGGGAACAGTATGGGGCTGATGAGTCAGAGGAATGAGTCAGAACTGCTAAGCTGTATGTGGTGGTGAAATCCTGCAAACAGTTATTTCATTTCCAGACACCATTTAGATAAATAATGCATAACATTATAACCCAGCATGGGACTCAATATTTTTACTTAGGAACAGTTTTGTTCTTTTTCACGGGACAATTAATATCTGGTTAGCTGCCACAGTGAATGATGAATTGTTGTTTAAAATGTTGTCTGATTTCTCTTCACCTCTTCACTTTGGTGCTCTGTTGCACATAATTTTTTCATGAAATCTGAGTGCCTAGATAGCAGTACAAGTGCATTCAAGCACCATGGAAATGGTCTTGAGACATGAACTTGAGGCCAGACCTTTTCTGCATCACAGAAGCAAACAGATGTCTTATAAGAAAGGAGAAATCAGAAAACCGGATTTCAGGGTTAACACTAAGATTCATGCAGAGGTATTTTATTGAGGGTATTTCTTAAATATGACATAGGTTTTCTTCCCCAGTATCCATTTGCTCCCCTGCAGTTCATGTGCCATTTTTATATATGCCCTTGCTATTGCTTAGGCTTCAAGTTCATGTGTCTGCAAACCCATATGAAAAATGTATTATCTGTCAATCCATGAGCTGGGGGGGTGGGGGGAGGAATGTGCAAGCAAAGCTATCTTGTGCTATGGAAAAAAAAATGCAGTGGCTTGAACTCCTAGAAGTTCCTATTATTCTTGACAATAAATCACAGACACATGGCTCAGATCTTCACAACTTCTTTCTACTGTGAAGGCACATTGCACTATTACTCTCCATTGTCACGTCCCACTTGCTGAGATGAAGACCCATGAACTCCAAGAAGTGGCATTTGCCTTGAACAGGTCAAAATAAAGCACCAGCAATTCTGCAGGTCTGGTCATTGCAGGAATAGCAGTAATGCTTACAGAACTGGTAAATTAAAGAGAGCAGAATAGAGATTTCATAAAGAACTTTTTGACAATAAGCTGTCTAAACAAATTAGTAAACGAAAGAATTTTTCAAAATTCATACTTCTGAATAACTTACTGTAAAACTGACTAAAATACATTTCAAATGAACACAAAATCTGATTTCTGATGACCAAAAATTGTAGTCCAGGTTTGGACCGTAAAGCAAGGTAGCTTTATCTCTTTGGGTAACTTCCTTAGCACAGTCCCCAGTACTGAAATACTGAAACCAAATGGCAAACACAGAAACACAGGAAACAAGCTATTTACAGTTCATTGAAGGGGAATTCATAAGGCACCATGGGTCACATGGCAATGCTACAAGCTTCACAAAACATAGCACTGGTTGTGGGGTTGTATTCAGGAGTGAATAAAAGCATGTTTTCTTATATTTTCTCTAGTTTCCATTTGCCTTCATCCATTCAGTTGCTATAAAAGAATACCATAGACTGGGTGGCTTATAAATAACATTTATTTCTCCCAGTTCTGGAGTCTCAAAAGTCCAAGATCAAGAAGCCAGCACGTTCATATCTGGTGAGAGTTCCCCTTCCTAGTTCTTGCTGCATCCACCAATGGAGCTCTCTGCATCCACACATTCAGTCCATTGCACCATTGAAAAGCAGAGAGCAATTGGAAACAAAAGGAAGAAAAACATTTTAAAAACTTCTGTAGAGAGAAAGAATCCAACTAGAGTTGTCAGTGAAACCATGATTTCTTCATTATTTTAAGTCTATGTGTTCTTTCAGATATAAACTACTGTTCATTTGTATGCTTACTTACTCTTCCTCTATTTTTTAAACATATTTTTATTTATTTCAGAGAGAAAGGAAGAGGGGGAGAGAGATAGAAACATCAATGATAAGAGAGAATCATTGATTGGATGCCTTCTGCACACCCCCTGTTGGGGATTAAGCCCGCAACCCAGGCATGTGCCCTTGACTGGAATCAAACCCAGGACCCTTCAGTCCGCAGGCCAACACTCCATCCACTGAGCCAAATCAACCAGGGCCTCTTCCTCTCTTTATATTGGATTTGAAAGTATGTTACAGATATGGCAAGTAATATTTAAAATAAAGTTTTTTTATAGATATGTTTTCCCAGAGAAATAGGTAAATAGATACAAAGCATGTACACATATGTATGTATACTAATTATTCTCCTGAAGAACTGATCTTGTTTCCTGCATCAGGACAGAGAGATACCAAGACATACATCTATCCATCTACTAAAACATTGGCACATTAATTCCACAAAGAATTCTTACTAAAAATGGGTATGCTGGTGGAAAGGAAGGAAAGCCAGAACCCCTTCCACTCACCTTCTTGGAGGTGGAAGAAATAGCTGCTGAATCACTGATGGCACGCAGGGCTCCAGGCAATCTTTAGGGAAATAAAATGACTACTTGAGAAATCATTTATTCTGAAAGTGGCTGAATCTTTCCTGTTGGCATAACTTATTACTGCAGTGCCGTCTTATCCTGTATATGAAACTGTAATGAAAAGGTTAATCACAGCTCACCGGGGTTTATTATAGTTTGAGGGCATTAATGGTTTGAATGGAGTCCAGACCCTTCACACCCTCCAGCATATTGAAAGACACCCGTTATTAACTGGGCCCATGCCCTGCACACTAAGGAGTGCAGGGTGATTTCCTCCCGGAACCAATCCGGATATAAAAGAACATGGAAAAGTCAAAGGGTCTCTTCCAGCACCTGTTTACTGCTAGCTGCATAAGTCAAACTGAACATTGCATAAAATATTTGTTTGTTTTTTAAATTGACCTAACAATTTCCAATGAAATATTAAGAGTGCCGGCTCTGGAGGCAGCATGCCTGAATAAGAAACTAAGCTTTGCAAGTTTTTACCTGTATGACCTTGGGCCAATTATTTCACCTCAGTATGCCCCCATTCAGGTCTTTTTTAATCTATAAAATGAAGGTAATTGAAGTATTTGATCTTTGAATTGCTGTGAGCATGCACTATAGTAATCCATGGAAAGGGCTTAAGCATAGTATCTAACACATAGTAAATATTCAGTGAATGTCATTACTATTGGTACTCTCCCAGTAGGATGAAAATAAAAGATAATAACTTAAAAGTAATCTTAAAACCAGAATTAAAACAACACTTTGAAAAAATGAATACAAAATCCCATTTATAAATTTGTTTAGCACTAAAACGTATCAACCCCTTATTATTCATCTCTAGGATTTAAAAAAAAAAAAAAGTGCTGGCCCTTGTCTATAGATTTTACACTGCTGACTGGCCTGTCCTCCAGTTTGAATGAGGTTTCTGTCATGCTTATGGCTATTCACTGAGCTGTGTACAACCTTTATTGTGGCAACTAATGCCAAGCACTTTCCAAAGAGTGACAGTGTACATGGTAAGTCACAATAGCTGATGGAAAGACATGATAGTAAACTGCCCCATAAAAAAAATGGTATCCCCAATTGTAGCTCCCTTATAATGCATGTTTTTATTAGAATGAAGCCAATATATCTTTGTATGTTAATATCATCATAAGATGTTAACTATTGTTGGTAAAGCACTTTCAAAGCAAGAGTATTTAATCTTTTGTGGTTTGATATTTTATATTATCCATTGCCCACACATACAGTTTTACTGAGTAACTAGATCATACATGTTAGTCATTTTCTTCAATACTAGGGAGTCCTTGGGTACATGCGTGGTGTCCAGCCAGCCTGGCCAGGGGGAGGGGACATGGGCGGTTGGCTGGCCTGTCTGCTGGTCAAACTCCTGGTCAAGGGGACAATTTGCATATTAGCCCTTTATTATATAGGATATACACTGAGTGGCCAGATTATATGCATTCAGAGATCATAATAATCTGACCACTCAGTGTATATTTATGCATAGGTTGTGTGTATTAGATATATTTCATATTTCATACATTTCAAAATCATGAGAGCCAGGGCTCTCAAAATTCAGGTCCAAAGAAGTCATAGAAGATTAACCCTACAGCACAGTGAGAACAATTAAACAATCTCACACACAAATTTCAATGTTGATTTTTCACTTTTTAAAAACCATCCATAAAAGTTTTTTTTTTTACTTTAGATAGTCTGTCATAAATATTCTTTTAATCATTCCTATTTGTTCTGGCCCCATTATACTCTTCTTTTCTTTTAAAGCCAAGAGTTAAGAAGCTATTTTTATAATTTACTCTGGTGTTAATAGTTCACTCAGTTGACATCAATGTGCAGAGATGAACATTTAGAATCTAGTTATCAGCTTTCTCATCATTTATATTGTCAGTTTCATCCATCTTCCCATGAGCAAGACTACAAAATAACATAGACCTATGAAAAAATTGAACTGTGGTCCTCTCAGTGTTTTCAATTTCAGTTCAACATAATTACTAGTTCATTGTGTGTACAGACATTTCATATTTAGAATTTGGAAAAATTATGTATGATTATTACCAAAAAGGTCAGCTTTTTAGAGCATATTATGATTTGGAAAATCATGTTAATATTTAAAAAATTGTAATTTTAGAGGTAGAGAAAATGGGCATTTGCTGTCCAATTTGGGCTCTTGACTGGTTGTGTTCAAAAAAAGATTAATATGCATCTTAATATGATTAGAAAAGTTCTATCAGAAGATGCTGAAGAGTCAACATTAGACAACCAGAGAATCTGTGGCAATAAAAATTCTTAACAAAGAACTCTAAATAAAAGAATAAAACAAGTCACTGCAATCAATGACTAAGTGAAATGAATATAACGACATCATTTAATAAATAATCTTTTAAAATTAAATGTCCAACTGTACACAGGTGGTGGGAAAACATATATACACACAATCATCTTTGAAAGGCGAATAAGGAGAGAAATAGCAGTGCTGTCAATACTGAGCTAAAATTCCTGCCTGATTAAAATGCATAGGTTGCCAGCTCACCTGCAGTGTGACCTCAACACATGATTCGTCTTCCCTGGGAGCCCTGGTCAGCGTGAGGCCAGGAGCCCGGTCAGGTCGCCCAGGGTCCGTGAAATCTAGCGAGCAGCAGAACAGCCAAGGGAAAGGCCCTTTTGAACTTAAATGCATGGAGAAAACAGCAACACTGCTCAGAAATATCGCAAGGCAGGTGCCTTCTCCGGAAGCTATCAAACCATGAAGGAAAGGCAGAAAAGTGAAATTATAAAAGGAAATCAATAAATATTGGAAAGAAAAACAAGTTTTGAGTAGTTTTTTTATGTCAGTTATTGTGCTAAGTGCTTTCACTGGTTATATCCTTCAATCCTAGAAATAATTCATGTGAAGTGCTCAGTACAAGTTCTGGTACATGGTAGGGTTCTGCAAGATATCAGTGGCCATTACTATTATTATGATTAATCATTCCCACTGCTATTAAGTTTTCATTGCAAAGTAATAGTATTAGGTGATGAGGAAAGGTGTGTATCTGGGGTGGGAAATGGGTGGGACTTACATTTATTATATGCCTACGATATGCCAGATTTTTACATACTTAATATATATCAACATAATTCTGGGATGTAACTTTACCATCCCCAATTTATAGATGAGAGTACTGAATTTTCTTTTTCCTCTGGAATTCTTTTTTTCTCTTTCTGTACTCTCTTACTTTTGTTCTCTTTTTACCTCCTTCTTATTGATTTATTATCTTCTTTCTCCCAGGAGGTCAGAGAATAATTGGTTTAGTTTAATTAGAGAAATAAATGTAATTTAAAATAAAATAAATAAGTGTGTTTGTATAAATACAAATGTGTGTGTGTATATATATATATATATATATATACACATTTGTATAAATGTACCTGTCTGTGTATATACATGTATGTGTGTGTATATATATATATATATATATATATATATACACACACATACATGTATATACACAGACAGGTACATTTATATGCATATATACTATACATGTTATCTTAATGAAGGGAAAATGATAATGAAACATGTTTAAACTAAGATTTACATTAACAGATCAATCCATGACACATATTCAGCTAGAGAAGAAGTGAAAATTGTGTTCTGAGCTTCTACACATTCATTATCAAGAAATTTGAGCAATCTTACAAGGGTCACTAAGTATGTAGACGAAAAACAAAATCCTATATAATAAAGAGATAATATGCTAATTAGACTGAACAGAAGAATGACCACCTGGACAACATTCCAGATGTTCGTCCCAACAACCTTCCAGACGAAGCCGGGGCTGCGAGGGCTGAGCCCCTGCACAAATTTCGTGCACCGGGCCTCTAGTAGATAATAAAGATACTCTTATTTTTTCTTGATACTTAACCAAAGTGAATTTAGAATAAAACTATTCTGCTCCCGTCCCCTCTCAGAAATTACCCCACCAAAGAAGAATGAAAAATGTAACATTCATCTTCAATGAAACAAGGAGACTTTTGTAACCCTGAAACACAACATGAAAAGAAGATGTTAGAGTAAAAGTAAATGACTTAGCAAAGATAAGTTCAAACCTAAGCAAAAAGATAAAGAAACAATTCAATTTTTTTGGCCAAACTTCAGAAAGACTTAGGAATTACGGGTATGAGTTATATTTAAACGTAGAAAGGAGGTGAGGAGCTAATACAGGGGAATTGTTCGAAAATATGTTTCAAAGCAATCAGATCTTCACATAGACCTCATCTGCCTCCCACTTATGGGGTAGGTTGACTATTCTTCCCAGCCCTCAAAGGAGTAGGAAGTATAGACTATGGAGAAACTGACACAGAGGACCTTGCTTTGGAACAGAGGATGTGGTTGGGGAGAAGGGTGGAGATAAGGGGCCTTACGAAGGACAGGGTTAAGGCAGAGTCTCCCTTGCATGAATTGGCTCAAAGAAGCTCTAGCGCAGAATTTACTTGTTAGGCAAGAGAATGAAGGACTCTTTTCTGGAAAACTGATCCACTATAGAAAAGTGTTCTATAGATATTTCCAGGTGTGGGGGTGGGGGGAGGGGGGGAAGGCCGCAGTTTATGACATCACAGGGAAATCAATCTACAAGCTAGTATATAATGCAATCAGGTTTGACCATATGGGACATTATTAAGAACTGATACTTGATAGTCTCGTTGGCAGCATTATAAGACTTAGATGCAAGCAGCCAAACATTTCTTTAATCAACCATACCCTAAACTTTCAATTTACAATCAGTAACTCTCAGTGGCATATTGAAATTTTCCACTTCTGTCTTAAATAGGCTCATCAGCATAGAATGTGAGGTGAAAAACATCACTTCTCTCCACTTACCATTATGAAAGGCATCTTCGTAATGTAGAAAACAAAATTTACAAAGTTGTGCGATGAGATGAGTGAAAAAGTTTTACTTCACTATCTTATATGGAGAAGAGGTTTATTTTCTAACTAAACAGCATGTATGCAGACATTTCTTCATTTAAGACTCCCATTTGTCACTTTCTCTAAGTGACAAAAATCAAACTGTGCTTAGGGCTCCTTCAGTGAACAGCTTGTGACTTTTTTCGAAGTGTTTTTAAAACCATTTCCACGAGCCCAGTATCTGGTGATAGATTGTCTTGAGCTCTCAGAAGCCTGTAGCTATCTGGGTCACTGCTCCACTCTGGACATTGCATCTCTTGGCCATATGCTTTGAGAGTGGCTCACACAAGCTCCGCACAGTTGGAACCACTCTTGAGTTGGAATGATGCTGTGGCATTGATTGTTGCAGATGAAGAAAAATCATACAGGTCCCCCAAACAATTCCTTTTTACTCATTACCTACCCCTCTTTCACAATTGCATGCGAACCTATTCCCATAAAGAATGGTCTTTATAATAAAAAATATATATATTCAAAAGATAATTAACTATTTTACATTTTAGTAATTGTTTTGCAATGTCTACAACTATGTCATGTCCTACATTTTCAGGATTTTAAAAAAATAATTAAATATATCAAAGGTGGTTTTTAAAATGAGATTGATTTTTAAAATGGGAATCAAAGATGTGGGAAAAAATGTGAAGATGTGATGTTGCTGTCTTAAACCTTTTTAGAAGCCACTTCCAAATGAATTATTATCTGTCTCCAGGAAGCTTCTGGAGGCAGATATATATATATATATATATATATATATATATATATATATATATAAATTTATACCAAATGGGCCCACATGCCTAGGGTATTTAATCCATATTTAAATATCTTTGTAGGCTAGGCTGAAATTTGACTTCAAAAATACAAGATTCTTATAGTTCATATTTGGGTTTCACAAAAATAGTATAAGAAAAAAGTGAGATTTTTTTCTTCCACTTTAAGAAATATTTCACGGAATCTGCAGAACAAAATAGACCTTGATACATTTATTTGTAAATTATTTCCTGCTATTAGACATTTTTTTTCTCTTATACATATTTCTAGTTCAGGTAGAAACAGACTATAAAGACAGTAAGTAAGAAGAATCATTAGGCAACCCAACCGTTGCCAGGAGCATACAAATTTACATTGGTGAAACGATACATAAACTTGTAGTAAGTATACTGTGAAGCTCACTTTAGAGAATTTAGGAGACTGAAGAGTTGCACAACTTGTCTTGTTCTCTTGGAGTGTTGAAACCAAAGTTAACTTTAGGCAGTATCCGTTAACTGTCTACAGTTACCTTTAACATGAATGAAAGTCTACAGTATTTCCCCCGAAGACAGACAAAAGTCTTAATGGTTGTTAGAGCTATTCAAACATCTTTCAGGTATATTTTTAAAGTCTCAATTCTCTAATAATGAATTTCTCATGTCATAGAATTAATTCTTCCTCTTCTTTATAATTTTTATTCTCTAGCATAAGCTGACATTTAGCAAGGGCCCCTGAAGAAAAACAAGATCTCTTTATTAACCTAAGGATCATTCTTCACACCAAGCACATACTTCTGGATAAAAAAAAACAAAACACAAACAGAAATTCCATTATATAGGAAGATTTATCATCTTAGTTTATTTTGTGAAAACTGGGAGCTTCCAATCATATTTTATATGGCAGATTGGTGAAGCGATATTGTTGAACACTCAAAATTCATTTTTGTCTATTTTGTTTATATCCATTAAGAGTTAAGATGACTTTTGAACCCTGGGATTATCTTTAAAATATTTGTCTGTGACAAAAGCTTTACTGTGGACAGACTGCATTATCCACAAAAGGTTTCGTTTTGACATATGGTTCTCTGCATGAGTTCAACTGCTGGCTGACTCCCAATCTGCGAGCTTTCCTGCCAGCTAGAATCAATATCATTTTGTGAGAGGGGGACAGCCATTATTCTTTTGCAGAAATAGACATTTGTCTCTTGATTCAAAAGTCATCCATGGTCTGCACTCCACATTCAGATCCTTAATCAAACAATATCTTATATTCCGTTTCACATTTGTATATTTGGTCTCCCAAGTGAATTCACTAAAGTCAGAAACTATGTTTTATATGTTTTTTAAACTGCCATAGCTTTCCAACAGTGCTAGATACATTGATAGGTGCTTGTTAACTATTAAATTATAACTTTATGTAGATACTAACCATTAAATACATTTTATATTTTGTTCCTATAATTTATAAGGAAAACCCATTATAAAATATGATTATGTGTAGGTTTTACAACCTTACCTTCATCAAGATATTAAGTCTTTGGGAAGTCTGAGGAGAAGATAGTAACCATTCAGCAATGCCACAAGTTAAAGTATGAGTATCCCAGGGATAGGTGAATGCGAAACGTTGTCAGTGCTGTCTTAGAATGTGGGAGGCGGGCGATAAATACAGAAAGCACCAGGCCATCTAATTTTTTAATCTAATAGAACCTAATAGGACATTCATTATTTTTCTAAGTTTATTATTTATTTTTCCTTTCCATTTTCTCCCTGCCTTGCCTCCATTTCACCGTAATTCACTTTAGTTTCTGTCTTTCACAGTGGAGACTTTTATGGATGATCCTTTGATTTCTGTTCCTATTTCTGAGTACAGCATTAAAAAGCTCACTGGAAGTTTTTTGTGCATTAAGAAGGAAATGAGAGAGGTAAGTGCTGGGCTTCATTAAAAATCACACTGCAATGCCATAATCCTTATGTTGCTCTGATTCTTGGTCTGATGCCAGAATTCTCTGAACCAAATGGAGAGTGGGGATGTGGTCCTTACCATTCAGTATTCAGACTTTCACATAATCCTGCGGTCTTCACTATGGCAACTCACCTCTGCTTTGCAACTGTGCTTGGATCTGGACCAGAGGTTACCAGGTTTTACTCTACAGAGAGTGAAGTCCCCATCTCTGTCACGATGGCCAGGTCAGCAGAGTACTCTCTGCAGACACACATCTGGGCATCCAACTGCTCTTATAAACTTGGACAGAATCACAGCACAATTTATTTATTTAATTTTCTGTTTATTTACTTATTTATTTTATCTCCCACTGACCCTTTAAATTTTATTTGATGATATTTCCCATGACCTGAAGTGTGTAATTTCCGGTTGACCTATACACGGATTCCATGCAGGTCCACAGTCCACTTTACCTCACAATCACAGACTCAATTTATAATCATGATGCTCAATCCTAAGCAAGCCCTTATATTTAACTTAGCCCTATATTTAATTTACCAGTAAATCTTCTCCCCCTCCCACAACCTGTGATCTTCAGCATGCAAACACCTCTAGTCCAAGAATGGGTATACAGTCAGTTTTCCTTTTATTCACCCAGACCCAGTCGGTCTCCCTCCAGTTTGCTTAGGGAAGCTCCTCTCCTCTCAGGTTAAAGATCGGTGAAAAGGCATATGTTTGTAAAGAACGCCATTATTATCTGAATTAGGGTGCTTAGGACACAGACATTTCAGACTCACTCTCTTCCGGGCAGCTTTGTGGGATCCTGAGAAATTCCCATGACTTTGACATGGGAAATGCATGTTTTCCTTTAGATGGAATAGGCAACTCCCCTCAACCTTCAATTTCCTAGAGTTTCTATCCCACAGGGACATTACTCTTGAGACACACCTGGCCATAAGCAGAAGAATTAAACAGCCCTCAGATAGCTCTCAACCTTTACCCTTACAAATCTATGAAGTGTGCAGTAATCTATATTCTATTGCCTTGGGTCATTTTTTTCTCCCTCAAGCAAGAATCATGCATCAGCCATTTTTGTTCCCTTGAGATCAGAACACACCTACAGTATCTCTCGGTGGTTGAGGGAAGCCCTCTTCACAAGGCTTGGGGGAGAGAAAAAGATTAACACAGTGTATAAACTCTCTCCAAAGAAACTAGCTGATAAAACTTTTATTATTCCCCACTCTCTGAACAGTTGTGTTTTCTACAAATAAGTGATGAAATAAAGAGGCATGAAGCAAATTAGTTCCCATTTCTTTTTTTGTTAGTTCTTAGTTTTTTAATCTTTTAATAAAAAATCTGCACAACTACCACTTATAGTGTCACTGAAGAATCTTTACTCCTTCTTTTTTGTCAGAACGAACATTGGTCTTTGCAGTCCCCTGACTTCATTCTGTTATGTTTCTTTGTTTTCTTGAGGTCTTCTTCTTCTCATACAGGCCATGTCTTCCAAGTCTAGGTTTTGGGTTCATGTTTCTTTGTATAATCCAAGGAATCATAAATCATGCCAAAGCCAGTTGTCTTCCCATCACCAAAACGGATTCTGAATCCATCTAGTGTGGTCCTATATATTTCGGTTAGTGTTTTCTGAATTTCTGTCTTACGTGCTGTTGCCTTCCCAGGGTGAACTATGTCAAAGACCATTTGTTTCACTGAAGTAGTCAGTTGGTCATGAATTTCCTGGTCTGGATAGTGACTGTATCATGCATGATGGCTGCTGACTTTCAAGTAGCCAGGGGGGAAAAACCTATTTCTTTTATTTATCTTTTTCATTTTTATTGAATTTATTGTAGTGCCACTGGGTAGCAAAATTATACAGGTTTCAGGTGCACATTTCTAAAACACATAAGCTATACACTGCATTGTGTGTTTGCCACCCTAAGTCAGGTTTCTGTCCATCACTATTTATCCCTGATATACATTCTCCCCCCAACCCCCTCCCATCTCCCTGGCAATCACCACACTGTTGTCCATGCCCATTAGTTTTTTTCTCCTTTTTTTTCCTCAATAATGCAAATTTTATAAATAAAGTAATGCCCTTGGCAATCTGGGACCTCACCATGAAATTTCAAATTTGCCATATTGTTTTATCTTGGTAGAAACTTAGTTGTAAAACTCTGGTACACAAACTTTTTATACCCTATCACCAGAGGTATTTGTTTTCCTCAACTTCTTAAGTATACTTAGTTCTGATATATTTATTACCTTTTTTGTTGGTTCCTCTCTTATCCTAGTAGACAACTAGATAAAGAATGACACAAATTAGTAAGTGGATAGATGAGAGGAGGGTTGAATGGATTATAATGAATATTATGTGATAAAAGTCACTAGGAAGTCTGCTGATATTCTTATAAAACCTAGTCCCCTCACCGTATTACATGGATTGAGTTGAATCTGCCATTTCAGTGCCCTAATAAATCCTAAGGGATAATTTTCCTTTCTCCCCTCAAAATTTATCTTTCTTATCCCTCAACTGGTCAAATAACAAAACAAAACTCCATGCATTGCACTCACTGATGAAACATCTTTAAGGGTATTAAGAAAAAAAATATTTAATGATGAAAATTTTAGGCACGGGATCAAGTAGGGAAAAAGAAATATATTTGGCCAGGAGCTTTGAGGCACTCTAAGGCCTTCCCTCTACCTCTTTCTGACTGACCTAGAGCCAAGATTAGTGATGAGGTTTGATATCTGAGAACTCAAGTTATCTGAGCTTTCTTAGCATCATTCACAGTTCTGGGAAAAAATACACTTCAGAAATTTATCTTTTTTTTAATTTTAAAATTTTTGTTTTTATTGTATTTTTTTAATATATTTTATTGATATTTCACAGAGAGGAAGGGAGAGGGATAGAGAGCTAGAAACATCGATGAGAGAGAAACATCGATCAGCTGCCTCCTGCACACCTCCCACTGGGGATGTGCCCGCAACCAAGGTACATGCCCTTGACCGGAATCAAACCTGGGACCTTTCAGTCCACAGGCCGAGGCTCTATCCACTGAGCCAAACCGGTTTCGGCAAGAAATTTATCTTTTAAGATAATTCATTAAATATATATGTGGGAAAAACCTGTCCTAAACCCTTTGGATACAAAGATGAGAGACACAAAATAATATAGAAAATGTCTTAATAATAACATGGAAAGAATAAGGTGAGAGCACCAAAAATGAATAACTCTCTCTCTCTCTTCCAAAAAGAAACAGTGCAGGCTTCACAGAGAAAGTGACATTTTGTTAAAATTTAGAAGAATAGGAATTCAAGCATTTGGTTTAGGGAACGTAACAAAAGGAGGAAGGACATTCCAGGCAATATATATATATATATATATATATATATATATATATATATATATATATATATATATATGAGTGAGCCCAGCCTTTGTGGCTCAGTGGTTGAACGAGGAAGTCACGGTTCGATTCCCAGTCAGGGCACATGCCCAGGTTGCAGGCTTGATCCCTAGTGGGGGGCATACAGGAGACAGCTGGTCAATGATTGTCTCTCATCATTGATGTTACTGTTCTCCGTCTCTTTCCCTCTCTTCTCCTTTCTATGAAATCAATAAGAACATTAAAAAAAAAAAATAAAAACATGAGAGGAGCATGGACATGTGCAAAGAATAATATATCTGAAGAAGAGAGTGTATGAGGAATAGTAGTCCTAAATGAGCCTATAAGATAGTCTGATATGAGATTGGGAAAGTCCTTTAATGCTGTGTTAAAAAGTTTACAACATTCCTGTAAGCGGACCAGAGACAATGGAAGTTTTAAGAGAGAGAACAATATTATCAGAGACATGTCACACTGAAAATTAACTCTGAAAACAGTGGCAAGGGTGAACTGAAGACCAGACTTAACCAATGCTTAACAAGTTATTCAACCATAAAATACGTGTTGAGTACTATTACAAGCCAAACCCTAGGCCAGAAGCTAGACATACAGGGATGAATAAGGAGGACAAGGCCCGGCCCTCAGGGAACTTACATTCTGAAGGGTGAAAGCAGACCTGGTGAGTGCTAGGTGAGAGAAAAACTGGGTGATGGAAAAGTAACTTTAGGAAAAGTTGGTAGGAGAAAATGCTACTTTAGATCAAGTAATCCAGGGAAGTATTTTTCAGGACATGATCCATGAACCACCTCCCTCAGAATCATGTGGGAATCTTGGTATAATGTGAATATCCAGACCCTGGCCCCATACTCAATGAATCAGAATCTTTGAAGGTGGGTGCTGGCATTCTGCACATTTTAGCAAGCATCCCAAGAGAAATCTTAACCATGCTGCAGTTTGAAAATGCTGGACTCCAGACTGAGAGTCCAGGTAGAGGAACATTGTGCAGGAAAAAGAACTTATGAGCAATGAGGATGGAAAGATTCAAGAAGATTTCAAAGATATTTAGGGAACAGAATCAACAAAAAGGCAATATGACCCAGCTATTAACCCTGATGGACATAGCCAATTGCCAAATAATTGAACGTACAGAATGAACAGATTCTCACCAAGGTTTTAACAATTTATAATGCCTTGATATATTACTCTCCTTCATCTGCAAAGAAAAATAATTACATTCCAACTGAAGATTCCTAAGGAATAAATCTGTAAATGTAGAAATTTAGGTTCCTGACAAGTGGAGTAAAAGATATTTTAGGCTGGCATAAGTGATTATGATGAAAGTGAAGCATAATGCAGAAACACCCAGATGACAGAGCAGGCAGACAATTTAATTCTAGGGGGAAAAAATTGCAACTGCCATGCTTCAGTTTGAATGCTATTCTAACAGCATGGGTAATTTTTTATACTAAATATTTGAGCTCCTCTGGGGATTAATGTAATTGCAATGCTGAAGAAAAATGTATGATCAGCCGAAACTGGTTTGGCTCAGTGGATAGAGCGTCGGCCTGCGGACTGAAGGGTCCCGGGTTCAATTCCGGTCAAGGGCATGTACCTTGGTTGAGGGCACATCCCCAGTAGGGGGTGTGCAGGAGGCAGCTGATGTTTCTCTCTCACCGATGTTTCTAGCTCTCTATCCCTCTCCCTTCCTCTCTGTAAAATATCAATAAAATACATTTTTTAAAAAATGTATGATCAACACAGGCCCCTAGCAGGGTCCTCATTAATCCCCAACATTCAATTTTAAAATTCTTAACCACAGACGGTCTGAATATATGGGCTTATGGTGGTTGTACACATATCTTTTGCTATCGTTATGGAAGATGCCCTTGGAAAGGCAACAATAAAAGTATTTGCTGTTTAGGTACCCAGAAAGTGGTACATCAGGAGATGCTGACAGAAATCAGTTTTCTTTCTCTGCCTGGGCAGCTTATGTGCCCAGTCCCCAAGAATATGTATGCTAAGATTATGCTTATATATAGCTGAGTCTGGTGATACTGTATTCTTTCACAGCCAATGCATTTTGACAAAATGTCCAGTGATCTTTCTGCAAGAAGTCCCACATTTTAAGTTACATTGAAGGGAAGAACTTTGCCTTGGGATCTCTTTTACGACCTTTGTTTTAGCTCATTTTCTCTCCCCTCCCCTTCCCTTCTCTGCTCTCCCTCTCTCCCGGTACACCACCCCAGATAACACTAGTCCTATTTGCCGGTTATGCTGTCCATGAGAAATTGTTCAGCTTTTCCCTTTTCTGGGTAATATTCTGGACTCTGAATTTTTTTGACTTTCAAAATTTAATGGTGCTGTTGACCCAAAAACAAATAAATAAATAAAGTTTAGGGGTGGGATATAGATATCTGTTTTCTAGCTTGAAATTTCAGGGCAGGTCACTTACAGAGCATCTGGGTCTAGATGGCCACATCTTTTTGAGATCAAGAGTAAGAAGTACTTTGTTGTTCTTTGAATTTATGACTTGCTTTTGTGACACTTGATGGCTGCCTTTCTAAATTTTTTTGAATAGCCGGAATGCTTTATGCCTTACCCATCACCCGTTATCTTCTGCTCAGTCACCATAAATCTGCTCCAAAAACACTTTCTCAGGCAGATCTGACCTGAACCCCAGTCTAGTTTTGGCTGCTTCTGTCATCTGCTACTTTTGTAGTTGTAATTACTTGTCAAGTGTCTGTCTTCCCACCTGGAAGAATGCTACATGGAGGGAGACAAAGACCAGACCCACCTTCATTATTGCTGCCTTCCAGTGCCTAATCCACTACCAAGCACATAGTATATACTAAACGAACATTTCTTCAATGAAGGACAGAAGAACACCACCATAGTTTTGGGGGGAGGGGCATAATAATTACTATTTTCCAGAGTGTCTATGAACCAGCCAACACCCTTGATCTTCTGGCTTCCTATTCCCTACCACTCTGCACATTTACTTTCCTCACCCTTTGCCTATGCTAAGATTCCAAATGAAAGTGTCAGGGTAAATAGTCACAAAGGGATTATCGCAGTTTTTTAAATCAACTAGAGGCCCGATGCACGAAATTCTTGAAAGGGTAGGCCTTCGCAGCCTTGGCTGCCTTGGCCTTCACCTTGGCCCGGCTTTGTCCAGAAGGCCGTCCGGAAGGTCATTCCACTGTTTGGCCGTTCGGTAGATTTGCATATTATGCTTTTATTATTATAGATAACTGAGGCTGTGTGGCAGAAGCTTCATTGCCTCTCCTGCAGCTGAAACCTAAGCAGAAAACACTTGATTCTCAGTAATGTCTGTCTAATAAATCAGGTTTCAGTGAAGTTAATTAACTAGAAAGCACATGACTTGGAAGACCCTATTACACCTCTCCAAGATTAAATGCTGATGAGAGGCTGGACCAATACCCAAGCTGAATCCCTGACTTTGCTGTCAATTTTGTAGAATCGGAAAAGGTGGCTGCTGGTGGAACCACCTGGCTACACAGTGATAAGGAATATGTTGAAACAATTTCTCAGACAAATGGGTCAAGGTTTTATATCAAAAGGGTTAGGATTTTAACATATGAATTTTGAGGTGGCATCACTATTTAGTCCATAATATTCTACTCCTACTGCCATAAATTAATATTCTTATCATATGCAAAATATATTTATTCCATTGCAACAACCCTCAGAATCTTAACTCATTCCAGCATAAACTCTAAAGTCTAAAATCTCATTGAAATATCATCTAACTTACATACAGGTGAGACTCAAGGGATAATTCATTCTAGGTAAAATTCCTAGAACCAGTGAAACCAAACAATTGTATTTCTCCGAAATATAATGGTGAGACAAGCATAAGATAGATATTCCCATTCCAAAAGGAAGAAATGGAAAATAGGAAGAGCTGAAGGCAAGTCCAAAACCTAATAAGGTAAACTCCTTGATATCTTGAGGCTCTAGAATAATCCTTCTGGGCTCCATGCTCTGCTCTCCTGGCACACTGGGAGCGTGGTCCCACCTTCCACCTCACCAAGGCTGTGGTTCTGCCCATGACTCTGCCAAGCAATTCTTTTGAAACTAAGGAGGCAGCCCTGATGATCTCTGAACGATCTTTAGGATCATTCTTTCCTTATCCTGAAAAAATAGGTCCTAGCTTCTGTTGAGATGGCTGGCTAGATCCGTCGCTCATATCCTCACGAATCTCCTTATCAAATGGAGGCTTGGCCCTCACGGTTAATGTTCTCTTCCAAACATGATTTCTCATTTTTTTGAAACATGGGTAGGCTGAGAATTTTCCACATTTTTAAATTCTGATTTTTTTTTTAAATTCAACAATTCTATTTTTAAAACATTTTTTTCTTACATTTTACTATCAGCAGTCAGGAAGAACCGAGCCATTCTGTCAACACTTTGCTTACACATCTCCTCAGCTAAATACCCAAGGTCATTGCTTATGAGTTCTCCCTTCCCCAAACACCAGGACATGAGCACAGTTCAGCCAGGTTCCCTGCCACCTTGTGACAAGGATCACCGTTCCTCCTGTTTCCATTAACATATTCCTCATTTCTGCCCGAGACCTCATCAAAATGACCTTCACCATCCATATTCCACCAACATTCTGTCCACAATTATTTAGGCATTCTCTGAGAAAACATCTCCTCTGAGCTCTTACCAGAATCACCTTTAAAAAAGTCCCTTCCCAATAATATTGGACTAGCATGCATCTCACAACTCTTCTGCCTCTACTTTTTACCCAGTTCCAAAGCTGCTTCTACATGTTTAGATAATTTTACAGTACCAATTTCTCAGTACCAATTTTTGTTGTAGTTCGAGTTGCTATAACCAAAATATATTTTTTCTGTCTTCACCTCATCCTCTTTCCAGAGGGCAGCAGTAACCATTGCCAGGAAAAGCCAGGAGGTCCTGGATATTTATCTGCCCTACCTCCCGCGTCTGGCAATGACTTTCTTTCCGTTCAGTATAAAGTGTTCAGTGAGCTAGATTTTTTGGGAACACAGAGGAAGCTGGCACAGACAGATTGAAAACCTTGCCCACTATCACAAGGCTATTGAGGGGCAGCTCTAGCGTTGGGAGCCAGGTGCTCACCTTTTCGGGCATACCACAGTTTTATTATGCAGGAAGACTCTGCCAGCTGAGCTAGGACACAGAGAATACCAATGAAGCGCAGGAGAGAAATGGAACAGCAGATAGTCATTCCGTTTTCTAAAAAGCACAGATGTGTTGAACAATTTCAACGCTACACTCACTTTATAGAATGAAACTAAATCAAGTGCTTAACATGTGCCAGGCACTGTGCTAAGTGCTTTACCTCGATTATCTTTTTCAATTCTCCATTTTTTTTTTTGAGAGCTAAAAGCTAGAAATTCCCCCACTGTACAAATCAACAGAAGCCAAAACTTGACTGCATATTTGAAATCACCTGATAGAAGAGGAGTTAAAAATGCTCATGTCTGAGTTATACCCAGAGAATTTCTTATTTAACAGATACGGAGAGGGGAAGCTATGCAGCAGGAATTTTTAAGTTTTCCCCGGTGGTGCTAATAGGTAGCACAGTTTGAGAACCACAAGGTTAAATTACTAGCACAAGGTCAACCATGTAGCACCCTATAGGTCAACTATGTGAACCCAAGCAACTTGACTAGGGTACCCGTGTCTTAGCACTATACTATTCTGCTTCTACTTTAGGTGTACCTTGTAGTACTCTCAGAGACCAGAAGGATAGATAGATTTATTCCCATTTTGCAGATGATGCACCTGAGGTAGAAAGACGTTGACTAACTTAGCAGTGATACAGCAAATCAATGGCAGAGATGGGAGTCTCACCCATGATTTCCTAGGGTTAGCACCCATGGGCAGTTGCCTTTTGTTATTCATCAGTGAATACTGGAGGGTAAAGTTTCCAGACTAGTATCTTCACCATGCACAGTAGAGAGGTAAAAACAATGGAGGCTTAATTACTGCTCATGTGCATAAGATGGTACTTCTATCTCTCCATTGCAATACAGAAAGAAAGAAGTTCCTGTTGTTGCCATGTATTTCCTCAAACACACAGTTGCAGTGCATAAGAGTGATATAGAATTAAAAGTACACTCTCCATATACAACTTCAGGTACGTGATGCTTAAATTAATTTCTGTAAACTGGCCTGATAATCTGGGCATCATTTATAACATTATTTCTAGGGGGAAATAACGAATTCACAAACAAACTTTGGGGAACTATTGCAAGGTAGGGGATTTTCTACACTATATAAACACCAGATGTTAATAATATCATCAATGCTAATTTGTGGGTATATAGAGAGATGTGCTTCAAACATATAAATATCAACTGAATTCATCTATTTCATCTATTGAGAAATATCAGATGAATATATCCCTTTCTTGTCTTCAGAGGCTGACAGAGTGGCTTTTAAATATTCAGTGTGACATTAAAAATTGTTTCTTTGAATTACATGTCCCTACTCCAAGCAGCTAGCATCTGCCATGCAGGCCACATATGGTGGCTTGGTTAGTGAAGTGATAAATACTTATAGTACAAAGTAACCACCTGGTTCCATTCGCCATCAATCATTTAAAACACATCAAGCTTTGTTTTGACTGCCAGGGCCTTTGCACTAACTAGATAAATCACTGATATTCCCTGTTCAAGTTCACAAAGTAAAGATGATTCTTGATTTTTCACCTCAGTCTACTCAAATCTTCTAGAAGACATCCTTACTCTTGTTCTTGTCATGTGTCACCCCAGATGCTCTATGTAACTTTCCTTTCTTTGCAAGAAGGACCAGCTTAAAAGCAGATCTTCCTAGCAGCCTTCACAAAAGGTGCTATGTGGGATTTCACCTTCAAGTCCCCTGCCTCCCTCTGGCACAGCAGATTGTGGCTCTGTTATCTTGCATATCAGAGGCCACCTTGCATCCCTTTCATAAATGTTCCTAGCATTGATGTCCGCAAGTATTGGGGACATTAAAGGAGCAAATCCTAGATGCTCCTAATCTGGCAGGAGATAGAAATACATAAAGAAGATTATTGGAACATACTTGGACTAGAATGAGTGTTAGTGAATATTTACTTTTAAAAGATAATATATTCATATGTTCAAAGGTTACCAAAAGGTAAAACAGTGAAAATTTTGTCTTCTACTTTTCCCCCCAGTTATTCAGTGCTTCTCTTCAGAGGTAACCAATGTTAACAGTTCTTATATATCCCAGTGATAGTCCATGAGTATATGAACAAGTGTATATGCACACATATATATGTACATGTGTACACAGAAAGAATTTTAAGAATTCATACAGATATTGTAAAACAGAAAGGAAGGTTTTATAGCTTGCTTTTTCACTTAATTTTGATATTTTGTATATCACTTGATCAGTACAGAGAGATATTTTTCATTTATTTTAAATTTGGATACATACCATACCATCACAGGGATATACCATAATTTATATAGCTAAACCTTGATTGAAGAATATTTTGGTTGTTCTCAATACTTTGCCATTACCCAAATGTCACAGTGTATAACCTTACATACATATCATGCATGTATATATGCGTGCATATATAAAATTACTCTTCTTATCAAAATTGCCCTGCAAAGAATGCCTACTTTCCCACACCCTTATCAGTATGTTACCAAAGTTTTCATCTTGGCCCATCTGATATGGGTGGGGTAATCCCAGAACCTCAGTTTAATTTGCATTTATTATGAGTGAACTTGGGTCTCTACTTATATTTGAGAACCATTTGATTTTCCTTTTCTATGAGTTTTCTGGACACATCTATTAGGTTGTTGTTTCTTATTGATTTATAGACGTACTATAAATCAAGGAAATTAACCTCATGTGATGCAAGTTGCCCATGTTTCTATGCTCAGTTAATAATTTGTCTTTTGAGTTTGCCTTGCAGAAATATGGGGCTTTATAAAACTAGATTTATCAACTTCAGAATGGCTAAGAGCTTTCAAATTGTGACACAAAACACAGAAGCCTTAACTGAAATTTTGAAAGATATTTGGCTTTCCAGTGAAAGGAGAGAAGAGAAATTATGTTTTGTTTTTTGTTTCTTTCATTTCTACATTCACATTACATACAGAAACAACGCTGAGACTATTAAGACTGCTTTAAAAAGCAATCAGCTAATACTTATTGTTCCAGTTATTAAGGCTGCAAAAGAAATTATTCCAAAACTTAGTGCCTAAAACAACCATTTATTATGCTCATGGATTCTGTGAATCAGGAATTCAGACAGGACACATCGGGAATGAATGGATTGTCTCTGCTCTATGATATCAGAGGCTGCTGACAGCAGGTGGAGACCTGAACTGGGGCTGCTAGCTTCAACACCTTTATATCCTCACGTTGCCTGGGCTTCCTCACAGTGTGAGGGCTGGGTCCCCAGGTGAGTGTCACAAAAAGAGAGACCCAGACTTAACCCAGGATCATATGACACACAGCATCCTTCTGCTGTGCCCTGTTGGTCAGAACAGTCATAGACTATCCAGATTCAAAGGGACAGAAAATAGGGGAGGAGAAGGTTCTGGAACAGCATGTGTGACAGGAAGTATTGCTTTGACCTTTTTGAAAAACAGTCTGTTCGGAGATCTGTCCTGTAGATCTTCAATCCAAAGAGGACATCAGTCTCCAGCTACAGGAAGGACTCACCTGTGGGACCCCTGGATTAGAGGATCATGTCTGGAGTTCCTGTTGCATCAGATAAAGGATTGTCCCTGATTAAAGCCATAGGGCAGGCTCCTAAGCCACTTCCACTGAGTGAGTCTGGTTAATGAGGTCCCTTCATCAACCACCTCAGGGTGATATTGGTAGAAACAAGACAGTCAATACTTACTTATTTAGGAACACTTTTTTCCTCCCCCACACCCTTCTGCTGGAGATTTTTGTATTCCTTATTCCTTTTATCAAATAATGGGATAGACAAGATGGAAAAACCCTATCAGCGCACTGGATTATGCATTAGTCACTCTGCATGGTCAGGGCTCAGGAAAAGAGAAAAAACGATGCTATTTACCAAGTGTGGATTGTGTGGGTTACCTCTGGGTGGGTTTCAATCACCCTTGTTTTCTTCTGCCCTAATTAGCATCATTAACTAATCCCACTTTTAAAAAGAATTTCCTATAAAGACTTAATTATTTCATGCAGAGCATACCCTGCTCAGTTAAACTAGTCAATAAATGCGGCATTTCCTTTGGCTAAAATCTACAAGGATACTTTAATTTAAAAGCAAACAACAAGTGTTGATTTATTACTACGTCTTTTCACCAACAGAGCTAACTAACACATTAAATCAAACATCCTAAATTGCATAGATAAGGTATAAGGTCTACTTGGTTGTTTTACCAGATCTGGATCTAAAGTGAAGACAATTTTACAGGGTGAGAAAAAGAGCAACCAAGGGCAAAGGTCTTGATTCCAAAAAGGGGCATTTAGCAGTAAAAGCAGTATCCAAGGGATACCAGTAGCCTGAGGATCTGTTTTAGAAATTGACAGAGGTAGTCAGCTGATGGGATAGGGTAGCAGTGAATTCAGAACAGAGAATTGTGCCAATCAACCCAGACAGTGTAACACAGCAGGTACCAAAAGATTGAACTGTGAAGACCAGACCACCTGTCTCAAAAGGTTGCATGTCTCAGCAACTATTAGCCAAATGCACATGGGTTTCTGTAAAATATACTGGGTGCGTTCTATCACTTAGTAAAAGTGGTATATTTATATTAGGAGGAGCATCTAACCTGAAATAGCAAGCACCCAGGAAAAAGTCAGATTCTGCCAACTGAGAAAGTGGGAGGTTGAGGTCAGACAGTGACTTTATGAATTCTTGCGTTAGGCACACAAAGGAGAGTCAGGGAATAAACCCAGTAGCCCAAGAACAAGCAGTGAGTGGCCCATAGGCTCCTAGACCTGAGCATATGATTTAATTTTAAGTCCTCATCCATTATTTAGAAAAGGTTATTTTTATAATGATTTCCACCTTGCCCCTTTGCAAAGCGGCTTAAAAAACTTGTAAAGATCTGAATCTGCTTAAGTTTGAGTGAGGATGCCAGAGAAGTTATAACAAGACTAGAGGCTCGGTGCACGAAATTCAAGCACGGGGGACAGGAGGAGGAGTCCCTCAGCCCGGCCTGCACCCTCTCCAATCCAGGACCCCTCGGGGGATATCCGACTGCCTCTCATAATCCTGGACTGCTGGCTCCTAACCACTCGCCTGCCTGCCTGATCACCCCTAACCGCCTCTGCCTCACCCTGCACCCAGGACCCAGGATTCCCTCCTCTGGCTGGTCGCAGGCACCCAGGACCTGGGCCAGCTTCACCCGGGCCGGCCACAGCCACAGGGGACCGTGGGTGGGTGGCTTTGCCTGGGCCACAGCCGCAGGCACCCAGGACCGTGGGGTGGGAAGCTTGTCGCTCTCCTGGGCCACAGGTGCAGATGCAACCGCTGGCACCTGGGACCGCAGGGCAGGCAGATTGTCCCTCTCCTGGGCCACAGGCACAGCTGCTGGTGCCTAGGACCACAGGGTGTGCAGCTTGTCCCTCTCCCGGGCCGCAAGCACAGGCACAGCCACTGGCGCCCAGGACTGCAGGGCAGGCAAGCTTGTCCCTCTCCCAGGCCACAACCTGGCTGGTCCCCATTCCTCTCTCACGAGCTCATTTGTGCCTGGCTGGTCCCCTTTCCTCTCTCCCCAGTGTTGAGTGTCTGAGCCATTAAGGCAGTGGTTCTCAACCTTTCTAATGCTGTGACCCTTTAATACAGTACCTCATGTTGTGGTGACCCCCCAACCATAAAATTATTTTCGTTGCTACTTCATAACTGTAATTTTGCTACTGTTAATGAATCGTAATGTGAATATCTGTGTTTTCTGATGGTCTTAGGCTCTACAGCAGCAGTTCTCAACCTGTGGGTCACCTAAGACCATTGGAAAACACAGATATTTACATTACGATTCATAACAGTAGCAAAATTACAGTTATGAAGTAGCAACGAAAATAATTTTATGGTTGGGGGTCACCACAACATGAGGTACTGTATTAAAGGGTCACGGCATTAGAAAGGTTGAGAACCACTGCATTAAGGCATGATGGCGTGAAGGTGTGATGGCCATTTGCATATTAGCTCTTTATTATATAGGATACTAGTAGATTCCAAGAAAATGAGGCAGGGGCAGATGGCATGTTTTAAAAGACATCGTAACACAAAAAATGGTCTGGACATCTAGTGCTCCTATTGTTTCACTTCCACTATGTTTCTTTCAATATTTCAGGGCTTCCTGGAAGGGTCGGTAGGATCCGACTCTCTGACAGGACTGCCACTTAGGACTGTGCGAGCAGACAGTGTGTAATGTTTTGCCTCAGCCTCCTAGTAATGGATGAGGATAATTGGGTACTATCCTCCCAGCAACCAGAGCACCATGACATCTGATTTTACATTTTGTGCCCTTTGTGTAATAAGAGACCATTATAAAATTCCTCATGCTGCCCTGAGCATGTTTTAAACCAGTTGGAAAACTAAATTGTAGCTCTTTACACTAATTTTGTGCCCTTTATAGTCCAAATCCATGTTTCCAGTTTTAAGATTTGCACTCAGGTCTGATCTTCAGTAACATTTCATCCCCCTCTCTAAGTATTTCTTCCCAAACTGTCAGCAAAGAAGTACTAACAATTTCAAATTGTTTCCTTATAAATGTGCACATAGGAACCCAACATCATTTTAGTCTTCATATTACAATTTTTGGAAAAGAGACACATCCTATATATAAAAGGCTAATATGCAAATCGAACGACCAGTTGCTATGGTGCACACTGACCACCAGGGGGCAGATGCTCAATGCAGGAGCTTCCCCCTGATGGTCAGTGCAGTCCCACAGGGGGAGCACCGCTCAGCCAGAAGCTGGGCTCACATTGAGGCAGCAGTGCTAAGGATGTCTGACTGACGGCGTAGGCCCGCTCCCCATGGGGAGAGGGCCTAAGCCGTCAGTCGGACATCCCCCTAAGGGCTTCCAACTGCGAGAGGGCACAGGCTTGGCCAAGGGACACCTCCTCAAGTGCACGAATTTCATGTATGGGCCTCTAGTATAAAATAACAATGATAGTGCACATCTATTGAGGATTACTACATACAAGGCATTGTTTAAGATTTTTTATATGTAATATATTTAAATATCTTACTTTTACATGTAATATCTCATATATATTGCATGTATAAAATATTACTGATTTTTACGTAACATCTCATTTAAGTCTCACCAGAAACTCACAACACTTATGTCTCACACTAAGTACCCTATGAAAATCCCCATTTTACAGATAAAGATGTGAGGGTTCAAAGAGATAAAGTCATCTGCTCATGGTAACACAGTTAAGAAATCATGGAGCTTTTAATCTTAATCATTGAGATGTACTGCCTGCAATGGAAAGAAGGACACCCTGGCATCCATAAAGAACCATGTCCAGGACTATCTGTACCTAATCAAGGGACTGGTGGCATGGGTGAGCGGGATTTTGTAATTGCTATGGATGAATAACTGGTATGCCATGGTGCACAAAGGTGAAGGGTGGAGCCATCTGCATGGATTGAGAGGAATATTTATCACTGACAATGGTTACACTTGCCTATGTCTGGTGACAAAGTGCATTCTGAGATTTGGGTAGTTATATTATTGTTCTTAAATTCTTGCAGACAATGCACTACCTTATTGCCCACACCGTGCAGACAGTCCCATCACCCCAGTTGCTCATGCCCCGGCACTGATGCTTTGTGCCCCTCCCCACTCCTTCTGAAAGCTGGAGTTCATTGCATTTCTGGTTCCTCTCTAATCACTGTATGTCAGGTAAGTGTGAGGCAGATATCTGCCACCTCAATTCCCTGGTTGTCTAATCCAGAGGACCTGGGCTTGAGAAGCTGAGTCCCAGAAAATGCTCTCCAGAAGTCTCATCCACACTGTGACCCAATTTAGACTCAGATATGGGACTGTGTCGAAGTCAGATGCCATGAAAGAAGGAACCCTTGGGAGGTCAGCAAAAGGATGAGCATATCTTTCACATTTAAGGAGAAATGTGAAATTTTAATAGCAAAGGCATGGCTTATGCTGGACTGCTTCCTCTAGTCTGTTTGTGGAGATTCAGTTCCTCAAGGCTTGTTAGGAAGTTCACCCTAGGAAACCAGTCCTGGAGCAGGAGAGGAAAGGGGAAGAAGCTAAGAAAAGGTGAAACTTGGATGCAGTCCAACACTCAGTCAGATCCCAGGGGTTCTTTCAGGGAGTCTGATCCTGTAAATATGAAAGTACATATAAATGTCAACAGCCCCAGCTTAAATTTCAATTGGCTGAACATCACAGACATTTTTTAAAGCATAATTATGAATGATGTATGTACCCAAACTAGCTCCAAGTACATTTTTGCTCCATGAACTTCTTAAGAATGTTGTTTTTATAAAGATATATCACATCTCTATCTATCTATCTATCATCTATCTATCTATCTATCTATCTATCTATCTATCTATCTATCATCTGTCATCTACTAGAGGCCCAATGCATGAAATTCATGCAAGGGGCTCAGCCCTTGCAGCCCTGGCTTCATCCGGAAGGTCGTCCAGAAGGTTGTTTGGCTGTCCAGTCTAACTAGCATATTAAGCTTTTATTATTATAGATCTATCTTCAGGGAGTGGGAAAAGTAGGTTTATAGTTGTTCATACAGAAAAATAATACAGTAAGTAATAAATAATAATACAAGAATAAACTATTTCCTGTATTCACAACTGTAAACCTATATTTGCCCACTCCTGTATATATATTTATAGTGTAATTGCAAAAACAAGTAATTTTAATAATTTTTCCTCAATCTCATGGAAAGGGAAGAATGGCCCCCACCCCAGAGCCACACAACTCAGTCTCTGATACCCCGTGAGGACCCCCAGACCTTTCAACCATGGGCCCAGACAGCTGCCTTCTCCAAAGGGTATGAGGGAAGCAGAGCAGAGGACAAGGAGTCAGAAGGATGGGGCTAGTGCATTTACCTAGGCTGACACTGTGTGGAGGGGAGTACTGGACTGCATCCTCTGTGAGTGGCATGGGAGACGAACTCAGTGCAGGGACCCTGGTGGCTATACCTTCAGCTCTCTCCCTGGAGCAACATAACCCAGTCTTTCCTGGCAGGTCCCTGGTCCACTCTGAGCCACCCTCCCTCCACTGGAGCCCAAGTTGAGTTGGCTGCAACATATGATTTAACTTATATGTAGAATTTAAATAAAATATAAACAAACAAATAAAACAGAAACAGACTCATAGATAAAGAAAGCAGGTTTTCAGAGGACAGAGGGATAGGGAACTGGGTGAAAAATGTGAAGGCATTGAGAAGTACAGATTGGTAGTTACAAACCAGTCATGGGGATGTAAAGTACAGCATAGGAAATAGAGTTAATAATCTATACAAATAAAAGCCTAGGTGTCCCTCGCGCCCTCGCGCCCTCGTGCCCTCGTGCAACGCCCTCACGTCATCACAAGATGGCCGCCCCCATGTCATCACAAGATGGCTGCCAAAAGATGGCCACCACAAGATGGCTGGCAGGGGAGGGCAGTTGTGGGTGATCAGGCCGACAGGGGAGGGCAGTTGGGGGCGACCAGGCCTGCAGGAGAGGGCAGTTGGGGGTGATTGGGCCAGCAGGGGAGGGCAGTTGGGGGCAATCAGGCTGGCAGAGGAGAAGTTAGGTGTCAATCAGGCATGCAGGCAGGCAAGTGGTTAGGAGTCAGCAATCCTGTATTGTGAGAGGGATGTCTGACTGCCGGTTTAGGCCTGATCCCTGTGGGACCAGCAGTCAGACATCCCCCGAGGGGTCCCAGATTGGAGAGGGTGCAGGCTGGGCTGAGGGACACCCCCCCAGTGCACAAATTTTGTGCACTGGGCCCCTAGTCTATATATATAAAAGCCTAAGTGACCGAACGACCGAACAACTGAATGACCAGTCAACCAGTCGCTATGACGTGCACTGACTACCAGGGAGCAGACACTCAATTCAGGAGCTGCCCCGTGGTGGTCAGTGCACTTCCACAACCAACCTCCCATGGCCGGCCAACTTTCCACGATCCCTCCCCCCGGCCAACCTCATGTGGCCCCAATTGGCCCGATCACTGGCCAGGCCAAGGGCTACCACCCATGCACGATTTTGTGCATTGGGCCTCTAGTATTGTAATAACTATGTGTGGTGCCAGGTGGGTACTGGAAATAGCGGGGGAGCACTTTGTAAAGTATATTATTGTCTAACCACTGTGCTGTATACCTGAAACTAATGCAAAGTAATGCTCAATGTGTACTGTTATTGAAACAAAATAATAAAGCTCCCTTACTCAAAAAATAATAGCCTCAAACTTACAGAAAATTATAATTACAGTACAGTTTTTTTCCTGTCTTATTTGAGATTAAGTTGCTGACCTAATTGTTCAATACTGCCTAATACTTTAGTGTGTATTTCCTAAAAAATAATATCAATTAATATAGATATATCACTACCTTTTAGTCCTCAGATCCTTTTAAGTTTCACCATTGGGCCCAATAACATCATATATATATATATATATATATATATATATATATATATATATATATATATATTATTGATTTCAGAGAGGAAGAGAGAGGGAGAGATAGAAACATCAATGATGAGAGAGAATCATTGATCAGCTGCCTCCTTCATGCCCCCCACTGGGGATTGAGCCCACAATCTGGGCCCACAATCTGGTCCCCTGATGGGGACCTCCTAGTGACCTCCTAGTTCATAGGTGTACACTCAACCACTAAGCCACACCAGCTGCGCCCCAGTAACATCATTTATAGAAAAAGCAATTTATTACATTTATTTGTCATGTCTTCTTAGTCTCCTTCAGTCTAGGATAGACCTCAGTTTTTCCTTGAATTTCATAACTTAGACTTTTGAACAGCCAGTTATTTTGTAGATGTCCCTCCTTAGTGTTTTATACATTAATATTTTCTTCTCTATATTCATAACCAATGACGTGATTTGTCTTTGTTTGTTTTATTGTGGTTGTTTACAGCTTTCTTGCCTGAATACTGCAGAGGTTGCTAACTGATTTCTCTGGATCCAGTCTGACTTGGCCAATCCTCTAGAGTCTAGACCAGGGGTGGGCAAACTTTTTGACTCAAGGGCCACAATGGGTTCTTAAACTGGACCGGAGGGCCGGAACAAAAGCATGGATGGAGTGTTTGTGTGAACTAATATAAATTCAAAGTAAAGGAGTGGAGGGGAGAGCAAGAGAACCCTCCGCTCTTTTGGCTCCGCGGGCCGGATAGAACAGCCAAACAGGCCGGATAGAACAGCCGAACAGGCCGGATCTGGCCTGCAGGCCGTAGTTTGCCCACGGCTGGTCTAGACAAATGTCAGAGTGAATGTTCTAAAATTATAATCTGTCCTTTCCCAGATTAAAAGCCTTCATTCAATATTCCACCTTTCTTCTAAGAATTCAAGATCAAGTTAAGGAAATCAAATTTTGAGTTTTACAAATTAACCCAATCTTACAAAGTAGTATGTGACCAGAAATGAATCCAGGTACTTTTATGCAACAATATGTAAAGATTTTAGGTGAGGATCTCTTAACTTAAACAATTGCTATCAGTTCCTTCTATTTTTCCAGGCCACCCACTTTTTGGACATGAGTTTCTCATTAAAAAAAAAAAAAAGAAAGAAAAAGAAAAGATAATGAAACCTGTCATTACAGTCCACTGTTAATCTTGTTAATTCTGTGACTTTGGTTTCAAAGCCTGTAATTTCATCATCATACAACAACACAATAGGTTCAAATGTCAGCAATTTTTAAAACCTTCCATTACACAATGTGCACTCTATCATCTAAAAAAGGGGGAATTGTCTGCCCTAGCTATGGGAGTAGAATCAGCAAAATCATCCAAGAGGAGTGGCATTATTGATATAAGAAGGTTTTCTGTTGTTGCTTGTAATATACTTTTCAGATATTTCAACCTGAAATATCCTTTCAGGACAGTTAGTTCTTCTGGTGTGGTGGCACACTGTAGTTAGTGCTCATTTTTTGTCTGTTTGTTTTACTAAGATATTAAAAAGTATCCTGAAAAGCCATCCTACTGTTGATTTTGTTTGGCAAAATTAATACTTTAAAATATGCAGACAAATTATGCATAATTAGATATAATTCTAACTTATGACTAAAATAACATGTATATAACTTTATATATGCAGATAAAATGAGAAGTATATGCATTTATGATTAATTTGAGGAGACTGGCAGACCCTGATTTATAACTTCATAATGTTTTAAAAGATACTTCAAATTTTCAGTCTTTGATTATACCTCAGAAAATGGGAATGTCTTGAATCATAATAAAGTTGTAAATTTTATTCAAGATTTCTTTTTACAAAGTGGTCTAATATTTTGTGGGTGATATATTTTTGCATACTAGAATTTATTATGTAAATTTACCATATAAAATGTCAATGAATCAAAAAATAAAGGATCAAATATAAACTCACTTTCCATTATGTTTTGCAATAAAGAGCTTCAGAAAAATAAGTTTATTATTATGCTATTGTTATAGATTTTTAATGATCTATTGATATTTTCACTTCTTTATAGAATCATCTTATCTGTCTCCTTGATTTACATCATCAAATCATTCTTGGCAGCAATAATTCATCTACCCAAATCTAATACCCTCCACCGTCTTAATAGATATCTTGGCATAATGTAACAAAAAAAGATCAGTGGACTGAGAGTCAAAATATATAAAAGTGCCAAGTGATATTATAAATAATATTGAGATGTGTTAATAAGCAAGCATATTTTATAGTATAAATCAATCCTCAGAGGTTAGCTATTCTCCTACCCCAGTGACCAGTAATATCACTACTTCCTTTGCCAAGTGGTATGACCTCCTGCCCACTCTCTTATCCTCCAAAGCAAGTCTCCCTTCTCCACCCTTCTCTTGGCTTTCTGCTGTTTCCTCAGCGGAACCTCCTCTGTCCCCATGTCAGGCTCTCTCCTCCTGGATTCAGCTGTTAGCACGTTGCTCTCCCTCAGGACCAGCATCACTGCAGGGTGTTCTGTTGCGACTGTACCCATGCCCCTGCCTTTCTACTGCTCCTCAGGTGCGATTTTCCCTGCTTTGACAGCCCACCACCTTTCAATTGTATTACTAAATGAATCCTTACTTTCCTTTTCATGCTGTGTTGCCTCTCTTTGAAAATGTTTAGCTTGAGGCTTTCACTGATTAACCATTAAGGATCAAACCTATTATTTCAGGCCCTACATTCCAAAGGCTCCAAAAACTGACAAGATATTTAGCACTACACTTCATTGAAAAGATGGCCTTTTTTTTCCTTTGAAAAGGACAATGACTGGTGTGTGTGTGTCATAAAGAAACATAAATATCTGGAGCTCCAAACTTCTGAATGCTCATGTAAGGTTCTGCTCTCTCCATAACAACTCTCTCTGGCAATTTTCTTCATCTAAAGCAGATACTGAAAATTTTTTTGCATTTATTTAAACAAATGCATAGGTAATTATTGTAATCTACTGCCCATATATTTAATATTTATTATATTTTCTCTTCTTTGGTGAGATCTGACCATAATGAGACCAATAATCTTACTTCTCACGCCAACACTATATTAGGATGGGGAACCTTTATTCCATCTGAGACCTCCTGTCACATTACAGATTGGCCGTCAGAGACTCACCTAGATGCTCTCGAGGTTAACTCCACAGGATACCATGGTTCAGGCATTCTGTCCAGGTTTCTTTCCCAAGCAAAATATTAGAGGTGAGATGACTGTATCAATTATACCCACAAATCTTTCTGTGATGGTATTTGTGTTGCAGGAGCTGGAAGACAAAAGAGGATAGAATGTAGTCTTCTTGACATCTTAAAAGGTTAATTTTTCAGTTCCTTAAGAATAATCTAAGACACTGGTATGCCACAATTTTTTTTTAAATATGCAATACCTGACTATTTAGTCAGGGGCATCAACCTTTTTTTTAATCTTAAATTATCAAATAAAAAATGACAACAGCCAACACAACAATAGCCACAGGTGTGAATAAATCAAATTAACCTTTTTTTTGGCAGATCGGCAAAACACATAATATATTTTGTGGTGTGCTGCAGAATTTTAGTAATTAGTTTATGTGTGCCACGAAATGAAAAAGATTGAAAGTCATTGATCTAAGACAATGCAGTAAAAGTGCCCCTTTCTTTAAAAGGAGTGCAACATTAGAATTGTGGATAACCACACAATTTTGTAAAGACCAAACATGATGTAAATAAACATATTTTGTAACTTTTAAACACTAAAGACAATATAAGGTAATAAGAAAAAGTAGAATTGAATTTGAGTCTAAACTTCAATCTAATAAAAGTCTGCTATGCTAAAAACAGAAGCATTATTCTCCCTTTTTTTTTACTTCACAGAATGTAAACCAGTAAGATTTCTGCTAACTTCAATATTTGTTAATCACTCATTTTAGTAGCGTTTATATCAAATCCACCTTCAAAAATATTTAGAGAGCTATTAAACCAAGTAGTGAGAGAAAAATTAAAGACCATTATGAAAACAAAAAGATTCAGGGGAGACATGCAAAAATCCTAGTATGAGATCATTACTGTTGTACATCAGATTTGAGACTGGTTATCTGAGAAGTCAGGAAAGATATCTATAATAATCTATAATAATAAAAGCATAATATGCAAATCGACTGAACGACTGAACAGATGAATGACGGTCTGGACGACCTTCCGGATGACCACACTATGACACGCACTGGCGCCAGGCCAGCCAAGGCGGGTGTGATACAATTGGTCGGGGGGCTTGCCATTAGCCCCACCATTGCCCCATAGAGTGAGGCTCAGGCCACCAGCCAGCAGGATGATCAATAGGGGGGCTCTACAATCGCCCCAAAGAGGGAGGTACAGGCCACTCTCTGCAGGACAATCGATTAGGGGGCTCCGTGGAACCGGAGAACTGGGGGGGTGTGGCAGCAGACGCAGGCAGTGCCAGGCCAAGGCAGGTGTAGGCAGGGGGCAGGGCCATGGGGCAGCCTGGGCCGGAGGCAGCCAGAGCCACAAGGCAGCCAGGGCCTGGAGGCAGCCGGAGCCACGAGGGTCCCGGCAGCCAGGGCTGCGAAGGCCTACCTTTGCACAAAACTCATGCATCAGGCCCCTAGTATAAGATAAAGAGACACATTGAGGAAATACAAATAAAGGAAAAGTATTATTCTTGTTTTCCAGGAGCTGAAACCAATGAAGAGAAAATATGTAAGGAAATGGTGAAATTATACCATAAAATTGAGGACAGGGGTAAGAGCTTATTTCTGGAAAAGGGCAAGGATACCTTCTTCTGTAAATTTGAGAGATAGATGATTGGAAATGCTACAGACACCTGTTCAGGGTAAGGCTGAAGAAAATGCATTTCAGAACTCTTATCTTCTTACTAATGTAGTAAGTAAAGTTATCTGCTCCTTTGTAAGTGGGCTAGTTGTTTCAAGGTCAGTAGAAAAAGTTTGTAATGGCCATTGAGAACACAACAGGAAAGAGCTTTTTTATTATGGCTGTCACTAATAGTAGTCTATCAATAAATAAAAAGTAAAGACATGATTTTTTCCTCAATATAATGCAAGAACGTTCTCTAATGATCTTTTAGGTCAGAGAATATTTGGTAGGCCAAGCAATTTCTGTTAGTAATTCTGTATAGACAGTGTTTTTAATTAAATATACATTAGAGAAAATGATTTCTCTCCCTTTAGAGTCTAGGCTTAAGGCTCTGTAGACTGAGTCCTTTAAATATATGAAAACTAGCTATGTTTATTTTATGAATTATGAAGTCTCATAACTCTCAAGCCCCATATCCAATTTGTATCTCTAAAATGACTTTTTTTATAAACCAGAATAAACATATAATCTCTTTTCTGCTAATCATAAGCTATTTATTCAGATCAATTAAAGATGTTTGAACATTTAATATTTTTGGGTGGTTTTAAAACACATGGCTAGGCTATGCACATAGAGCATGCTTTGGCTATGATACTTCATTTTAACCCCTCCAGTTCACTTGCTCTTTTCAAGCGTGTTTTTGAGGAGCGTTCTTATTAGCAATCAGAATCAAAATCTACAGAAATACTATTTCCCCCACAGAACCAAAGTGGAGAGTCTGGAGGTTATCCTGGGGCTGAGAAGTAGTTGCTGTAGCTGAAGGACCAGGCTCAGAACTCCATTGGGTCTGATCTACATAGAAAGTGAAGTTGAAATGAATGGCAGAGATCTACACATTCCACCCAGATCCTTTCCTTTTGGGTTTTAATTATTTGGGTAGATAATTTTTCTTAGTTTATAGAATATTTAATTAAAGGCAAATATTGGAATTTGCTTAAATTTCTGTCAATGTAAAAATGGTTAAATATTATAGAACAGCATATCCATACAAACGGCTAAAATTATGGAAGGTCTATTTGTATTGTAGTGGGAAATGATCACAAATATTAGGTTTAAAAAAAAGTTGCAGAAAAGAGTAGAATCTTTTTTTTTTTTTTTGGTAAAGCTACAAATCTTGAGTATATGCGTATGTGCTTATAAATGGAACAAAAATATTTTGTAGGGTCCACAACAAACTTAACAGTGGTTATTGGTAGAAATAGAATTGAGAGAGACAAGAAACTTTTAATTTTTATTATACAGATGTTTTTATTATATAGATATCTACATTATTTAAATTTTGCATAAATAATTAGATTTATCATTAAACACAATCAACACAAAATTTTTATAGACAGAAAATTATTGAAGACAAGAATAATCTTTTTATACATTGGTGATTTCCATATGAGAATAGTAAATATTTATTTTGTTATAAAATTGACTACATTATAATCCCCCTCTCTGTTATTGTCATTTAGATGGGTCCAAATATACAACGTATGATTCCTTTCAGTTCTGCCTTTGTCTTTCTTGCAACTTCAAATTTTCTACTTTACAAGTATGTTGAAAAGTATCTGGGTCTTGCAACTCTAAGGTCTTCCTAATTAGGAGCATCTGACAGTTTGGTAGATGTGCAAAATCTCATGCTTCACCCCAGCTCAACATTTTAACAAGATTCCCAGTAGATGCATATTATCATTAAACTAGAGGCCCAGTGCATGAAAATTCATGCATTGGAGGGGTGGTCCCTCAGCCTGGCCTGCCCCCTCTCACAGTGTGGGAGCCCTCAGAGACGGAGGCGACCCGGCCGATCAGGGAAAGGCAACGCCCCCATCATACCTCTGCTGCTGCCACTGCTGGCAGCACAAGCCTCGGCCGGCCCTGGTTACCTGAGCCTCGGCCAGCCCTGGTTACCTGAGCCTCAGGCGGCCCTGGGTGGCTGGGCAGCCGCCATCTGAGGCTTGCCTGCACTTCAGGCCAGCGGGGCTGAGGGGACTGGGCACTTCCATCTTGTGGCTGTGGGCTCTGCTATCTTTGAGGGTGTGGCATTCAATTAGCATATTCCCTCCTTATTGGCTGTGGGCACTGCCATTTTTGCAATGGTGTGAGGGTCAATTAGCATATTCCCTCTTTATTAGATAGGATTTTAATAAGCATTGCTCCATTGGACTCATCTTTAGTCTGTGATTCCATAATAAGTATCTTATTTTTTTCGGATCAGATGTGGATGGAGACCTGCTAAGGTGGAAGCAGAGATGACCAATGGAGATCAGGAGGGCTGACGCCTTTTCTCCAAGTTGCCTTTATTGGGCTCATGACTCTGATAATTTTCTTTATTTGAAATCACCTCAGGACAGGTAAAGAACAGGGAAGATCATAAATTCAAGTGTATAATTCTACTTACAGTCAGATGAAAAACAACTAGATCCCCTATGGTTTTTGACACTTGATTGGAAGTGGCTATTAAAAAGGAGGACATATGTAATACTTTCAATAATAAAAATTTCTTTACAATATAAATTATTACTATTAGGACAATAAAAAAGATACGCCACACATAAAATGCATTATATACACATTTAAATGAAAGGTCAGAAAATAAAAGTCTGGGTGAAATGAAATGTGGTCAGAGTGAAATAAGTAGTTTGGGTTATGAAATGGGGGAAAATGCACATACCAGAAGTGATATTTTTTTAGCTTGTTTCAAGTATAAAATACTTCGGGATAAAATAAAAACAAGCAATTGTGATCGGCACTGTCACATCATTCATTTATTCTTTTTCTATAGACTTATACCCCACTACATAAAAAAATGTGAAGTAACATTGCCTGTCAACTTGTAGACAGTAAAATCTTTTGGAATAAATGAATGAATACTGCAAGCCTCTTTTGAGTATGGAAACTTTCATTTCCTGTAATATTACAGATTAGGTACCCTGAAAACCCTTTTCCACAAAACAAGTAGAAATGCTGGGTGAAAAATACATATAACATACATACAATTAAATTCAAACCTGTAGTAGCAAAATTTAAATAAAATCCCCAAGGTCCCAATGCAAGGAGGTCATTGAAAACCAGAGTGTTAAGCACAAGACCTGACTCTCAGCAGCCTTGGGGAGACTGTTGCTATCAATAACCTAGTCTTGGGTTTTGATGCTCATAGGAAGATAGGTGACAACCCGTGCAAAATGGAAACTTGGAACTGACACCTCACAGGACATTCAAAAGACTACATCCTCAGTGAACAGCTCAACTTAAAAACTACATGCACCCGCACAAGAGGTAAATTAAAAGTCCCTGTCTAGACACCTGGGATCTGGGTGAAAAAAAATTAGTCTCCCGTAATCATTTATCATCATGGGCCAAAAGTCACGTGTTATCAAAGTTTAATTTCAACTACTTATGTTTTCTAACAGACTAGAGATTAAGATAAAGTGTTCTTGAGCTAATGATACCCCACAGTTTCTGGACAAAGCAAATTAAAATCCTATCTTGATAAATTATCTCTCAATACAAACTACACAAGACTCCCACAAATAAAGCCTTCTGATGACATGAGAGTCAGCAGGCAAAAAAAGCAAAAACATTGGAGAATACCACTATTATATATTAATGGTAAAGTATGTTTAAAATGATTAGAAATATAAATGAAAAGAAAAAGAATTAAGTTTCAATGAAAAAAAGGATAAGAAAAAGAGCCTACTAAGAATAAAAAATATAATTAGTGAAAGTTAAAAGAAAACCTTCATTAGATGAACTAAATTTTAGATTAGCCACAGCCAATGAGAGGATTAATGCCCTGGAAGAGATGATTCATAATATATCCTTAAAAAATAAAATGAGAGAAAGTGTGAAAGAAAAATTAAGAGTTTAACATAATAAGTCTAAGAGGTATTACAGAGGATGAGAATGGAGAGAATGGGGGAAAGAATATTATTCTGAAAAATAATGCCTGAGAAATTTCTAGAATTGATGAAAGATATTTTTCTTATCCTAGATTCTCAAATAAGGTGTAAATATAATTAAATCCACACCTACACATGCCCCTTATAGTGTAACCATACAATTTAAAACTATGGGGAGGAAAAAATCAAATCAAGTGTAAATATAATTAAATCCACACCTACACATGCCCCTTGTAGTATAACCATACAATTTAAAACTATAAGCAAAAATCAAATTAATTATTACAAAAAAACAATAATTAAACACTAGACTTTTTGAAACACTATCTATAGAGAGTTGAGAGAATAGAGCTGAAGCTTATTATTCTACTAGTATAATCATTAAGTATTATTTAGGTGTGAAACAAAATAAATTCAGTAATTAATCACAGAGTTCACCACTAACAGCTTCCTGTTTTATTTCCTATTTACAAGGAAGTACAGGATATACATTTTGGAAAAAGGAAACATGAACCTAGAAGAATTAAGTTAATTGCAGAAATCATTATAAGAAAGACAACATGTAAACAATAATGATTGTATAAAATAATAATAGTAATGTCTAATTTGGGGAATATAAATACCAGGAAGAATTAAATTACTACTAGTAAAGAACTGTGGCACATGAGGTGGAAGATAGTAACCAGTGTTATGCATACTAAGGTCTTTGTACTATTCTACAGAAGAGTAAAGATACTCATCACCAGTAAAATATTTTAACTTTAGCCCATCCCAATTAAATACATCATCATATTAAAATTTTAAGACAATTCTGTTAAACTATGGGAGAATTTATAACAGCAAAATAAGTAGAAAAGAAAAATCAGAATAAAGAAAATATGAATAATACAAAAGGTATAAAGAAAAAGGGGGTGGGAAATGCGAACAAAAAGAGAAATTAGAAAATACTCAGAGTAATGGGAAAATAATCCTTATTCTTGGACTTATAAATTGTGTGAAGATAAAAATTGCGACAGAAAATTCTACCCAACCATCTACCCCAAGCCCCATGTACATATCCCACCCAGATGGTTTGGGGTAGAAGTTGGAACCTTACCTAACATTCAATCAAGCCCTGTCTTAGAGTTGAGTGTAAGCACTATTTGCTGACTTTCAATAACTTAAAGAAAATCACATTTTATTGGAAATTATATGGTATAGCTTACAGATAAAAAATATAAAAGCTACAATTTCTGCTACCAAGAAAGACAAGAACCATTGTGATAACAGCCACTTCCTTTAGGGCCACAGAACTAGAATGAATGGTTCTCCATCCTTGTCTCACTACTCTCAGGCTTCAAATTACCTGTCTTATTGGCATTTATTCCAGGGATCACAAATCAAATGACTGCTGGCATCAGACAACTCCAGGAAACAAGTAAAGCAGTACTGTAATATGACGATAAATGGAAACTGACTTTCAGTATCAGGAATAAAATAGGAAATGGTGAAGGTAAAGGAAAACTGGAGCCACTGACCCAGCCCAAGGCAGCAGGGGTTACTCAGCTCAAGCCGACTGTTGCCATGGAGAAATGCAGGCCAAGTAGTAGTGCCTGGTCTTAAAAAACAAACAAAAAACAAAAAAATAAAAAAAAGAGACAGAAATTTATGCAAAATATTCAGATATTTATCTTGATATCAATTTTTAATTGATATGGGCAACAGATTCAATTTTTAATACTGTGTGAACCAACACCAGACAGAGCAATTAAACACAGCTGCAGAACCAGTTTTGTTGCTGGCCATCTGTGGATTGTAGCTTGTGGGCCAGTAACCTACCTGTAGGGTGTACTGTCTGTGCAAGTAAAGTTGTGAGAGTCTGCATTGCCAGTTCCCTCCTCCCAAATCTTGGGCTATTATCAGCTATATACATTTTACTCTTATGTATACTGTAAACCTCACAAGGTAATGCTACTATGTTTGCATTAGACAGTTAATTATATTTTAGAGGCCTTAAAAATAGAAAGTAATACATATTTTTATTGATTTGAAAAAGAGAGGAGTAGAGAGGGAGAGAGAAAAAATATCCATGTGAAAGAGAAACATCTGTAGACTGCCTCTTGCACGCCCCCTGCTGGAGACTGAGCCCACAACCCAGACATGTGCCCTGACAGGGATTCTAACCTGCAACTTCTTGGTGCATGGGATGATGCTTAACCAACTGAGCCACACTGTATTTTTATTTGAACCTTTTTACTGTATTTTTATTTGAACCTTTTTTATTGGTTGTTGTTTTTTTTACTGTATTTTTATTTGAACCTTTTTTATTGGATTGTTTTTTACTGTATTTTTATTTGAACCTTTTTTATTGGATTGTTTTTTACTGTATTTTTATTTGAACCTTTTTTATTGGATTGTTTTTTACTGTATTTTTATTTGAACCTTTTTTATTGTTTTTTTGTTTTGTTTTGTTTTGTTTTTGTTTTTTTAGTTGCTCTAGGTCAGGGGCTCTCCTAGTTTCCTTTGTACTCAGTACAAGGTCCAGTGCATAATAGGAACCTGATGTATTCTTTTGTTGTTGTTGTTCTTTTTAAATTTATTTTTTTACTTTTTTAATTACAGGAGGGTATATAAAGCCTCAGACCCCCACCCAACTTGCTCTTCAGATAAGCTGAGAGCCCGTCTGCATTTAAGCCAGATTTATAGGTTTGCTTGCTTTGCTTTTTCTTTTTTTATTTTAATTTCTTTATTGATTAAGATATTACATATGTGTCCTCATCCCTCCATTAATCCCCCAAACTCCCCTCCCCCCACTCATGCCCTCACTCCCCTGGTGTTCATGTCCATTGGTTAGGCTTATATTCATGTATACAAGTCCTTTGGTTGATCTCTCTTCCTTTCCCCCACCCTCCCCTACCTACCCTCTGAGGTCTGGCAGTCTGATCGATGCTTCTCTGCCTCTGGATCTGTCCCTGTTCATCAGTTTATGTTGTTCATTATATTCTCAAATGAGTGAGATCATGTGGTATTTATCTTTCTCTGACTGGCTTATTTCACTTAGCATAATGCTCTCCAGTTCCATCCATGCTGTTGCAAATGGTAAGAACTCCGTCTTTTTTACTGCAGCGTAGTATTCCATTGTGTAGATGTACCACAGTTTTTTAATCTATTCATCTGCTGATGGGCACTTAGGCTGTTTCCAAATCATAGCTATGGTGAATTGTGCTGCTATGAACATAGGGGTGCATATATCCTTTCTGATTGGTGTTTCTAGTTTCTTGGGATATATTCCTAGAAGTGGGATCACTGGGTCAAATGGAGTTCCATTTTTAGATTTTTGAGGAAACTCCCTACTGTTCTCCACAGTGGCTGCACCAGTCTGCATTCCCACCAGCAGTGCATGAGGGTTCCTTTTTCTCCGCATCCTCGCCAGCACTTGTTATTTGTTGATTTGTTAATGAAAGCCATTCTGACAGGTGTGAGATGATACAGCGTTGTTGTTTTGATTGGCATCTCTCTGATAATTAGTGACTTTGAGCATGTTTTCATATGTCTCTTAACCTTGCTTCTGTCTATTTAGGTCCCTTGCCCATTTTTTGATTGGATTGTTTATCTTCCTTTTGTTAAGTTGTATGAGTTCCCTGTAAATGTTGGAGATTAAACCCTTTTTGGTGATAACATTGGCAAATATGTTCTCTCATGCAGTGGGCTTTCTTGTTGTTTGTTGATGGTTTCCTTTGCTGTGCAAAAGCTTTTTATTTTGATGTAGTCCCATTTGTTTATTTTCTTTTTAGCTTCCATCGCCCTTGGAGCAGTATCAGTGAAGAAGTTCCTTCGGCATATGTCTGAGATTTCTCTGCCTGTGGATTCTGCTAGTATTTTTATGTTTTCCCATCTTATGTTTAAGTCCTTTATCCATTTTGAGTTTATTTTTGTGTATGGTGTAAGTTGGTGGTCTAATTTCACTTTTTTGCATGTATCTGTCCAATTTTCCCAACACCATTTGTTGAAGAGACTATCTTGACTCCATTTTATGTTCATGCCTCCTTTGTCAAATATTAATTGGGCATAATGGTTTGGGTCGACCTCTGGATTCTCTATTCTATTCCATTGATCTATATGTCTGTTCTTGTGCCAGTACCAGGCTGTTTTAAGAACAGTGGCTTTGTAATACAGCTTGATATCTGGTATTGAGATCCCACCTACTTTGTTCTTCTTTCTCAGGATTGCTGCAGCTATTCGGGGTCTTTTTTAATTCCAGATGAATTTTTGGAAAGTTTGTTGTAGGTCTGTGAAATATGCCATTGGTATTTTAATGGGGATTGCATTGAATCTGTAGATTGCTATGGGTAGTATGGACATTTTGATGATGTTGATTCTACCAATCCATGAACACAGTATGTTCTTCCATCTATTTATGTCATCCTCTATCTCTTTTTTCAGTGTCCTGTAGTTTTTCGCATATAGGTCTTTTACCTCCTTAGTTAAGTTTATTCCTAGGTATCTTAATTTTTTTGGTGCGATGGTAAATGGAATTGCTTTTTTAGTCTCTCTTTCTATAAGTTCACTATTGGTGTAAATAAATGCCTTATATTTCTTGGCATTAATTTTGTATCCTGCTACATTGCCGAATTCATTTATTAAGTCTAATAATTTTTGGATGGAGTCTTTAGGGTTTTCTATGTACAATATCATGTCATCTGCAAATAAGGACAGTTTTACTTCTTCTTTTCCAGTTTGCATGCCTTTTATGTCTTCCTCTTGTCTGATCACAATGGCTAGTACTTCCAGTACTATGTTGAACAGGAGTGGTGAGAGTAGGCATCCCTGTCTTGTTCCTGTTCTTAGGGGAAATGGTTTAAGTTTTTTTCCATTGAGTATGATGTTGGCTGTGGGTTTGTCATATATAGCTTTTATTATGTTGAGGTATGATCCTTCTATTTCCACCTTGCTGAGAGTTTTTATCAAGAAAGGGTGTTGGATTTTGTCAAATGCTTTTTCTGCATCAGTTGATATGACTGTGATTTTTATCTCTCAATTTGTTTATGTGATGTATCACGTTTATTGATTTGAGGATATTGTACCATCCTTGCATTCCTGGGATAAATCCTACTTGGTCATGGTGTATGATCTTTCTGATGTATTGCTGGATCTATTTGCTAGAATTTTGTTGAGGATTTTGACATCTATGTTCATAAGGGATATTGACCTATAATTCTCTTTCATTGTGTTGACTTTATCTGCTTTTGGTATTAGGGTGATGCTGGCTTCATAGAAGGAGCTTGGAAGTGTTCCTTCCTCTTGAATTTTTTGGAATAGTCTGAGGAGGATAGGTTTTAGTTCTTCCTTGAATGTTTGGTATAACTCCCTGTGAAGCTGTCTGGCCCCGTGCTTTTGTTTGCTGGGAGCTTTTTGATGACTGCTTCAATTTCTTCCATAGTTATTGGCCTATTGAGATTTTTATAATCTTCCCAATAGAGTTTTGGAATGTTGTATTTTTCTAGGAATATTTCCATATCCTCTAGGTTGTCTAGTTTGTTGGAGTAGAGTTGTTCATAATATTTTTTAACAATCCTTTGTATTTCAGTGGGGTCTGTTGTTATTTCGCCTCTCTCATTTCTGATTTTGTTTATTTGAGTCCTCTCTCTTTGCTTCTTGGTGAGCCTGGCTAGAGGTTCATCAATCTTGTTTATCCTTTCAAAGAACCAGCTCTTGGTTTTGTTGATCTTTTGTATTGTTTTTTTGGTCTCTATGTCATTTATTTCTGCTCTGATCTTTATTATCTCCTTCCTTCTGCTCACTCTGGGCTTTTCTTGTTGCCCTCTTTCTAGTTCTTTGAGTTGTAGAGTTAGATGATTTACTACCATTTTTTCTTGTTTTTTGAGGTAGGCTTGTAGAGCTATAAACTTCCCTCTCAGGACTGCTTTCATTGTGTCCCATAGGGTTTGGATTGTTGTGTTTTTGTTGTCATTAGTTTCCAGGAAGCTTTTATTTTTTTTTAATATATTTTATTGATTTTTTACAGAGAGGAAGGGAGAGGGATAGAGAGCTAGAAACATTGATGAGAGAGAAACATCGATCAGCTGCCTCCTGCACACCTCCTACTGGGGATGTGCCCGCAACCAAGGTACATGCCCTTGACCGGAATCGAACCTGGGACCTTTCAGTCCGCAGGCCGACGCTCTATCCACTCAGCCAAACCGGTTTCGGCTCCAGGAAGCTTTTAATTTCTTCTTTGATCTCTTTGGTAACCCAGTCATTATTTAATAGCATGCTATTCAGCTTCCAAGTGTTTGAGATTTTTGGATTGTTTTCATTGTAGTTTATTTCTAATTTTATGGCTTTGTGGTCTGAGAAGATGCTTGGTATGATTTCAATCTTCTTGAATTTGGGGAGACTTTGCTTTTGACCCAATATGTGGTCTATTTCTGAAAATGTCCCATGTGCATTTGAGAAGAACGTATATTCTGTGTCTTTGGGGTGAAATGTTCTGAAGATGTCAGTTAAGTCCATCTGATCTAGTGAGTCATTTAGGATTGCTGTGTCTTTGCTGATTTTTTGTCTAGAGCATTTATCCAGTGATGTCAGTGGTGTATTAAAGTCTCCTACTATGATTGTATGGCTGTAGATATCTCTCTTGATATCGTCCAGGAGTTTTGTTATGTATTTGGGTGCTCCTGCATTGGGTGCATATATGTTTATCAGGGTTATATCCTCTTGTTGTTCGATCCCTTTAGTATTATGAAGTGGCCTTCCTTATCTCTTGTTATGGCATTTACTTTGAGGTCTATTTTGTCAGATATAAGTATTGCTACCCCAGCTTTTTTTTTCATTTCCATTTGCCTGAAAGATATTTTTCCATCCCTTCACTTTCAATCTGTGTGAGTCTCTTGTTTTGAGGTGGGTCTCTTGTAGACAGCATATATATGGGTGTTTTGTTTTTTTTTATCCATTCATCCACTCGATGTCTTTTGATTGGAGCATTTAGTCCATTTACGTTTAAAGTTATTACTGAAAGGTATTTGTTTGTAGTCATATCTATTTTTGTGTCTGTGTTTCTACTTACCTGTTTATTTCTTCTTTTTACAGTATCCCCTTTAGCATTTCTTGCATTGCTGGTTTGGTGGTGATAAACTCCTTTAGCCTTTTTTTGTCTGTGAAGCTCCTGATTTCCCCTTCAATTTTGATTGATAGTCTTGTTGGATAGAGTATTCTTGGATTCAGTCCTTTGCTTTGCAACACTTTGTATATCTCCTTCAATTCCCTTCTAGCTTGATGTGCTTCTGTTGAGAAATCATTTGATAATCTGATGGGTTCCTTTGTAGGTAATTCTCTGTCTCTCTCTTGCCGCCTTTAAAATTCTCTTTGTCGTTGATATTTGCCATTGAAATTATGATGTGTCTTGGTGTGGTTCTTTTGGGGTTGATCCTGCTTGGGACTCTCTGTACTTATGTAACTTTTTTCTTCCCCATATCAAGGAAGTTTTCTGTCATTATTTCTTCAAATAGATTTTCTAATCCTTGCTGCTCTTCTTGTCCTTCTGGCAGCCCTATTATACGTATGTTACTTCGTTTCATGTTGTCCCAAAGCTCCCTTAGGCTCTCCTCCTGCTTTTTAATTTTTTTCTCAAGTTGCTGTTCAGATTGAGCTTGTTTCTATACCTGATCTTCTAACTCACTAATTTGGTCCTCTGCTTCTTCTAGTCTACTGTTGAAACTTTCCATGTTGTTTTTGATTGTAGCTATATCACTTTTCATTTCTTCCCGATTCTTGCATAGGTTGTTGATTTTCTCATCCATCCAATGTATAAATTCCATGACCATTACTCTGAATTCTTTTTCAGTCATGTTGCATGCTTCAATTTCACTCATTTCCTTTCTTGGCGACTCCTCATTTTCTTTCCTCTGGGGATTGTGTTATCTCCCCATTCTGACTATCACCAGAAAGTTCAAACTTCGAGTTGCATGGACCTGTGCCATGTGCCGTGGGAACTTTGCACCACCCGAGTGTCACTGAAGTGCTCCGACACTAGGACGTGTGGCTGCCGTGGGTTGGTGGGAACCAGGCTTGCCCAGGGTCAGTGTTCCCAGCATTCATTGTGGTCTTGTGTGCGCACTTAGAATCAGGGACCCCACCTGCACCGCGCTGTTGGTGTGTGCCAAAAAATGAGTCCCCTAGCGCGTGCTAGGAGTCAGAGTTTCTCTGTGTCTATACCAAGAATCATGTATCAGAGTCTCTGTTGCCTCATGCGGCTTCTCACTGAGAATCAGGGTTCCCGTGTGCACATGCACCAAGAATTGGAGTCACTGGCTCTTAGTGTGAATGCGCTGTGAGTCAGGGATCCCAGGTGCGCACAATAAGAAACAGAGTCAAGTCGGTGGTGCTCAGCGCTGCCTCTTGCCAGGAGAATTTGGGTCCTATCACCATGGGGGACTGGGTTGCACAATAGCTCTGTGGCATGCCTGCGCTGCGGAAAACTGACCTCCATGTGCGCTTGCCCAGAATCCAAGTCAGGTGGCACTGCCGCCCTGCGTGGGCTTCGTGTTTGGTTGCCCGATTGCTTTGCAGGGAGCAGATTCCAGTCTCTCAAATTCCAGTAGCAGCGCTGCAGCCCATGCGTGCTCTCTCCAGCTCAAATTCCCCGTAGGAGAGCTGCAACTTGAGCAAGGGGCGGGTCTATCAGTTACTATGGAGCTATCTGCAAGCCTGCGGGGAGGAAGATAGGCTCTTTGACTCACAGAAATCTGCTGCCGGGAAGTCTGGATTCTTATCGTCTGTTGGTCTGAAGCTGTGGTTGCAGTCCTCTGTCCCCAGTGGCTGCAGGGTCCTGGTTTGCATCTGAGATGCGATTGGGTGTTGCTGAGGGCAGGATCCTGGTCTCAAGCAGCTCTGTTTCTCAAGATGGCGTGGTCTCCGTACCCACACCGGCTGCCCAGAAGTGTCCGCTTTGTGCGCAGGGCTCCACCATCTAAGACTGCCCGGTTTGGCAGCCCCTTGGAGGACCTGCAGAATCTAACTGTCCCTAGCTCATACACACACACCACACACATCTACACCCTCCTCTAGGGTTCCTCACTCTCTCACACTCTCTCCCTCCCTACCTTCCTGCTGGTCGCCATCTTCCCTTCGTATTTTTTTTTTTCTTGATAGTTTTTATTTGTAAAGCTGTTTTAGGTTCACAGCAAAATTAAGCAAAAAGAGTTTCCATATACCCTGCCCTCACACATGCACAACCTCCAGCCACTGTCAACTCCCACCACCAAAGTGGTTCATTTGTTGCATTTGATGAATCCACACACTCATCGTTATCATCCGAAATCCATAATTCACATTTGGATTCACTCTTGGTGGTGTCATTTTATGGGTTTGAACAAATGTTTAGTGAAATGTACCCCCCGTTATAGTATCATACAGAATAGTTTTACTGCTCTGAAAATCCTCTGTCCTCTGCCTACTCATCTCTCCACTTCTCCTAACCCCAGGCAACCATTGATCTTTATACTGTATCAATTTTCCTTTTCCAGAATAGCATACAGTTATAATCATACAGTACGCAGCCTTTTCAGATTGGCTGATTTCACATAATAATATGCATTTAAGGTTGTTTCATGACTTGATAGCTTATTTCCCTTTAATACTGAATAATATACAATGGCCTGTATGTACCACAGTTTATTTACTCACTCACCTATCTAAGGATATCTTGGTTGCTTCCAAATTTTAGCAATTATGAATAAGCTGCTATAAACATGCAGGTGCAAGATTTAGCATAAATATAAGTTTTTGACTCATTTGGGAAAATACCAAAGAGCATGATTGCTGGATCATACGATAGGAGTATTTTTAGTTTTATAACAAACTGCCAAAATAGCTGTACAATTTTGCATTCCCATCAGCAATGAATAAGAGTCCAGTGGCTACACACCTTGAATTTAGTGTTGTCAGTATTTTGGAATTTGGCGAAATTCCCTAATGACATAATATATTGAGCATCTTGCCATATGCTAGTTTACCATCTATACATCTTTTTTGATAAAGTGTCTGTTCAGATCTTTTGCCATTTTTTAATTTGGTTGTTTGTTTTCTTATTGTTGAGTTTTAAGAGTTCTTTGTTTATTTTACATAACTGCCCTTTCTCAGACATGTCTTCTGCAAATATTTTTTCCCAGGATGTGTCTTGATCCTCACTTCTTTTGATTAAATTTATTGAGGTTACATCTATATATATAAACCCTAAGTGACCAGTTGACCAAACAACTGAACTGTTTGACCAGTTGCTATGGTGGTCAGTGTGCTCCCACAGCAGGAGCACTGCTCAGCTGACCACTGGGCACCAGACGCTGAGCTCACGGCTGGCAAGCACAGCTGTAGAGGTGCAAGCCTCTCCCGCCTCGGAAGCAGCGTTATTGAGTGTCTGCGGTGGCGGCAGGCACTGAGGGGCCTGGATGAGCAATGCAGCACCCGGCCCGGGCTCGGGCTCTTCCCTGGCTGCCTTCTGCCTCACACACTACTACATCCTTTGGGGGATGTCAGACCGCTGGTTTTGGCCTGATCCCTGCAGGCCAGACTGAATTGTGAGAGGGCACAGGCCAGGTGGAGGGACCCCACCGGTGTACAAATCCATGCACCAGGCCTCTAGTTGATTAATAAGATCATATAAGTTTCAGCTATACATTTCTATGATACCTGGTCTATAATGTTACATTGGGTGCCCACCACCCTAAGTCAGTTTCTATTGTTGATCAGCCATCTAATCCTCCCTTCAAAATTTAACATTATTATCTGATACTTTTTAAAGATTCTAATATTTCATTATATTTTTAATAATTTAGCATATTTCTTATTATTTAGTTGATTATTATAGAATCCATTATAATTTTTAAAAACAATGATTGTCAGTCTGGGTTATCAGACTTAGATATGTTTTAAGCAAATATTAAAACTACTCTTACAAGTCTCTAAACTATAAAATTAGCAGTTATCCTTCCCCTGAATTTTAACTGAAAATTTCCAATGCACACAAATCCAGTGGCTAGCTGGAGAGAAGCTGACCAAAATCAAATAAAGTCAAAAGGGAAGAAAAAGGAAGTAGGGCTATATTCTAGAGCCATTTATTTCACTTGACTCAAAAATAAAAACTATGTGTGAATATCATTCAAAGACTATCTAAAAAGAATTAAACTTATTGTCATACTATTTAGCTGAAAGATTCAATGGTTGTTTGAAAATTCTGTTTGAAAGTATTTATTGCACTTCATGGATCACTGGGAAACTTTGTCTTTTGTATGAGTATAAATAGGTGTGTGAAGACTCCTTCACTGACGTGGATTACAAAAGTACACTCGATGAAAGTTTCTATGCTTCTTCATCCTTATTATTTTTATAATAAGGCGTTGCACGCTTCTCACAACATAGATAAAGATTTACCCATTATTCTGGGTAGATTTTTATTCTAAGGCAATAACTATCCAAAATGTCCTTTTAGGAAGAAGGTAGCTGGGACTTTGACCTAAGGTAGATTTCTGGAAAAGGAAAGGAATGGCCCACTATGGGCATGAGGAAACAGGAGATGAATGTGAAAGTCTCAGGGAAACGGGAAGGGAAGGGAAGGGAAGGGAAGGGAAGGGAAGGGAAGGGAAGGGAAGGGAAGGGAAGGGAAGGGAAGGGAAGGGAAGGGAAGGGAGAAAAGAAAAAAGAAAAACGAAGAAACAAAAAAAAACAAAAAAAAGAAAAAAGAAAGCAGACAGAGTCTGAATTTTCAGGTCCAAAGAAGGTGGGCAAAGGGCCTTAGGTGTGATGTAAATAAAAGTCAACAGCTTAGGATACATAAATAGGAGAAATTTTTTTAGGTGTAATAGACAGAGGAAAGTAATATTGTAGAAAATCTGTGGCCTGTTCTTTGGTCGGGGAGAAAGTTATTAACAAAGTGTCCAGTGAAAGAACTGAAAGCACAACAGTCAAGAATTATTTCATGAAAGATACGGCCATGTCCTCACGCAAAATATATTATTTGAAAACTTTTTTTCTTTTCCATTGACTCTGTAAATTTCTTGAAAGTAAATGGAAGGAAAAAATAAAAAAGGAAGAAAAGAACTCGGACTTAAAATAATCGTTATTTACAGGTTTTCACTAGTAAACTGCCACTAATTATTAACATATCTTTGCAAAGAAAAATGTTCTGCAAACGTTTAACATGTAAGTATTATTACAACTTTCCAGCCCTCTTTTTATTCTTTGTTTCTTCTTGGAAGTTGGTCCTCCTTTGGACCCATCTCATTCAGACATAACACAGTATCATTTTGAAAAATTTTGCAAAATCATTTAACTTTGATGAGCAAATGAAAGTTCAAGAAAGGGAAGATAATTTTAAGTGGATTTATTTGCCTTAGAAAGAATGAAAATGGAATCATACTTGAAATAAGCAAGAATGTGACATTTAACCACAGAAATAGAAACCCATTGTGGAGCTGATACACAAAGAATTAGAGCAAAAAGCAACTCAATTTCATGCTGTGCAACTGAAATGTACTGTAAGTAATTAAAAGTAATGTCATTGAAACTGTCTTGCACCATGGTTCAATAGGTCATTTAAATGTTGCACTAGAAAAATCTAAAATTATCTTTAAACAACACAGAAAAGATAATCACTGTATTTCATCTGATTGAGGTACCATCTAAGATCCTAACAGAGTAAGAGAGAGTTAGTGATCCACACTGCCCACTACTTCAGAAAGGAATATAAGCATGACCTCTGGGAGGGAGAAACTTTCTTAACCACCACCCGCTACCACCCATGACATATTTAGGTTCCTTGAATTTATGTTGTCAATATGATCTGCTCCATTCCTTTGTGATGCTTCTTATGATCATGAGTAACTATTTGTGTAAGGACATGTGAAATGCTCATCTCACCCTTACACTATAAAATCTATGAGGGCTGGGACCATTACTGCCTGTCAGTACTCCCAATGCCAAAACTAATAGTTGGCACAGAATGGATGTTAAGAAAATACTAAAAATAGATTAGTATGATAAATGGATTAGGTAGACAGAAGAAAGATAGAGAACATAGATGACTGGTAGAGATAGAGATGTATTCTTAAATTTAAAGGGAAATAAAAGTAATTTTGTTTTAGTGTGGTGTGTGTATCACATTGACCTTAAAATAATTAAATTAAATTAAATTAGATTAGATTAAAAGTACCAACCACCTGAGTACATAATTGCTTGGAAGTGAGCACATGTTAGTTTGTGTTCTTGAGAAAGCAGACCTTGAGACAAAGACCTGTCTATAGCAGAACACACGAATAAGGAAGTGAGCAACTGAGACAAGACAGTAAAAAGGTCTGTTAATAAGTAGGTTGATTGTTTTTGGAAAACCAGTGCTGAATCCCTCTGAGAAGTCATGTCAGATGTGACTCAGGACTGTCCCACCATAGGGCATGGAGGCTGAAACATTTATCTACCAACAGCAATCTCCTACTGGTTGGGAGTTGAGTGGGTAGCAAATGCATGTGGTGGAGCAAGCTCTCTCAGTGCATTTCAGGTGGTAGTTCTCATTGGGCCTGGAATTGTAAACCGTAGCTGCAGGTTAACTCAGGTGGTCTCAGAGAACAAGACATGAGACCAGCAGCATCTGCTCCAGAATGATAGCAGGTACAGAGATAGTGTTGGAAGATCCCTGTCTTTGTAGGAAATGGTGGGGTTAGTGTCAGTAGTTCCCACAGAAAAGGTCCAATACTATGACTGGATGCCAAGCCTGACTCATGTGGTTCTTTTGATTCCAGGAATTTTAGGCAACTGTTTGCCCTGGGAGCCATGCCTAAAAGTATTGGAATGCCACTTAAGAAAGGATTCTTTGGAATTAGAGTAGACATTTCCAGGGGCTAATAGCTTTAATGGTTATTGAACTGAAAGACTGTAGTGGGAATTCCAACTTCAGTTTAAGCTGTATCACCCTAGGATTGAGAAATGTCTGGGAATGTCTAGAGAACTGAAGGAAATGGGCCACCTGAGCTCTATGCTGTGGGGTAGAATTCAGCCAAGATAAAGGTGGCAAGACAACTATAATAATAAAAGTGTAATATGTGAATTAGACTGGACATCCTTCCAAATGAAGCCAGGGCTGTGAGGGAAGCCCGAGTCCCGGTGCCAGAGGAAAGCCACTGCCAGCAGCTGGGGAAAGGAAGGCCTACTCTTGCACGATTTTCGTGCATCAGGCCTCTAGTCTATAATAATAAAAGCATAATATGCTAATTAGACCAAATGACCTTCCGATGACATTCCAGACAACCTTCTAGATGAAGCTGGGGCTTCAAGGGCCAAGGTGGCAGCCCCGCCTCAGCCCTCGGAGCCCCTTGCATGAATTTCGTGCATCAGGCCTCTAGTACAATATAATTGTTTGTCCTTGATCTAGTCAAATGTCTGTCAATTAGATTATCTGCTGGCCTAGCTCCCATAGGTACTTCCTGGGCCCTAAAAAAGGAGTCTAGCCCTAGCTGGTTTTGCTCAGTGGATAGAGTGTCGACCTGCAGACTGAAGGGTCCCGGTTTTGATTCTCATCAAGGGCACATGCCAGGATTGTGGGCTCAATCCCCAATAGGAGGTAGGAGGCAGCTGACCAATGATTTTCTCTCATCATTGATGTTTCTGTCTCTCTCTCTTTCTCCCTTCCTCTCTGAAATCAATAAAAAATATATATTTTAGAAGGAGTCTACAACAAAGAGTCTACTAGAAAGAACTGATCCCCTAAACTCTCAAACAGACACTGACTTCATAGTCACAGGGAAAAAGAACAAAACAGAAATGTCTAGTTTGGTTCTATTGGAACCAGCTGCTTCACAATGGCATCTTTGTCAGTGACAGGAGTCAAGATAGGTGAACTTGCAGTGGATTCATAGCTGGACCAGCAGACATAACTTCGAATGTCCATAGCTGCTTTGCTGCAGTCATTGGAAGCATAAGCTATCTTACACAAGAATCACTTCTGGAAAGGAAAAAAGTAGACAAAAAAAAAAACACATCAAATATCACTAGATAGAACATAGTATTACTACAGATCATAATCAAGACAAGTCTTATGAAATTATAGAATAATTTAGAGGTATATTTGAGAAGGAAACAGCGCTGTATGTGCAATTTGAGAAGAAGGAACACAAAAGAATATTTTTCTACAGCTGTTGTGTGACCTTCAGTTGTTGTCACCTGAAGAAACCCAGTTTGCATTAGAATTTATAAGAGCCTATCTGGAGTTTATAGACATTTTAAGGTACCACAAGGTCAGAGTCAGGAATGACTGGCAAAGCACAATCTCACAAGTGCATTGGACACTTACTTTGAATTTTTAAACAATCAACTAGCCCACAGATTAATTTGAAGCACCTATATCAGGCCGTGGGAGTCACACACACAAATTGCCACTGGTCAGTCTAAGCCACAAACCACACTGGAATATCTACAGCCCTGAGAGTACCAATTACTCCCTGCACAGTGCATCTAGAAACAGGTCAGCTTAGTTGTGTGACTGCTCTCTTCCACATTGGCTCTGAGCATTTTGTCATTGTGCCTTCTATTAGTTTTATATTATAACATACAATCATGGAAATTTGGTGACTATCATTATTTGGGATATACTAGTAATTCCAATATTCAGAAAGTTTTTAATAAGTAGAGAATTCATAATATTAGTCTTTAGAAAATACAGAACCAAGTCTTCTTGATGGATATGTGAGGAAAACATGGCTTTGTGTAGTGAACTTTCCCCTAAACAATACCAATGTCTTTGGTAGGGGCTACAGCAATCAACTTCTTAGAAAGTATACAGAGGTGATGGAGAGTGTTCAGAGGATTCAAAGGGAAACTTAAAGAATTAGAAAATAATAACAATGTGGAAAGGCTCAGAAAACTGGGATTTCATTTTGAAAAGAAGACAACTAGATGAGGACTTTTTCTTTCAGAATAAGAAGGACTATTAGGAGAAGAATGATAACTATGTCCAGATAGAGCAGGTTAAAATGAAAGGGGGTAGGAACAGAAAAAAATGGCGGCAGAATAGACAGACTTGTCAAGAGCCTTGTCCTAGAGCAGATAGAAAGAACAGCTGAGGGTCGCATGGGGAATGTTTGTTGGTGAGTTGAGGGACAGCTATACTCCAGGAGAAGGTGGGGGATTGCTGGACGGGGTTCCCCTGACCAGGCAGCCCCCACTGCTGCTGGGTTCCCTCACAGAGCCACCGGCTCGGACACGGAGACCATGCCATCTCGACGGGGAAAGTGGATGTTATTGGAAGCCTGAAAATCTACAACTACGGCACTCACCGAACAGCTGTGAACCCCAGAGCACTGGTCCCCAATTGGCGCAAACACGCAGATTCCGAGTAGCTCAACACTCCACCATGGAAAGGTCAGATTTCGCCTGGGATAAGGTGAGGTCTCTGGTCCTGGCAGGACAGAGAAATGCACGCACTGTGGGAGCTGGAGACCAGGGGAAGTCTGCGCCTAGAAAAATCTGTGGCTGTTGGGGCTGGCATGACCCATGAATGTGGAAGGGGGTCCTCAGAGCTGCTAACAGAAGGGATCTCTAAAAAGCAACCCATTTTGATCTGACACAAAAGGACAGCCTAAAAATTTTAAAAGTGTGCCAGCTGCTTAGACACAAAGGTGAAAAAAAGACTGCACAGACTTGCGTGCAGCCCCGGAGTTCGCACACTTGCGCTTTCTCCTCTTTAAATCCTTGCTTCTGATTACTAAGCCCAATACATAGGATAACCCAATTGGGGACACCCTAAGAGACTGCAGGGGAAAGTTGTTTTTCTGGAACCTGGGGATCAGAGCAGGGAATAACCATCAGAAAACCAGCTCTGGGGCAACCCACTCCCACAAACCGGTATTGAGTGCCACAGGGAAAGCAGGATCTAAGCACAGGCTAGAGAGGACCTATAGACCCGGAGGTCAATCCAGAAACACTGCCACCCAGGGGTTGAATCACAAAATGACTCTTGTGTAATCACAAATAAAGGAATAGAAGAAATTAAGACACACTGCCTGCTTAAAAATCAGGACTGGCTTACAACACTGAGGAGCAGTGGAATGCAGAGAACTGCAATACTGTCCTGAATGGGAAACAGGCGTGCCAAACAGAACAATAGAGGAAGTGAATGACCTTCACTACTGCACATTTTTTTGTTTATTTTTTTATTTTTATTTTTTTTCATCTTTTACTTAAGAAAATATTTTTTTTTTCTTTTTTCCTCACTTGATTTTACCTTTTTAATTATTACATTTTTGTTTTCAATCAGTATTATTACTACTACTATTTTACCTTTTTTTTTTAAAAAAAAAGTGTCATTTTATTTTCTCTTTATTTTACTTTGGGATTTAGTGATCTACATTCTATTTTCATCTTTCCTTAAGCATCATTTTATTCTATCTATCTCAGTTCTACCTTTATGCCATCACCCTCTTCCTAACTTTTCCCCTTTTGTTGTCCTGTTTCTCTTACCCTTTTCCTGCTTTAGGTCTTCCCTATTCTTTCTTTTTACGCCCTGTTAAAATTTCACCCTACTTATATATATAATTTCCAATGCCCTGCTCCAAGTCCATACACACCTCTCTATTCTCTGTCTTCACTATACAAAAAATTGTTTTTCTCTCTGTCCTTTTGTTGTTGTTTGCTTGAATGTAGATTATATCGATTTTTTATGCTTGTTTGTGAAATTGTTTTGCTTATTTCTTTTTGTTTTGTATTTTTGCTTCTTTTGTTTTTGTTTGTTTTTTGCTTCTGTTTTCCCTCACCTTGCTTGATATTAGTTGTTGTTTGTAGTTTGTATTCATCTCCAGGTACATGTTGCTGGCATTTTTTGGGATTAGTGGCTGTTCTATAGCAGTTTTCTCCCCATATATGTAGTTTGTTCCCCTTTTCTTTCTTATTCTCTTTCTTTTCTCTCTTACTTTTTTTTCCTTTTACCAATTTCATTTTTTGCACTCAGTTCTTTTTTTTTTTCTCTTCTTTCTCTCCTATCCTCTATTTGCCTTTCTCTGGTGGTCACCTTTATTTGGGGTTATTAATATTGTGAATACATTTCTGTTCAGAGCCTTGTGTGTTGTAACTGGTTGTGTTGTATTTTGTACCACTAAAGCAACACAGGAGAGAGAGAACTACATAACCAGACACCCAGAGAAGAGAGACCATGGGGAGACAAAGAAACAGCCCGCATATGAAAGAAAAGCAGGCATCACCAGAAAAGGAAGTAAACGAAATGGAGGAAAACAACCTGTCAGAGAAAGAATTCAGAGAAATGGTCATAAGGTGGCTGAAAAAAATGGAAGACTAATTCGACAATATGAATAAGAACCAGGAGGAAATGAAGAAGAACCAAGAAGAAATGAAAAATGACATCGCTGCTGTAAAGAACTCAATAGAAAGCATCAAGAGTAGACTAGAAGAAGCAGAGGACCAAATCAGTGAGCTAGAAGACAAGGTAGGAAAAAATACTCAAGTAGAGCAGCTTCTAGAAAAAAAATTAAAAAGCAAGAGGAGAGCTGAAGGAAACTTTGGACAACATGAAACAAAACAACATCCACATAATAAGGTTCCAGAAGGAGAGGAAACTGAGCAAGGAATAGAAAACCTGTTTGAAGAAATAATGACAGAAAACTTCCCTGATATAAGGAAGAAAAAACCCACACAAATCCAAGAAGCTCACAGAGTCCCAAGCAAAATGAACCCCAAAAGACCGACACCGAGGCACGTTATAATAAAATTGGCAAACACCAACGACAAAGTAAGAATCTTAAAAGCAGCCAGAGAAAGACGGAAAGTTACCTACAAAGGAACCCCCATTAGACTAGCAACTGATTTCTCAACAGAAACTCATCAGGCCAGAAGGGAATGGAATGAAATATACACAGTCATGCAAAAGAAGGGTCTGAATCCAAGAATACTGTACCCAGCAAGGCTATCAATCAAAATTGAAGGTGAAATCAGGAGCTTCACAGACAAAAAAGGACTAAGGGAATTTATTACCACCAAACCAGCAATGCAAGAAATGCTAAAGGGTCTGCTGTAAAAAAAAGAAATAGTAAGCAAAAAAGGAACACAGGGGTAAAGAATAAAAATGGTGACAAATAAGTACCTATCATTAATAATTTTAAATGTAAATGGATTAAATGCCCCAAGCAAAAGACATAGGGTAACGGATTGGATAAGAAAACCCTACCCATATATCTGCTGTCTACAAGAAACACACCTCAGAAAAAAAGACGCACACAGACTAAGAGTGAAGGGATGGAAAAAGGTTTTTCAGGCGAATGGAAATGAAAAAAAAAGCTGGGGTTGCAATTCTTATATCTGACAAATTAGATCTCAAAGTGAAGGACATAACAAGAGATATGGAAGGCCACTTCATAATTCTAAAGGGACCAATCAAACAAGAAGAAATAACTCTGATAAACATATACGCACCCAATACAGGAGCACCCAAATACATAAAAAAACTCCTGGAGGATATCAAGGCAGAGATTGACAGCAATACAATCATAATAGGAGACTTTAATACCCCACTATCACCATTGGATAAATCCTCTAAACAAAAATTCAGCAAAGAAACATCAATCCTAAATGACTCACTAGACCACATGGAATTAATTGACATCTTCAGAACATTTCACCCCAAAGCCACAGACTATACATTCTTCTCAAGTACACATGGGTCATTTTCAAACATAGACCATATGTTGGGTCATAGGCAAAGTCTCTTCAAATTCAAGAAGATAGAAATCATATCAAGTATCTTCTCAGATCACAATGGCATAAAACTGGAAATCAACTACAATAAAAACAAACCCAAAGAAATCAAACGCATGGAGACTAAACAGCATGCTATTAAACAATGACTGGGTTACCAGAGAGATCAAGGAAGAATTAAAAAACATCATGGCAACAAATGACAATGAAAACACAACAATCCAAAATTTATGGGACACAGCGAATGCAGTCTTGAGAGGGAAGTTCATAGCTCTACAAGCCTACTGCAAAAAACAAGAAACAATGGTAATAAATTACCCAACCCTACAACTCAAAGAGTTAGAAAGAGAGCAACAAGAAAAGCCCAGTGTAAGCAGAAGGAAGGAGATAATAAAGATCAGAGCAGAGATAAACAACATTGAGAGAGAAAAAATAAAACCAGTACCAAAGAGCAACAAAACCAAGAGCTGGTTCTTTGAAAGGATAAACAAGATTGATGAACCTCTAGCCATGCTCACCAAGAAGCAAAGAGAGAGGACCCAAATAAACAAAATCAGAAATGAAAGAGGTGAAATAACAACAGACCCCACCGAAATACAAAGGATTGTTAAAAAAAAATACTATGAACAAGTCTATTCCAACAAACTGGACAACCTGGAGGAAATGGACATATTCCTAGAAAAATATATCCTTCCAAAACTCAATCAGGAAGAATCTACACATCTCAATAGGCCAATAACTATGGAAGAAATTGAATCAGTCATCAAAAAGCTTACATCAAACAAAAGCCCTGGGCCAGATGGCTTCACAGGAGAGTTTTACCAAACATTCAAGGAAGAACTAAAACCTATCCTCATCAGAGTATTCCAAAAAATTCAAGAGGAAGGAACACTTCCAAGCTCCTTCTATGAAGCCAGCATCACCCTAATACCAAAACGAGATAAAGACAACACAATGAAAGAGAATTACAGGCCAATATCCCTCATGAACATAGATGCCAAAATCCTCAACAAAATTCTAGCAAATCGAATCCAGCAGTACATCAGAAAGATCATACACCATGACCAAGTAGGATTTATCCCGGGGATGCAAGGATGGTACAATATTTGCAAATCAATAAATGTGATACATCACATAAACAAATTGAAAGATAAAAACCACATAGTCATATCAATTGATGCAGAAAAAGCATTTGACAAAATCCAACACCCTTTCTTGATAAAAACTCTCAACACGGTGGGAATAGAAGGATCATACCTCAACATAATAGAAGCTATATATGATAAACCCACAGCAAACATCATACTCAATGGGAAAAAACTAAAACCATTTCCCCTAAGAATAGGAACAAGACAGGGATGCCCACTCTCACCACTCCTGTTTGACATAGTACTGGAAGTATTAGCCATTACGATTAGAGAAGAAGAAATAAAAGGCATCCAAATTGGAAAAGAAGAAGTGAAACTGTCCTTGTTTGCAGATGACATGATATTGTACATAAAAAACCCAAAAGACTCCATCAAAAAACTAATAGAATTAATAAATGAATTCGCAATGTAGCAGGATACAAAATTAATGCCAAGAAATCTATGGCATTTCTATACACCAATAGTGAACTTCTAGAAAGAGAGACTAAAAAAGCAATCCCATTTACCATCACACGAAAAAAATTAAGATACGTAGCAATAAACTTAACTAAGGAGGTAAAACACCTATACGTGGAAAACTACAGGACACTGAGAAGAGAGATAGAGGAAGGCGTAACAGATGGAAGAACATACCATGTTCATGGATTGGTAGAATCAACATCATTAAAATGTCCATACTACCCAAAGCAATCTACAGATTCAATGCAATCCCCATTAAAATACCAACGGCATGTTTCACAGACCTAGAAAGAACTCTCCAAAAATTCATCTGGAATTAAAAAAGACCCCGAATTGCCGAAACCAGTTTGGCTCAGTGGATAGAGCTTCGGCCTGGGGACTCAAGGGTCCCAGGTTCGATTCCGGTCAAGGGCATGTACCTGGGTTGTGGGCACATCCCCAGTAGGGGGTGTGCAGGAGGCAGCTAATCGATGTTTCTCTCTCATCGATGTTTCTAGCTCTCTACCCCTCTCCCTTCCTCTCTGTGAAATATCAATAAAATATATTAAAAAAAAAAAAGATCCTGAATAGCCTCAGCAATCCTGAGAAAGAAGAACAATGTAGGTGGGATCTCAATACCAGATATTAAGCTGTATTACAAAGCCACTGTTCTCAAAACAGCATGGTATTGGCACAAGAACAGACATATAGATCAATGGAATAGAATAGAGAATCCAGAAATCAACCCAAACCACTATGCCAAATTAATATTTGACAAAGGAGGCATGAACATACAATGGAGTCAAGACAGTTTCTTCAATAAATGGTGTTGGGAAAATTGGACAGATACATGCAAAAAAATGAAACTAGACCACCAACTTACACCATACACAAAAATAAATGGATACAGGACTTAAATAAAGACGGGAAACCATAAAAATACTAGAGGAATCCACAGGCAGAGAAATCTCAGACATATGCTGAGGCAATTTCTTCACCAATACTGCTCCTAGGGCAATGGAAACTAAAGAGAGAATAAACAAATGGGACTACATCAAAATAGAAAGCTTTTTCACATCAAAAGAAACCATCAACAAAACAACAAGAAAGCCCACTGTATGGGAGAACATATTTGCAAATGTTATCACTGATAAAGGTTTAATCTCCAACATCTGCAGGCAACTTATACAACTTAATAAAAGGAAAATAAATGATCCAATAAAAAAAAATGGGCAACGGACCTAAATAGAATCTTTTCAAAAGAAGACAGAAAGAAGGCCAAGAGACACATGAAAACATGCTCCAAGTCACTAATTATCTGAGAGATGCAAATCAAAACAACAATGCAGTACCATCTCACACCTGTCAGAATGGCAATCATCAACAAATCAACAAAGGACAACTGCTGGAGAGGATATGGAGAAAAAGGAACCCTGGTGCACAGCTGGTGGGAATGCAAAATGGTACAGCCACTGTGGAGAACAGTAGGGAGTTTCCTCAAAAAACTAAAATTGGAGCTCCCATTTGGCCCAGTAATCCCACTTTTAGGAATATATCCCAAGAAACTAGAAACACGAATCAGAAAGGATATATGCACCCCTATGTTCATAGCAGCACAATTCACCATAGCTAAGATTTGGAAACAGCCTAAATGCCCATCAGCAGATTAGTGGATTAGAAAACTATGGTACATGTACACAATGGAATACTATGCTGCTATAAAAAGGAATTCTTACCATTTGCAGCAGCATGGATGGACCTGGAGAGCATTATGTTAAGTGAAATAAGCCAGGCAATGAAAGAAAAATACCACATGATCTCACTCATTAATGGAGCATAAAGAACATTATAACCTGATGAATAAAAAGATAGATACAGAGGTAGTAAAGCACCAAACAGACTGTCAAATTCCAGCGAGAAGGCTGGGGAGTGTTGGGAAGGGATGGAAATAGATCAACCAAAGGACTTGTATGCATGCATACAAGCACACCAATGGACATAAGACACTGGGGGGATGGGATGAGGGCATGCGACAGGGGGTAGAGGAGGTTGGGGAAAGGTCAATGGGGAAAAAAAGGAGATATATGTACTAATATATGTAATACTTTAAACAATAAAAAAAGGAAAGGGGGTAAAGGGAGAGCACAGGGGAGTCAGGCTAGCTGTTGGAAAGGTTTGTTGCTAACAAGCGATGGTAACCCTGGGACACACTGCTGGCACACCGTGTTGAGCATATGCCCGTGTGCACTTGAAGTAAATAATAGGCTGCAAAATTTAAAATTCAACAAGCTGTCCAGAGGTTTCTCAAGATCCCTATGCTTATCCTTGAACAAGTTAAAAAAAAATAGTATTTCTACCTTATCATCCCTTTGTCTCCACTGTATGCCAGCATTACCAAGTACTTTCTGTTTCTTTTTTCATATTAAGCTGTTTTAATGAATTCAAGTGTGGCTATCATTTGAATTTATCCATGTAGAAAATGCTTGTTAGAGGTAGGAAGTGGAAGATAAAGTTCATGGTTTTAAAACATTTTGTGCAGCAAAATCCTTGCTTCTAAATCTTCTGTGATTGGTCAATATGGATAAGCCTAGCTGTTCTGGTTACCTGGAGTGAGAGACTGAGGGGCAGAGGGGTGGGGTAGAATCCTGTTGAGCTTAGCCCTCACCCCAGCTCTCAGTACCTGCCCTTACAACAAGCCCAAGGCATCCCGCAGGAACCACTATGGCTTTCTGAGCATAGTTTAGAAATCATTGACCCAGATCAGGATGGCATATTGCACTCTGGTTGTGTTTTCTAGCTCACAAAATTATTTATAGCATATTGTCTGTGTCCTTCCTGCCTCAGCATTTGGATTCTATTTAAACATATCATTTAAAAGCATCTGGTAATGACTTTTTAAGGGTGACCCTAAGTTTAGTTATATTAAGCTTAACGAGAAAACACTGTTTAATTTAGAATGGATTTTTTTTCTTTACAAAAATTATGGGAGGAATTTCAAGTTCCATCATTTTTAGAAAACATATGAAAACTGCTTATATTGAATACAATACAATAGAAAAGTCTACTACATTCGAGTTTAATATTGAACCAGGGCCAACTTCTCCATTAGGCATCGTAGGCACAGTATCCAGGGCCCACAATTCTTTTCGGGGAACATGAACATATTTTATCCTTTTTAATAAAATCAGAATTTAGGAAATGAACTAGGCTAAAGAGAGGAGTTTACTATAAAATATTAATATGTTATTATCATCCCCTCTTATTCATCCCAGTGGTAAGAGAGGGACTCCTGACCTAGGAATATGGCAATGGCCAAAAACATGACACATGGCACAGGAAAGATGACATCCACAGCAGTTTATTAGCCACATGAACTCCAGGCCGAGAAGAGGACCACAGTGCACCATGCAGGGCCATTCAGTGCTGGCACTCAGAATTCACTGAACAAGTGGGGCCTGTGGGAGGCTGGCTTTGTAACAACGAGAGGATGACGTGCCCCTGGTTCCCACAGGAGGAGGTGATTCGCTGGTTTGAATAATTCCACAGGCTAGCTGGGAACTGAAATCCACTACTCAGGGATAAGCAGGACTTGTGCCTGGTTCCTTTGATGAAAAAGGATTGTTTCGTCCTAGCCGGTTTGGCTCAGTGGATAGAGCATCGGCCTGCAGACTGAAGGGTCCGGGGTTCAAGTCTGGTCAAGGGCACGTGCCTGGGCTTCAGACTCAATCCCCAGTAGGGGGCATGCTGGAGGCAGCCAATCAATGATTCTCATCATTGATGTTTCTATCTCTCCCTTTCCCTTCCTCTCTGAAATCCATAAAAATATTTTGTTTTTAAAAATGAATTGGTTGGCTAGCAGACCTTATCTGTGGAAGCAGCATCAGAAAAAGAACTTAGATTAAGCCACTTAGGCCCACTGGGTTTCCCCTGATGTCAAGGTAATATTTAATATTGAATATATACACTGAGTAGCCAGATTATTATGATCTCTGAACACATAATAATCTTGCCACTCAGTGTATATGCTATATAATACAAGGCTAATATGCAAATTGTCCCCTCGAGCAGGAGTTCGACCAGCAGGCAGGCCGGCCAACCGCCCATGTCCCCTCCCCCTGGCCAGGCAAGCCGGACCCCACCCATGCACGAATTCATGCACCGGGCCTCTAATATATATATATATATATATATATATATATATATATATATATATATATATATATATAATATATAATATATATATATTTATATATATATATAAAATATATATATATATATTTTATATATATATATACACACATATACATACACACACACACACACACACACACACACACTGAGTGGCCAGATTATTATGCATTCAGAGATCATAATAATCTGGCCACTCAGTATACATATATATATAATTTTTCTTTTTAATGAAAGAAGGGACCCACAAAAGCAAAAGTACTTAGAGCCCATGAAAGTTATATGTGGCCCTGTTTGAAATGGGTATAGAACTAGTATGCCACCTCTTTTTCAAGCTAAAACAAGTTCTTTAAATAACTTCAAGATCTTCACAATCTAGCTCTGTTCTTAATCTCAAATTTAAAAAATAATGGAGCCCATATATCAAAAGTTACTGCATGAAGGACATGTAAGAAAACTGTTTAGAGCCAGAATATGTGATTAATGTGCCTTTCTTTCCTGAAAAGGCAGTATATGTAATCTTGATCAAGTTCCTCAATCTCTCTGAACTACAAGTTCATTATCTGTAAAGAAATAGTATAAAGATTAAATCAGCGTAGTAGGGAAAAGCCCCTCCCACAGTGTCCAGCAGGTGTTAGTTCAATATAAATCATCATTGCAATCAAGTTGTATGACCTTATGATTTTTGAAAATTCTCTATAGATTTTGCCTGACATTAGTAGACACTCAACATGCATTAAATGAATAGATGGGTAGATGAACAAATTAACTTACATATACACAAGAAGTTCTTGTCTTTACTCACAGTTTTCCTTACCTGGAATGTCCTCCCCACTCTTCTTTGCTTATCTAAGTTCTGCCCTTCTTTAGAAAACCAAATTTCACCTCATTAATTTATTTTTAAACAACCTGGCTCTCTTTGATATTTTCTCTTAATTTTTGGAGAATTTATTCTCTGAGACACTCCCCTTGAATTGAACCTAGGAGGTCTTGATTATTAATTCTTTAGATTATTTCTGATGCCCCCAGACTGTAGAACTTTAATGTTGAGGGATGTGTCATATACCTTTTTGTTTGTTTAGCACTAAGGTAATTTCCTGGTGACAGTAGAAACTAGGTCAAAGATAAATAGCAGTCTTTTCCTCTTCACTCTTGTTCTCCTACCTGTTTTAGTTAATAGCACTCTCATCCATCCAGTCATTTAGATTCAAAACATCAGAGTTTCCAAAGATAAATGCAGACTCTTGGGGACCCTAGAGTTAATATCATCCCTATTTGTCTGAAGGTAGAGTTATTGTCAGAGAGCACAGATTAAGAGGTGGGGAAGGTTCACCTTCCTAGAACACCAGATGCACTACATCCTCCTGATGATCCAGGGTTTCATATCCATCTCAGTGTTTCCTCAAGCTTTTTCACTCTCGCACACTGTCCTTCATTTGCACTATTCTGTCTCTGAATTGTTTCCTATACAGCCCAGTTCCATGTTCTCTACGTCAGGCCTTCATCAATTCCCTTCTGGATTATTGAAATGACCTCTAAATGGATCTCTCTGTCTCCAGGTTCTATTGCCTTCAATTTATCCTAAATCTTACCTGAATTATCTTCATTAAATAGTTAAATTTTTACTCAAAAAAAAATCTCTTCATCAAAATATTATGTTGTTTATTCAGTATACAATTGCTTATAGTATAAAGGCCATGTCCAAATTCTTTTGCCTAGATCTCTTCAATATTTCAATAACCATTTTTCCAATTGTATTGCATATCATATCACCCCCCCCCCCTTAAACATTGGTCCACAAGTCTCTAAAAACATTGGTCCACAAGTCTCTAAAAGACAAACCATATTTCCTGTTTCTCTGACCACATTCTAGTTCCCTCTATTCAAAATAGCTATCCATGAATTGGCCTCTTAAGTCATGTACCTATCGTTCTAAATCCAGTTCAAACCTCAAATCTATTAAGCTTTTTTTGTATCCCCTTCAGGAAGACTGTATCTACTGTTCCATATACTTTCTAAGTTCTAAATGTTTTGTCCATTCTAACATTTTCACAATTTATTGAAGTGTGTGTGTGTGTGTGTGTGTGTGTGTGATTGAGAGAAAGAGAGAGAGAGAGAGACTCTCTGCTGGGTGGTGAAATTCCACTTGATAAATATTAATGTCTGATTATCTTTGCATCCCTAATAGTACTTAGAATTCTGCCTTGCCCAAAGTGGGTAATTAATAAATGCCACTGAATTGAATTTTCCCCCCTGAACTAACAGAGAGTAACCCTCTAGGACTTTAGTGTCAGAAAGTAAAAATTCCAATTAGCTATATCCACCTAAAATGGAACTAAAAGTCAATAAATGTTGTTTTATGCATTATCTCATTAATCACCTTAATTTCCTCCTTCAAATTTGAATGTAAACATTTCTTATCCTTATATGAGGAATTTTGCAATCATTAGAATATAAATAAGTAATAAACTGATTTTCCCTACAACAACATTTTTCAACTATTTCCTAATAGAAGATATTTCACAAATATAGGAGTTTCTGAAATACCAGGTTAAACAAAGTTGAGCCAATCTCTTTGCCACAGGTTTTTGTATATTTGAATGCATTGAGAATATCAGACAGAGAGAAAAAGTAAATATAATTTTCTAAGCAGACTGTTGCACAGAAACCTTTTCTCCCAGAGCATATTGCATACGGATGAGATGGTGTTTAGTAGAGTATTTTGAGAAACACTTTTCATGAATGTCAATCCATTTTAACACAGTATAAATCTATTGTAAAGACTACATCATTTCTGCCAATGCTGGTTTGGCTCAGTGGATAGAGCATTGGCCTCCAGACTGAAGGGTCCCAGTTCAATTCCGTTCAAGGGCACATATCCTGGTAGCAGGCTCGATCCCCAGTGGGGGGTGTGCAGGAGGCAGCCAATCAATGATTCTCTCTCATCATTGATGTCATAAACCTGTGAGTTTTGTGCATAATATTTTAATTTCATGGAACCTAGCATCTATGGACTGAGGAAGCTGTTGAACAACCTAAAGACAATTTTCAAGCATCTTATTTTTGTTCAGTAAAAATTCCTTGCTTTAACATAGATATATAGAATATAATCTATTTATAAATATCTAATATTGGTGGAGTTGGCATAGTATTATTATCCTTGTGAGTCAATTATATCCTAAACTTAGTCACATGGTAAGCATGAGATTCTTGGGCAAGGACTCAAGATTAAGGAAACAGTTCATCATCACTAGTCTAAATATTTATTGAAAAAAATACTAAAACTATTATCATAATTATGACTTAAGCACTGTCTTACTATTGTTTTACTATAAACTGAAGGGAGCTCTTATGCATCTGTAGTGTAGAGTACACACTCAGGGAAAGTTACATTAGTCTAGAGTACCTTACAATGTCCAGCTCACTTGAGCTACTAGAACACTGGCTGTGATTATTTGTTACTATTATATCAATCATCAAATTAGTCTCTGTGAGTATACATTTATTTGGCTTATTGTTTAGCATAAAAAGACAAAGTAATTGAGACTAAAACAATATTATGGAATAAAAAGTACATGTAATGAAGGCTTTTTATTATATTTTCCTATCCCATGAGTGGTCATTAGTAGGATTCAGAGTTTAGTTATGTTTTTTAAGATGATTCAACTATAAGATACGTGAGCCAAATTGAGCCAACCCTACTCTTTTTCACTTGGAACAGAGACGGGAGATTGATAGACAGCCATTAAGTATCCTGCATGACTATGTTCCATGTAAACCTGGGATCAGCCTGTGTGTGACTGAACATGTACTTTTAGCAGCTGAGGGAGGCGATATTATTCCAGAGAAAGCTTTTCTGCAGGAAAAGGGAAACAGTGAGGTGAGGTAAAATAAGTAGTCAAAGAGAAATAGAGGACAAAGACAAAAAATATATACATGGCGAGAGAGAACACTTCCTAAGTCCTAATGACTTCAAAATTCTCTTTTCAGGTCTTTCTTCAGGCCTATCTGCATTTCAGCTTTTGCATATTTTGAGTCACTCGTGTGTTCTGATTTTTTTTTAATCTCTACTTTCCTCAAGCTAGTAGAAGTTAGCTAATGTTTTTTTTTTGCCATAACAAAGTTTTAAAAAATGCATGTGGAAAATTAACTTTAGTGTAATTGTCTATACAGCAAAGTATTGCCAATGCTCTCGAGTCAAAGACCACCCAGAACACACCTGTGATTGAACAAGTTGGGTTAATTTCACATTGCAACAAGAGAAAGCACTCGCAATGGGGCTATGGGGCAGTAGAGAGAATTAGAACACACTCATTATAGGATTTGAACTTATGATTTGTGGGAAAGGCCTTAAGGAAGCTGGCTGTTGCTCTGAATTGAATGCTGTCAGGAGGTGCAGGTAATTTTGTGACTGGGAATCTCAATAAATCTTCTCTAGAAAGAGAGAAGACTGGGTGGAGGTTTACAATAACATAATTGGTAAAGGAGCAGTTTCTCATCTTAGCCAGTTACTGGCATTTTTGTGACAGGGTGTTATGAACAGGAGTTCCGATATTGGGACGATTGATTTAAAATGTTAACTCTTCCACTTACAAATTGTGTGACTTTGGTTGAGTTATTTAATCTCTCTGTGACAGAGTTGCTTTACTTATAAAATGGAGAGGAGAATAGCATTTATCTCATAGGGTTACTGTGAAGGCTTGAAGAAAAAATGTGGAATTTATCAGACCTTGTGGGACAAAATAAGTCCTCAGTAATATGTGCATAAGACAAACACATGCACACAGACACACATTTCTCATATAAAACTGTCAAACTGCTTCATAGAGAATTTCATAACTTTGAAGGAAAATATTTATAAAAACAATAAAAAATGAGTTCATCCTATAGGACAGATTTCCATTAACAGTGACAAATATCCATTAATAGTCACAAATTTCCTGTAATTTTAAACCATAGATATTCTCTCATCTACTTATTTCCTGAACTCCTAATCTGTGTTAGATTCTAGGAATACCAAAATAAAAGCACACATCTTTGATATTAGGTGGTTATTTTTTAAAAGAGCAGGCATTCGTAATCTTAGTATTTCTACACAGTTTAACACTGCAGCTGAAGTATTTGAAATTTCAGATTCTAAAGAAAAGTAATGTCATGGACTGCCTGGAGGTATTCAAGAAGTATACATATTTTTACGAACTCCGTATTTCCTGCCCTAGTGTAAAAACAGGTCTTCTGTGAGTAAGAATGAATATATGCTACTCTAAGTCCCTGAAGTAGTGAAAAAGTTGACTTGTCTACAAGTCGGGGCTATAATCACTCAATCAGTGTTTTTCTTTCAGAAAGTAGCTTCTGTTGCATAGGAAAAGAAGAAGTTGCCAAAATAAATAATCCAGATAAGATATTGAATATACAATAAATTCTAAAAGAGAAATACTAGATATTGCACTTACCCAAATATATTAACACTTCTAGATTTATGTTGGTTCTTAAAAAAGATTTATTTTTATTGTGTTATTTGAAGTACAATGACTATTGGCACACATTCAGTAGAATTGATAAACATATATGTGAAAATCAGATAAAAAATTATAAAGGAAGGATACTGTTAATTATGACTATGCATGTTGTTTGAAATAAACAATTTATAAAAGAAATGCTATGGTTATTTTTTTTTAAAGTTCTTTTCAAAGGAAGTTATATTATAACTAGGGGCCCAATGCATGAAATTCATGCACTGGTGGGGGGGTGTCCCTCAGCCCAGCCTGCACCCTCTCCAATCTGAGATGCCTCAGGGGATGTCCAACTGCCAGTTTAGGCCCAATCCCTGCTGGCCCCCAACTGCTCACCTGTCTGCCAGCCTGATCACCCCCTAACCCTGATCGATGCCTAACTGCTCTCCTGCCAGTCCAATTGCCCCCAACTGCCCTCCCCTGCCAGCTTTGTCACCCCTAACTGCCCTCCCCTGCTGGCCTGGTTGCACCCAACTGCCCTTCCCTGCAGGCCTGGTCACCCCTAACTGCCCTCCCCACTGCTGGCCTGATCACCCACAACTACCCTCCCCTGCTGGCCATCTTGTGGTGGCCATCTTTGACCACATGGGGGCAGCCATCTTATGCAAGGGTGTGAGGGTCAATTTGCATATTACCTCTTTATTATATAGGATGTCTCCATGTCAATCATCCAATGGAAAAATATGCAGAGGCTTGTAGCTACTTTTACTTACAATATCAGTTATCAAAATATGGGTAGTATATTTAAAAGTATCTTTTACCAATTTATATCTAGTGGTGTATATTTAAAATGCCTCTTAGTTACATTTAGATAATGAAATTGAATGATAAGATCTGAATAGTACCCTAATAAATTTTTCAAGAAACTCTACTATAACTAGTGTCATCTTTTTTGATGAAGTGTAGTCTCTTATAGCTAGCATTTATTAAGTACTTGCCTTGTGTCAGGCACTGTGCTAAGTGATTTACTTAAGTTTTACTCAAGAAAAAAACATATGAAATACATATCATAGCCACCATTTCACAATTAAGTAACCAAAGTTCAGAGAGCCAATTGACTTGCCCAAGATCACATGAGTATGAGGTGGTAGGCCAACTGAAAACCAAAGCCCCTGCTCTTAGTCACTAAGCTATAATGCCTCTCCTCAGCAGCCTAATGTGAGTACTTAGTACATGTTAAGCCTTCTATTATCTCATTTACTCTGTTCCACTATAATGCAGGAGTAGGTGTCTGCCTGTTTTAAAGGGAAGAAAATACACTCAAGGTCACAAAGTTAATAAGTTAAAACTAGAATCTAAATTTAGGTTTGTCTAAATCTAAAGCCATGCTTGTAATCTGCAAGTCATACTGTCAAATTATCATACCTGCCTGGAAAAAAAAGTATTGTTTTATTCTATGCATATCCTCATTCAGATTAACATTGCCCAGTAATTGGTAATATAGTTAGGAAGCAATAAGTATAATAATTACTAGCATTATCACATATTTTTTTTCAATCCCACCTGAGAAGAAATCTTCAGCAAGCACTTAGAGAATCCTTTGGAAAGTGTCAAGGATATTGAACTATATTTTTCTGAAACAGATTTGAATATCTGAACTCAAGCTTAATAAATATACTCTGAAAATGTAATGGAAAAAGTTAAAGTGGAAGAAGTAAGATTACATTTCTGACCCCATTGTGGATATTCTATCACATTTCTAGAGCAAGTGAGAAAGTGCTTCAGGTAAGTATTATCATCTCTAAGAATCTACATGGTTTATGGACGTAGCTGTTAATAGTGGGAGTGAAGTCAAAATTCTTTAAAAATAACTGAAAGAATATTAACTTAATGGAATACTTGTATGTGAATTGTTGCTTACATTTTATTTTTGAATTATATAATCACAAGCACCCCCCTGAGCTGCCTATGATTTTATAATTACAGGATAAAAATATCTCTGTCCACAAATTGTATTTAACAAACAGAGTGTAGGGTAAATTCTGTGACAATCTGAAAACCTGTGAACCAGGTGAACCTTTATCATGCCACCTCCTGTTACATCTTGTCATGCTTCCTAGTCCACAAAAGAAAGTATGCAGATACTAGTAATAGTATGTGCCAGCATGGAATGGCAAGGCATTGGGTTAGCCTTATCCCAGGTCAACAAAAATGTACAGTAGGAAATATAAGTAATACTGATAATAGGAGCATTTAGAAGGAAAGAAACTCTAAAGATATTTTTTAAACTCAGCTCTCTTCATAGGAAGATACAAATGTAAGATCTCTACACATATCACCCACAATTTACAATATGCAATAACAACTAAATTTAGTCATATGAAGAAACAAGGAAATGTGCCTCATAGTCAAGAGAAAAAATAGTCAATAGAAACAGACTCAAAGATTACCCAAATGATGGAACTGTCAGAAAAGGACTTTAAACCTGATTGATAATGGCTGAAGAGATATAAATTTTCAGGAGAAATTATTTGTAAATAATAATAACAATAGCCAATGGAAATCCTAAAATGAAAATTATAATATCTGAAATTTAAAATATTTATAATTGAATAACACACTAGAGGCAATAGAAGAAAGGATCAATGAACTTAGAGGCAAGTCAAGATAGAAATCATCCAAACTGAGGTATATAGAGAAAAAGATTAGAAAAATAAACAGAGCCTCGATGACCTATGGGATGATGTCAAATGATCTAACATAAATATAATTGGAGTTTTTAAAGAAGAGAAGAATGGAGCAGGAAATGATATTTATAGAATATTAGCTGATTTTTTTTAAAATTGGATCAAAAACAATATCCCAGGTATTTACAAGCTTCAGCAAACCTCAAGAAAGATGAATAAAAAGAAAATTACAGCTTAGCACATTACACAAAATAGCTGAGTACTAGAGATGAAAAAAAAAATTTGTCTTAAAATCGGCCAGAGAAAAAGCATACATTGTGTACAGGGGTACAACAATAAAAATCATGATTAACTTCTCATCAGAAACAATGGAAGCCAGAAGAAAACGGGAGGAGGTGGGGTGGGGGGGGGGCTGGGGGGATATAAAGAAGAGGATATGAAAACCTTTAAGCTCTGAAGCCTTTAAGTCTCCAGAGAAGAAAAGTGCACAAATATTAACTTAATGGAATGCTAATTGTTTATTCATGCTCTCACTGCATTTGTTTTCCATTGTTATCATCATAGGTGCTTCCACTAAACTGTTATTTTAACTGTGAAGAACAAAATGCCCCTCCCTAGAATTTTATTTAACAAACATATTTTATTTGTGAGCTATTGTCTTTAAATGTTACAGAGGTAGCACTTAGGAATAGACTGAATCTCACTCCTCAATTCCAAATCACCAAAATGAGACTCTAAATGCCCTATATTGAAAGTGCAGGTGCTTACTCCTGAACTACTTAAAAGTGGCCAGGGTCTAGGTATGTTGTACAAATTATCAGAAGCCACAACCATGGCCTTTTGGATGCAGAATCAATTCTCACAGAAAGTGTTGGAGACCGGGTGTAAGCTGACAGAGTCCTTGCACCTGAAGGGATTGTTAAGATTCAGTCCCCTGCCCACACAGTGTCCCCTGACTTGTTTGGATGGCGATTTCCAATTGTCACCAGAATGAGAGCGACCTTTCACGGCTTACCGGAAGTCTGTAACTATTTACTGAGGTTTGCTATACCGAGAATTTGGCTTCCTGCTTTATCTCCCTTAGAGATTAAGAGGAACGGAGAGTATGTTCCTTTTGAACTGACCTCCCCGTCAGTGTTTGTGTATAAAAGGTATTGCGCAGTTAATAAAGCTGCTGCAGTCTGTCAATGGCTTGCAGTCCTCCCAATCCCGCTTTCATGTCTTCCTTTTCTTAATTCCCACCTCCCTACCTCAGTCTGGTTCACCTGTCAGGCTGGCACTGACAAGAAAGATCTAAGAAAACATGATGAATGTCATTCACACAGGCTCTGAAGCTTCCAGTCCAACTATCTCCCCCAAGGTACAGTTTGAGAAGTGAAAAGTGTGTTAGACCTCTTAGGAGATCTTCCCAGATTTTATCTTGCCCTCATTTAAGCTGTCACTTCAGCCAGGAGTTCTGTGTGAGCTGCTGTGCCCTTCCCACAGGCATCACCTGTCTACCCCTTTCTTCCTGCTGGTGCTGTGTGCTCCTTGTGCCCTGCCCTGATGCTCTCCTGTTGAGGGATCAGGATGTTTCTGAATACCTATGGATGAACCCAAAATGAAGGGGACATTAACACTCTAGGGGAAGTTAGGAGTTAGGGAATGAATTCTTGCCTTTAACCCTCCCAGGGAACTATTCTGAGATGTAAGTTTGTGGCTTCTCATTAAATGGTCTGGTAATATCAAATAGACTCACATAATGGCAGTCAGTTCAACAGCACATGCTCACATTGGCTCTCCAGACTGCCTTAACTCTCCTTGTCCCTCACTTCTCCTTGGGAATGCACTCCCTGACCAAGTAAAAATCATAAGCCTTTGCCTTAGGCTCTGCTTATCTGGGAAATTAGACTAAGTCAGGATGAGGTTCTTTAATTTATTGATTCATTCATTGAGCAAACAATGGAAGCATTCATATACTTCATATATTGCTTCAATGTACTGAGTGACTGTTGTGAACACTGAGAAAGAAGACAACTACTAAGAAGGGCTCCTGTTAGCTAACTGGGCTCAAATTTTATAAAAGAGCCCAGCAGCCATTTCTACGCAGGGGCCTCTCATGCAAAGTGCACTTCGGTGAGAAGCCTCTGCTGAACTGCTTGCCATCACTTGAGTCAGTCCTTTCAAAGGAGTTCCTGGAATCCTATTTCAACCAGTAGGTTTGAGGCTTTACTCATCCAATCTGAGCTTCGTAGCTCCACCAACCAGAGTGGCTATATTCTGATCAATCAGGACCGTGCTTTCTAGACCAATGATTTGGAGTCCTCATTTGCATGAGGACAGACCAATCAAGGACAGGGGCAGGGACTTCCATATAAGCCAGCTCTCCTCTGGCTCTGGGAGAACACTTTCCCTTTCCACCTAAGACTGAAAACTGCATTTCCCTAGCTGAGCTAAAACATAGAAGATGTCCCATGAGCACAGCAGGGCAGAGCAGAGCAGACCATCAGGGAGCAGCGATGTCTAGCTGGAGAAGGGCCTGGCCCCAGCACTGCCTCTCAGACGTCCTATATCACAATTGAGGTGTTTCGCACTGACCAAAGTTTCTTTCTTCACCATACCTCAAACTGAACATTCTTGTTGATATTGAATTGGCACCAACATCCCTCAGGTGACACTATGAAATATCAAAAACTGCACTTGTGGCAGTGCTCTCAGCAGTCCTGGATCTGTCTTTTGCTTCAACAGTGTTTGGGCTGAACAGACCCAGAACTGCCCCTTCTTCCAGCCTCCAGCCACTCTCCAGCCTATCATCCAGTCACCACCACCTCTGAGACCAGCCAACACACCATTTTTGTGTTTGTTTTCTACCTTCATTCCTTATTGTGGAACAACCATGAGCTCCCAAATTTGTCAGAATTATTCCACCCAGGTGGAGGCTGCAGTCAACCACCTGGCCAACCTGCATCTGCGGGCCTCCCACACCTACCTCTCTCTGGGCCTCTATTTCGCTCTGGAGAGCTTGTACCACTTCTTCGGCAGGTTGGTGGGAGAGAAGCGCGAGGGCACAGAGCGTCTCTCAAAGTAGCAGAACAAGCGCAGTGACTGCATTCTCTTGCAGGACCTACTGAAGCCTCCCAAGATGAGGGGGGCAAAACTCAGGATGCCAGGGAAGCCGCCGTGGCCTTGGAGAGGACCCTGACCATGGCCCTTTGGGATCTACATGCCCTGGGTTCTGCCCACACAGACTCTCATCTCTGTGACTTCCGGGAGAACCACCTCCTGGGTGAGCAGGTGAAACTCATCAAGAAAATGGGTGACCACCTGACTAACATCCGCAGGCTGGCCGGCCCCCAGGCTGGGCTGGGCTGGGTGAGTATCTCACCCTCAAGCATGACTAGCACCCTCTTCATTCTATCTGCTTCCTAATGCAAAGGTGCCTGGGATACTAAGTGATGATGTTTCTGTCGAGCAGGTGAAACTCATGATGTGGGGCTTCCCCTAAAGGCATCCATAATAGGACAGATGCATTAGGAGAGCACACAAAGGCCAAGAAAAAGTTATTTCCCCAAGTTACCTTGTAAAAAAAAAAAACCTTAAAAAGTACTGTGAAATAGAACAACAAGGCTATTCTCAGATCTAGATAGAGATATAAGAGAGCTTTGTTGAAGAGATGCTGTGTCTGGATCATAGAAGACACTGGCAACAGAGAACCAAGATCAGGTTGGAAAGATGGACAGGGGAATATCATGAAAGACCTCAATACATGTTGTCCTTTAAATACCATCCCTACGTAGCTACCCTCTATTCTGACTGTTTTTAGTGGTGAGATGATTTGGAATCTATGTAAATCACAACTGTGAATTTGGAAACTCATTTTCTCTCCATTGGAAAGAGTTCAGGAACCCAATAAATATTCATATGAAATGAATGAATGGTACACAAGGTGAGTTTTCATACAAAGGTTTAGGTCTTAAAATTGGAATATTTTAATAGGAACTGAACATTTTTATTTGGATGCTAATATTCTGAAAATTGTTAGTATATGACTAATAATCATGTTCTCTGATAATTTATGATATCTTGAAAAATAGAACTACAAAATATTTTACTACATTCTCTTTCTAGGTAAACCATAGCCATATGCATATTTTCCTAAATCACAATATAAATCTACAAATAATTATTTACGGAACTGATAAATTTGTTGCAGAGTTTCTGCATGCATTCATTCTTCTATCACTAAAAATTGGATTTTAAACACTCCTTTCAGAAAACCAAACATAGGCAATATTTAAGGGCAAATAGTATGTCATCTTAAAGCTTTGAAGGTATTAATATATATTGTGTGAGAAAGCTTTATGGTGTCATATCATAGATCTATTTCACACAAAATATGTTAATACTTCCAATCTTTTATTCCCTTTCTAAAATAACATATGGTATAAAAGCATGTAAATCTTTTACATTGGGAAGAAATCTGTGCTTTTTGTTTATAACAAAGAATAAATTCAGTTTGAGATATCTGGCTATGTGCCACATATTTTCTGAGTTTGTAACCAATGATTACTTAATTGTAACAACTAATATCTACTATGCACAATCTATACAGCAGATGATCACATGATATATCACATTTACTCATCACATAAGTAAAGTGGTTATTATTTCCATTTTACAGATAAAAGAATAATGGTTCACTAAAGTGTTTTGACCTTCCAAATATTGCAAAGCTAAGATCACAAAGCAATCTCACACAGCCACATGAAATACATGAGGTCAGGGATTCCACCCAGGTCCTTGTTCAATGATTCTGGTGCTCTTTTTGTTTTCTGTCACCAGATTATAAACATTTTTCAATAAACATCTCTGCTAGTTTAAAAAATACATAAAATAACTCTGTATGTGGTGATTTTATATTACACCTAGTCATATAGCAACAAAGCTACTCTGAATCACATTTCCATCAAATCCAGATAGAGGCCTTTTTTTCCCCATTTCCCTTCACATTTGATGGGGAGATAGCGACACAGAGAAAAGGAGATGATTCCCACTCATGTACTTTCCTGGGTGAGAAGAGCGGTCAAGAGTAAAGGTGTCTCTGAGGCAGAATTACTGCATAACTCTCCTTGTGAAATTGTCAGAAGACAGAGCACATGCCCAAAAAGGCATTCCAGGTACAGGTACGCCACACATTGTCATATATTGTCAGGCATCACACACTGTCCCTTCATATGCCTTACTGCGTCATTGATTCTAATATATTTTACGGTGTTTCCATTCCAAAAGCACAACTCCAAAAACATAACCCTCACTATGCACAGATCCTTCCAATAGAAGCAAGGACAATAGTAAGATGAAAGATTACTATTTACTCAGTTACATCAGATGCCAGCATGGTCCCATGAGACAGCACATTCATGCCTCACATCATATGAAGGGCAAAGGCCCTTCTTCTGCTGGAAGACACAGGAGGAGAAATGTTCAGAGGAGATAGACATAGACAAAATAGTGCAATTTGTGAATGCATGCAGCCTAAAATTATTAGCTAACAATAACCTTGTTCCTATAGGTCTCTACATTTTTCGGGAATCTAACTCTCAACTGTGTATGTCACAACTTAAATCTGGAAGCCCCCAGAAGGTATCTCATCATGTGCATTCACAAATACATTTCTTTCTGCACCTATTAAAATAGGAATGAGTTTTATTTTGTCGCATAATGCTCTGAAACCAAAAAGGTGCTCTGTGCCAATAAATAACACAGCACAATCTGTTTTCATCAAGTAGTAACCTCTTGAGAATTTCTCAAGGATACACTGGATCAACTGAGACGGAAGCATCTGGATTCACCTCTGACTTAGGAGGAGCTTCATTTCGTTGTTGTCTTCTAGTTCTACTTCATTACCTGAATATCCTGGCTTTCAGATACCTTGTGTTTGTATTCACCTTTCTTGAGTTATGTATAAAGGTATTATCCACACATTTCTCTGATATGTCACCAAGGGAAGCTATTCAAACTGGTTCTCAATTTTGCAGATCTGCAAATCTGATTTAGCTACTTCACCCAGGGAACAGACTCAAGCCAACAAAATTCATAAATACTGATTTCTAAATCAGATGTCAACTTATTAATTTATAAGGAGAATCTTTATTACATAGGGCTATAAATATTTATGTTTATAGTAGACAATGACTGGAAATTTTAAATCATTTTATTTATAATTATGCATTTATCAGTATCTCCATTTTCCCAGTATTATAAGTGTTCAGGAAAGTTGTCTCTTCATACTTCATTAGAAAGAAGATGTATAACAGAAAGTATGCCTACCAAAGGCATTAAGTCATGTACCATATAGAAAAGTGCCAACATCTATTCAATGCTTCATCTACATATGCCAACTTTTCAGATGTTTCTATTTCACTGAAAAAGCTTACATAGAGAAACATAAATCATTTTTCTCATTTGTGATCTTCCAGCAATTGTATTACAGAATCAATTTAGATGCTCAGGAAATTGAACTATATATGTCATCAAAGTCCTCAAATGGAAGCTTTGACTAACATTCAAAATAAATTAATATTATTTTAAATAAACTCAAGTTATACTTTGAATAGGGGATAAAAATGAAAAAAAAAGTGAGAAAGGGAAAATAGAGTGGATTAACATTGAACACACAATCGTAAGTTAACATGCTCATTATCGTCACCCTAACCCCTGCACCAACTTGCCATGGACTATTTTAAGCACCCTGTATCTTTGTGTCAGGGCATCTGCTTTTGCTTTGGCTAATGCAAGATGGTGAAAGTAAATTCCCCCTTGTCTAATTACTTGATTCCCCTTTTGCAACATAAATAAGAAAGTTTTGATTAATCAAATCCAGAGAAAGATAAACACTCTACTTCACTTATTAAAAATTAAGTTTCTCTGGAGGGGTGATTACAGCAGGGAGTTGGGATATACCCCTCCTAAAAATGTGTTGCTTGCAGGACAATGTTAGAGACAGACCTTGGGGGATTGTGCATCAGTACAAACAAGAATCTGCTCATACATTCAATTAGGTATTTCCACTTTCTCAACAGGGAATGCACGTAGAGAGGGAGGCCAAAGGGACTTTCAAGAATTTTTTTAATTACTGAGGCCTAAGGTTCCAGTTAGAATCAGAGAGCAGCTGCTCAGATAATTCCCGCAAAAATAAAAATCCGGTGAGTTATGTTATACTAGTACATAAAAACAGCATGGCCACCACGCAAAGTTCAGTTTAAATGGTAGCATCCTGATTGTATAAATTAAAATAACCAGAATATTGCAAAATCACCTTAACTCGCCTGCATCTAATGATACTTAACCATTCCATCAGGGGCAGTATTTCCCTTCTCAGTCCTCTGCCCCTGTGCAGCTTTTCACTTTCTATTTCTGAAGAGATACAATCTCAGAGAAGAGACTACAGAAGGTTGAATCTTGAAGGCAGAGATCAAAAGCTCTAACTGACAGAGAGACAGGCCGGTCATGGAAAGGAGAAAACAGCCTGATCTAAGAAGCTGGGGAGAATGAAGACTGCGATATCTGCTAGAGCTCTCCAGTGTCAGGTTATCTCCACAGCCTCTGTGGGAAGGAATATATGTCAAATGTACCTTGATTTAAAAAAAAAAAAGAAAATCCACATTTTAATATAAAATATTTTATGCATATTTAATGAATGCTAAACTATGTTTAGGGTAAACAAAGCAATCTGCATACCTTATTCAGTCAGGGTACCACCTCTGCTCCCCTCATTTGTTCAACAAATGTGTTTTGAACTGCACTGAAATCTCATCAATTTTTGCAAATATGAGACATAAGAGGATGTTTCTTTATGGTGCTATGAAATATGGTTGTCAGTCAAATCAACGAAAATTATAATTCAGGTTAATTAAAAGATATGATGAATCAAAATAATCAGTGCATAGCAAGTCTTCAATTGGTTTGTTATGATAAAAACACACTTCCGTTTCAGTTGAAAAAAATCTGTAATTTCAGAGTTGAAAGTTCATATCCTTTGATTGTTTGACATTTCCTAGTTATTTTGGTATTGTTTAAGTAGACCTTGAATGACATGGTTTACCCTACTTTCTTTTCTGTACAGCAAAGAAATACTGAACAAGTGGCATAACTTATTACCTAATGTTTCAAGGTAATTATTTAAGACCTGTAGCTATCACTATAATACTGAACTTCCTGTTTACCCAGTAGAAGCACAATGACATTTATCACAACATAGTATTGTCGGCTTAAATGTGTCATGTTTAAACTTTTAAATGTGTAATGTTTAATTTACCTTAGTTTGTTTTAGAAATATTTCATACTTAATCCTTTCTTTTCAACTTAGACAACTAATTGCTTTTGAAAAATTAAACCAGTCCATTTCATATTTCACTATATGGCAAATGCTGATAAGTAATTCACATTTATCAATGATATTCAGCTCTACATGAATAATGTTCAAGACATAATGCTTTATGTAACACTTTTCTTTGGTGATGCTCAAATTAGGCATAGAATAAAAATAGTGTAAGGAACTAGAGCAAAAGTACATAAATGAGGAACCCAATGAGAATTGTATATAATAAAGAGCTATATGCTAATTAGACCGAACAACAGAACGACTGTCCGGACAAACTTCTGGACGAAGCCAGGCTGTGAGGGCCAAGGCAGCTGGGGCTGCGAGGGCCGTACCCCTTGCATGAATTCTGTGCATTGGGCCTCTAGTAAGAAAATAATATATCTAAGTATATCACATAAAAATTGCTGTAAATATTTACATGGAAATAAATATTTCACATGTAAATAAAATGAATGTGACCTCTACTTGAATGACCAAAATGAAGCAATCTTCTTTAATTGTTACCTAATGATTGTATTGTTAATTTAATTTTTTGTGCACTAATACTGTACTTTCAACATTTATTTTTTTAAATGCATTGGAACTCTGAACAGATTTGTAACCAGTATAAAAATGAAACAGAAATGAGATCCTAAAGAAAATAGTTGTAAAGAGATTGTTTGGAAGCCTCACTCGATGATGTGTTAAGTATAATTTTGGACTACATACAGCCAGTCCACTCTGCTTTTAAGTCTTTGCTCATCTTACTACTGGGCCATTGCAATAGGCTTCTCTAATTTCTGAACAGTAGGCTCTCAAAGCCAGCCTAGAATTGGATATCACTATGGTGGAGATTTAAGAGGTAAACCTGCCCTAGATGGTTTGGCTCAGTGGATAGAACATCAACTTGCGGATTGAAGGGCCCTGGATTTGATTCCGGTCAAGGGCACATGCCCAGGTTGTGGGCTCAATCCCCAGTAGGGGGTGTACAGAAGGCAGCCGATCAATGATTCTTTCTCATCATTGATGTTTCTATCTCTCTCTCCCTCTCCCATCCGCTCTGAAATCAATAAAAATATATTTAGAAAAACAAAAAGCAAACCTTACCATATCCTTTCTGTTTAAAAGTGTCTGATGGTTTTACCAACAGCTCAGACTGAAATCCCTTATCATGGACCTAAGGATCATCAACCACATCTCCAGTTTACCCTTTCCAACCTAATTCCTGTCCCATTTCATTCCTTAGTAAGATTGCTATGGGTCACGTGAGGAGCAACAAAAAGAATCATCGCAGTATATTCATCATAGTATATTTAATCTAAAGTTCATAGGAGTGCCAAAGAACAAAATCAGGTATCAGCAAATTGAGTAAGGTTTCCTTAGAAAAAGAAATATGCTACCCTGGCCCCTGTTATTCAATTGGTTGAGCATCATCCCATGCACCTAGAGGTCGCTGGTTGGATTTCCAGTGAGGGCACATGCCTGGGTTTTGACTTGATCCCCAGTAGGGGATGTGCAGGAGGCAGCTGATCGACGGTTTTCTCTCATGGATGCTTCTCTCTCTCTGCCTCTCCCTCCCTCTCTCTAAAATCAACAAGAACATATTTTTTAAAAAGGGAATATGCTGATAATCACTCAGGATATGAACATACAGTAATATACATTGTAAATTTTATATCGTTTCTATTCTGAACATTCAGGGAAGTCAAGTTGAAAGCCAGATCTCAGACTTTGTGTTTCTGTATAGAATTACAAAGTCCATCTCTCTTAGGTTTTTTATTTATAGCAAAAAAAAAAAGCCAGCGGGGGGGGGGGGGGGAATCCCTTTCATATATATTTGATTGCAGAGAGGAAGGGAGAGGGAGAAAGAGATAGAAACATCAATGATGAGAGAGAATCATTGATCGGCTGCCTCCTGCACACTCCTTACTGGGAATTGAGACTGCAACCCAGGCATGTGCCCTGACCTGGAATCCAACCGTGAGCTCCTCATTCATAAGTCAATGCTCAATCATTGAGCCACACCGGCTGGCTGGATCCCTTTCTTAAGGTTAGAATGGTAGTGATGAGGGAAGTCATCAGTGAAGGACAGCTGCAGAGTGGTGATACCACAACAGCCATCATCAGCAGAGCCAGCACTGTGGCTGCATGTCTGGAGGCTGAAGCAGAATAATGTGGGAGAATTATTTCTGAGCCCTCAAGTGACAGCTATCTGTGGAGCTCTTAGAAATAGCTAGAGGACACACTGAAAGATGCTAATTTCTTTCATTCAAGCAGAGGGACGATGCCTTGGTAATTTGGATATTTAGAGTTACTTATGATGATGTGTGGTAGTCATAAGCTGGTCAGGCCAGAGAATACTGGGGTTACATAAGCCTCACTTGTTATGCAGCACAGGCCATATGAACTGTTTTTCATTTTTATAACCCAAGAAAGAGAGATAAAATTTTTATTCTAGTGATTTTCCCCCCAGGGGGTCTCTCTATTTTGGAAGTTTTTAAAACTGCTACATAACAAGAATATCTCTTTCTCAAAGAAGTTACTTTGAACCCCAATTAAATTAGTTGAATATATGTATAGCGAATTATTGTTTTATAAACAGAATCTCAGCTGATGGATGAGCCAGTCAATACAATAAAACTAATCAATCAAGGAACAAAATAAAAGCAGAAACTGTCAGTCAGTTCAGTTGAAAGTTAAGTGATGTGTCTGCTTGAAAAAAATACATGGATACAAATAGTAGTGTGGTGGTTGCCAGAGGGAAGGGGATGGGTGGAGAAGGGGGTCCTAAGACATGGTGACAGGAGAAGATTGGACTTTGGTGGTGGGCACATGGTGAAATATACAGACCTTGTAACATAGAAACTCACACCTGAAACCTATATGATCATGTTGACCAATGTCTCCCCAATAAATTTAATTTTTAAAACTAGCATTATATTTTGTTTACATTTTAATAAATTGATATATTTAATGAATTATTAATAAATTATTATAAGGGGGAAAAAGAAAAGTCCATGGAGAATAGGATACATGGATCATATTAACCAATTTACCTCTGGTTCTGCAAACAACAACAAAAAAGATATTTTGATTCCACATATTCTATTATTTCACTCAAAGATCCCAGAGCTTTTTGTAGAGTCCTGGGTGGAGGTGGTTTAGGAAGGAAGAATCAGAATGAAAATGTAAAAAATTGATAATATCTTCATTGCAGTCTTTATGATGTAAGGGAAGATTAAATTTAATCATGGCACATACTATACAGCTGAGACCAAGGCTCCAAGATGCCCTGGACTCCATTGTGGTATATGTTTTACTCTTAGTATTCTTTCCATTAAAGTAAGGTATTTTTCAATATGCAATAAAAAAGTCAAAGTAGCTGCAAAATGTTGTGAGTTTAAGTTCAAATACGATCCATTTCTTTTTTTCAGGCTCTGCTCAGAGACATGGCCTGAGTCAAGTTCATCTTTAAGAAAAAAAGAATCAAAGCAAAGTAGGATTTGAAGCCATGTTCTCCTTTACCCTGGAGAAATATGTCAAACATATTTTCAGTAGAAAATGTATTATTCAATGTATTGTTTAACTAGAGCAACAATGGAAGGTTTTTAGTGATGCCAAGAAACTAAAAAATGTTTATAATACACTAATTTAGAAAGAAATCCTATATAATAAAAGAGTAATATGCAAATTGACCCTAACAGCAGAATGACCGAGAATGACGGGTTGTTATGACGCGCACTGCCCACCAGCAGGCAAAAGCTCAATGCAGGAGCTGCCCCCTAGTGGTCAGTACATGGGGAGTGGGCCTAAGCTGGCAGGTGGACATCTCCTGAGGGCTCCCAGGCTGCCAGAGGGATGTCTGACTGCCATCTTAGGCCCAATCTCCCAGGAGCAGGCCTAAGCCAGCAGGTGGACATCCCCGAGTGGTATCGGACTATGAGAGAGCACAGGCCAGGCTGAGGGACATACCCCCCCCCCGCCCCCGTGCATGAATTTTCTTGCACTGGCCCTCTAGTGAAGTAAATAAGGAATAATGGGGAAGGAAGAAAGGAAAAAAGCGAGGGAGAGAGAAAGAAAGAGTAAGAAAGGGAAAGAAAGATGGTAAAAGAAAGAAAGAAGGCAGAGTATGAAAGAAGAAGGAAATGAGAGAGAGAAGGAGAATAGAGAAAAGGAGAAGATGGAAATTAAAAATCAAGTCCAATCTTTGTAGCTCCTTTCCCAGGGCTGCAGTTACCTCATCTAAACTGTGAGATCCTGGGGCCAGATGTTCCCTTGATCCATATAAATACAAAACACTGAATAAATTTGTTCAAAGGTGAGACTCAAGCAGTTACTTCTGCACACTGATTTATCCCAGCTCAATATAGTGCAACATTACACAATCATTATCATCACTTTATAAATTCCATCCCCATTTTCCCCTCAAACTATCCCCTCTGGAACCCCAACCCCCTTATACTCTCAAGGACGCCACAGTTATAGGTCTTTGTTGATACTCCAACCACTTCCTTGCCCCAAAAGAAACATAATCCTCCTATGACCCTACCTCCTTGGAACTCTCTTCAAAAAGGCCTCTTTCTTTCAGCCCATCATGGCCCAGACTTGGGAGACACTGTCAGAATGTTTGGATTCCCAATTCCACTTCAAAGCCACTATATTTCCACCTTCAGGCAAAATCCCATGTTTTAATCTCAGTTCACTGCCCTTTTTATGGCTTCCTATTAGTGAATTCCGCAATCTCCTACCTTCTCTTTGCTCCTCTGACATTTCTTCACCTATTATCACTTTCTCCTCCACCACTGGCTCCTGTCTCACACACTATACACAAGTTCAATCTTCCCCATACTCCCTTCCCCATAATTCCCTTGACTCTTCTCATTTTCTCAACCAAACTTCTTAAACAAGTTGTGTATACTGTCTCTACTTTTATTCACTTTTTGAACTACCTGAGGCTGATATCTGCCCCAACTATTGTCTGCTAGTCAATTTATACATGTTGCCTTGTTTAATTCTCAACCAAATTCCCCACTCACCTGCCAGCTGTTGAATGCAAACAGCCTCCTTAGTGATTGTATCACTTAGCCTTTCTGTAGTATTTGATATTGTCAACTCTCTGTGCTCTCTACTCCTTTGCTCTCCTGCTTTTTCTTCTCCCTCTTTACTCCATCTCAGCCTCTTTTGCTTGACCCCAGGTCTTTAGAGTTTCCCAAGGTGTTTGATTTATCTCTTTTCCTTTCACCTCTCTCTCACACACACACACACACACACACACACACACTTAAACATTTAAATTTTATCTCTAGCTACACTAGAGAAGTTTCCTTAAGCATAGAATACCTACTACCTAGATTGATCATGAAGATTCAACATGAATAGGCACATAAAATGTCTAATAGCATGCTTGGCATATTTGACAAACAACAAATCATAGTTATTTCATCTCAGAGAATTCTCAGCTCTTTATGTTGAGTTACTTGGTAATTGGCAAATATGACTCCATCACAGACTTCTCTACTGAACTTTAGCTTAATATGTAATTACATATTGCACCCATATATCTGACATGACCCCCAAGATATATTCAAACCAAAGTCTCATTCCTTTTCTCAACCTCTAACCTCCTTCCCCTTCACCCCCTCAAAATAGTTCTATTGTTCTTCCTTGATTATTTCCAATTTGGGTTGAAGATTGTGCTTACACATGTTATTCACCTGAAATAATTTTTTAATTCTATATCATTAGTTCTACCTCCTACAGTGTCTAATTTCCATCATCCCAGAAATGTCCGTCACTGTTAGAGTCAAACAACATGAAAGGGTAAGATTCAATCTGGGTTTGGCCTCTTTGTAACAATACAATCTTGGGTAAGTCACTTGGCTTCTCTTTGCTTCATTTTCCCCACCTACAGAATAGGGACAGTAGTTGTAAAAGAGCTATGAATACCTGACAAAAAGTAAATGCTCAATAAACTTCAGTTATTATGCACATGTGCAGAATTATGTAGGCAGTAAATTGTCATTATTTTTATTGTACTAGTCCTTCTTCATCACTGGATTATGAGACATTTGAGGAAAGAGACTTGACATTATACTAAATTACTGTATCTCCAAAACCTAAGGCTGTGCTTAGCATTTAGTAGCTCTTCAATAAATATTTGTCGAATAAATATGTAAAATGATGAATATTCACTATTGTTATAAAGATTTAAGTGTGGGAAATAATAAAAACTCAGCAGTTCCCTCAAAACAGAGAAGCCTTTGTTAAACGCCTTTGGCTAGTCTCCAGTTGCAGTAACAGCACATTTTTAAGTCAATATTCGTGGATACCACAAAATAACTTTGAGAAGTTCAGGGATTTGGAATTAAGGTAGACAAAGATATTTATAAGTATGTGATCAAATACACAAATATAAGAAAGTTTCTAGTTTTGTACCCCTGAATCTTCTCACTTCAGAACACATCTCTCTAGCCACGTGTAGCAGGCTTGTCTCCATGACAAGTTAAGCCATCACCCATTTTTACTTCTAGTGCTTTATGAATAGAAACATTAGCCAAGACCTTTCTCTTTCTTGGTGATCTGGGCACTACCATCTCTTGGTTACTTGCTTGTATTGCCAGTCTAGAACGAGCTACTATTGAACATATTCTAAGTTCAAGATCTTACAGATTATTATTCTTGGTGGCTTCTTATATTACATCTGTATTAAAGCATTGCTTTTTAGATCACAGAACTATTGGCTATTACATAGGTGAACAAAAAAAAAACCAATAGAAACTAATAGTAATCAGGCACCCATTATGTTCCAGTCACTGTACTAGTCAATTTACACATGCTGAATTTGTAATACTTCAAACAATTAAAAATAAATAAATAAATTTACACATGCTGACTTGTTTAATTCTCACAACACAGATAATTATTTCATTCCCCATTTGCATATGAAAACAGAGAGGCCCATAGATGTAGGTATTTCTCTCTTTGCGCATCCAGCGCGGCTAGAGAGCAGGTCCAGTTCCTCAGTAAGGGCGGCTGGGGATTGAGAAATAAAAGAAAGAGACAAGACACAGAGATAGAAGGAAAAAGCTGGGACCGGGTGGGACCACCGTCCTCTTCTGATGGAGAGAGAGGGACCCAGAGCCAATTCAGCGAGTTTATTTTATATCCCAAATACCAGGAAGTTTCACCAAAAGGCCAAGACAAAAGGAGATTATTTGCATTCTTGAGTAGGCCCTGAGCATTCCTGGTGCTAGGCTGGATTTAGATATCAAAACCACTTCCACACACCACGGACTGAAATGAAGGTCAAGCTGACAACACCCTTACCCTTTTGGCAAGGTATGTTCCCAGGGCGTGGCTTTGCCTATTGCTTTGGGTTCAGCTGACAATAATTAAATAATGCCCATGTGCCTTCCCAGGAGCTGTCTACACATAGAGACTAAGTAGCTTGTCATGGAAGTAGTAATTAAAAAGGTAAATTAATTGCCCTAGACAATTTGGCTCAGTGGATAGAGCGTCGGCCTTGAGGACTGAAGGTTCCCAGGTTCAATTCCAGTCAAGAGTGTGTACCTTGGTTGCAGGCTCCTCCCGGCCCAGGCCCTGGCTGGGGCACATGCAGGAGACAACCAATTGATATGTTTCTCTCACATCAATATTTCTCTCTCTCTTTCCCTCTCTCTTCTGCTCTCTCTAAAAATCAATAAGAAAATATCCTCAGGTGATGATTTTTTAAAAAAGGTAAATTAAATTAGTTAATTAAGCTAGTTATTTTGCCACTTAAAGCCATTTTACTTTTTTTTAATCTTAGAAATTAACCATGGACACATCAAAATTACAACTAAATTTAGAACAATCAATGGAGAACCACCTGAAGACTAATTGAACAGAAGTCCTATGTCCTTATATAAAGAAGAAGCCACCTTAAGACTGATGTTACTTTTCTTTTCTTTTCTTTTCTTTTTTTTAACAAATTGAAGGCAAAATCCTTCACCTGCAGAAAGATTACCACGTGCTTTATTGCAGTGGTCTGGACCAGCACCCACAATTCCTCTGAGGTATGCCTGTATAAAGGGCCCCATAAACGCGTTGAGCGTTATCACTGATTGTTTCCAAAAGCAAAGCTAAGTGGAAGATTAAAACAATAACATGAATAATTTAAATCTACAATTCAGCATTATCAAAATTTGTGAAATTCCATTCCAGTTTGCTTATACAAGGCACTTCAGAAGGAACAAAATTACCATAATAAAGAAGCTAGAACAATATTCCTTGGGGATTTCCACATTTTCACAACTGCTCCCGGCTCCAGAGGAATCTTTGCATTATACTTCAAACATTCTACAAAGTAACATCCACCAAAGAAAGGCCAGTTTCACTGGTCACAATTCACAATGTTGCCTACTGTGAACACCAAACTTGTTTGAAATTTTTCACAAAAATGTGAAATATTATTACCATTCATGTATAATGTTAACATTATTAACACTAATACAAGATAAAATCATTACCTTGTATGCATAATGGAAATGTGAGGTTTAAAAACAAAACCTAAAAAACAAGTATAGAATGCATTGTGCTTCTCTTTAATGAACAGACACACATTACTAACTAACCAACAGCCTCCATAGTGTTCCAGGAAAAGCCACAAGAAGCCCAAGCAAACAGAGCAAGGTTTGAAGGTGGTGGCTTCTCTAGGTCAGTCAGGTGGAAGATTCTAGATACCACCAACGCAACCGTCAGGAGGCTCCCAGGGAAGAAACCCCTCAGTAGCCACAGTGAGTTAGGGAGAGGTCAGGCAACCACACTTATCCAGCACCTAACTAACATAGAATGCAATGAACATAGTTCAGGTCTCCTATATAGCTTTTGCTGTGCTCAACAACATCCTGTACTCAACAACTTAACCCTATTTCCAAGTAAAAAATCTATGTAGAAAAAAATTAACCATGTACCCAGAAAGATCATCAAAAAAGAGCTGACCTAACATTTTTGTAATATATTTTTATTGATTTCAGAAAGGAAGGGAGAGAGAGATAGAAACATCAGTGATGAAAGAGAATCATTGATCATCTGTCTCCTGCATGCCTCACATTGGGGATCGAGCCTGTAACCTGGGCATGTGCATAGGTCAATGCTCAACCACTGAGTCATGGGCTGACCTAACATTTTAAATCTAGTTCTTCATCTATGGAAATCAGATGACAACATCCACTTATCTACTTTATAGAATTGCTGTGAGTCTTAAAGAAGATCATTCTACCAAAGCATATAGCATATATGAAATGCACTAAATGCACTTGAATATTTAGACTTATCTTTAGGAGAATTCACCTTTAGAAAACTTTGTTATTAAACTTTAGATTTGGAGTAAGACCATAGTCAGTGAAAGCCCAGGGTGACCTACCACTAAGAAAAAACAAGAATAAATATCACATGATCTCACTAATTTGTGAAATATAATGAACAACATCAACTGATGAACAAAAACAGATCCAGGGACAGAGAAGTATCAATCAGACCATCAAACCTCAGAGGGAAGGTAGGGGAGGGTGGGAGTAAGGGGGAGAGATCAACCAAAGGACTTGTATGCATGCATATAAGCCTAACCAATGGACACAGATATCAGGGGGGTGAGGGCATGAGTAGGGGATGGCAGGGCAATGGGGAATAAGGATACATATGTAATACCTTCATCAATAAAGAAAAAAAATAAAATAATAATAAAAAGAGAAAAAATAAGAATATAACTTCTGTCTCTATGCCTATTATGCATCCTGCTTCATTTTGCCAGGCTAAGTCATTTATTGATACCACTCAGATGATGAACACTCAAGTATTAATTACAAAGATAACAAATATCCAATCAAATAAAACTGATGTGTGTGTCCTACTGCTAAGAGCCATATGGACAAGCTGAATGTGTCGGGAAACTTTCACTCAAGTCAAACAAGAAGTCAGGGATCAAACTCACAGGAACACCCAACTTTAGGAGCAGAGCCTTTGTCAGCCCAGGCGAGCTCCACCTCACTGACAGTCATAGCACCAAGGAAGCTGTCTTACTGATCTCAATACCCCCATTGTGATATTAATTTATTGTTATTACCACAGAGCAAAATGACCAACCATTGTTTTTTCATTCCTTCTTGGGGTGCTGTTTAAAATCATAATCATATCATTAAGTTATTTGAAGTCATTTTTTTATTCTTTCTTTCACTGAAACGTTTTCACCCAGTTTTTCAGAAGTGTTGCCAATGCTTTCATTTTAGATACCTTTTAATGTGCTCACTCTATATTTTAATGGGCTTTTGGGGTTAAAAGTCAATCTAGAAAACTAAAACCTGAATTAAATAAACTTTTTTTATTTAGCCAATCATTGTATTTTTATGTGTCAAGCATTGTCTAAAATTTTCAAGTCAGTATGCTCAATTCATTATCTGAATACATACAAAATAGCACAGTGTTTTCCTTGGTAGATGATTCAGGATTTTACAGGTTCCTAAGATAGTTGTTATAAATAAAAAGAAGAGGCGTTATTTTGTCTGGTTATTTCATTAATAGTGAATCAAAGTGATGAAATGGCCTCACAAAGGTCACATAGCTAGTTTAAGATTACCAGGGCTAGACATAGGTCTGACATCAATGCCTCAATAGCCCTGCTAGTCAAAGTGTAATATGAAGACCTGCATCATCAGCATCATCAAGGAGCTTGCTAGGAATGCAATCTCAGCATCCACCCACCTCCAGATACACTGAATTTAAAAGCACATTTTTAGCCATGGATGCTGTGGCTCATTGGTTGGCCATTGTCCCATGCACTGAAAGGTTGCTGGTTTGATTCCTGGTCAGGGCACATCCCTGGGTTGTGGGCTCAATCCCCTGTTGGGGGCAGAGGGGCATGCAGGAGGCAGCTGATCCATGTTTTTCTCTCACATCGATGTTTCTCTCTCTCCCTCTCCCTCTCCCTTCCTCTCTCTCTAAAAATCAATAAAATCTTTTAAAAAATAGATAAAATGCACATTTTACAAGATCCTTAAGTGACTTGCATCACATTAAAGTTTGAGGAACATTGCACTATAGCATACTGTCAATTTTCCTAATTATCCACCTAAAAAATACTGTGACCCTTAGCAGATGGATTAATCTGGAACTTAAAAGATATTTAGGAAAATTTGTTAAAACTTATCTTGAAATTTTTAATTAGGCACTTCAGAAATTCATGATGATGTTTGTAATTACAAATAGAAATTGTTATCTGTATATACATGTGTTTAATACATATATACTGAAAGAGATGTGTATTTCAGGCTTTTATTGGACTGCACATTTTTCACCCCTAAAAGTCCTGCAGTGGAGAGCCACACATCTGCATAACCCATTCAACTTTTACTATTCCTGGCATCCCCTATTAGAAGCACACTATCGCCACCTACTGACACGACCAAAGAAAAGTTAGCAAATTGTTCAACACTTATTTTCTATCATACTAGTAATTTCACTGTTTGGCATTCACATTTTTCCAAATCATTGATTTCTCTCCAATTCTATGACCACTCCAGCCAAGATTTTTCTGTTTATAGTGCCTTAATAGAGTACCCAAAACTTAGCTCAATGAAATTATGCAAAAATATTTTAAGGCCAGCTTCAGTATATATCAAGTTTACTGTCCTTTTGCATAGATTTATATTATCAGGGAAAGCATTCCTATTATCAGTGGGAAGATCTCCACATCCCAGCCAGTTGCTAGTAGGAGTGGGCTTCTTGCAATATCCTGAGAAAAGGAATTTTCTGAGACTTGTACAGGAGGATGAGGTATTGTAGAATTTCTGTGGAATCAAACCTCTGAGTTTCTAAGATCCCATTTCCCTTCACCCCCACCCCCACCACCGCCCCAAGAAAGCAGTGTAGTTGTGGCTTCATCAGAGCTAGAATCAAAGCCGTTGTCCAGAGTTTTTACTCCATGTTGGAGCAGTAGCCAGCCTAGCATCAGGCTAGCTTAATTTGTGCCCAGCTGCAGTCCATTAGTACATTGCGGATAGAATCTCCACGGCCACATGGCCATGGAAGGAACATGGGCAGGAGCAAAGCCAAAGGAACCAGGGAGCCAAGAGCAAGCTGAGAGCCAAGAGTCCAGAGAGTGGACTCCTTTGCTTGGAAGGGTATGTATTCCCAAATTGTCAGGGGCGAGCAACGGGCAGCTCATGGTTTCCCAGGTTTAACTGACAGGCAAGTACCTTCCCTATGTCGTCTCAACTCACTGCGCATGTGCCCATCTTCCCCTTTGCCAAGTCCCTTCCCGCAGGGACCTACAGGGAACGGGCCAATGGTTCCCTGGACAGTATGAAATTGCATCTTCTGGTGAAGCCGCCCAAATGGCCACGCTTATAATGCCCGGCCTCCTTTGTGCTCCTTTCCTGGTATCAATAAGTAGCTAATTACAATGCTAGCGTTCCTATTTATGGTTTTAAAAGTAAAATCAGCGTACCAGGTACAGCCTCGTGAGCAATGCATCAGTCTTCATAGTTGTGTTCAGGAAACATGTACTCAAGACCCATTAGATATGGGAAATGCCTCCTTTCACCCTCCCCTATTTCCTGCATGTGTATGTTACTGTGAAATGGGTGCTCTCTTTCCTCTATAGTCAATCTAAAAATATGAACATTTCCATACAGGAATGTCTGTGTACTTGTAAAGGAAAATTTCCTTTAACCTGCATTTTATTTCTCTCTTGAGCTCTGATGAATTTGCACCCAGAAAAATCTTTGTTCTCTCCCTCACACTATTTTTTTTAAAAGGCACATTGTATTAGTCTTATAGGGCTGCCATAACAAAATACCAACAGCCTTAGTGGCTTAAATGGCAGAATATTACTTTTTCAAAGTTCTGGAGCCTGGAAGTCCATGATCAAGATGCTGGCAAATTTCGCTTCTGTTGGGAGCTCTCATCCTGGCTTGTAGATAGTCACTCTCTCACTGTGTCTTCACATGGCCTTTTCTCTGTGCTGAAAAGAGGAGATACAGAGAGGGAGGGAGAGAAGGACGGAAGGAGGGAGGGAGAAAGAAAGGGAAGGAGGGAGGGAGGGAAGAAGGGAGGGAGGGAGGGAGAGAGGGAGGGAGGGAGAGAGGGAGGGAGGAGAGAAAAGAAATCTGGTGTATTTTCCTATTCTTATAAAAAAATCCATCCTTATAACCTCATTTGACCTTAAAGACCCTATAACCTTCTTAAAGACCCTATCTCAAATATAGTTACAATGAGAGTTAGTGCTTCAACATGTGATTTGGGAAGGAGAGGACACATTTCAGTTAATAACACATGGAATTTCAAGAACATATTTTAAAAAAACTACAAGCACTTACACATTTATTATATGACAAATATTATTCTAAGAGCAAATCTTTACCAATATATTGAATCCCCTCACCAACTTTTTGGACTAGGTACTATTATTATCACTATTTTACAGATGAGATAACTTAGACACAAACATGTGAACTTGCCCAAATTCATCCTGCTGGTAAGATAGAATGGGGCCAGCATTAAGACTTGTGTAGGCTCCAGAGAGGAGACTAAATGAATCTACTAAAATCATCGATTATGCTAAGGAAGAAGCACTAAGTTTCCAACCCGTTTCTTGGCTTTATGACGAGATGTATGGTCAATACCAACGACTATTCACACTGGGGCTCATTGGCTTTTATTTATCCACTAGAGGCCTGATGCATGAAATCCATGCGAGAGTAGGCCTTCCTTCCCTCAGCTGCCAGCACCGGCTTCCCTCTGGCACCCTTGCAGCCCTTGCTTCTTCTGGAAGATCGTCCAGTCTAATAAGCATATTACACCTTTATTATGATAGACTATTTTATTTTACTTTAGAGGCATTTCATTCTCTGCTTGAATTGTAAGAAGAATATTAAGCCTTTCTGGAGAAAATCATCACCTGTGAGATGCTTTGTATGACTGGCACTGGTTTTGCTAAAGTCCATGTTGCGCAGATATATTTGCCCATTTAAACAACTTACAGGTGTTCCCACAAGAGAGCCATACATCAGTATTCTGTGTTCAAGAACAAGTAAGTGGAATAATTGAAAAACTGAGCTATGAAGTACATCACATTATTGAGCTGGTTTGGATCTTTAGTGTCTAAATGGCTTGTTAATGATCTCATCTGAAAAATTTGCTAAATATATTATGAAAATTATGCAGAGGCATTTGAGAGATGTTATATATAGTTTATATTAATATTTGTCAAACCAGATGACAGTAATTCATGAATAAGGAAACATTTACCATTACTCTCATTTATTTTCCAAAATTTGACCTATTCGGGAATTAAGCAGATAAAAGAGTTACAGCAAATCACTCATCAAACAAAATTAATTTTTAAAAGTCATTCACATCATTCTTTTTGCAAAATAATTATCATATTAAATCTTAACAGACAAGTCAGTTAAGTATCTTCAGTGCTTTCCAATTACCTATGCCATTAGGTTGGGATTCCATCAAAGCTAACACACACTTCATTTTTTGCTTTAAAACCTTATCTTCATCTCAAACTAATCAACCTAAATATTTCTTCATTATAAACTAAACATAAAGAACCATCATTAAGCAATATTTTCAGGGGAAATCTTTGTAAAATTTATTAGAATTCATAGTACTTATATTCCACTAGAGGCCCAGGGCACAAATTCGTGCACGGGTGGGGTGCCTCGGCCTGGCCGGCAATCGGGGCCAATCATGACCGTCTCACCCACTCTTGCCCAGGCTGGCCGCAGGGAGGATGACTGTGGGAGCACACTGACCACCCAGCTGGCCAGGGGGAGGGACCTTAGGAGGTTGGCTGGACACGGGAGGTTGGCTGTGGGAGTGCACTGATCATCAGGGGCAGTTCCTGCATTGAGCATCTTCCCCCTGGTGGTCAGTACATGTCACAGCAACCAGTCAACCCATCATTCAGTCGCTTAGGCTTATATACAGATAGATAGTGGCCCGGTGCATGAAATTCATGCATGGGGGGGGGGGAGGTGTTCCTCAGTCCAGCCTGCACCCTCTCTAATCTGGGACCCCTCAGGGATAACCGGCAGTTGGACATCCCTCTCACAATCCAGAACTGCTGGCTCCTAACCGCTCGCCTGCCTGCCTAATTGCCCCTAACTCAGCCGTGGGCAAACTACGGCCCGCGGGCCGGATCCGGCCCGTTCGGCTGTTCTATCCGGCCTGCGGAACCGAAAGAGCAGAGGGTTCTCTTGCTCTCCCCTCCGCTCCTTTATTTTGAATTTATATTAGTTCACACAAACACTCCATCCATGCTTTTGTTCTGGCCCTCCGGTCCAGTTTAAGAACCCATTGTGGCCCTCGAGTCAAAAAGTTTGCCCACCCCTGCTAATTGCTTCCCAGCTGGCTTGATTGCCCCTAATCACCTCTGCCTCGGCCTTGCATCCAGGACCCAGGATTCCCTCCTCCAGCCGACCACAGGCACCCAGGATCCAGGCTTCCCTCCCTCTGGTCAGTCATAGGTGCCCAGGCAGGCTTCAGCCGCAGGGGATGGTGGGCAGGTGGCTTCGCCTGGGCAGCAGCCACAATGCTGGAGCCCAGGATCATGGGTGGGTGGCTTCTCCATCTCCAGGACCACAGCCAGCTACAGGTACTGGTGCCTGGGACTGTGGGGTGGGTGGCTTCTCTGTCTACCGAGCGGTAGCCAGCTGCAGGTATGCGGCTTCTCCATCTTCCCTGGGATGCAGTGTGGGTGACTTCTCCAGCTGGCTGTGGCCTGGGGTCATGGGGCAGGGGGCTTCTTCATCTCCCAGGCCACACCCAGCCTCAGGTGCTGGGGCCCAGTTTGTCCGTCGCCCCCAGGACGTGGGGCAGGTGGACATGAGGCTTCTGCTGCTGGCTGGGGCCTGGGATCACGGGGCAGGTGGCTTCTTAGTCTCCCTAGCTGCAGCCAGCCTCAGGCACTGGCACCCAACTTCTCCGACTCCCACAGGCCCAGAGTGGCTGGGGGGTGGGGCTGCTGCCATCTTTTCAGGTTAATTTGCATACTCACTCTGATTGGCTGTTGGGCATAGCGGAGTGATGATAATTTGCATGTTTCTCTTTTATTAGTGTAGATGGTTACTTTAAATATAATTTTTTATTTTATAGTTTAACAGCTATATTCTATGTTTTACAATTATACTACTTCCCTAAATGGTAGTATAACTTTTCTTTTTTTAAAAAAGTTATTTTTAGTAAAAAGAAATTCATTTTAAAAGTATTTAATAAATAATAAGGCTACACAACAGAAACCATGTTATTGATTTATGAATGACTAAGAATTATTAAATAACACTCTAGTATATGCTCTAAAAATATAATATTTTTATTACCAACCACATCAAAAAGTTACTTGCAACATTTGAAAATGAAACCACAAGCAATGAAGATAAAAACTATATAAACAAGGTTAAAAGTTAAGAAAACATGTTTACTACTTACTGCAACTGACAGGAAAAAGGATCTATATTTAATTTCATCTTTTGCAGATAATCCGAGAGACTTCATTTTTTTACCCTTCTTTTTTAAAATATATTTTTATTGATTTCAGAGAGGAAAGGAAGAAAGAGAGAAACATCAATGATGAGAGAGAATCATTGATCGGCTGCTTCCTGCATGTCCCCCGCTGGGGATCAAGCCCACAACCCAGGCATGTGCCCTTGACCAGAATTGAACCCAGGACCCTGCAGTCCGCAGGCCAATGCTCTATCCACTGAGCCAAACCAGCTAGGGGTCTACCCTTCTTCTGATCACTTATACAACTTGCTACCTGCACATTAATTTTTATATTGATTAGTTATATAGTTACTTATCTTTTTCATACCCACTTCTCCTTACTAAATTGTAAGGTATTGTAAGCAGGAATTTATCTACTGCAAGTATTTTGCACCCAGAACTATGCTATGCATGTACAGTGCTTCAATAGATGTTTACAAAATAAATTAGTACTGTTATATTGTTATTATTTATACTTTGCCTTAATTAATGTATTTAAAATATCTCCGAAATTTACATATAGCAAAACAGTAAAATGTAAATAAAATATATATTTCAAGATAAAGAAAACAATGCATTAGAAAAGCAAGACAGAAGGAAATATTAAATATATATGATGATATATAAATATATTACATATATGATATGTAAATATATCATTTCATATAATATATATATAAGTATATCATAGGGCCTACACAGTAAAAATTAGTAATAAAAATTTGAGTTCTTGACTTCCTGACTATTAAAGAGGAAAACAAAAATAAGTCTAGATATAAGGAAAATGGTTTTCTTATTCCTCCCATAAGGAAAATACTCTCAGCTTTTTAGGGAAAACAAAGCTCCAAACAGAAGTCATTTCTAAAAATATTATTTAACACTAGAGGCCTAGTGCACGATATTCATGCACGGAGAGTCCCTCAGCCTGGCCTGCACCCTCTCCAATGCGTGACAGCTGTCCCCTAATCGCTCCCCTGCCTGCCTGCTTGCCCCTAACTGTGCTCCTGCTGGCCTGATTACCCCTAACTGCCTCTGCCTGCCTCCCTGTCTGCCTGATCTCACCCCTAATTGCTCTCCCACTGGCCTGATCTCCCCCCTAACTGCTCTCCCCTACTGGCCTGCTTGCCCCTAATTGCCTCGGCCCCCCCAAGGTGGCTATATCCTAATGAAGTCAGACAGATTGCCCGGTAGATCAGGTCTAATTAGCATATTACCCTTTTATTAGCTTAGATGATGCCCAAGGAAGGAAGAGAACCCTGAAAAGTAATAGGTAATATGGTCAACAATCCCCTAGAATACGAGATTTTTATTCAGAGATTCTCAATTAAAACTTAGGGACACAAATTTCAAATCTATCTCAGTGCAGTTCCACTTTCAAACAATGTTGCTGACCAGAAGAAATAGATTGAAAAATGTTCCTCTGACAAAATCCATTGATGTGTTTATGCAACTAGGACACAAAATAATAAGCTTAATTTTATATTACTTATAATATCATTATTTCTGATGCTAGTTTTGATATCAATAATTTTTACTTCTAATTTTGTTAAAACAAACCTATATCAACCATTTTTCTTCTCTTTTCTCTGTATCTGAAGAAATGCATCCAAATCATTCAAATATGTAAGCATTTTGGAAGAAAGAGCTGAGACCAGGGAAGTCTATAATTTTGTCATTCAATATTATAATATAATCTGTCAGGAGAACATCCCTGCTTACCCAGCTCCTCACAATGGTATTAAAATGCATGAGTGACCAAGTTAAAAATTTTAGCTCATGCAGATTAATTCACATTACTATATTTCCGTCCATAGTTCGAAAGGTGAAGAAAAGTCAACAAAAGTTACAAATAATCATATTATTCTTTAAAAATATCTCAAGCCCGGCTGGTGTTGGTCAGTGGTTGAGCATTAACCTAGGAACCAAGAGGTCACAGTTAGATTCCCAGTCAGGGTACATTCTCGGGGGTTGCAAGCTTCATCCTGAGTAGGGAGTGTGCAGGAAGCAGCCAATCACTGTTGTTTCTTATCGATGTTTCTATCTCTCTATCCCTCTCCCTTCCTCTCTCTAAAAATCAATAAAAACACATTTTTAAAAAATCTCAATACATTAATAGAGTGGTTAATTAGTAGAACAGTCACTACTAAAACCCACTGTTTCCTTATTTAAATATTTGCCTGAGAAACTCAAATATGGAAGGGATTAAGGAGGAAACAGAGGCATGAGGATGAGTCGGGCTGATTCGCAAACTGACTGCTATAGACTGAATGAATGTGTCCCTCCAACCCCCAAAATTCCTATGTTAAAATCCAATCCCCAGCGTGATGGTATTTGGAGGTAGGACCTTTGGGAGGTGATTAGAGCCCTCATGAATGGGAGTGGTGCCTTTATAAAGGAGACCCTGAGATCCTTGCTGTGCAAAGACACAGCAAGAAGACGGCCACCTGTACTAGTAAACCAGCCAGCGGGCTGGTTTTGCTGGTATCTTGATCCTGGACTTCCCAGCCTCCAGAACTGTGAGAAATAAATTTATGTTGCTCATAAACCATTCAGTCTATGGTGTCCTGTGATAGTAGCCCAACTAAGACAATGCCTAATCACTAATTTGAGGGGAGGAAAAGGTAGCTCTTTTGAAAAAAGAGAGCACGTGATTCAGGGCAATCCAGGAAGGAATTCTACATCCAGGAGAGAGTCCATTAAAGGACATAGCTGATGGAGAATGAACCCCACCAGTCAGACCAGAATTGTTTAAAATTCTGGAAGCAAAAAATTCTCTACATGAGTTTATCACAGGTGGGAATGCAAGTGAAATCTCCAATAGATATATGTTTTACCTTCCCATTAACAATGCCAGATTTGGGTTAGAAATACATTGGGAGAGGTTTATTTTTGTTTAAATTAGCTCATCTTTCTCTCTCTACATTAGAGACCTCTGATGGGGCAGTCTTTTCTTTCCACCTTGTATCCAGGAAAGGCCTGAATTCTATCACCAACTATGCTACTCAAGCCTCAAGAGATGCTCACCTGTGTTAGAGGAGACACTTGCAGAACCTGACAACCACACCCTTAGGTAGGTGACATTGATGAGGCCTTATCTCAATGAGCATGAATTGCTTATAGTCGTAATCATAGAATAATTTTAAATAGATGAATATATAAAACACAAGGCTGTTATGAAATATGCCTTTAATGCCCAACCTACCCCTCAGGGCTCTTTGCATTCAATGCCCAACCTACCGTTCAGGGCTCTTTGCATTTTGGATATAAAAAAATCATGAGAAAGCCCTAGCTGGTTTGGCTCAGTGGATAGAGCATCAACCTGCAGACTCAAGGGTCCCGGGTTTGGTTCCAGTCAAGGGCACATGCCCGGGTTGTGGGGGGTGTGCAGGAGGCAGCCAATCAATGATTCTCTTTCATCATTGATGTTTCCATCTTTCTCCCTCTCCCTTCCTCTCTGAAATAAATAAAAATGTATTTTTAAAAAATTATGATATACAAAATCCATGAGAAATGTTAATATATTAGAGCCAACATATGTGTACATCCCATAACTGTAATCTTGGGGGAGGCAAGATGGCGACCGGCAGGAAGGTAGGGAGGGAGAGTGTGTGAGAGAGTGAGGGAGTGATAGAGGTGTGTGTGGACGTGTGTGGGTGTGTATGTGAGTGAAATAGGGACAGTTAGACCCTGCAGTTCTTCCAGGGTGCTGCAATCCGGGCAGTCTTAGACAGCAAAACCCCATGGCCACCGCAAACACTCCAGGGAGGACGCCGGTGGCACAGAGACCATGCCATCTTGAAGAACAGAACTGCTTGAGACTAGGATCCTAGCCTCACCACTACCCAGTCTGGTCTCGGAAGCAAACTAGGACCCTACAGCTGTTCTGGTAGAAGACCTGCCACCACAGCTGCAGACCCAGGGACACCAGGACTCTAGGCACCCGGCCGCAGATTTCTGTGAGTCACAAAGCCAATCCCTGTCTCTAGCTGCCCCTGCGGCAGCGACATAGAAACTACCAGACCCCAGCCACACAATAAGTCTTTCTGCACACACAAAGCAGTGGCGACACTGCCTGACTTTGAGCCTTGGTGTCAGACACGGGAAGTTTGTTTCCCGTGACTAGTCTCCACACCCAGGCAGGGAGACTGAGCCAAATTCAAGCCTAGCTGCTCATCCCTAGGGAGGTGGTCTTCTGCGACCAGATCCCGCGCCCACGCAGGGCAGGGAGACAGCGCTGAACTTGACCCCAAACTTGCGAACTCAGGGAATTTATTTCCCTCGACTCGTCTCCGTGCCCAGGCTGGGAGACTGAGCAGAATTCGAGCCTAGCTGCTCATCCCTAGGGAGGTAATTTCTGTAACCAGATCCCGCACCCACGCAGGGCAGGGAAACAGCGCTGAACTTGAGCCCGGACTTGCAAACTCGGGGAATTTGTTTCCCGTGACTCGTCTCCATGCCCAGGCAGGAAGGCAGTCCTGAATGTTAGCAGAGGTGCACGACCTTGGGGAGATTGTTTTCTGCAACCAGATCCTATGCCCACGCAGGGAGACAGCACTGAATTTGAGCCTGGGGGTGCAAACCTGGGGAGTTAGTTTCCCATGAACAGACCCTGCACCTTAGCAGAGAGGCTGTGGTGAATTTGAACCTGGATGTGCGGTCTCAGGGAGTTTGTTCCCCACGACCAGACCCTGTGCCAACACAGGAAGGCAGCGCTGAATTTGAGCCTGGGTACATGGACACAGGGAGTTTGTTTTCCACAGTGCACACCCGCGTGACCAGACCCCACACCCACACTAAGTGGCAGTGCCACCTGACTTTGATTCAGGGCAAGCGCACACAGAAGGCTGTTTACCGCAGGGCAGAAGTGGACCTCCTGCCAACACACTGCAAGTGAGCAACCTGGTCTCCCGGGCAGATCAGGGACCCTGAATCTCCACACAAGAGGCAGCATTGACCACCAGTGACTAGACTTCATTCCTCATTATGTGCCCCTGAGATCCCTGATTCCAAGTACATTCACACTAAGAGCCAGTGACTCCAATTCTTGGTGCATGTGCACACAGGGACCTGATTCTCAGTGTGAGGTAGCACCAAGAAACAGAAACTCTGATACTCGATTCTCGGCGTAGACACAGGGATCCTCTGACTCCTGACATGCAATAGGGGACTTTGATTTTTGGCACAAACCAGTGAGTTCTCTGCTTCAACGTGGCACAGGCAGGGTCCCTGATTCTAGGTGCACACACAAGGCCATACTAAGCGCTTGTGACTCTGACCAGGGCGAGCATGGTTCCCACCAACCCACAGCAACCTCATGTCTTGGTATCAGAGCTCTTCAGTGACACTTAGGGGGTGCAAAACTCCCACTGCACACAGTCCAGGCCCCCACAACTTGACATTTGAACCTTCTGGTGATAGTCAGAATGGGGAGACAACGAAGCAATCCCCAGATGAAAGAAAAGGAGGAATCTCCAAGTAAGGAAATAAGTGAAACTGAAGCATGCAAAATGACAGAAAAAGAATTCAGAGTAATGGTCATACAATTCATACACCGGATGGACAAGAAAATCAACAACCTATGCAAAAATCAGGAAGAAATGAAAAATGATATAGCTACAATCAAAAACACCATGGAAGGCTTCAACAGTAGACTAGAAGAAGCAGAGGACCGAATCAGCGAATTAGAAGATCAGGTACAGAAACAAGCCCAATCTGAACAGCAACTAGAGAAAAAAATTAAAAAGCAAGAGGAGAGCCTAAGGGAGCTTTGGGACAATGCAAAATGAAATAACATACCTATAATAGGGCTGCCAGAAGGACAAGAAGAGCAGCAAGGATTAGAAAATCTATTTGAAGAAATAATGACAGAAAACTTCCCGGATATGGGGAAGAAAAAAGTTACACAAGTACAGAGAGTCCCAAGCAGGATGAACACCAAGACACGTCATAATTTCAATGGCAAATATCAACGACAAAGAGAGAATTTTAAAGGCGGCAAGAGAGAGACAGAGAATTACCTACAAAGGAATCCCCATCAGATTATCAAATGATTTCTCAACAGAAACACATCAAGCTAGAAGGGAATGGAAGGAGATATACAAAGTGATGCAAAGCAAGGGACTCAATCCAAGAATACTCTATCCAGCAAGACTATCAATTAAAATTGAAGGGGAAATCAGGAGCTTCACAGACAAAAAAAGGCTAAGGGAGTTTATCACTACTAAATCAATAATGCAAGAAATGCTAAAGAGAATGCTGTGAAAAGAAGAAACAAAAAGGTAAGAAGGAACACAGCCTCAAAAAACAAAAATTGCTACAAACAAGTATCTTTCAATAATAACTGTAAACGTAAACAGACTAAATGTCCAATCAAAAGACATCGAGTGGCTGAATGGATAAAAAAACATGACCCATATATATGCTGTCTACAAGAGACCCACCTCAGAACAAGGGACTCACACAGACTGAAAGTGAAGGGATGGAAAAATATCTTTCAGGCAAATGGAAATGAAAAAAAAAGCTGGGGTAGCAATACTTATATCTGACAAAATAGGCCTCAAAGTGAAGGCCATAACAAGAGATAAGGAAGGCCACTTCATAATACTAAAGGGATCGATACAACAAAAGGATATAACCCTGGTAAACATATATGCACCCAATGCAGGAGCACCCAAATACATAAAAATCTCCTGGAAGATATCAAGAGAGAGATAGACAACAATACAATCATAGTAGGAGACTTTAATACACCACTGACATCACTGGATAAATCCTCTAGACAAAAAAATCAGCAAAGAAACAACAATCCTAAATGACTCACTAGATCAGATGGACTTAATTGACATCTTCAGAACATTTCACCCCAAAGCTGCAGAATATATGTTCCTCTCGAGTGCACATGGGACATTTTCAAAAAATAGACCACATACTGGGTCACAAGCAAAGTCTACCTAATTTCAAGAAGATTGAAATCATACCAAGCATCTTTTCAGACCACAGTGGCATAATATTAGAAATAAACTACAATAAAAACAGTCCAAAACACTCAAACACTTGGAAGCTGAATAGCATGTTATTAAATATTGATTGGGTTACCAATGAGATCAAAGAAGAAATTAAAAACATTCTGGAAACTAATGACAATAAAAACACAACAATCCAAAAGCTATGGGACAAAATGAAAGCAGTCCTGAGAGGGAAGTTTATAGCTCTACAAGCTAACCTCAAAAAACAAGAAGAAATGGTAGTAAATCATTTAACTCTACAACTCAAAGAATTAGAAAGAGAGCAACAAGAAAAGCCCAGAGTGAGCAGAAGGAAGGAGATAATAAAGATTAGAGCAGAAATAAATGACATAGAGACCAAAAAAACAATACAAAAGATCAATGAAACCAAGAGCTGGTTCTTTGAAAGGATAAACAAGATTGATGAACCTCTAGCCAGGCTCACCAAGAAGCAAAGAGAGAGGACTCAAATAAACAAAATCAGAAATGAGAGAGGCGAAATAACAACAGACCCCACCAAGATACAAAGGATTGTTAAAAAATATTATGAACAACTCTATTCCAACAAACTGGACAACCTGGAGGAAATAGACATATTCCTAGAAAAATACAACCTTCCAAAACTCAATCAGGAAGATTCTAAAAATCTCAATAGGCCAATAACTATGGAAGAAGTTGAAGCAGTCATCAAAAAGCTTACAGCAAACAAAAGCCCGTGGCCAGATGGCTTCACAGGAGAGTTATACCAAACATTCAAGGAAGAACTAAAACCTATCCTCCTCAGACTATTCCAAAAAATTCAAGAGGAAGGAACACTTCCAAGCTCATTCTATGAAGCCAGCATCACCCTAATACCAAAACCAGATAAAGACAACACAATGAACGAGAATTACAGGCCAATATCCCTCATGAACATAGATGCCAAAATCCTCAACAAAATCCTAGCAAATTGGATCCAGCAGTACATCAGAAAGATCATACACCATGCATGACCAAGCAGGATTTATCCCAGGGATGCAAGGATGGTACAATATCCACAAATCAATAAACGTGATACATCACATAAACAAATTGAGAGATAAAAATCACATAGTCATATCAATTGATGCAGAAAAAGCATGTGACAAAATCCAACACCCTTTCTTGGCAAAAACTCTCAGCAAGGTGGGAATAGAAGGATCATACCTCAACATCATAAAAGCCATATATGATAAACCCACAGCCAGCATCACACTCAGTGGACAAAAACTAAAACCATTTCCCCTAAGAACAGGAACAAGACAGGGATGCCCTCTCTCACCACTCCTATTAGACATAGTACTGGAAGTACTAGCCATTGCTATAAGACAAGAAGAAGAAATAAAAGGCATCCAAATTGGAAAAGAAGAAGTAAAACTGTCCTTATTCGCAGACAACATGATACTGTACATAGAAAACCCTAAAGACTCTATCAAAAAATTATTAGACTTAATAAATGAATTCGGCAAGGTAGCAGGATACAAAATTAATGCCAAGAAATCTATGGCATTTCTATACACCAATAGTGAACTTATAGAAAGAGAGACTAAAAGAGCAATCCCATTTACCATCGCACCAAAAAAATTAAGATACCTAGGAATAAACTTAACTAAAGAGGTAAATGACCTATATGCAAAAAAACTACAGGACACTGAAAAAAGAGATAGAGGAAGATATAAACAGATGGAAGAACATACCGTTTTCATGGATTGGTAGAATCAACATCATCAAAACTTCCATTCTACCCAAGCAATCTATAGATTCAATGCAATCCCCATTAAAATACCAATGGCATATTTCACAGACCTACAACGAACTCTCCAAAAATTCATCTGGAATAAAAAAAAGACCCTGAATAGCCACAGCAATCTTGAGAAAGAAGAACAAAGTAGGTGAGATCTCAATACCAGATATCAAGCTGTATTACAAAGCCACTGTTCTCAAAACAGCCTGATACTGGCACAAGAACAGACATATAGATCAATGGAATAGAATAGAGAACCCAGAAATCGACCCAAACCACTATGCCCAATTAATATTTGACAAAGGAGGCATGAACATAAAATGGAGTCAAGACAGTCTCTTTAATAAATGATGCTGGGAAAATTGGACAGATATATGCAAAAAAAATGAAACTAGACCACCAACTTACACCATACACAAAAATAAATGGATAAAGGACTTAAACATAAGATGGGAAACAATAAAAATACTAGAGGAATCCACAGGCAGCAAAATCTCAGACATATGCCGAAGGAACTTCTTCACTGACACTGCTCCTATAGCAATGGAAAATAAAAAGAAAATAAACAAATGGGACTACATCAAAATAAAAAGCTTTTGCACAGCAAAAGAAACCATCAACAAAACAAGAAAAACCACTTCATGGGAGAACATATTTGCCAATGTTATCACGGATAAGGCTTTAATCTCCAACATTTACAGGGAACTCATACAACTCAACAAAAGGACGATAAAGAATCCAATCAAGAAATGGGCAATGGACCTAAATAGAAACTTTTAGAAAGAAGACAGTAGGAAGGCCAAGAGACATATGAAAACATGCTCAAAGTCACTAATTATCCGAGAGATTCAAATCAAAACAACAATGCAGTACCATCTCACACTTGTCAGAATGGCTATCACCAACAAATCAATAAATGACAAATGTTGGCGAGGATGCGGAGAAAAAGGAACCTTGGTGCACTGCTGGTGGGAATGCAGATTGGTGCAGCCACTGTGAAGAACAGTATGGAGTTTCCTCAAAAAACTAAAAATGGAACTCCCATTTGACCCAGTAATACCACTTCTAGGAATATATCCCAAGAAGCTAGAAACATCAGTCAGAAAGGATATATGCACCCCTATGTTCATAGCAGCACAATTTACCATAGCTAAGATTTGGAAACAGCCTAAGTGCCCATCAGCAGAAGAGTGGATTAAAAAACTGTGGTACATCTACACAATGGAATACTACGCTGCGCTAAAAAAGAAGAAATTCTTACCATTTGCAACAGCATGGATGGAACTGGAGAGCATTATGCTAAGTGAAATAAGCCAGTCAGAGAAAGATAAGTATCACATAATCTCACTCATTTGTGGAATATAATGAACAACATAAACTGATGAACAAAAACAGTTCCAGAGACGGAGAAACATTGATCAGACCATCAAACCTCGGAGGGAAGGTAGGGGAAGGTGGGGGTAAGGGGGAGAGATCAACCAAAGGACTTGTATGCATGCATATGGGCCTAACCAATGGACACAGACAACAGGGGGGTGAGGGCATGAGTGGGGGGGATGGAGGGGGTAATGGGGGAATAAGGACACATATGTAACACCTTAATCAATAAAGAAATTTTTTTAAAAACACAAATCTTTAAGCACTTCTGGGATTCAAAGTTAAAGAGGAGTAATGAAATAATCCTCACCTACAACAAAAAGTGGGCCATCAAGGTGACAGGCTTGGCAGAGGTGGCTGAGGAAGTTCTGGACACCAATTATCTGGGTGTCAGGAGTCATAGAAATTATCAAGTCCAGCCAGGGGCAGGTGGGTCCCAAGAAAGAGTATTTTTGATGCTTTGCCTGCACTTTGGCCTAATCCTTCTTCCTCTCAACTTGACCAGTGTGTGACCTGCCCAGGTCAGATCTCTACAGATTCTCCCCTGGGTTCTTTGTCCCTCTTTTCACCTCCCCCTTCTTCAACCAAGACAAACCATCCTGCTAAGCTCTCAGGGTGTCTCCCACTGAAAACAACTCCCCCACCGAAAAAGGAACTGGTCAGTGCCCTCCAGCTGTTAAGAGCTGATAATAGCTCCTAGTGGTTCTGTGCTCTTGTGGATCTTCTTTTTTAACTTAATTTTTAAAAAGACAATACATTTATGGGGCTCAAAATTCAAACAATATAGAAATTCTCATTCCTACGCCTGTATGCCTTCCATGGAGCCATTCGCATCCCAACCCTGTGGAAGTGGCCATTTTAGTTAGTTTTTGTGTATCCTTTCAGAGTTACTTTATACTCATACAAGCAAGTACATATTACATAATTACAGAGAAGTCTCAAGAGTTCTCGGGACTCTCTTAATCCTGCTACCAGTAGGACTTCAGGCACTGAAAACCTCACTGAGCAGCAGGCCTTTCCCAGGGCCCCTTCGTCATGACTTATAGTGGCTGCCCTCTTGTAGTTGAAGTTCCCTGCTCCATAGAAAATTGATTCCAATGGGATTCCGTCACAAGATCATCGCCCAGGAAGAACCACAACCCGCTGCCTCAGTTCCAGGTCTCAAATGAAGAAGTCATGGAGCTGGAGAAGCTCTGAGGCCCCTCTTTTCATTGGTTGATTCACTTGTTGAACACTCCTATGGGGCCAGTCACTGAGCCAGACCCTGAGGACACAGATAAATTCCCTGCATTCGTGGCAAAAGGAAGACAACATAAGCCAAGGCTGTCATTTAGTTGCAACTGACAGCAGATCCAACCCAAACAGGTCTATGGGTCAGAAGGGACTTGATTGGTTCTCTTAAAGGAAATATGCAAGGATAGAGTTGGCTTTAGATACAGCTTGATTCAGCGCTTTAAATGATGTCACTAGGAGCCATCTCTTGGTTCTGCTCACTCTGGGTTGGTTTTCAGGCTACTGTTAAAGAACAAACTCAGCCATACCAATTGGAAGATCTAATTGGCTTTATGAATGACTCATGTGTTGGGCAGCATCCCATCTAACAACCAGAAGGGCTCTGAGGGGTCGTACAACATGGAAGGTGTTTATAGGAAGAAAGGTAGAACAAGGGAGCTATTAGCAAAGAATAGAAAGGATTATTTTTAGGCCAAGACAGCTTTATTGGGGGGTAGAGTTGCAGGGGGGAGGGGATTTGCAGGGTTTTATCATGCAGATTGCCTCTCTTCCTATGGGAGAGATGGAGAGGGCCCACATTGAACACCTCATTGGTGTTGACCAGAATATTCCAGACTGGTTGTTTAAGATTCCATTTCTGGTGTATTCCAAAACTGCAATTAGACCATGAGCCTTTAGCACAAGTGACTCCATGCTGGGTCTGTGGTTTTCTCTTTTAACACTATGAATGGTGGCCCAAGCAACCTCAGGCTCATACCATCACTACCTTAGGTCAGTGGAAGTGAGTCAGTGATCTCAGACTTAAACACATGTTCACACCCCCCCCGCCCCCCCCCCCCATCAATTACAAGTGAGGTGAATATTTGAAAGGGGAACTGCAATGTGTAAAGAAGGAAACTGACCTGGGGTGAAGTGTCAGGGACATGCTCCCTCATGAAGAAGCAGACCTCAGTTAGGTGAAGGCTGTAGGTTTGTATTCATGGAAGGAGAAACTGGCATGAGAAGGCCCAGAGGCAAGAGAGAACAAAACCCTTTTGAGGAACTTAAAGCTCTACAATCTGATTGGAGCGCAGAGAACAGGTGGGGAGAGAGGGCGAACAGGGGCAGTGACATGAGTGAGACAGGCAGTTCAGATGGGACAGGAGCCTATAAGATGTCACCTTGAACCCAAGCCAGAGCCCACTGCTGAACTCGACACCTAACGGCTCTATGATGGGGCTGAGTGTTCAGACATGTCACCCACATGGTTGCTGGGGTCCCAGTGCTGGATGAATATGAGGATCAAATCTGACCAGTAGGTCACTTCCCTACTTTAAACACGAACAGAGTCTCATATTCAACATGACGGGGAGGCCCTGCCTGCTCTCTGGGCTCCTGTCTCTCCCCACCTTGGCGTCTCCCTGGCTGCTGGTCCCACACCCCCAATTCGGAGGGGAGTCAGGACAGGTGTGGGCACAAGCTGCGAGCCTATCCCTAGGACCTATGCTCAGGCTGCACTCACCGGGGCTACCTCTCCCCGAGACACCCACCTGGACACCTACCCTGTGGACTGTGACAGCAGGGGGAGTGAGCAGTGACCATCTGGGGTGAGGAGAGAGCAGCAGAGCAGGGGCCACAGGACCAAGAACAATGGTCCTAAGCACTACCTCTGGGCTCCGACAGCTGCTGGACGCTGACCCAGACTCCATGTTGAACCCCTGCTGAAATTTTTTGTAACTTCTTGGGAGGGAGCTATGGCAAATGTGCCGTCTTCAGGGCCACATGTATAGAAAGGTGGACAAAGCAATAAAAGAGAGGGCCAGGACTATATTTATTTAATGCCTGCTCTTTCCTACCCTGGGTTCTCGGTAGAATTTTCTCCCACTTCCTCTCTGGTTTCTGATCTCTTTCTGACATATATAAGATGCCCCATTAACATATGTGTTTTTAATTATAAGTTGCCTCCATTACTCTCTGGAAGTAGACTAATAAATGAAAGAAGAAAAAAAACTGTAATCTTAGTTAAGGGTAAGAATAATAAAGGGAATTTGAAAGAAATTAAGTCATTATTCTTATTAAATTCAGAGTTAAATACAACTTCATGGTTGACCTGACCCAGGTCTAGTTCAGGGGTTTTTAAACATCTTTGACTACAACTTATTTCCTATGAAAAGCACTTTACACGTGGCCCAATATACCACTTATGTATGTGTGTATTATTTTGCTACAGCTGCATAATGAAATACTGCAGAGTGGTAGCTTAAACATCAGAAATGCATGTTTTTTCAGTTATGAAGGTTAAAAGTTCAAGATTTAGGTGTCAACAGATTTGGTTTCTTCTAAGACCTTTGTCCTAGGCTTGCAGGTGGCCATCTTCTCCGTGTCCTTTATGGCCTTTCTCTGTGCATCCCACGTGTCTCTTTCTCTTATAAGGACACTGGCCCTATTGAGTTAGGAACTCACCGTTATGACCTTATTTAACCCTACTTATCTCTATAAAGGCCCTATATCCAAATAAATTCTGAATAAATGATGATCTTGAATGTAATTTCAGCCTTTATTCATGGCCCTCTACATCAAATACTCTAATAATATTAGGCCCTGAATAAGATGACATCAGATTCCCTTAATTCATCCTCAGACAAATTAGTAAGTATTCAGATGTTTGTTTGTTTGTTGTTGTTTTTTTTTTTGTTGTTTGTTTTTAGGGTTCCTCTGGTCTCCACTTTCTAAAACTAATGATGACACTAGGACAATACTAAAACCCAGTGTTACTGAAGAGAAACAATTATTCAGATATAAGACCAGCCAGTCTCCAGTATAAAAGAAATATGGTGGACACATTTCTTAAAATATATTTTTATTGATTTAAGAGAGGAAGGGAGAGAGAAGATGGGTAGAAACATCAAGGATGAGAGAATCATTGATTGGCTGCTTCCTGCATGCCCCTACTAGGGATCGAGCCCACAACCAGGGCTTGTGCCCTTGACCAGAATCAAACCCGGGACCTATCAATCCACAGGCCGACCAACATTCTATCCACTAAGCAAAAATGACTAGGGTGACAAAATTTTTAATTTTCTCCATGGCCTGAAGGGTATTTTACAGTGGAAAAACAGTTGAAATGAAGATATTAAAATTAAAAAAAAAAACACCTTAAACGGAATAGTTGATAAATTTGTGGTATGAAAACAAAAATTACCATGGTTTGTGTTTTTAAGTGTTAGATCAGATAGAATATTGCCTGACCCATGGGACACTATTTCATAACTTTATAGGAAGAATTACAGTGGAAAATAACTTACAATGAACGGTCTTTCACTCCACCAAACTATCAGGTGCATTCATGGAGAACTGGAATGTGTGCTTTTAATACCCTGCCCTGGACCCCTTTCAGTGTTGGCTGCTAATAGTTCATGGCAGCACCCTTCTCTAGAGAATTTGCTCAGCAGGTGGAAGCCCCCTTGCTGGAGTGTTTATGCCTCCCTTCTCTCTGCTCCCTCCCACACCCCCCAGCCAGAGCAGTGTGCAGCCAGCCACACAGGGATACAAAAGACTGCCCCTGCCACAAAACTGGACCGCCACTGTAGTTCCTGCTCTAGAGTTCTCCACGGGCTCAGGCAGGAGACAGACTCATGCTGAGACCTCATCGTCCCTGAACTACTTCCCCTGCCCTATCTTGGGTTCCCCATTGCTTCTTCAATAAAACACATGCACCTGAATTCCTTACACATATACCTGAAATGTAGGCTCTGTGGCTTGGGAAGCCCACATAGCACAAAGGTGAGGCACCCCTGTTCATCTGTGGAAATATTACACTCTTGTAGACATAGTGAGGACCACAGAGGCCACCTTTCATAAAAAGACATCCTATCTGGGTTTCCTCAGAGTCTCTTGATTGTAGTACAGTTTGGTGGTGGCAGCTGCTGATGTTCTAGACATCTCATTTCTGCCTTTAGTCTCATAGGTTCATTGCTATTCCTATAAACTGTTGACAAACAAGCATTCTCTCTCCTCAACATCTGCCTCTCAACTACTCGCTGCTTTCTTTTAGTCTAAGCAGTGCTTCAACTGCCCCTAAAAAATGGGGGCTAAGTCCAGCAGGTCATAAATGCAAGAAGTTCAAAAGGTTGGTGAACCTTGAGGCTTCAGCAGGGCTGAAGATACATAATTGCCTGCTGCCAGACAGCTGAGGGCATTTCAGTCTACATGTTATTACCTGATGCTGGCCAAACAGCTGAACTGCTGAAAGTAATTACCCCAACCTGGTACTTTACTGCTTACCAAACTTTACCTTTGATATATATATATCTGCTTTGCTATGGGGCAAAATGTGTGACTAAAAAGCCCTCAGGTACAGAGATTCAAGAGAACTTAATTACTAAAGCTAAGCTCCCTGACTCCCCCATATATTCCAAATTTATATTTCATGTCTAGTCTCTTAATTAATTTATTCACAGCCCTTCTCCAGATTCCTGAACTCTTCTAGATGCAGGATAACACCCCAGCACCTATAGTCCTCTATTTCAGGCCTTGTGTTCTTTGTAAGAACAACTTTTTAGAGAAAAAATGAGGATTCTGAAACTGGTATGGAGAAACATAAAATGTCCTACTCCTAGACATCCATGTCTGGGTGGGAGATTCATGGCACAGAACTCCAAATTCTAGTTTGATCAGGGTTCCCTCCCTCCCAAACCTGATACAAGAAACTAAATGTTGGCATAGTTCTAGACTCTCCTTAATAGGTCCCAGCAGTGCCCTGACCGGTTTGGCTCAGTGGATAGAGCGTCAACCTGCAGACTGAAGGGTCCCAGGTTCGATTCCAGTCAAGAGCATGTACCTTGGTTGTGGGCACATCCCCAGTAGGGGGTGTGCAAGAGACAGCTGAACAATGTTTCTCTCTCATCGATGTTTCTAACTCTCTATCCCTCTCCCTTCCTCTCTGTAAAAAATCAATTAAAAAATGTATTTAAAAAAAAATAGGTCCCAGCAGCAGTTCTGTTAGCTGGCTTTTCCTCTCAGATATGTGTGTGTGTGTGTCTGTGAAATTTCTTGGTATATATATCAAAACATATATGTACATACATACACACATATTTACATACAAACGTGTGTGTTCATTCTGTAATTTTTTATATGTATATCAAAGCTTCATTCCAATGTTAGTTTATTTAAATCCACTCTCTGGTGAAGTAAGGGGATATACTTATTTTTTAAAAAAATATTTTTATTGATTTCAGAGAGAAAGAGAGAGATAGAAACATCAATGATGAGAGAAAATCATTGATTGACTGCCTCCTGCATCCCCCCCCCCCGCCCGGATCGAACCCAGGACCCTTCAGTCTGCAGGCCTATGCTCTATCCACTGAGCCAAACTGGTTAGGGCTATTCCTTCTAGTTTTATAGGTAGACATGTAAAACACAATGTCAGTGTTTCCTACATTATTTTAAAAGGTGAAAAATAAATAAGAACAAATCTAGTCCCTTTCTTCTCTTCCTACATCAATAATTTCAGTACTTCGTTAACTCTGGAAATCTACTAGACTTTTATTACTAAATTCAATTCCTTAATGCTACAAAAGCAATCCAAGAAAAGCACTTTAAGGGAATTACTACAGTTTCTGGTGATTAAAAGTTTTCAGCGTATGCTGTCTGGTTCAGTCCTGAAGTTTCTTCAGAAGCTAAAATGTTTATTGTGACACAGGAGCCAAATTCTCTAATGTCTTCTTTCACAGCAGACTAGACTAAAAGCTTTTGTTTTCCCACGTGGAGACTTCAAGGCAATCCCTTTGCATAGTACGGAAAGTTGCCATCATGTCATTTTCAGGAAAGTCAAACACACACCCTTATGAAGCTGTTGACAGAAATATCAGTGAGTTATGGCTTGGCAAAGCTTGAAGCCATTAAAGGGAAAATGTCCTTCAAGTCATCCCTAAGGAACAGCAGATTTTATACTTGACAGCTTTTCTTTGTTTAATGGAGTTTCAATGGGAATTATAGTAGCACAGTTTGCATTAGACGATTCTTTATTTAATGTGTTGAAATATGGCTCCTCATCAAGAGCTCTAGAGAGAGACTAGGAATAAGGACCATGGAGGCTTGCCTAGAAATTGGAATGAAATTCCAACTAAACGGTCACACTTGTAAGCAATATTTTAGGGAGAAACACTTTCCTGTGTGAGTGATAGGTGATGGTTCTGTGGGTTCCTCCCAGTTCTAAGCCCTCTATGGGTTGTTTTCACAGTTTTATGTAGATGGCGTTAAATCTCTAAACAGAGGTCTGGAGAACCTTAATAATATTGACTTAACTCAATTGGTTGCCATAATTAGAACAAGTTATTTTTACTTGATATCCAAGACATTTATTGTGGAATCTAGATGATACTATTGACTTCAAAAAGGTAAGAATTTCAAAAGACTAAACATAAAAGGCAACAAAATAATAACATTTATTGTTTACCTTGTTTTGACCATATGCTGTATTAAAGGTTTTATTTCACAACTTACCTTTTCAATAGTCAAAAGAGACAGCTGGTGCTATCTTTTTCTTTACACTAGAAATAAATTATCTTTAAAAAGGATTTTATAAGATGACTATAAAAGCTGTTATTTTATATCCTAGTGTGAATATGGTGGGTATTTACTTTATTCTAATTTTATTAAGAAATGCATAACTGGCGGGAGCAGGTGGGGTGAGGTTAATGGGGGGAAAGGGAGACATATGTAAAACTTTCAACAATTAAAAATTAAAAAAGAGCCAAAACCGGTTTGGCTCAGTGGATAGAGCGTCAGCTGAGGACTGAAGGGTCCCAGGTTGGATTCTGGTCAAGGGCATGTACCTTGGTTGCGGGCACATCCCCAGTGGGAGGTGTGCAGGAGGCAGCTGGTCAATGTTTCTCTCTCATCGATGTTTCTGACTCTCTATCCCTCTCCCTTCCTCTCTGTAAAATATCAATAAAATAAAATAAAAAAAGAAAAAGAAATGCATGACCGCCCAGCCAGTGTGGCTCACTGGTTGAGCATCAATCCATGAACCAAGAGGTCACCAGTTTGATTCCTGCTCTGACACATGCCTGGGCTCTGGGTTTGATCCTCAGCAGGGGGCATGCAGGAGGCAGTTGGTCAATGTTTCTCTCTCATCAATGTTTCTGTCTCTCTCTCCCTTCAGCCAATGGGAGGCCTCTGGGTGATGGAGAGGTAGGGAGAAGCCAGGGTATTTCTCCCCTCCCATGTATCACCTCCATGGTCTATTGCGGTTGGTAGGGAGGCTGGAGGGAACAGGGCTACAACACTTGGGTTCCAATAACACCCTCCTCCCTCTATAGATGGGGCAGGCCTCCTTCCATGGCTAATTTCTGGACCTTTTCACCCCTCCATTAGGCATTGTCATCCTTTCACCTGTTGTGTAACCATTCCTCTATATTTAATTCCTGTAGATATAAGCTCTCGATTTAATTTCTTTTCTTTGGTTTGACAATATATAATTTTATTTTGTATGATCTTCAGAAATAGACTACACTTTTTATATTTTGGTTTCTGTCAAACATGACTTTTACAGAAATGGACTAGCAAGAATTAGTCAGTCAAATCCTTTATATATAACATATGTTTCAAAAAATATACTACTATTGGGTCAGTACTGAAAATTGAGTTTTCAAGAAATATCAACAACAAAAAGGATGACAGATTTTACTTACTTTGAACTCTGTTCAAATACAAATTACCAAATTCCATAGAATAATATGAACCCAATCTCCCTTTAGGCAGGATGCATTTCAATTTAACAGAAAATATTTCAAATTTTTGGTCTCGAGATATGAATTATAACTGGAAACTGCAAAATGAAATATAGTATATAGGAATTAAAGAAAAAAAGTCTTTTTGCCATTTCCTCATGGTTAGGCTAAATGCTCAGTAAGAACTCAGCATGAAGACAATATGAATGCCTCCCTTGAGATTTCTACCTCTCCCAAGAATAGGAGCAAAACATGACTTGCAATGTGATACTGAAGTGAAAATGAATGATGATCAATAGACTTTTTGAGGTGCAGGGGCCAGAATGTACTGCTATGTCTAAAATGTTTTAATATTTATATTAGATTTTACACATTACATAGGTTTTTTTATACATTCTCTATAAAATGTGATTTTTTGCATTTGTTTTTGATTTCCAAAAATTTGAGATAAAATACATTATAGCACTTGGGAAACTCCCTTATGGGGTACTTGTATAATACCTTTGTATCATTAGAAATAGCAACTAGTGTTAGAAAAAAGCTTTAAAATTTATCTTTATGGCATTAAAGATGTTTGCGTTGGCTGACGATTCACTGAGTTTTTTATTCTTTCTTTCCTTCTTCTGCTCTCATTTTTTCCAACTTCCCTTTATTCTCATTCCAGGTACATTTTTAATGACATGGCAAAAGTATGGCCTTTGGAGTCAGAGACATCCAAGTGCAAACCCAGATTCCCTGCTTTTAACATGGGAACATTACCTACTTCTCTGAGTCTCCATCTCTTCACATACAAGATGTTTGTAATACTACCCCTTCCATGGGGTTTTGTTAGGACAAAATAACTTTAAATATATATTTTATAGATGATGAAGAATTTACCTCCAGAATATTTTTTTTATTTCAAAACTCAGTAATAAGTTAAGTGCCAAATTAAAAATTAGGAAAAAGATTTGAATAGACACTTTACTAAAGACAATATATGGATGGCAAATAAGTGAATGTGAAAATGCTTAACATTATTCATTATCAGGGAAATTCAAATTAAAAGAGATACTATTAAATATTTATTAGAATGAATAAAATTAAAAATACTGACCATACCAAGTATTGGAATGATCATGGAACACCAGAGACTTGCATACACTGCCAGAAGAAATTTAACATGGTTATAACTATTTTGGAAAACAGTTTCACCCTAAACAGTTTGGCTCAGTGGATAGAGCGTCGGTCTGCTGACTGAAGAGTCCCCGGTTAGATTTCAGTGAAGGGCATGTACCTTGGTTTTAGGCACATCCCCGTAGAGGGTGTGCAAGAAGCAGATGATCAATGATTCTCTCTCATTGATGTTTCTAACTCTCTATTCCTCTCCCTTCCTCTCTGTAAAAATCAATAAAATATAGTTTAAAAAAAAACAGTTTGGCAGTTTCTTAAAATGTTAAACATATACTTCCCACATGGTGCCGCGATTACACTCTTGGTTTTTACTCAAGAGCAATGAAAGTATTTCAGATAATAAAAGTTTCTCTAGCCATATTTAGTCATCAAAAATAGTCTTTAATAATTCAAATTTCCATTTTCATGTAGTAATCAAAACTCCAAACTAAAGTCAAAGTCCAAGCTTCCTCTCTCCCCCACATCAGTGTTGCTTAAGTTTGGTACCTGAAGAGGCAAATTTTGTGTGACTGGCTTCTTCTGACTCCCCCTCCCACCACCAAATTGTCCTTCATCTCTGCACCAATAGCTGAGATTTCTGACTTTTCCAAGGTCTGGCCCAGCAAATAATTGGTTAGGGTTTTATGTGATAATATCAGGATAATCTGATTTCTCTGGATGTGTTTTTCTGCATGTGTTAACTGTTCAAAATGGACCTTTTTCCTTTTAAGGGGTTGCTGGGTTTTCTCTAGACATCCCTCTCCTATTTCTTGTAGTTACTGAAGTGTGTCACTGCAGATCCCTGACATTTGGCATTGACCATTCAGATGAGAGAAATAAAAGACCTGTTGGACATGGAAATTGGGACTCAAACATTTTTTGTTATTATATGTTTATTTCTAGTCTGCAGAGGCAAGATTTTTTAAAGGAATGAAATGGGGAAAAACATAGATTCAGAGGCAAAGAAGCATTGAACAAACTGTCAAACTACAGCGGGAAGGCAGAGGAGGTTGCGGTTGGGGGTGGGGGGGCTGTAGGAGATCAACCAAAGGACTTGTACGCATGCATATAAGCATAACCAATGGATAAAAAAAACTGGGGGGGGGGCAGGTAAAGGCATGTACTGGGGGGAAGGGGAGGCTGGGGGAAGGTCAATGGGGGAAAAAAGGAGACATATGTATTACTATTTGTAATACTTCAAACAATTTTAAATAAATAAATAAATAAATAAATAAATAAATAAATAAATAAATAAATTTAAAAAAAAAAAGTCAATGGTTTACACCTAAAAAAAACATATATTACTAAGATGTTAATTATATCCAGATTTATCTCAACTTTCAATGCAATCTTATTCAAAATCTTGAGTATTTTTTAAAATAGAATTGACCAGCTTATTAAAATTCACAAGGAAATTTATAAAAACCTAAAATAGCCAAAAATATATTTGAAAAAGAATAAAGTCGGAGGACTGATACCACATGACTTTAAGATTGATCATAAAACTACAGTATTCAAGACATGTGGTATTGGTATAAATATAGAGAAAGTTTATAACTGGAACAGAACAGGAGGTCCAGAAGTAGATCTATATCTCTATGGTCAATTAATTTTTGAAAGAGTACAAAGACAATTTAGTGAGAAAAGGTAGTCTTTTCAATAAATAATGCTTGAACATTAGATATCCATATGTAAAAAAAGAATGCTTAATTCACAGCTTGAATCAGACAAAATGGATTCAAATTGAATTGTATATGCAATTGTGATGCCTAAACTTATAAAACTTCTAGAAGAAAGCCAAAGAAAAAATCTTTATGCCCTTGAATTAGGCCATTTTTCCTCAATTATAAGACTAAAGCATCCTCCATAAAAGAAAATATTAATAACTTGGAGTTCATTGAATTCAGAACTTCTACTCTTGAAAGACACTGTTAAGATAGTGAAAACACAAGTCAAAGACAGTGAGAAAATATTTGCAGATCAGATATCTGAAAAAAGACTTGTATCCAGAATGCATGAAGAACTCAATAAGACAACAAACAACCAAATTAAAAAGAAATAAGCAAAAGATTTGTTCAGACACTGCACAAATGAAGATATACAGGCAATTAAGAATATCAACATCATTAGTCTTTAGGAAAACATAAATTAGAACCTCAAGATACCACTACACACACACCTGTTAGATTGTCTAAAAAAATTTTTTTAATTGACTTTACCAAGTTTTGACAAGAATATCAAGCAACTGAAACTTTTATTCACTATGTGTGGGAATGTAAATGGTCTAATCTCTTTTGAAAATTGTTTGAAGTTTCCTTAAAAAATTAAATATGTACCTACACTATGACCTAGGCATTGTACTCCCAGGTGTTTACTTAAGAGAACTGAAAGTTTAAGTCCACACGAAGACTTGTATATGAATGTCCATAGCAGTTTCATTTGTAATAGCCAGAAACTGGAAGCAAGCCAAATGCACATCAACAAGTGAATGGAAACAATCTGTGATATATATGTACATCAAAATGCTACTCATCAATAAAAACAAATGGAGTGTCTATTCATGCAACACATAGTTGTGTCTGCAAATTATTATCTCGCATTTGGAAACCAATCTCTGGTGACAGAAGGTAAATCAGTGGAGGCCGGCAGGGTAGGGGGAGTGGTTCATGTAGGGAGAGTACAAGTGATTATCAAGGGTCAGAAGCACACTTTGGGAGTGAAGAATATTCTTCTTATCTTGATTTTGGTGATGCTTTTATGGATGTTTAAATATGGCAAGATATCAAATTGTACAATATAAATGTATTAATTCAATTGTACCTCAATAAAACTGCTAAAATATCCTTAGGTTATATTACAGGGATGACTAAACACCACAGCCCAGGCCCAGACTTCGCAACCTGCAGCTGGTGTGCCGAGCAGATTGCCAGGTGTAGAGTGACACACCTGGGCTGACCATGACTTGATTCACAGTTCCCGGAGCATGGTGAATGCCCTTTTCTACACCTGCCATGGAAACCTCAAAAAGCTCAAGTCCTTGAGCAAAACAATCTGCCAGGCGTAAAAATGCCAATCAGTATAGTTGCTCTGAATATAGCAGGACTTGCCTCGCCAGCCCTTTTCATCTGGGATGCGGGATGCTGTTAGACACATGTCTGAGTCCAGCTACGACAGCTTCCAAATTGTGTAACACTGTGATGAACACATGTCTGCAGAATCTCACTTTCCTTATCTGTAGGAGGGGGATGTAACACCCCCAAGGGTTGTTAGATGAGGATTCAGTGACATGACCTATGCAGAATCAATTATTCACGAAAGCGCTTTTCATCTGTAAATTAGTTACAATAATAAGATTCAATGGTCCAAAGAGGCTCATGGGACTTGACATGTAGTGCATCCATGACATGTCAAAGAAGACTGTCCTGAGATCTACATGTGCTCCTATCATTTCCATTTTTTAAAATGTATTTTTATTGATCTCAGAGAGGAAGGGAGAGGGAAAGAGAGATAAAAACATCAGTGATGAGAGAGAATCATTGATTGGCTGCCTCCTGCATGCCCCTTCTGGGGATGGAGCCCACAACCCGGGTGCATACCCTTGACCGGAATCAAACCCGGGACCCTTCAGTCTACAGGCCAACACTCTATCCACTGAGCCAAACCGGCTAGGGCATCATTTCCATTTTTAACAAAATAATTAAATACCTTTCAAAGAAATAAAAATTGGGTGACTTTCACCTGAGACAGTACTGTGAAGAGGAAGCACCAAGCAACATAGAAGCTTGAGAGCCATTTTAAGTACAACCAGCAGAAAAGACAGAAAGAAGGAATGCAGTTGTTACATGCTGGGGGGAAAAGGGTCCTGAGCAAAATGTCTATTGCTCTGTCATAGCGATGCAGAGTCGCGCTAATTAGAATAAATTAGTATTGCTGGGGCTCCCTGAAATGGATTGAAGACTGGCTGACATATAATCAGCAAAGAGTGATGATAAATGACAATGTGCCCAATTAGGGTGATGTGACAAATAGAATCTATAGAACTCCAAGCTGTCTGTTATTTGGCTTAATATTGTCCTAAATGGATTCAAAAAGAAGATTTTTTAAAGCACATCAACTGAAATAAATAGGAAATAGTGGAGGTAGCAGATGTTTGAAGCCCAAGAGAATAATATTGCTTCCTTACACTTTAGAGGCTGTTCACAAAGGGCTCTCACATTCTTTCTTTAACCCTCTATTGACATAATGAATTAGGCAAAGCTGGTATTTATAAAGTTGGAGAATTGAAATTCAGAAGCGTGGGTCACTTGTCCAAGGTCATGTAACTAGTAAATTTCAGAACTGAGTCTACAGTGAGCATCTGCTGTATTTTTTTGTCAGTTCCACATCTGTTATTTGTTCTGAAAATAATGCCCTGATTTTGTTTGGGGAAATCACCACTCCATCTCTCTTTGATCATGTGATTTTAGTATGGCTCATACCACTCATAGACTCAGGGTGTGTTTAGAACGCCTACTACGGTAGATTTCTCAAGCAAAGGGGGATCTCTTTTTCTTCTGGAGCTGTATAAGTTGGTTTTCTAGAAACACAAATCTACCAAAGTTTACCACATGTCAAATGGAAAATGACTACTTAACAATTAATCCCAATTAAAGGAGAGTAATGCCAAGAAAAGGGGAGAGGGGAAATATGTCTTGTCCAGGGCCACTCTACTATTGGCAAGTAGGTGTTAGAGAGTATAAACATAGATACACATCTATTGCTTTACAAAATTCAATTATTTCCCTCCTTCCGTTCAATCACCACTTTCAACATTCACCTCCCACATCTCTGAAAAGATCAGTCATTCCATGTAAGCCTCCTCCTCTGACATTGTTTTTATTTTATCAGTTTTGCCTATTTAAAATGTTCTCTTATGTAAAGTTTACCACAATATTTCACCAATTAGCACTCACCACTCCCTATGGGACTTTATTGCAATATTTATCCTGTTTTTCTCTCTATTCCTGTGCCCCAGCTAAAAGTATGCCCTAAGGTATTTCAAACATTGACTGAAATAAAATTACAGCATGAAATTACAGTTTTCTAGTTCCCAAGGTTAAAGATTTTAGTTCTTTGATACAGTCAATTTTCCCCCAAAGAAAACTGCTCCAAGCATGCTAGCTCTTCAATTATGCAATTATTGAGCCATAAATTAAAATGTGAAGTAAACATTAACTGCAATTGATATGTACATATGTTTTACATTGATAACATGACTTCCTATATTGTTGAAGTAAGAATTTTATTTCATTCATTCTTAGTTTTCATTTGTATGTTTGATTACCATATTAGTTTTTCAGTGTTTCTTTTTTTTCTCTTGAACAAGTTATCATAAACCTAGGGACTTAACACAATGTATTGTCATTCAGTTCTACAGTTTAGAGGTCTGCCATGCGTCTCAAGGAGATAAAATCAAGTTGCTGGCAAGGCTACATTCCTTTCTGGCAGCCCTAGGGGTGGACCTGTTTCCTTGCCTTTTCCTTCTTCTCTATGCCTCCACATTCCTTGGTTGTGGCTCCTTCCCTCCATCTTCAAACTCAACAACTTCACATGTTTCTGACCATTCTTCTGTAGTCACATCTCACTCTGACTCTCTTCTGCCTCCTTCTTCCAATTATTAGGATCCTTATTGATTATATTGGGCCCAATGGATAACCCAGGATACTATCCCTATTTTTTTTTTAAATATATTTTATTGATTTTTATACAGAGAGGAAGGGAGAGGGATAGAGAGCTAGAAACATCGATGAGAGAGAAACATCGATCAGCTGCCTCCTGCACGCCCCCCACTGGGGATGTGCCCGCAACCAAGGTACATGCCCTTGACCGGAATCGAACCCGGGACCCTTGAGTCCGCAGGCCGACGCTCTATCCACTGAGCCAAACCGGTTTCGGCACTATCCCTATTTTAAAATCAGCTGATCTGCAACTTTAATTTCCACTTGACAGATTCCAGAGATTAGGACACAGGCATCTTTGGAGACCATTATTCTGCCTTCCACAATTATGGGTATACCTTGTTTTATTTCACTTCACTTCACTGACCTTTACAGGTCTGTCTTTACACATTGAACCCAAGACTCTCCACCAGCAAAAATACTATGACTCACTTCATTGTGATACTTGAACCAAACCCACAATATCTCTGAGGTATGCCTGTATTGTTTTAGTAGAGGAATTGAAATGGAGAGATGGATTTTGGTTATATATGAATTGAGACTTGTAAAACACTGGCTTCAATTACTGAGTATTCTTGTAAAAGTAGAATGGAAAGGGGTTGAAATGACAGTAAAATGTTAGTAATTTTTAAAAGAGAAGGGTCAGAAGAGAGAAGCTGCAATAACTTTTTATGAAAGGCTTTGTAAGTCTCTAGGCACAAGGAGCTTTGCTCTGTCATAACTTTGGAAGTCGGAAAGATAACTGCCTTCATTTGGGCTCTGGCAACCTCACAGGGTGTCAGCAAGGCTCTTTCAGGAAACTTCAAGGACAGTGGGCTTTGGCCAGGTGAGTCAAATGAAGGCGGGGGCGGCAGGGAGATGTCTGAAGCATAATGCTCAGTACTCCGTGAGCCTAGGTGATGTACTTGTTTGAAGTTCTCAGAAATAATTGAGGTCACTCTTCAGGGGATCTCAAATCCATTGTTCAGATGGTGGGGGCTACAGCTAAAATGTGGCCTCAAAAAGTTAATTCCAGCCCGGCCAGAGTGGCTAGTTGGTTCGAGCGTCATCTCATGCACCTTAGGTTTGCAGGTTCAATCCCTGATCAGGGTGTGTCGGGAAGTCAAAGGATCAATGTTTCTATCTATCTATCTATCTATCTATCTATCTATCTATCTATCTATCTATCATCATCTATCTCTATCTCTCTCTCTCCCCCTCTTTCCCTTTTCCTCTCTATAAGTATGTCCTCCGGTGAGGATTAAAAAAAAGTGAATTCCACTTCAAAAACTCCTCAGTCAGAGACCTTTAGAACCTGTATATCAAACACAGGTTTTAATTCCTTATGTATGCTAATTTTCCTTCTATTGCTAAATATGATCAAAGCAACCATAAAAGCACTCACTTGAAAACTGCTCCTTTGTTTTCATGTTTCATGATAGAGTTTTGAAGTATTGCTGAGTTCCTGTGAATCCTGCTACGTCTCCATTCATTTAATCTGTAGAAGCTTGCTTCATGCATCTTTGCTTAATGGAAACTGTAGCATCTCTGAGAGCAAAAGTTACCTGAAAGGCATCGTCCTTCCTAACAGTTGTTTCCCCAAACCAAACACTCTAAGGAGATAAGGGTATGTCTCCTAGAGGGAGAGAGAATACATTTGACCTTAGAGGAGTCCATCTGAGGAATACATAAAGAGAGGAAGATCTTTCCCAGACTGAAAAAGACCTTTCTGAAGACCGGGGTGGGAGACGAATGCCTGTGGGTTCCATTAGCAGCTAAGGCCTGTGCAGTACTTCAGACAGTACCTCAGGAGGACATTAGACTCAAAGGGCACCAGAAAGCAAGATGGCAAAGGGGAATTGTTTAGGGATTTAAGCCATGGGGTCCCCAGTCTCATCCAAGACTCAAGTTTTAGCTATGACTTAGAAGGTACAAAACCAGTGGAATTGCTGATGTCTCATCAGGAATTTGTCTGACTGATAACAGATAGCAAAGAGTCGTCTTCAGGACTGGGACACAAATCCTGTGAATTCCCTGGTGCATTGCACTTCTCCCAGAGAGGAGACAAAAACAATAATCAGATTGGACTTCCTGCCGCCCTCTCTCTCCCCCAGAAAATGAGAAAGAGAGGTTCAAAAGTGAGTTGACTCAAAACCCAAGAGATGTGCTGTGTCAGGTTTGCTTATGAGCAGAGATTCTCCTTACCTAGCTGCAGCTCTTTTCTGACTTCACTGTAAGTAGTAAGTTGCCTGCAGACACCACCACTTAATCATGTATTATATGTACAGCCCTAATTATTTACCCACCCCCAGTGAAGGAATCAAAGTCAATCATGACTTGGTTTTCTGCTCTCCACCAATAACACTTTCCTGAATCTGTTCTTTCAACAATAGGTCTCTAATGATCTTCCTGTATTGTGGGTTCAACCATGACCTCTACAGGATGATAACTTGGACATTTGAGTTGAAGTAATTCAGTGATATTAAGTGTACAGCACCTACCCCTCCACGCATGCCCAGTGAAGGAATCGTGGCCACCGTGGGCACTGAAACCCAGACAGCAGCAGGGAGGGAACCATATGCTTCTCTTTACCCACCTGGGGTGAGGACACCTTTTGCTAAGGAGTCAGTAAACTTCCTACTTATTTTTCATTACTAAGGAGTCAGTAAACTTCCTACTTATTTTTCATTACATAAAGTGTTCACCACAATAGACTGGCTGATTTTTAGATATAATAGCAAGGAAAAGAAAGAAATATCTCAAGTATTTGGCGAATAGAATTATTTAAACATAAGGGTTCAATGATTTCTATTTTGTCATAGTTGTGCTGAGCCCTGCTTCCTGAGAAGAGGGTCCTCAGGGTCATCGTATTTTATATCACTACCAGTTTATGACCAATAGGAAATACAAGCTTAGTTATTTGCATATCACAGGTTTTTAAGCTTCTTGGAGATGAATAGGGGTGATATATTTGAAGAGAAACAGGAAAGATGTGTAGCAAAGCAGCAACAATAAAATATTAATGAAGCCATGTGCTCAGTACTCCAAGTATTTTATATGTATTATTTAATTTAACTGAACACAATGTTAGCAGGAAATTACAAATTAAAAACAAGGATAATTTAAGTTCATCTTTTTTTATTTATGTGCAACATTGAACTACTGTCATTATGCCAATCTTATTTTGTAAATGTGTACCTTGTGAATTAGAAAATATTTCAATAATACACTACATTAATGAAATTACTATAAATTTTATTGTACATAATAATCTCAATCTCCTTAAATTTTTATTTAAATAATTAGTAACATTAAATAATATGAATAGAGATATTCATAGGTAGTGCTCAAATTCCAAAAGAATGAGACCCATTTTTCTTATTTTATTCTGGTACAAAATATTTAAATAAAAGATCCCTTTTATTCTGGTTAATTATTCACAGTGACATTTTGAGATCAGAATCAGCATATAATTATTCTTTGTCTAAAACCCCTGAAATTAAAGTTGAGCTAACAAAAGAATATTTAAATTTAAGAGCTTTTGAAAAATTACCTCTATGTGAGGGAGCTAGAACTAACTTTATTTTATTAAGATTTAATTTTTAAAAAATCTTTGATTCCTCAAGGTGAATAAGAGGTCTCTTATTTGGGGAAAAAAAAACTTGCAGGATGATACAGAGAAAATCTTTTGCTAAAGCAATGAAGGTGAGTTTTTCTAGAATGTTGAGAAATAAAGGAAACTAAGATATAGGTCCCCTGGATTTCTTCCAGTTCCTTTAAAGCACAGAAATTTTTACTGTGTTCCCAACACTCACCATGATGTCTGAAATATTGTATGTCCCATAGGTATTTGATAAAAAAATGAGATAACAGAAATCCTGTGAGAGAAAAAAGATATCAAAAGATTATCCTAATATATAAAAAGCCAGGGGCCGTCATGACCAAAACAATCAGACGGACAACTGAACACAGGCTGTGTGGGGTGACAAGGCTGGCAGGGAGGTTAGTGAGGGATGACCAAACAACTAAACAGCAGGCTGTGTGGGTGACCAGGCCAGTGCAGGGGAGGGGGGGGGGGGCAGTTGAGGGAGACCAGGCCAGCAGAGGGGTAGTTGGGGGTGACCAGGCCAGCAGGGGGTAGTTGGGGGTGACCAGGCTGGGAAAGGGGCAGTTGGGGTGGACCAGGCTGGCAGGATTGGGGGGCAGTTAGGGGCAACCAGGCTGGCAGGCAGAGGCAGTTAGGGGTGATCAGGCTGGCAGGGGGGGGAAGTTAGGGGATATCAAGCAGGCAGGCAGGTGAGCAGTTAGGAGCCAGCGGTCCTGGATTGTGAGAGGGATGTCTAACTGCTGGTTTAGGCCCGATCCCCAGCAGTCGGACATCCCCTGAGGGGACCCAGATTGGAGAGGGTGCAGGCTGAGCTGAGGGGACCCCTCCCCCCATGCACGAATTTCATACACCGGGCCTCTAGTCATCAATAAAGCAATAACCTGAAAACTTTTTATTTTTCATAATTTGTTATCAATGAATAAAATTAAATTTATTTATTCAGCAAATATTTATGCAGCATCAGCTCTATGCCAGGCAATGTGTTAAATGATGGTGAACCAGACACCATCTTTGCATGTAAGTATGTGCAAGTCCCTGGGAGAAACATGCAACAAGAAGCATTTATGAGATGCTGTGACAAGCATTACAGCAGGGGAAGGACAGAGCACTATGAAAGCATATAAGAGAGGTACCAATTTCAGATACACATTGCTTTGTTGCAAATTATCTCAAAGCATAGTGACGAAACCAATTTGTTATTTTTATATCACATTATTCTGTGGGGCAGCAATTTGAGCAGAGCACAGAGAGAATGGCTCGCTCCTACTTCATGATGTCTGGGCCTCACTAAAATAATCAGAATCATTGAGGGCTGGAACAGCCCAATGATGGCTAAGCACCTCTCTCTGTGTCTGCCTGCCTGCCTGCCTGCCTGTCTGTCTATCTGTCTCTATCTTTCATTCTGTCTCCAGCTATGTTGCTAGCTTGGGCTTCTTCATAACATGGCAACTGCAGTAAGAACCTTACATAGAGGTCCAGCGCTTTAGGAAAGGGTGTATGCAGACACTAGGAGTGGGCACTACCAGTCTCCTCAAACTTGAACCTTTGGTCAAAGTGGGACTGAATGAGATGCATGGGTTAAATGCCTCTGACATATCCTGAAGGGGGCCAGTGTCAAATATTTTGCAGCACCTAACTGAGGCTTGTGGGGTAAAAAGAGGCTTTTTGGAGGGAATGAATCTGTGCTGACACCTACAACAATTATGAGTTTGGACAAAGGAGTGGAAGGTAAAATAGGGAAGGAATTTGAAGCAGAGGTAGTGCAGTAGGGCCCTGAAATAGGTCCTTTCATTCACAGTTTTTTTTTGTTATGTTGATGAGAAAGAAAGAAAAAAAAAAAAAAAGATTCCTGTTAAGGCCATTGTTTGTGTGAAGTTTGTCCATTCTCCCCATGTCTGTGTGGGTTTTCTGAGTATTCCAATTTCCTCTCACAGTTCACATTGGTTTCTCTGGAATATCTAAATTGTCCCCGTGTGAGTCTGGGTGTCTGTGTGAGTGGCCCAACGATGGAAGGGTGTCCTGTCCAGGGTGAGTCCTGCCTTGCACCCTGAGCTGCTGGGAGACGCTCTGGCCACCCATGACTCTGAACTGCAATAAGCAGGGGCACAAAAGAATGATCTTACTTGTTTTTTATTCATCTTTCTTAAATGTCTGTAGAACTCACATTTATTTCAATGTTTAATATTACAAGTGTTTTGGGTCTTACTTTAGAAGTTTGATATTGGCTTTGTGATAAGAAATATGCCACAGAAACTTAACTCTTGTTTATATAAATAACTTAACTCTTGTTTATATAAATAACTTATCTCTTGTTTATATAAACCAAATAAAACTTGATTTCTTTATAAGTCATTTTATTAAAAGTTGCCGTTCCCAAGGACCTATGGAATCTAACAACCACTTCAGACATCCAATATGTGACAACTGCTGTCATTTGAGGGTGCTGTCTGATTCTTAATGGCATGTCTTGAGGATTCTTGGGAGCATGTCTAATATTACACCCCAACTCTGTTAATAGCAAAATACATTACTATTCACATTCAGATAGTCATTCACCCAGCATTGAGAGCCAGGTCAATGCAGGTCTGTTCAAGCTATGATGTGAGATGAATGGACAGAGCAGCCAAAATCTCTGCTCTCAGTTCATTGCACTATAACCTCAGCTATGGGTTCCATCAGAAGCATGCCCTAGCAGTGGTCGGCAAACTGCGGCTCGCGAGCCCCCGTTTGCCGCTCTGTAGACTAATGAGTTTGCCCACCACTGACCTAGACTCTCGATTCCAATAATTACAGGCTGTTGTTGTTCCTTGTGATTAAGCCCCTATCCTAGTGGTTGGCAAACTCATTAGTCAACGGAGCGACAAACCGCGGCTCGCGAGCCGCATGTGGCTCAGGAGCCGCAGTTTGCCCACCACTGCCCTAAGGCAAGGATTTAAACATAAGTAGTTTATTTGGAAGGCAATCCCAGGAAACATCCTCAGGTGGTGAGGGCAAGGCAGGGAAGTGGATGGAACCAAAAGGGTGTATTACTGAACAAACTGCCTCTAGGCGATAGGGTTTTACTCTCCTGGCTGTGGGAACGATGGGAATTTCGGGCTTATCCCTCCACAGGGTGAGAGAAACCGGGAGTATCCCTCCCTCAATGTCCTGCCCATCTTTGGTTGTAGACTGCTCTGGAGGCATGAATCCTCTAGCACTCAGCTCATCTTCCTCTTGAAAAGCACTTAGGCAGCCAAACAAAAAACCCTCAGACCAAAAGTCTGAGGTATTCACAGCTAACAGCCTTCCGCGTGTGGAAGCGAGAGTGGGGCTATGGGAGGGGCACTGGCAGTATCTGCAATCATAGATGTGCTGAAAATTCATAATAACAAAAGCGTAATATGCTAATTAGACCGGACATCCTTCCGACGTCCTTCTGGATGAAGCTGGGGCTGCAGGAGAAGCCCGGGTCCCGGGTGCCTGCTCCAGCCGGGGGAAGGAGGCCTACTCTTGCATGAATTTCGTGCATCGGGCCTCTCGTGAGAATATAAAGGAGTAAGTGATAAGTGCTCAGGTATTTCAAGGAAAATAAACATTAAAAAATCTCCCTGTTAAAAACAAGGGAATAAATTCCCCTCTTCTTTTTCTTAGAGCATTTACTTAAGAAAACTTGGCATGGAAAGTATTTCCCAATATTATATATTTGAAATCATTTTATGAATTTCAAAGACTTTTACTTCTATTATCTCTTTTGTCTTCCTACATGTAGGGTACATGGAAAAATGTAATAGCATGTTATGTACTAACTAATCCCGCCCTGCCCCACCTCTGTGCCATGAGTCTCATCATCATGGGCCGTGGGATACTCCCAGCCCACCTTTGAGACACTGGGAATCTTCAGAGCGCAGGAAGACGGTAGTGGTTCCAGATAAGGAGCAGTGTCCTCACAAGCAAATCTATCAGCTCCCCGCCCTCAAAGACCTAACTGGGCAATGTGAAGGGTTATAAACTGTGACAGTGTAGTCACAGGCAGGAAGTGATGAAGGACATTGTACAAACTAGAGAGATATGCTGTGACATGAAACAACCAAAATCACAAAAGTACAGCCAGATCAAGTGAGGGAAAACAATAAGGATGTAAGTAGAAATTATCTGGAGCCTGACATCACATACCTTCCCTATTTTATTGGGAGATATGTCCAGGGGTGAAAATTGGTTTGTATACCCTCCAAGAAGAAAATATTCTGGTGGCAATCAGTAGTGGAAGCAAATGATTTATTGTTTATTAATAGCAATTGGTGAAGGATTGACATTTCTGATTTTAAGGTAACAGGTGGTTTGATTTCAAAACGTGCAGCTTAAGCAATCCCCCCCCCCACACACACACACACACAAAAGATTTCTGTTCTTTTTAACTAACTAGCAGAACATAATATTTTGAATCCTTTTGTGCCTTGGAATATAATTTTTTTATTTTAATGGTAAGCTGAAAGATTCACTCTGGGCATATTGGTAATGAATTCAAACAAATGATAAATCAAGTGCTAATGGATATTGCAGACACTATAATCTCTCCTAAATCTCTAAGATCATGGTATAAGTTTTGAGAGGTTCTCCAGCATAGCAGAAGAGATTTAGAATTATGCACATCTATATATAAATCTTAATTTTATCACTACCAAACGTATTATTCTGGGTAAGTCAATTAACCTCTCTGGGTTCAGTTTTTGTATCATATACAAACCATAAAGTCCAAATGGTCAATGAAACAAATCTATAGAAAGCTTCTAATACAGTGTATGCCACATAGTAGGCACTCAAAAATAAAAGGTGGCTATTGTTTGTGCCTCCTCAGCAGAAATGATGAGCCATTCTGAGAGGTCCTTATTGATTTTAATGAAAAACTAAATACAAATTGTGGTGGAAACTCAAAGCTATGAAACGTTTTTTCTTGTTTCATTAACTAAAATCAAGTGTTCTTATGCCTGCCAATGATACGACTTTGAGAGCATCATTCCATCTCTCTCATCCCACCTTAGCTCTAAAATGACTTGTTTGGATGATGAATTCAATTCCTCTTTTAGTTCTGAAACTCCGATTCTGTAGTTCTTAAAGGTAATACACATAGTTATCAACATGTTTACAATGTGTTAATCAACATGTTTTTTACATAAAAGGAAAATGCCATAGTTCATTCTCTCTATATTGCTAGTTACCCTGAAGTTAGTAACTTTTTAAAACCCCTCTTTGAGATTATACACTCTTAATCTGCTGCCTGTTTTCATACTTTTCTTCCTGCATAATTTAGCCAATAGGAAGGAGCAAGCAAGTCAGGTGTTAGTCAGGGATTGGGGACAAGGCAGCGATTTGGCATAAGATGTTGGAGCCAGAGCAAGATGAAGAGTGTTTGCTCACTGGTAGGTGGCATCACTAGGTAGCTAACAGCTTAAGCAGGGTGAGGGAAAAACATCCACATAAGGAGTATGGGGTGGTAATAGTGGCAAGAGGAGATTGGGAACATACTGGGAGAATGAATTCACAAAGAAATATGTTTCTCCAGACAAGAGAGTTACAAATGCAGAGAGGGGAAAATTAGAATGAATACTAGTACTTGTTGCTGAACTGGAATTGAAGGTATTAATATGAACATGGATAGATGATAGATAGATAGATAGATAGATAGATAGATAGATAGATAGATAGAAAGATAGATATAAAACAGGAATTTTAGGGGGATATTGGCAGGTTTAGAAAATTTTTAGAATTGGAGTCCATGGAAAAAAACATAGGGCTACAGATTGGGAGAAGGTACATCTCCATAACACAAGGAAGCCAGGTGCAGGGAGCAGCAACGGTTGCATTTACATAAGATAAGGGAGCTGAAAGTAGCCAAAGGGTCTATATTTACAAAACAAAGAAGAAGGAAGAAAGTCCAGAAAGAAAAGAACAATGAAGGAGGAGGGCATCACGTGTCCCGTTTGGTGTTGGACCTTTGAATTCAGGCGTCACTAATAGTAACCAATTGGAAAGGGAATATTGACCAATCAGAGGAAATATCGGGACATGGAAACTACAGCCTTTATAAACCATGGAAACAGGAAGTTGGTGGGATCCTTTTCCCCTCCCCACATGCAAGTCCATTCTGTGGGACTCTTTCCCTCTCCCCAGGTGGGAGTCTTTACTTGTACTTGTTCTTCAATAAATCTCCACCTTTGCTATACCTCTGTCCGTGGATTTATTCTTTGACTCTGGAGGACAAAGAATCTGGGTTCCAGTTCAAAAATTCCATATTAGATAGATAGATGATAGATAGATAGATAGATAGATAGATAGACAGATAGATAGACAGATAGATATTTAAATGTGCATATGTATATGCATAGATATATATCCTAACTCTGTCCACTGAAAAGAAGGTCTGGAGCAGTGATATCCCAATAGCAGTAAACACCCTAGTGTCCAGATCTTGATTTCTAAATACATCTTTCCTCTAAAAGTCTCTAGGGCTCCTTGGCAAAATGGCTAATTTTAGAGCCAGGACAGAGAAAATAAAAAGTGAGCCTGGAGCCCTAACTGGTTTGGCTCGGTGGATAGAGCGTCTGCCTGCGGACTGAAGAGTCCCAGGTTTGATTCCCGTCAAGGGCATGTACCTTGGTTGCAGGCACATTCCCAGTAGGGAGTGTGTAGGAGGCAGCTGATCGATGTTTCTCTCTCATCGATGTTTCTAACTCTCTATCCCTCTCCCTTGCTCTCTGTAAAAAATCAATAAAATATATATTTTTTAAAAAGTGAGCATGGAGACATTGTATCAGAAAAAAGAAATTGCATGAAGAATGATGGAGACATTTTAAAAGAATGTAAAGCCTACTTTAAAAGTCTATCTGTCCAAATTCATGACAATTTGAATATCAAATATATAACGACTATTGTAACAGATTAAAAGACATTTTAAAAATAGGAATCCATACCAATATCAATAAATGAATAAATGGGTACCGATAACAGAAAGCATTTTCTTTTGGCATAATTTCAACTAATAAGTGTAGAGGGAATGATAGAATTAGAAAATTACAATTTGGCATAGCAATATTAATTTACTCAAGACATATCAGTGGATGCTAAAATGAATAGATTAAAGTTTGATGAGCAGTGGGAATTTATATAGCCTCAAAATACCTCTCTACCAAATACTTATTAATCACAAAAGGGCACATTAGTAATTTACACAGAGAAACTTAGCAGATGCCACCTTAATCAAATAATCAGAGTTAACATCAATAACTGGGCAAACTAAAACTGTTTACCACCTCATAGAATACAGTGAAAAGAACACAGCATTATCTCTCTGAAACTCTTGCCAAAAATGCACAACTTGCATCTAATCATGGAAAAACATCAGGCACGATTCCAATTGAGGAAATTCTAAAAAATAGCTGGCTCTAATCTTCAAAAAATATTAAGATCAGAAAAGGCAAGAAAAGACTGAGGAACTATTTATGATTGAAGGGCATTAAATAGATTACAATATGCAACCTTGGTTTAAACTCTTAAGAAAACTGTGAGGTTTACAGAGGATCTGTAAATTCAATGGTGATGATGTATTAATGTTCATTTTATTGGTGTAGTGTGATTGTAGGAGAATGTCCTTGTTTATATGAAATATACAGCAAGGCAATCGGATAATGAAACCTCATGGCATCAACTAAATCTTAAATGACAAAAGGAAAACTAGATTATTTGTGCTGTTCTTGCAATTTTTATTTAAATTTGAAATTATTTCAGAATTTAAATTATTTTAGTAAGTAATTAAACTAAATCAAATATCACAAAAGCCAAAAGCTGGAGACACCAAAATGTCCATGAAAAGAGACTGGATAAACAAACCGTAGTGTATTCAGACCACATAATACAATTAAGTAAATTAATGGAATGAGCTACTGATACATGCAATAACATGGATGGATCTCACAGGCATTATGCTAAATGAAGTAAGGCAGACACACACACAAAAATTGCTGTGTGATTTTATGTATAAAAAACTCTAGAACAAGCAAAACTAACCTAAAATAATAGAAATAAGATCTGTATTTGTGGGCTCTGGAGGGTGGAGAATCTGGGAGCACTGCCAGCAAAGAGGCACCAGAGAACTTTCTGGAAGGATGGAAATGTGCTATGTCCATTGGGGTGGTAGTTAAGCAGGTGTATACTGCTGTCAATAGGCATGATTCAGAACTTTACTGTATGTAATTACACCTCATTAAAGTTTTATTTAAAATAAAAAAGATTGCTGGTATTAAAAAGGCAACAATAAGAGAGAAAATATAACAGCAAGTAAAATATCAATAAAAATAATAAATTTTAAAAAGCCAGTTGCAACTGTTCTCTTTGGAAGAATTTTTAATAAAGTTATGAAAAGGTAAATTACCTGTTTATTTACTGAAACTTAATCAGCTAGTAAATGCAATAAGCTTATAAGCATTTAATTTACTTATCTCTTTTCATTTTAATGTTATGTATTTCATAAAATTATATTACGAAAACAATTTCTAAAGCAAACCACTTTATTATGTAAATTTGTTAAAGTATTCCTTATATCCTAATACCTGAACTTTATTTTAATTATGCTCTGTTAAACCAATGTTGTTGTTTTAATGCCAAACAACTCAATTTGCATAAAGATTCAAGCAAATGCCTTGATTGGCTTGGTCAAGGGGAGGAACTCTGTGACTTCATTATCCACATCTCCTATTAAGTATAGTATTTAAAATGTTTGAACCAAAAGCTTTATCATGACCCTAGTGTATTTGAACAAGTTTATTTTATTATCCTAAAACCAAAAGCGTTTTTAATTGCGACAGCACTGATTTCTTTTATGAGCAATTTACCAAACATTCTAGGGTACAGTGTTTCTTTTTTATAAAAGAAATACATGGTGTCAAAAAAAATGGAAAATGATTTATGTGAAGTGAGTCTTGCAGGAAAGGTATAACAAGAATTAGGTTTGCTGGGCCTTATATGGGCCTATAATTGTTTATCTCCTTACAGAGAACTCAGATAAGAGCTGATATTTTAAGGGTCTACTCATAACCCATTTCTTCTCGAATTATTTTCAGATTCATTATGCTGGAATAAAAGAGGAAAGACCTCTAAGATTTAAATATCAAAAATTATGCATGCATATAAGCATAACCAATGGACACAGATACCAGGGGGGTGAGGACATGAGCGGGAGGTGAGGGGGGGCGAATGGGGGAATAAGGACACATATGTAATACCTTAATCAATAAAAAATAAATAATAAATAAATAAATATCAAAAATTATGCACCAAAATTTTGCTCCTCAATTCATGGGTGGATTATTTGGTGCCTTTAAATGCCACCTCTAAATTATTTAAAGGAAACTAAGTAATCTAAATTCTACTGCTGCCTGAATTATTTAGGGTATAAATGTTTCCTGTTGAAAGCTTTTGTGGTCACAATTTGTGTCTTGGCATAAGTGAATAAACGTAGCTTAAATGCAATAATACAAAAGGAATGGTTAGAAATAATACATGAAGTGATTGTAGTTGTTTTTTTCTTATGAAAATGATGAAATAGATATTGGCAATAATATACATTACTTATCTTTTTTAATAAACTTTGTGCCAACAAGAAATTGCTCCTATCTCTCCTCTCTACTTATATGAAAGTCAATTGCAATATTCCTGTGCCAAATTTTTAACTGACTTCTAAATCTGCCATTGCTACTTCAGGTTTCTGGTTGTTACCAGGAGACAATGAGACCTCAGCTCTTGTCTTCTTGAGGGAAAGATTTCAATCAAGAGACAAAGTGTAGAAAAGCAAGCAAGAAGTTACTGACCGCAGCAAAAACACACTTAGGGCAGGGAAACAGGGGAGGGCATAGCAGAAGCGACAGGAGAGCCTAGGCTGGGCTGCCTTAGCTCACTGGGAAGTCAGAGCAAAGGGGGCCTTGGAGACAGGATTGGGGGTTAGCCCTGGACAAGCTGCCACTGCCCATTGATCTCCTGGTTGTAAGCCTCATGGGGTCCCTTAGAGGTGCAGCCATGGGCAAACTACGGCCCACGGGCCAGATCCAGCTGTTCTATCCGGTTCTCTTGCTCTCCCCTCCGCTCCTTTACTTTGAATTTATATTAGTTCACACAAACACTCCATCCATGCTTTTGTTCCGGCCCTCCGGTCCAGTTTAAGAACCCATTGTGGCCTTCGAGTCAAAAAGTTTGCCCACCCCTGGTTAGAGGATACATGTGGGAGAGGGGGGAAGGGGGAAGGGAATGGCACAGAAGTGCTCCCTGGAGGAAAAGGATGCTGGGACCTTAATTTTCAAGGAGGTTTTAAAGGCTGGGAGTTTAGGGGAGTTCTGAGAGGCAGATCAGTATGACGTTCATCAGCTTTATGCAGATGTATCAAAATGAGATTTACTCTCTTAATTTGTCTGTTTTTGGGTGTGGATGGACAATGGCACTTAATTAGATTTCAGTTATCTGTCTCCCTGAGTAGGGTGATTTAAGCTATTTACCCTCTGGTTGGGTAGGAGAAGTGCAAACCATTTACTCTTAAAGTGTCCTTAATTTAGAGAAGATAGGCTTTACTAGTGGCTGCAAACTGCTGTTTAACTATCTGTCTTAGTTTCCCTATTCCACTTATCCTGGACTTTTCCTAGCTTCTTACTATGCTATAACATGGTTGACTATTACTGTAGTTTATATTAACAATAATATACTTACCAGTGTGACCAGTTACTTTGTGGAAGAGACGTTGGCAGTCTGTCATTTGATGTGGAAGCCAGGCATTCTCTCTGTAGCATAGCTTTGATTGTGCCATTAAGACATACCTCCCTCCCACCCCCCAGGCTGAGGAACAGACCACCTTGAAGCCTTACTAGAACTTCATTTATGTCATGAAATGTAATTGTCTTTCATTGATTTCCGTGTTTAGCTAGTCTAAAGCCACATGGTTTGAGTTTCAGATTTTATTTCTCTTCTGATCTTACTAGTCAGGGAGGTGGAAGATAGGAGGAAGAAGGTCTATCCAAAGTGCCAAACTCACAGGATGGAAGGGAAAATAAGAATGTGGAAGTGACTAAAGGAATCAGAAAGGGAATAAGCAATAATGGCACTATTTTGTTCATTATATATTCTCTTAAATTAAATTGAGATATTCTCTGAATTGAACAGTATTTTAAATGTAATGAATATCCTTTCTTAGTGGCTTATAGTTGGCAAGCAACAGAAGTCAACTCAAGATACCTTAAGGAAAAAGAAAAAAAAAATAGCTGAGACAGGCTGAGGGCATCGGGTTTATTATATGGACACAGGGATATTTCACAGGAATTAGAAAGCTGCAGGCTCTCACTACACCCCGTAGCCTGCTTCTCTCTGGACTTTCTCTTTATCTCCCTCTCTCCGTAGATGGCTCCCCAGTCCACGTGGCAGCCAGAACTTGGCTAACCCAGAGATCCCAAGGTTAAATAAACTACTAGTATGCTCAAAAGAAGCTCAGACTCACCTACAATTGCCTGGAGGAAGAATCTTATCAGTCACACTTGAGCCAAATGCTTTCTTACTGCCAAATCAACTGAACAAGGATTTCATTATGTGGCTTTGGGGACTAGGGTTGTCATAAGTTTCCATAGCAAAGGGAGAATTTATTGGTTCAGGAGCTGGGCAGTTAGTCAATATATGCCCACCACAGAAAGCTGTAGCTAAAACATTTTAGAGCAAATTGTCATTTTAGGTCATATTCTTTAATAACTGGTAGACTTAACTTTCCAAACACTAAGAAGCTAGGCTCCCAGAACTATACTTTGCTTATATAAAGTACTTTGTAAATTAAGTGTTTAATTTTCTTCCCTCCAATGTCAGTATTTTGTCAGTATTTTTCAGGTTTTTATATCTGAACACAATTTCCTGTACTTCCCTGAATTGCTATTGAAATCAGTGCGGGAGAGCTCAATGTCAATTTATTGCCTTGGCCAGGACTGGTACACAGTCTCTAGGATCGGAGCCCTCTTCTCTTTCCTCCACAAGCTGCAGGGACATCCTGCCAGGCACTCTGCTCAAAATAAGAGGGTACTTGTGTGAGCATAAAAGAGGATTCATGAGCTAGAATTTAGCTTTGTAGGGAATACAGACTGTAGCATGGAAAGGACATGGGATGGAAAATACAGAGAAAGAACATTAGAGAAATGTGAGGCACTGTGTAAAAGTGTAACATATGTGAGATTCCGGCCTTAGGAGGAAAGGAGAGGATAAAGCAGAGGTGATACTTGAAGAAATAATGGCTGAATATTTCCAAAAGACATCAAGCCACAGACTCAAGGAGCTCCAAGAACCCCTGAGTGCTCACTGCCAAAATGGTGAAAAATGAAGCTAAAGAGAAAATGTTTAAAGTAGCCAGCAGAAAAAACACAATTATGTTAAGTGGAGCAAGAAGCACTACGCTAGAAGACCCTTCAGAAGGGAACACGAAATAAAGATGTTTGGGGATCACAAAGAGGTATCAGGATTTCTCACCAGCTTCGCCACCCTCTAAATAAACATTAAAAGTTCATCAGGCAAAGGGAAAACTATCCCAGATGAAGGGAGTAAATAAAGTAAGAATAAAGAGTGCCAAAGGAAAAGGTAGATAAAACTAAATAAATATTGACTGTTTTAAATAATGCCTTGTGGGATTTAAAACATACAATAGACATAATTAACAAAACAAAAATAGTTGTCAATGAGAGCTTACAAATCTGGAATCCAAAGTTTTATCTGAGACCTGGGCAAAAATAAATTCTATCTAATAAAAGAGTAATATGCCAATTAACCATTACTCCATCACACCCACAAGCCACACCCACCAGCCAATCAGGAGCAAGTATGCAAATTAACCCAACCAAGAAGGCTGCAGCCCCAGAGTGAGCAGGAGGCTTGGGTTTCCCTGGCAATGGAGGAAGCCAAGCTTTCCACACACCCTGGCCGACCCAGGCCTCCACTCAAGGCTACAAAGTTTCAATTATAGAAGATAAATAAATCCCAACAAAAATGGTGGCAGCCATGGAGCTCGAGAGAGCAGGAGGCTTGAGTTTCCCCCTGTGATGGAGGAAGCCAAGCTTCTGCAGCCCTGGCCTGCCTTGGCCTCCACTCAAGGCTGCAAAGTTTCAGTTATAGAAGATAAATCCCAGATACCAGGGCCTCCACTTGGGTCACCGGGGGGCGTGGCCAGCCTGCAAACCACCACAGGCCCCTCGCAGGCTGCCCCATTCCCCAAGGGAACCCCCACCATGATCTGGGACATCCTTCAGGGCAAACCAGCTGGCCCCCACCCATGCACCAGGCCTCTATCCTATCTATTAAAAGAGTAATATGCAAATTGACCATCACTCCAACACACAAGATGGCTGCCCCCATGTGAACAAAAGATGGCCACCACAAGATGGCCAGCAAGGGAGGGCAGTTGTGGGAGATCAGGCCAGCAGGGGAGGGCAGTTGGGAGGAACCAGGCCAGCAGAGGAGGGAAGTTGGGGGAGACCAGGCCTGCAGGGGAGGACAGTTAGGGGTGACCAGGCCTGCAGGGGAGAGCAGTTGGGGGAGACCAGGCCTGCAGAGGAGTAAAGTTAGGGGTGACCAGACCTGCAGGGGAGGGCAGTTAGGGGTGACCAGGCCTGCAGGGGAGGGCAGTTAGGGGCAAACAGGCTGGCAGGGGAGCAGTTAGGCATCATTCAGGCTGGCAGGGGAATGGTTAGGGGGTGATCAGGCTGGCAGGCAGAAGCGGTTAGGGGCAATCAGGAAGGCAGGCAGGTGAGCAGTTGGGAGCCAGCAGTCCTGGATTGTGAGAGGGATGTCCGACTGCCCGTTTAGGCCCGATCCTACAGGGATCGGGCCTTAACGGGCAGTCGGACATCCCTCGAGGGGTCCCAGATTGGAGAGGGTGCAGGCTGGGCTGAGGGACACATCCCCTCGTGCACGAATTTCGTGCACCGGGCCTCTAGTACAGTAATAAAAATAAATGAATAAATAAATAAATAAATAAATAACCTCTGAAATACTGCTGTGTCTACTGCCACCTAGTGGCATCATACAATAATTACAGGGAAACCTAGGAGAAAATATTTACAAGGTGTAGTAACCAAAAACCAAAGTTACCAGTAAACATGACAACCTGGCATCAAGTTGTTCAATCAATATTTGTTGAATGAACAGGTCATTGTTGTGTTTTCTTCCTGTATTTCTTCCAAGAAGCAGCAGCCAAGTGAGCAACCCGCCCCCGCCAACCCCAAGAGCAGCAGCCACATGTAGCCCGTCCCCATATTTCTTTTTAAGAAAAAAAAAAATCACACTAAAATAAAAACTGGTATCTGTCCATTATAAAGAATTCAGTAAAACATGCTGAAATCCCAAAGATGGAAGTGGAAAAACAACCTCAATCCCACCAACCAGAATAACCAATCACATCAGGTGAACATCATTGTGGACAACTTAATATGCAAATACAAAAAGAGAAGCATGGGTGATGAACAGATGGGTAGAGATTCTTTTATAAAACCATAACAATCATATTTTGGATACAATTGAATTTTACTTGAATTTCACAAAAGAAAAAGAAAGAGAACTTGATGGAATTGCTGAATTCATATAAATATTTCCTGTAGACAAGAGACACTTCCCCTAAAATATCCCTTCAAGATTAAAAAAAAAAAAAAAGAAACTGTGAGAACATTAAAGGTTGAAGTCATTATGATTTTTTCCAAGGACATATTTTCATTTTTTGTTTGTATAGACTGACTTCTAATGGTGTGAACGATGAGTTTGTTGGCCCAGCCACATGGGCATGAACACGCAGTTCTGAAAATATTGAAGCCTTCTGTACCAGTTAGTAACTGTCAGCCATTGGACTCTCCCCAGGGCTCTCCCTCTCTCCTGACTGCCCCATCCCACCACCAGGACCAACCCCAACTCCCCTCTTCCCAGAGCTACAGAGGAAAGGGGACTCTGGTCCCAACTCCCAGTCAAGTTCAACACCCACCACTTTGCCCCAAGAAGCTTAGTTTCCATCTGTTTTCTAGAATGGCTGTCAGGTAAGGCTTTGTTTGCAGAAAGTATTCACTGTGAAAACCTTTTGAAAGTCCCTACTCAAGGTCAGCCCTCAGGCCCTTACAAGTTTGCACAGTCCTGATGATTTCCGAGAATGGAGGCCTTTCTCCCTAACACGCTAGCTCCTTATGAAGTCAAGTGCACTTCTGCATCCTGGTGTAATTACCTTGCATCCAGATGGGTGACAGAAACAGGCCTGTGGGTATGGAGACTGCCCCTGAGCTGGCTGCAAATAGGATGAGGCACAAGGTGCTGGAGTCCAGGCTCCTATGGAGGTCGCAGGAAGGGAGTGGGCTTTGCTCCATGCCCAGCCCTGTGCCAGGTGCTCACAGTTCAGATCCTCTCCAATCCTACGAGAGGTGTTTGTTTGCTCCCTCTCCACCTGTTGTAGTAACATATAGGAATGTTTAAAAATGTTTAAAAGTGTCTAAAAAGGTTTAAAAAGGTTTTAAAAGGTTTTAGTTAACTTTCCTGAAACTTAAAGCATGATATTAAGGACACATACCCCACTACCCTGAACGTGTGTATCCCATAGATAAGGATTTGAACTTCGATTACTGACTTAGAGTGAATTGCTATGATAAACATATGTTCACCTATGTAACTGCTGATGAACACTTGTAGCTCTGACATAGTTACAAGATAAACACCTGAACTGCTGTGGGTACGAACAGGCTATAAAAACGGATCCTCAAAGAGACCTCTTTGATCATTGATTGATCGCTGGACACCTTGCTGTCGCTGATCGCTTTGATCCCTGTGCCGAGCTGGTGGCTTGATTGCTGGAAGCTTGTCTTCGCTGATCACCTTCAGTTTGGGTGCAGTTCCCCTCCCCGCTCTGCTCTGCTCCATGCCAGAAGACAGAGGAACGGCCAAGCCTTGGATCAATTTGCGCTGCGCCTTGGGATCTCTGATGGTAATGCCGCCCCTGAAACTGAAACCCCATTCCTGACCTGACTTGCCAGCCAGAGGCGGCATCCCTGCTGCTGTGAGAGGAAAGCCACATCTTGGGATCCCATTAAGCATGTACCCACAGTACCAGGAATTCATGTAAGTAATAAGGTGCTGTGTAAATTGTAACTGCATATATTTGTGTGGCATAGTTCCTCTGGCAGTTATAATTATGTTAATACTAGAGGCCCGGTGCATGAAATTCATGCTTGGAGGGGGGGTGCCGGCAGTTGGACATCCCTCTCGTAATCTGGGACAACTGGCTTCTAACCACTCTCCTTCCTGTCTGATTGCCCCTAACCCCTCTGCCTGATCACCCCTAACCCCTCTGCCTGCTGTCCTGATCACCCCTACCTTGCCCCCCTGCCTGCCTGATCACCCCTAACCTCTCTGTCTGCCTAACTGATTTGCATCTAACTGTCTCTTCCTGCCTGCCTGATCACCCCTAACTGCCCTCCCCTGCTGGCCTGATCACCCCTAACTGCCTCTGCCTCAGCCCCCACCACCATGGCTTTGTCTGGAAGGAAGTCGGACATCTGGAAGATGGCCGGACAACCTGGTCTAATTAGCATATTACCCTTTTATTAGTATAGATATGTTATATAGGATAGGATTGCTTAAATGGGGGGAAAGCCTTTTTCAGCAGGAGGAGGTGCTCTTGGCAGACAAAAACACATAATCCCTATATCTGGACTGATAGCCAGCCATATGCACTATACTGCCAAACTGGTCATGAAAAAATTGAATCACTTTCTTACACTTTACACCAATAGCTGTTGCCCTTAAAACTCCTCCTTAGCCTCAACCTTAGGTTCTGCCTTCACAGTTCACCCAGAGTAGGTTCGAATTGGTCAGTTTCTGTGCCAGTCAGCATCAAAAGCTCTGCCTCCTAGGCAGCCATTGGCTCCTCGCACTTCACCCAGATTTGGTTCTGATTAGTCGGTTTCTATGCCAGTCAGCATCTCTGGGCCTTATCATAGAGGCTGGGCTGATCAGCAGCCACCCCAGGCTGCTGGCGAGTGGGCTGAACAGCCCCGCCTCTCTCTCTCTCTCTCTCTCTCTCTCTCTCTCTCTCTCTCTCTCTCTCAGAGGTCAGCAGTTCAGCCCGCTCGCCTGCTGCATTCGCAGCCTGGCTTTTGGTCAAGCCTTCAGTCGTTTTGGAAGTTATGACCCTGGCTCTTTATATATATAGCTAAGGTCAGATGAAAATGCCTACCCTTGGTCCTGCCTCTCAGAGCAGTCTCTTTGCTGGCAATTACTTGAAATGTCCGAACACCTGCATGGTTAAGTTTATCTGAAGGGACACCTCGGATAACACCCCTCCTTTCTAGGACACCACCCCCCCTCCTTCCTTCCTTCAGGATTTACTGTGCACCTGTCTGTGCCAGGGACTGAGGTACAAAGGCAAAGCTAGCATCCCCAAGACCTCACCACCCCGTGAGAGCATCATCCAGAAAAGGCTGTGACTGGGTGGGTGCAGGATGCAGGGGGAGCCCCAAGTGACTCAGGGAAGGTTCTCCAGTGGAGTTGTTACAGAATTACACAGGAGTACTTAGAGATTTGGGATTAACCCATTTATTTTCAGATGTTTCACATTATTAGTACAGTGACTCAGGGGGTCAGTTCTCCAAATCCTGAGTCCCCCAATATGGATGGAAGCTTTCCCTTTATACTTTTTGGTTTCTTTGTCCCCCAAATATGGATCAGACTTCCGGACCTTTCACAGGCTTTGCAAAAAGCCCCGTGTGTTGGGATGGGGGACCTGAGAGCACACCTAAAGTCCTGGCCTGGTGCCAGGGCTGATAACTTCCTCCAGGGATTGTGTATGGTTCATGGTTTATGGCTGCTGTAAAATGGGAGTATTTAGGTAAATAGGTCTTGCAAGACCAGATAATTAAGGAAGGGGCAGTGACTTGATTATAGGCTAACAGGAATGTGCATTAGGGATACAGATTAACTAGGTACAGAGTCAGGCTGCTAGCCTCCTACATTCTCTCACAAATGGAGTTAATTATTGGCTAGCAAGAGTGTGCGTTAGAAGGCAGGTTACTGGCACAGATTCCGATTGCTAGCCCCTTCCCCCCTCCAAAAAAAAATCTATTTTTATGTTCCCCATCAGAGTTAAAGCCAATCTCTGTTCCCAGGTTTGACTGTCAGGCACCTTCCCTGTGTCATCCCAACTTTACTGAACATGCATTTATCTCTCCCTTGTTAGACCCTCCAACTCCCTCCAGTGTTTTGCAGGGATGGGTGGGTAGTCTCCTGAGGAGTGTAAAACTGCAGCTTCCTGGTGAAGCTGCCCAGATGACATGCTTATAATGCCTGGCCTTCCTTTTGTCTCTTTCCTATTATTAATAACTACCTAATTACACTGTACAATCTACCAAGTAATAGCTACACCCCATGTTACTTTTCCTTAACAAGCACAACTGGGTATTAGAAGCACAATGTAATGGCATTCCAGTTCTTTATTTTTGAGTTGCCTATTTTAATTGAATAATGATGAATATCTTTCACAGTGTCTCTCTGCACTTCAGATTAAATGATGATTGGTATAACACAAGCAGCAAAGCGTACTTCCAACCAGTGAGAAAAATGTTCACACACTGATGCAACAATAAACTCCAAGGATAAGTCAGATATCCTGATACAACTTTGCATTCATTATAGGTTACAGCATGCCAGTTCTGAGCATGCCAGAAGGTACGACCTCACTGAGCAGTGCTGAAATTTCCAGCACCTGGAGAGAAAAATGGAGGAGCTGCTGGGATATTGGTGATTATGCTTTAGTATGAAGACGGTAACAGAGCTTCAGAAACTGCAAAATACATGTCGCAATTGTACTTCTTATGCTACTTAAAACATATGCAAAAGTTTGGGAGCTAGTTTGTTTCTTTCATTTTGTAATCTAAGCATCTCTAATTCTGCCCAAACTTTTTCAATAATCTTCCAAGAGACATATTGGAATGACTTTCATCCATTTGCTCCTTTTTAGCATCTTTGTGACGTTTAGGATGCATATTGCCTTTTTTACCATACAAGACATCAAGGACAATTTGGCAAACCAGATGGAGAAATAATTCTCTCTAAGTGCAAAAAATGTTTAGATGTAGACTGATGTCCATGTGTGGAAATTCTAAGTAATGTCAGAAAACTTTCATTTATAATCTAAATTGTGATTGTCCTACTGATACTGTTGTGATTGGCTAGTTATTAATAACTAGAGGCCCAGTGCATGAAATTCGTGCACTGGTAGGGTCCCTAGTGGTTGGCGGTGGCTTGCCGGGGCCTCCCTCCCTTCCCTTGGCTGGCCCCGCCCCCTGGTTGAACTCCTGGAGGAAGTCCCAGTTGAGGGGACAATTTGCATAATACGCTTTTATTATATAGGATAGGAAAGGAGCAAAGGAAGAAGGCCAGATAGTACAGGCATATCATTTGGGAAGCTTCACGAGGAAGCACAATTTCACACTCCCCAAGGGACACCGATCTATTCCCTTCAAAGCATTGGGGAAAGGAATCCAACAAAGGGAAGATAGGCGCATGCCCAGTAGAGCTGGGGGGCGGGGGGACGAGTGGGGAAGGTACTTGTCTGTAAATCACACCTGAGGACAGAGGTAGTTGGCCAGAACAGGCATAGCCACTGAAAGCATGCCAGAATTTGGGACTACATAATCTCCTACACAAAGGAATGATCTGTCTTGGTGCTGTGGGTGCTCCTGTGCTCCTGGTTTCCTTGCATTTACCTGTGCTTCCTCCATAGCCAGACGGCCCTGCACACCCACACACACAATGGACTGATGGGCTGCAGAGCGGGGAAACAAGCTAAGCTAGCCAGGTGCTGGACTGGACCCAGCTCCAACATGGAAAGGAAACCCTGGACACTGGCTCTGATTTTAGCTCTACTGAAACCCCAGGGACACTTCTTCTATGCCTGGACTAAGGGAAATGGAACTTTGAAACCTCAGGGATTGAATTTCATGCAAATAAAAATCATTTATTCTCCCGTGGGAATCTCAGAAAATTACTCTTCTCAGGATATCACAAAAATCCTACCCCTAGCAGCAACCACGGGAGATGAGCCCCTCTCCTGTCCATTAACACTACCTTTGTTTGTTTATTTATTTATTTTTAAATATATTTTTAATGAGTTCAGAGAGGAAGAGAGAGGGAGAGATTGAAACATCACTGATGAGAGAGAATCATTGATTGGCTGCCTCCTGCACGCCTCCTATTGGGGATCAAGCCTGCAACCCAGGCAAGTGCCCTTGACTGGAATTGAACCCAGTACCCTTCAGTCTGAGACCAACGCTCTATCCACTGAGCCAAACTGACTAGGGCAGCACTACCTTTATGTAGAGAAGTAATTATTTTTGCCAACTGTGATGGAAAATTTAGGAACAAATCACCACTTTCACATACACATTTTATAATTCATGTTATTGTAACTGCTCACAAGTCTACAAAATATTCGTAATGTTTCAAGGAAGGTAATATATACCAAACATTATTGGCAAGGATTTCATCTTCTCTATTATGGAGCAAAAAGAAAACGAAATTTAGCCAAGGGCTTTGTGGAGATTAGAAGATTGCCACTTGATTCAGGCTCTTGCTTGTGTCCAGTGATCCCATGGGTATGGCCTGGGTGGTCAAAGATTCCTCTAATCCTTTGCACTCACTTGGTAATGGGTCCAGAAGTATTATTATCACTCTACTCCTTCCTGTACACATTGTGTAGCAATAATATTATTTTCCATTGATAAACAGGATCAATCACTTGGGAAGAAGTAATCTTTTCTCTGTGGGTCTGGTGTCATGAAAAGCTTAAAAATGGCCTTATGGAAATCTCAACTTCCACATCAATAGTCCACTCTTTTGGCTTCTGATGGAAGCAGTGCTCCTTTGAATACTAAGATGCTAATAACCCAATATCATGGGAATAGGAAGAACACAAAAAAATATTTTGAGCCAAAATATTCTTATAATGCAAAAAAAATAAAAAAATACACCATTATTATGTACTATCTTGGTTAAGAGTATATATTGCACCCTAAACTCTTAAGTTATTATTTGTCAAATTCCTCACTTTTTCTATTCTATAACTAGAGGGCTGGTGCATGAAATTCATTCATGAGTGGAGTCCCTAGACCTGGCCAGTGATCAGGGTCTATCGGGGCCATCTCACCCAGTCCCAATCAGGGCCAGGCCAGCGGGGCCTGGGGGCCTGCCAGCTGCTGGATGGGGCCTGCCAGATGGGGGGTGGGGAGGGACCATGGGAGCTTGGCTGTGAGAGCACAGTGACCACCAGGAGGAAGCTCCTGTGTTGAGCATCTGCCCCTGGTGGTCAGTGCGCGGCATAGTGACTGGTCAACCGGTCGTTCTGGTCGTTCGGTCGTAATGGTCGCTTAGGCTTTTATGTATATAGATTACTTTCTTTTTCCAAACCAATGTTTCATGGAACAAATAACCTGACTGAAAAACCATTCATTTACAGAATGAAGGCAAAAATTCTGTGCTTTCAAAGCTTTTTTCAATCTATACCCACACTATCTATAATCCTATATGACTGGTACTTAAATGCTTTATGGGTATTAATTTAATCCTCCCCACAACCCTATAATTTAAGCATTAGTATTACTTCCATTTACAAATAATAATATTGAACCACAGAAAATGTAACAAACTTGCCTGAGGTCACACAGCTGGTAAATGGCAGAACTGGGATTCAGAACCGAATCATCAGAATCCACAGCCCGGGCTCCAGACCTCAGTAACACATAGCCCGTCATCATCATCTTTGGGATCGTCTGGAATGTGTAATGAATGTTTGCCATCTGCCAGGCACTGTGCTAAGCACTGTGCTTTCCACCTGCCTGATTCCATGGCCAGGCAGGACTTTCCACCCATATTTTTGCCTATAGACGTCCTGGCTAGTATCACAGGCACTGCTTCAAGCTAGGTCTCCCCAGGAGTCTCCTGTGTTCAAATTTCCTGCTCCTTGGAGCATGCTGACATTTAGTGTCTTTATCCTCTGCTAACCAATCATCTGCAGGGTAGAGTCTGTGCTCTATCTAACTAGAACATATCTTACCTCCCAATCATGGTAGAGACAGACAAAGCCACCTGACAGTCATCTTTGTATCCCTCACAATGCCTGGTGCCTTTCTTGACCGAGTGCCTCATGGTTAGTCTTGATCCCAGAAACTCAAAGAATTTTCTATACTTATTTATCACAATAACATTATTAACAGATTTAAATATTTTATTCAGAGATTAAAGTGCTCCTCCTTCACAAATAGGCTCAAAACTCTTCCCCTATCCCTGTTTCTACAAAAATCTAAGGAGAAGAAAATGGGAAGAGAACCCGTTAGGTAGAGGTAACAGCTCCTGGCAGCTGTTCACCCAGTTATAACAGCAAAGGATTCATAGCAACTGCTGAAAAAGTACAAAGAGTACAGACACGGTTACCTTAGGGAACAATGTTCTGGAAAGCAGATATATATCTCGTTCCTAAGAATAAAGCATGCTATAGTATTTCCCAGCCAGGAACCAAAAATGTGATGGAAAGTATATTGACAATTTTGTCTCCAGGTGAAATCTACAGCAGACAGAAAAGCACTCAAAACAGACCTCAAAAGGTCAAAGCAAATATGGAAACTTCAGAGCAATGACGTGGCAGCTGGTCTTCCAGGAAAAAGCAGCTTCGATTTTGTACCACGGCTTCTCCTGGGGGCTTTTCAGCCTCGCGGCGTCTCCATCCGTCAAGCACAGAACAGTCCCATACACAAAACAGCCGGCGATTTATAAGGAAAACATCGGAAAGATCACTATTTCCCATCAGTCTTAAACTTGTCCTTTTATTGTTATAAATGAGCACACACCTCACACCATTTTCCAGACTGTGCAAACATTTTGCTTTTTAACTGATCTGTGTACCTCAATTTTGGGGTACACAGTTAACATTTTTATAGATATTCCTCTAACAAGGTGGCAGGGAGAAAAGAGTTATGATCACAGAAACATGTAGAAAACAAAAGGAACAAACGTAAGAGCACAGATTGCTAACGGAGGCAGGTGCAGTTCAGAGAAAATTAATATGGATTTTCTAGATATTGATTAATATTAAGAGGAGGCTTCAGTTTTGCTACATATAAGCAATGATTTTAGGGCATCTTAGGTTCTTCTATAAAAGCTGTATTACTGGTACTTAATACCAGCAAACTACTGTTCAGAGTTACCAACTCATGCATTTTGAGTTTTCCAATGTGTTCTCTGCTAGGCTAGGTTTCATAAAGGAGTGCCTAAAGTTCAGACTAGAGCTGGGACAACACATTTTCATCAGAATGGGTGCACTTTCTTTCCCTAGAGGAATTGTTTGAGGCATGAGTACTCCATAGTGGGACAAAACTCGTGTCTCTTCAAAGAATTCCCAAGGAAGTGGTGTTTCTCTGGAGGAGGGTGCTTCTTGATAGGAATCCACCGTGATCACGTCCAGAAAAGCCAGTCTGCAGCGGCTGTGTGCTCATTGAGACTCTCGTTATTTTTAAAAATGCACATTATTTCATTTTTAATGCAGAGTGTATATATGAAGGTGTACAACCTGGTGATTTTGTATACATATACACAGCGAAATGATTATTATAGCCAAGCTCATTAACATATCATCTCCCCGCATAGCTACATTTTTTGCATAAGTGGTAAGAGCACCTGAAATCTAGTCTCTGAGCAAATTTCCAGTGTTCCATACACTATTATTATCCACTATGGTCACCATGCTGTACATTGGATCTCTAAGACTAAAGTCATCCTGCATAACGGCACCTTTGTACCCTTTCATTAACATCTATTTTTCCTACCGCCCTACCTGGTCACCACCATTCTACTCTCTGTTTCAATGTATCCAACTTTTGTAGATTCCACAGACAAGGGAGATCATGCAGGGGACATTAGGCTAAGTGAAGTGACCCAAACAAAGAGAGACTGTCTCCTTCTAAGACTGTCTCCTCCTGGTCCTCAGTCACTCACCACAGGTCCAACAGCCCGCTAAGCCATACCTGCTGCTGATAACCCAATGGGCGGTGAGGGAGGTGATGATGAATAATATTATCAACAATGCCCCTGGCTACTGAAATGGTCATGTCAGTTAGCTAAAGCTTTCTTAACCAATTTCCACATACACCTTCATCCCCTCCCCATGTCCTCTGTAACACATGCCTTCTAATGCCTTGTGCCTGCTGTATGCTTGCAACTCGGAAAAAAAGTCTTATCTGCTTGCATACTTCTGCTACCAGCAGACAAATATAAAGTCAGTTTTGTTTCTTGACAAATCAGCCTAATAATTACGTTTATAAGTATATGTGTGTGTGTACCAAAATGGCATATTAATCTTAATTAAGTGAAATAATTTTTATAACTAAGAGCACAGAGAGGTAAATGTTGATTCTATTGACAGTAAGTTTAATGCTTTAGAAATAACTTCATAAAGTCAGTCTTAAGAAAAAAAATTACTGTCAAGTTATTGTGGGTGAGTAAATTACAGAAGATCAAAAGAAACAATCCCCCAAATTAAAAGGGATATTGCATTCAGATTGCTTGCCAAAATAGTCTTTAAATTTTCATGCCACTTCAAAGAATTCCAGAATGGCTCCTGTGAGATTTGTACCTGAAAGACCAGACAAAATTCTAATCAGTATACTTACAATTTATCTTTTTAAAAAAGACCTTGATCTGACAAGAAGATTAAAAAATAAATATACATTTGTATTTATGAAGTGTGTGCCATTTTTTTAAATCCCCCCTTTAATCTTTTAAAAAGTTTATTCATAGGCCACCCCTCGCCTGATTATATTACTACATATCCTTGGCCAGCAACCAGCAGAGCCTGGCTTTTGAAATAGGTGGAGCGTTGCCGAGAGGACTGTATGAAGTTGTAAGAGCACTGGACAGGCCTTTCTTTTCATCCCAACTCTATGGCTTATGTAGGTGTGCATCTCTGAGCAGGTGTGTTGTTTGCTTGACTGACTTCCCACTTTATACCAGAAATAAAGGCAGCTTGCGTGGACACTTAAGATACAACAAACTAACAAATTTCAAGATGAGGAAAATTAACCATTTATAATACCATGAAGAAACATCACAGTTTCTTCACGGTATTATAAAGAATAAATAGGATACCTTCTCAAAAACAAGCATGCAGAAGGTGTCCAATAAATGTTAGTCCATTTCCTTTATGTGGTCAGTGAAAAGATATATTGCTGATGCATGATTTTCATGGTAATTATGAAATTACCCTCTGCCTCTGTAGATTGCTCTGCATTTTTAAAGTACTTCCCTATAGATTCTAATTAATCCCATACAACAATATGGGATAAATATAGTAGGGATAATTATCTCTCATTTATATTTTATAGAAATGAAACAGAGGTGAAGTATCTAAACCTCGTTCTCTTAGAAAGTTAACTTAAATTTATGCTTAAATAAGCTTATTGTAAGCTTATTTCCTGAGCTTATTACTCTCATTAACTTCTGCAATTCCATGAGATCTCTGAGATTTTTTTTTATTTTATTACTCTTCCATGATATTCTTCTTTAGAAGCTCACAAATAATCAGCAGAAAACATTAACACTTTAATTCGATGCCAATGGATTAAAAAAAAAGAATAAAATATAGAAACAGAAACAAATTCCTTGTGAATATAAACACAAGTCAGAGACCTTTTGTCCTCTGAGCTTGTAGTTCAAGATGGGGCCTGAAAATTAGAATCCCTTGTACTGTTCTAATTCTCCATCCTGATTCTGCTCCAGGCAAAAACATTGGGATTCTGGCTAGATTTTAAGAAACATAGCCAGGGTCTGGGTAGTCAGGAAATTTCTGGATAGACCTTACTAATTCGTAGAATCTTAAAACCACGTTGCAGCTGGATAAGAAACTCTATTGATACAAGAAACTCTCCCCCCTTTTCTTGACAGAGGAGCAATCTTTTCTCAAGTAGCCATCACCGTTCCTTTTTATGGCTAGGTGGTGTGCCCTTGTGTCAATACATCACAATTTGCTTATCAGTTCTCCTGTCAGTGGGCATTTGAGATCTTTCCACATTTTGGCTATTAATGATATAGCTTCCATGAAACTTTTGTAGCATGTGGACATATGTTTTTCTCTCTCTTGACTAAACAACTAGCAGCAAAATTGTTGAGTATACAACTTGTGTATGTTTACCTTCATTGAATCCATCAAATGGTTTTCCTAAGTGGTTGTACCACTTAACAGTCTCATTAGCAATGTGTGAGAGTTCCAGTTGCTCCCCATCTACACCAACACTTTACATTTTAAGTCTTTTCAGATGTTAGCCATTCTAAATCTGATGTAGTAATATCACATTGTGATTTTAATTTGCATTCCGCCATGACTAGTGATGTGTATTTTTCCCATGTTTTTAGCCATCCATATGTCTTTTTTTGTGAGGTGACTGTTGCCTACTTTTTTTTATTATATTGTCTTAATCATTGATTTTTTTCAGAGTTCTATAAATTACCTAGATATAAGTCCTTTGGCAGATATTTGTATTGTGTATATATCATCCCAGTTCTGATGTCCCTCTTGATTTTTATAAATAATTTCTTTTAATGAGGAGATTTTAACTTTAAGTCCAATTTATTATTTTCTATCTGAACAAGTCACAAGATACCTATAGCCTACCACAATATGGTGAATTTATTTTCCTGGTTTAGCTTTTGACATTTACATCAGATTTTCTCAATTTTGACACTATTAACAGTTTGGACTGGATAATCCTTTGTGGAGGGGAGCAGTCTCCCTGTGTTTTGTAGGATGTTTATCAGTATTGCTGGCCTCTAGCCATTAGATGTCAGTAACAGTAGTGGTAATACTAGTCATTTTCAAAGTCATTTTTCTCCATATGGGAATCGGGTGGTCTCCAGCACTCTTTGTCACAAAGACTTTCCATTGCCCATTGCTTTGAATTGACATCTTTATTGAAAAACAATTGACCTTATTGTGTGCATCTACTTCTGTACATTCTGTTAGATTCCATTAATCTATTTGTCTATACTTATTTTACTCTACTTGTTCAAAATGTTCTTGGATACCCTAGATTGCATTTTCATATAAATTTGAATTATTGGTCAATTATACAAAACATCTCGTGGAATCTTCAGATTGCATTGAAACTATAGACATCTTTATAATTTTGTCACTCAGTCCATAAACATGATAGATTGTTCCATGTATTTAGATCTTCTATAATTTCTTGGCAAAATCTGCACTGTAGTTTTAAATGTGGAAGTCTGACACATCTTTTGTAAAATGTATCCAATATATTTTATGTTTTCTGATAGTTTTATAAATCATATCATTTTAGTTTTATATTGTAAGTGTTTGTTGCTTGTGTATTGTATTTCTAATTTTTGTATAATGACCTTGAATCCAAAAATTTTGCTAAGTTCACTTTGAGGTTCAACAGTTTGTAGATTCCTTTGGATTTTCTACATTTCAATTATGTTAGTTATAAATAATGAGATTTATTTTTTCCACCTTTATGACATTTTTTTTCTTGCCTTTTTTCACTAGCTAGGACCTCCATCACAAGGTTAAATAGAAGTCATGAAAGTGAACATTTATGCACTCTTCATGATCTTAGAGGGAAGTATTTAATATTGTATGTATATACATTAAGAATTATGTTAGCTGTAGATTTTCCTATTCAACAAGTTCCTTTCTTTTGCTTGTTTGAGTATTGAGTTTTGTTCTAACACGTAGTCACATATTAAAAGATAATCATGATATCATGGAAGTTTGGTTTTATGCCTTATAAAGGCAAGTATGTTTTGTGTTTCATTTTGTTTTTTAGCTTTACAACACAGCCCTTAATTTCGGGTCTTACTCTGAAGATGGGCCCATTCTGAGATTTCAAGGGAAGATTCATGCATTTTCTTGTGAAATCCAAACTGACTTTGCAACACAGACAGCTCCTGAACTCTCTGCTCAACTCTTTGGCCTCTTAGCTACTTCTTTCCTCTGCATAATTGAGATTTATCAAAATAAATATATATTTGGTCTTCATCCCCTTTCCTAGCACAAAACTCCTCAAAATGCTTCGAGTTTCCTAAGTTATAAAAGCATAACATTGTCTTTTGTTATGTCAATGAGGTGGCTTTTGGACCTCACCTAAGGATTTGGCCCCTGAGCCAGGAGAAGCAACCATGTGATTAGAGGGTTGGAACTTCCAGTCCCACTCTGATCTGGAGGTTGAATCAATTGCCAATGGGCAATGATTCAATAAATAACATATATGTAAGGAGGCCTCCACACAGCCCCAAAGGGACAGGGTCTGAGCTCCTGGGTTGGTGAACACATGGAAATTCTGGACAGTAGTGCACCTAGAGAGAGGATAGAAGCTCTGTGCCCTTTCCCCAATACCTTGCCCTATGCATCTCTTCCATCTGGCTGCTCCTGAGTCCTATCTTTTAACGATAAACCTGCAACTTAGCAAGTAAAATGTTTCTCTGAGTTCTGTGAGCTCCTCTAGCAAATTAATGGAAACTAAGCAGGGAGTTGTGATCTATAGCCACTTGGTTGAAAGCACAGGTAACAAATGTCAGGGGAGGGAGGGCAGTTTTATAGGACTGAGCTCTTTATCTTCAGGTATATAGTGTCAGAACTGAGTTGAATTGTAGGACATCCAGGTGGTGTCCGAGAATTGCTTGGTCCCAGGATATTAGTCTGTATATGTAAGTCAGAAATTAGCCAAGAGTTTGAGTGGAATTAATGAGCAGATGTGGGGACTTATCTTTGGTCTTCTCATTTCTTAGAATTATACATTCAATTCAAGGCATGCTGCAGCCTCAAATTTCAACATTTATTTTTCAAGAAGAGTGCATGAATGTTTACTTTCATCACTTCTATTTCACATTGTGACGAAGGTCCTAAATAAGGCAAAAAAAAAAAAAATCACAAAGATTGAAAAAAAATGAAGCTCATCATCCTAATATATAAAAACCCTGGGTCATAATGACCAGTAATGACTGGAGGCTGACCAATCGGAAATCAGTGCTGGACCTGCCCCCAAGCAAGCAGTGAAGGGCAATCAGGCAGGCAGGCATAGGGGTTAAGGGTGACAGGTAGGTAGACCAGCGGTTAGGGGAGATCAGGTAGGCAGGCCAGTGGTTAGGGGTGATCAGGTAGGCAGACAGCCCCTGGCAGGGCTGACCTTGCCCCCGCCCCCAGCAAAGAAAGAGGGAGGCCCAGGCCAGCCAAGCCATTGCACCACAGTCTGTGGCCTGCAGAGGGAGGCCACTGGTGGCAGGGGAGGGGGGGCAGTGCTGCACAGATAGCAAGCAGTGGCAGCGGCAGAAGTGGAGCCAGCTGCCTGCAGCTCAGGGAAGGAAAGCCCCGATAGGCCCTGATCTCAGGCCAGGCCTAGGGACCCTACCCGAGGGGTCCTGGATTGTGAGAGGGTGCAGGCGGGGCTGAGGGATGACCCCCCCCCTCAAGTGCACGAATTTTTTGTGCACCAGGCCTCTAGTTTGTAAATAACACAGTTGATATGTAGAATATCCAAAGGAATCCACAAACTGTTGAACCTCAAAGTGAACTTTACAAAACTGCTGAATTCAAGGTCATTAGATAAAAAGTATAATACAATACACAATAACAGACACTTAGAATATAAAACTAAAATAATACAATTTATAGCACTATCAGAAAACATCAAGCACATGGAATACATTTTACAAATGTGTAAGACTTTCACATTTCAAACTACAGTGCAGATTTTGCCGAGAAATTATAGAAAATCCAAATATATGAAGAAATCTGCCATGTTTATGGATTGGATGACAACATTTTAAAGATGTCTCTAGTTTCAGGGCTCTTTCTTTATGAGCTATATTCGGTGCAAACTGGGAAGTGCTCTCAGAGGACAAGCGGGATAAATGTGGGACTCATTTTGTTTCCCTTTGTCTAGTGATTGAATCCCTCCCTGTTTCTTTCCATTTGAGTTGCTTTCCAATGGCTTGAACAGTTGATGTTTTCCTCTCTTGTTCATGTAAACATATTATTAGCATATTATTAGTCTGCCATAACTGTTCCACTATTACCAGACTGAAACTTCCCGTATTGGATTTCTAACAGTTCCTCAACAGAGAAACATACACCTTTCTCTGACCTCAGAGTCTCCACATATGCTCTCCTTGACCTGAAGCATTATCTCTCACGCTCTTTGACTAACTAGTCTGTTTCACTATCAGTTGCTCAACAGACTCTTCTTACCATTTCCTAACTCATCCAGGTTGCTCCTTCTGCTATACATTCCCATAGCACACTGTTTCATTTAGTATTTATAAGACTTATTCTGCTTATTGTTAGTTAATACTTCTTTCCTTCTTAGAGAGTAAGTGCCATGAAAGCAGAAATTATACTGAATACTGTGCCTAGATGATTAGGAAGTATTTGGTAAACATAACTTTGTCTAAAACCAAGGTATAAAATATTTTGATGACCTTACTACAAATATTGTGAAAGTGATTTATTAAAATCATTGATGAAGGATTTCATCAGAATACAGATGTGTGCACAGTTAGGCATTGGCCAATAATTGCAGCAAAATTTCTTCTGTCCACTTTTCTATCATTGCTGACTATGTGTTCAAACTATGTAGTTCTCTGGGTCCAGCTCAAGAGGACTATTATGACAGCCTTTTGGAGGCTTTCCATGACACACAAAGCAGATGCTTGAAAAAAAATCCATCTGATAACATTAATATCATCCGTTCCAAGATGTAGTAAAAATGTTGCTGTCTAAGAATAAATATGATCATATTCTTTCCCACTATCCCAGAGCTCTCTTCTTCCCTGTAGCTGGGACACATAGAAATATGTCCTATACACCTAGAAAGCTGAATTAATTCATCCATTGGGTGACATTGCAATTGGCATCATCAGAGAGATAAATTTTGTCTTAGAAAATCAAACCCATTTAAGGAGTCAAACTTTGGATGTGTTGGAATGGTGCTGGGTATTTCCAAATAGAAACCGGGATCTAGCACAGGGCTTGGCATGTCATTAAATCAACATTCATTTGTTATCAAATCAAATGGTCACAATAAAAATTCAAAACAAAGGCACTTATAATAAACCAAGTTTATTGATTAACCCCTAAACGTAACCATTTAAAAAAAAAGAAAAGTAGAAAGCAAATGATTGCCTCGGTGCGTAAAACAAGGCTTTCCCCGGCGGAGGCTCTGCCTAACCAGCACAGCTCTTACAGCGCTGAAGACCGTTCTCATTGCACGCCGTGCACTTCAGGGCTTTGAAGGAGTCTGTGAAGCAGTTTCGAAACACTGACATCTTGCTCCCATGGCACACGGAGCACGGGTGAAAGCCAAAGCCTCCACAGGAAGGACACTCGTGTGGATGCTGCACTCTCTGTGTAGGGTGGCAGGAGGACAAAGAGAACAGAAAATGTGTTAGCATGGACAACTCAGTCAGCCTTCCTGTCCTTCTGTACTGTTGATGCTCATAAAAATAGTATTGGCATAATATAGCTATGAATTGGAGTCACGTACATAGACACTGAGTGGCCAGATTATGATGATCTCTAAACACATAATAATCTGGCCACTCAGTGTATATCCTATATAATAAAAGGCTAATATGCAAATTGTCCCCTTGACCAGGAGTTTGACCAGCAGGCAGGCTGGCCAACCACCCATGTCCCCTCCCCCTGGGCAGGCTGGCCGGACCCCACCCATGCATGAATTCATGCACTGGGCCTGTAATATACACTGAGCGGCCAGATTATTATGACCACCCCATCAGTACTTCGTTGGGCCACCTTTTGCCTTCAATACTGCGGCAGTTCTTCTTGACATTGACTCCACGAGATGTTGAAAGGTGATGCAAGGAATCTGACACCATGTCTGATGAATAGTACTGTCCAGTTCTGTGAGGTTTGATGGTTGTGGAACCAGCTGCCTGATGGCTCTTTTAACTTCATCCCACAAATGCTTAATTGGATTGAGATCTGGTGATTGTGGGGGCCACCTAATCAAGGTAAAGTCTCCCTCATGTTCTTGAAATCACTCCTGCACAATACGAGCACTGTGGCATGGTGCATTGTCTTGTTGGAAGAAGCCATCTCCATTGGGATATGCCATCAACATGATAGGATGAACTTGATCATTAATGATACTTATTAATGTACAGGAACACAAGGATTGGACATGTTGTACTATTCAGACATTGTTCCACACAAATTAAAGGGCCCAAATCATGCCAGGAAAACATGTCCCAAACCATAACACTGCCCCCACCAGCTTGAAGGGTTGTACTCATACATGTAGGGCACATGCTTTCATGCTGTTTCCACAAAATTCTCACTCTGCCATCTGCATGATGCAACTGGAAACGTGATTCATCAGACCACATGACTTTTTTTCCAATGCTTGACTGTCCAATCCTTGTGTTCCTGTGCAAATTGGAGACGTTTTGTCTTGGTAACTGCAGACAGCAAAGGTGTTTGAACAGGCCTTCGGCTTCCATATCCCATACAATGCAGTGTACGGCTAATTTGCCTACAAACATCAGGTGGTCATAATAATCTGGCCACTCAGTATATATATATATATATACATATATATATATATATATATATATATATATATATATGTATATATATGTATATATATATATGTATATATGTGTATATGTATATATATATATATATATACGTTCAGAGATCATAATAATCTGGCTACTCATGTATATATTAATATCTGCATATTAATATATATATATATATATATGTTACTAGACTTGGAAAAGCTAGCTGAAGTTTCCTTCATTGCCCCATTGATGGCCATCAATAGCAGGAGCTTAATTTATAAAACTTGGTGCATTTTTGGTCAAAGGGCACACACTTAGAGAAACCCATCATATAAAACCACGTATTTACAAACCAAACAATGCAGAAGATGGTGATTTGCATTAAAGGGAAATACAGCAACTTTCTCTCTAGTATCTCTGAACAGTTTTGTGGCTGTGTTTGTAGACTACTATCAATAACAGTTGAGTCTGGAAACTCCGAAAACTAAAGGCTGACGTGCAGAGGAGCCACTGCCACCTGGAGGCCCCAGGTTATATTGCCCATTTGAATATGTTTGTTTTTTAAAAAGCACTTCCAATGCTTTATCATATAGAAACTTCCCTGGCCTCTCCCTTCACAGATATAGACACCTCCATAAAGCAGATAATTCAAGCAACTTTTTCTTCATTTTATATTTGCAGAAACAGTCATAAAAATTTTAGGATGTTTACCCAAGTCTGTGTAATTTCTCATGGTTGCTATCAGCCCTTCTACCTCAAGGAAAGATAAAGAACCCTGGTAGTAGGATGAAAATAACTAGCCAGTGTGTGGAGGATAATATTTTGAAAATGATCCATACACATTTCTATTTGCTGTTTTGCATGTGTAACCTTTGCTGGAGCTCACTAGCGGCACCTGTCAGCTGGGGACAGGTTATAAATGAATACAAAGAAAAAAGTGAGTGAAAGCCAAGCTTCTGAGTTGCAAAATAGGAATCTGCAGCAATGTTTGGAAGTGCAGCTTTGAAACAAGAATAATGGCTAATGCTGAGAAATGTGGACACACACACACACACACACACTCAGACAAACATACTGGACATACTTTACAGATACCTACAGCTTTTCTCTGGAGCATCACAATTGCACAATAAAAGTCTCTAAAAAAATATGACTGAGAAAAGATGCCTGAATAAGTGTGTTTAAGCCATCATTTCCCCAGCACAAACTACTATATGAACCCTTTCCCCAAGAAACAACTGTAATTTGCTCATATGTACTACCTTGTGGAGTGTACTTTGGGAAACAACCATTAAGAACATGGTTGCCTTAAAATTTATATATTCTAAGACCACTTTTCAGATATGCATTTTCTGCAAGATTCATGTGCAATTACTGTTGAACTTAGCTATTATATCAAGATGGAAAATCCATGTAATAGCTCATTTTCAGTGGCACAGGATTACTTTGATGGAAAGTAATGGCTGTCAACCCAAATGACACAAACAAGGAACTTTGTTAAGTTTGTAGAGATTCAAAGCTCTTCCACAAATCAGGTCAAATAAATTTCCTAAAATAAAATTAATATATAAATATTAAAGGCAAACTGTCATTTTAAAGGGAATCACAAATGGACGAAGGCCACCCTAAAATAATGTCATCAGAAGCCATGTTGTGCTATTCTGAGATCTGTCTTTTACTCAAAGGGTTGTTGAGAGGATTCAATGAGTTAATTCATGAAAAATGAATAGAATATTGCCTAGCACATAGTAACCACTCAATAAAGTTAGTCATTGTTATTTCATTAATAAATTCTTATTTGAAGGGATTTGTATTAACTGCTGCCTCGATCTAAATTGTTTGTAGTCACATGATATAACTATTGTCTATCGTTTTTAAAATCACTTTATTTAAACACTTCTATACTTAGCCTTTTGGTTTCAGGTCTTAAGGGAGAATAAATGTATTTCTATACATGTGTGAATTCTGATGTCTTGGAGCACAGTGTTAGAAAGATTATAAGGCCACTTTCATTCCTAAGAATAATTAGCTGTTTCAGCCATAAACTTGGAAAGGATGGCTTACATAGCCTGCAGAGTTTATAGCCAATGTTCACACCAACCGCATTTTATAAATGAGGAAATAAAGCCTCTGAATGAGTAAAAAAATGTTCAGGGTACAGGGGATCAGAAAACTAGAAACTGAAGAACTCTCTTCAAGAGCAAAAGCCATTGTTCTTTTTATTTAACAGTAGTTTTAACCTTATTTACATCCATTTTTCCCAAATAATATATTACATAGGATTCCCAAATGTAAAACAGTTAAGAGGATAAATGCTATGACTAAAGCAGAATAGGGTGGGGGGTGGAAGTGGGTCTTGAGACTATTCACTAAGCTTCCCTAGTACTCCATTAGCCTCCAGGAATCCCATTCCTGTATATTCTCCTCCATTTGGTCTTCTAATAAAGATAAACAATCCAGTCATGCCTAGCCATCTCCTTCAGAGAGCACTTTTATTACACTGGAACTTTGGCTCCATCTCAAAGAGTTCCTTATAAAGAAAATAAACTGGCTTATCTTAGAGTCCCAGTGCACGAATTCATGCACCAGTGGGGTCCCTCGGCCTGGCCTGCGGGATCAGATCAAAACCGGCTCTCTGACATCCCCCAAGGGGTCCTGGATTGTGAGAAGGTGCAGCTCAGGCTGAGGGACCCCACCGATGCAAGATTGGAGCTGGGGAGGGATGCGGGAGGTTGGCCAGCTGGGAAGGGACCATGGGAGGGCTCCAGGGCATGTCCAGACCATCTTTCTCAGTCCTGATCAGCAGGACCCCAGCAGCAAGCTAACCTCCCAGCTGGAGTGTCTGCCCCATGGTGGTCAGTGCACATCATAGCAAGCAGTTGAGCAGCCAAGTGGCCTTAGCATATCATTAGCATATTACGCTTTGATTGGTTGAATGAACAACTGGATGACCAGACACTTAGCCTATTAGGCTTTTAGAATATAGGATGCTCCTGTGTCCTAAGTCCAACACTTCCAGAGACAGTTTTGCCCTCGGGGGAAAATGTAAAATGAGCTAAGAAATTCCCCAAAACTTAGACAATATTCTAGCTTGGAGGAAGGAGAAATAACTGAAGTTAACATTAGTTATTATTAGCAACAATATTGACTTCCATTTCAACGAAGAGGTCTACTTCAGGACTTCGACCTTCAATCAACTGAGGAATATAGGGTAACTTTTCAGTGTCCTGGTGCCCAGAAGAGTGAGAATCCATGCAGACTTAGTTGAGAATAGCACTCAGAGCACAGAGTCTACAGAATGTCACTCCTCTGAATAGTGGTTTGGGTAGAAGCATGCCCATTTGGAGTACAATTCCATTTTTTAAAAAGTGAAAAAGTATTTCCTTTTCATCTCTTTCTGTTCACATATTCTTTCTGAAGGACTTTTTTAAAATACTTAGTCATTCATCCCACAAATATGTTGTGTGTCTACTGCCAGGCACTGTGCAATGTATTAGGGATACAGTCGTGAAACAGACACTTCCCTGTTCTATAAAAGATAGCTCTTAGCCCCAACCTGAGGTCTTTGAAGAGGCCCACTCCATACTGCAGTCATCTGAGTTGAAGCAACAGGAACTCCCAAATCTCTCATAAAGGTCCAAGGGACAAAGATACAAGTGTGGAGTTCATAAATGATAATCAAATGGATTTTTTTGGTAGCAAAACTCAAATTTCAAAAATAAAAAGGCTTTGCTTCTATCTAATATAGAAATAAGGTGCTGAGATCAATCATCTTCAATGTCTTCTTCAAGATCAGGAAATAAGTGCACTTCTTATTCTTAACCTCAGATCATCTAATCCTATTCCAGAAGAGATTGAAAGTCCCTTAAGCATTCTACCAATGAGGAAGCAACTTATCTGAATCTCTGTGATCATCCAGATTGCCTATGAAGCGGACTGAATCCATGCAACAAATTGTCAAAGAGTGCACACTTGACATGTAATCATCTCTGCATGATTCAGCTTTGTCCCTGTATTTTGCTTTAAACTACATTCAACATTTCAATTCAGCAAATGCTTATTAAGTAGTTAATAAACACCGCTCTGTCTGACCACGCTGCTAATGAATAGTTAGCAGAATAGCGATGGTAGCATCATCAATTAGCAGAGTTGCAAAAGAAGCCACGAAACAAAATGCAGACACAGGAAATTTGTAGCTTATGATACGAAGTGGATAAGCCTGAATCTATGAGTCTGATTCTTTAACCCAATGGGATATACTGCCAGAAACCTACTTAAAAAGATGTTCAGGTTTCAAAGAACCGCAGACTGAACACCTGGCCTGATTTCCCCAGTGAGTGGGTGGTGCTCTGAGACCAGAGTCTCTGAACAGGCTGTGGACATCTCCCCACTGGGAGGGGACATCGTATAGAAGGGGCTTCTCCTGAGAGGCTGAGGGCAGGCTTGGACAGCTCTGATGCCTTGTACAGACAGCCTGGGCCTTTCCAGCATCCTCAGTGTGTTGCTGGGCATCTTCCCTCTGTTCTATGTGAACAACAAATTAGTAGTCCTCAGCCTTCAGGGAAGAATCAGGCAGAAAATGGACACTATGTTGGCGATCTCACTAGAAATGATAACAAAATGTTTGCTCGCATTTAAAAAAATAGTAAGGCGGAGAAACCAAGATGGCGGCATAGGTAAACACCTAAACTGCTGCCTCGCACAACAATTTCAAAACTACAACTAAAAGACAGAACGGACACCATCCAGAACCACAGGAAAGCTGGCTGAGTGAAAATTCTACAACTAGAAGGAAAGAGAAAAGCTCACAGAGAATTGGAGGTACGGCAAAGGGTCTTTGTGCGCGCAGAGAGGAAGGATGGCTGAGAGCCGGGCTGACTTTCTCTGGCGGAAGGGGGAAGGAAGCCCCAGACTGCACTGAACCCCAGTTCTGATTGCACTGAACCCCAGTCCCGGGTGAAACCCCGTGGACCCAGACTCATACAGGGGGCGTCTGGACTGTCAGGTAGAGAGAAAGGCACCCGGAGACTCGGAAACCCGGGGGAGACCCGGGGGAGCCCCGGTGGGCAGGGGTCTGGAGACGCGCGTGCCAGTGCACACAAAGGCTGCGGAGGTTGCCACAGGCTTTCCCTAGTGGAAGGGAGTCAGAAGCTCCTGACTGCACTGAGCCCCAGTTCTGACTGCACTGAACCCCAGTTCCAGGCGAGCCCCTGGGGACCCATGCTCTTGTGGGGGGGAATCTGGACTCTCGGGCAGAGACTTGGGAGCCGGGGAAGGCAGAGGTCTGAAGGCGCGCGCGCGCAAGGGCAAGGCTGACTGGAAGCCAAGACTGTCTGCTCCGCCCTGAGACTCCACCTCATCCAAACTGAGCACAGAGGCTATTGCAATTTGGCAAGTCTAATCCTATAAGGCTGTCTCCAACACCAAACTTCTCCCAGCGTAGACACAGCTGATCCTTACAGCCAACTGGCCTGGAGGTCAATTCCTCCCAGTGATACCAACAACAATCAAGACTTAACTACAACAAGGCTGTACACACAGTCCACAAAGGGGTGCACCAAGAGTGTCCACCTCAGGTTAACTGGGAAGGCCGACCCACTGGGCCATATAGGAAACCTAGCACACAAATCTACCCTACCAACTCAGGGAAGCAGTGAAAATGTGGCGTCAAAGAAACAGTTCACAAATGAAAGAAATGGAGGAAAACAAACGACTGGATATAGAATTCAAAACCACGGTTATAGGCTTTTCAAGAATATCCTAGAAAAGGCCGATAAATATAACGAGACCCTTGAAGATATGAAAAAGGACCAACTAGAAATTAAACATACACTGACTGAAATAAAGAATATTATACAGAGACCCAATAACAGACTAGAGGAACACAAGAATCAAGTCAAAGAATTGAAATACAAAGAAGCAAAAAACACTCAACCGAAAAAGCAAAAAGAAAAAAAAATCCAAAAAGTTGAAGATAGTGTAAGAAGCCTCTGGAACAACTTCAAGCATACCAACATCAGAATTATGGGGGTGCCAGAAGAAGAGAGAGAGCAAGATACTGAAAACCTATTTGAAGAAATAATGACTGAAAACTTCCCCCACCTGGTGAAAGAAATAGACTTACAAGGCCAGGAAGCGCACAGAACCCCAAACAAAAGGAATCCAAAAAGGACCACACCAAGACACATCATAATTAAAATGCCAAGAGCAAAAGACAAAGAGAGAATCTTAAAAGCAGCAAGAGAAAAACAGTTAATTACCTACAAGGGAGCACCCATACGATTGTCAGCTGATTTCTCAACAGAAACTATGCAGGCCAGACGGGAGTGGCAAGAAATTTTCAAAGTGATGAATAGCAAGAACCTACAACCAAGATTACTCTACCCAGCAAAGCTATCATTCAGAATTGAAGGGCAGATAAAGAGCTTCACAGATAAGAAAAAGCTAAAGGAGTTCATCACCACCAAACCAGTATTATATGAAATGCTGAAAGATATTCTTAAAGAAGAGGAAGAAGAAAAAAGTAAAGATAAAAATTATGAACAACCAATACATATCTATCAACAAGTGAACCTAAAAATCAAGTGAATTAAAAACCTGAGGAACAGAATAATCTGGTGAATATAATAGAATCAGCGACATAGAAAGGGATTGGACTGATAATTCTCAGGGGGAAAAGGGTATGGGAGGGTTCAGGAAGAGACTGGACAAAAATCATACACCTATGGATGAGGACAGTGGTGGGGAGGTAAGGGCAGAAGGTGGGGTGGGAACCGGGTGGAGGGGAACTATGGGGGGGAAAAGGAGAAACAATTGTAATAATCTGAATAAAGATTTATTTTAAAAATATAAAAATATATAAATTAAAAAATAATAATAATAAAATAAAAAAATAGCAAGGCAAAACCTTACTTAGATCTTCTCAACCAACTGAGAACTTTCACCCAGTATCTGCCAAGACACCTCAGGCTCTCTTGCTTTCTCTGTGTGGACACCAGCAGGGTCAGGGAAAATTTTACCTCTTTGCTTCTAATCGGTAGCCTGTTTATTAATATAAATAAATACATAAATATAATAATAAATCCATTTTACCTGAAAATGTGTTTTTATTCATCTTTTTTGCCCAAGCATTCTCCTACATTAAAATAACTATTTTCTTCTCTTTTTCATCAATAAGCTTCTTTGCCTTCTCACAACAAACCCCACCTTGGATGAAAAAGGATTCAACTCAAAAATATTTACTGGGTGCCCATTATTTGCAATCCCTGTTCTAGGCACTAGCGGTGAAGAACAAAACAACGTAGACAAGAATCTGTGTCCACGTGGGGCTCATATTCTGTGGGGAGGACCCCTTCTCTCAGGAGCAGAGCTTGCATTGGTACAGCTAGCCTTACGGAACCCAAGTCTCATACCAGCTGTCACCATATTTCACTTGCTTCTGTTGCCTTTGGCCAGCTCCTCATGTTAGAGGCCACTGACAATCTTCACCAACGAATCAGACCCACACATTATCCCAGAGCAATTTTCACCCAGGAGAGATGGATGCTAAGATTTTTGGACCAGAAAACTTGAAATTATTTGCTGACACTATTTCTGATGGCTCAGCTGCAACTGTTAGCATCCTTCCTCATCACCTGGGATTACTGGGGCCTGAATTACCAGCACCAGGACAGTCAAGTCTGCTATGCAGCACACAAATATCAGCAAATTAAAACTGGATAGAATCTGTCTGATTTCTCTCTAAAGTTACCACCAATTTGCATATCTTCCATGATGCACCACAAGTCTCAGAACCCAGTGTTAAAACCATCTGTTCCCTGGACTTAATCCTGTATCTACCTCCCAGTAAACTTCTCACCTGGGCCTTGGGTCCTGCCACTATGGTCATATCTCCCAGAAACCTACATGACACTTAATTCAAGAGTGATGAGAGCATAGATTCATGGTTAATATCATGGGCTTTGGAGTCAGGCTGAGTGCAATCATAAATTGAATCCTGTCTACTAAGGTCTTGAGCAAGTGATTTAACCTTCAGTGACTCTGTTACTTTGCTGGCAAAATAGGGATAATACTAGAACCCACCTTGCAGAGTTGTTGTGAGGTTTCAAAGACTTAATACATAAATTACCAAGAATATTACTTGCTACAAAGTAAAGACTCCAATGCTTCCTACCTCATGAATGTTTAACTCCTGCTCCATTGCCAAAAGCCAGCCAGAAGAATGCAATGAGTTTGGATCTGAATCTTGCCTCCCTTATTCACTTTGTTTGGCTCTTCCAACTGATTCTCCAGAGCCAGTCTCTTTATTTGGGTTAGTTTGTCTTACACCTCAGCCCCTTTCACAGACAGTGTCCAGGGCTTTCTCGAATGGCTTCAAATTCTCTACCAGTTTGATTATATGAGCAAAGCAGCCCAACAGAGCTATAGCACCTTAAAACTCATATAACATTAGAATCCAGTACCATCCCATTCTTTTTAACATCAAAAATAGTCTTACATGTCTGTGCCGTATTTATGTCATCAGCAGAATGAGGACACACTTAATGAAGAAAACAAATTTTCTTTCCAAAATATTTTGAGCTGAGAGAGATAAGTTATGTTAATATAGCTTGGTGCTATTAATAAAGTTATAGAATTAAAGAATTACAGACTCAAAGAAATGAAAGCCCATGAATAGCTAAGTCAATCATCAATCTTTAAGAAGAGTAATGAGGGAGATTCACCTTGTAAGAATCTGAAAGTTGTTTATTAAACCACAAAAAGAAAGACAGTATGATTTGGTACAACATATCAGTGGAATTTACTATAGAGCTCAGACAAAGACCCAAGTATATATGGGATTTATTATAATATAAAATCAACACAACAGAGCAATAATTTAGTAGATGAATTAAGAAGCTAGATAATCATATGTAAGAAAATGAAATTGGATTTTACATGAATTAAAGACCTATATGTGAAAAATGGTAGTTAATATAAGAAAACATGAGACAATATTTTTCTCACCTTAAGGTGGAAGGGTATTTCATAAGTAAAAATTCAAAAGCACAAAACATAAGGAAAAATGATGGTTTTGATTATATTTGAGAATTTCTGTTGCATGAACAATGCCATGAAAGAAGCTGACCAAAGGGAAGGAAACATTGCAATGACTAACACCAAAAAAAGTTTAGCATCTAGAATATAGAAGGACCTTCTGAAAATCAACTCCAAAAAGCAAGTCCAAGACGTTTAGCAGGCAAGGTATAAGAATGGACAATTTACAGACGAAGAAATGGTAAAAAAAAAAAAAAAAAAAAAAAATCTAACAAGTATACAATGAAATGTCCAAACTCAGTGGTAATCAGAAAAACAGAAATTAAAAAAAAAAGCAATATAGCTCAATAAAGCAATTTGCCTATTACCCTGGCACAAATTAGACAACTGTAAGTTAGAGAACAGTGTAAAATAATTGTCAAGTATGAGGGAACATATTAAACCTCTTTCTCTACAGGAGGGGGTGTTGAACAGTGCGACCATCCCGGAAAGCCATCTGGCACTTCCTGGAAAACGAAGTCTATGCATCAGCTCTGAAGCAGCGATTTCTACTCCCAGATAAACCCCTAGGGAACATGCTCAGGACAGTTCCTTGCAGCATTGTTTGTTTGATGGCAGGAGTTGGAGGACATTGGGGTGCCCATCAGTGGACAAGAGGGTAGATAAGAAAATAGAAGGTGGGCTTCATGGAGTTACACAATCCAAAACAGGGGCTATGAGCCACAGGTGGCTATTTAAACTTAAATTTAAATCAAGAAGAATTAAATAAAATTAAAAATATAAGTCCTCAGTCACACTAGCCACACTTTGAGTGTTAGATAACCACATGCAGCAATAGCTGCTATTTTAGATGGTACAGATATAAACATGTCCATCCCCCAAGAAAGTTCTATGGAGCACTGCTGTCCTGCAGAAGTACACAGCACTTAGAAGAAACAGGTTAAATGTTCACACAGCCATATAGATCGTACCGAAAAACATAGTGCCTAGAGAAACTAATATGGAACAAAATTACATATATTTCATAACATACTGGTATATTTCATTAAATTCACATAAATTTAAAAAGTGCACAGAAAATAATACACATTAACCAACTTAATTCACATAAATAAAAAAATACATATTCACTCATATGAATGGTTTCATGTACTTGGAGTAGGATATAGGTACAAATGGAAAGAAATTAGCCCCTCCCATAGAGTTTTCAAAAGGAGTTTTAAACTATCAAGTGCATACCCACATTGTTTGTCCTTCTGAGAAGGTCACAGTATGAAGCATGATATGAATAAAACCAAGGAGCACAGAGTTCATTTGGGACATGAATCAAATACCCAAAGAAAAATCATACAAAAATCAAAACACTTTGATAAGCACCCAACAAAAAGAGGGTCACAGAAATTCAGAGGTGGGAGAGATCGGGAATGATTTTGGGAAGAAATCATGTTGCAGATGGGCCTCGAGGATGGTGGAGGGAAAGGAGGAATTGGAACAACAGCATTCCAGACAGACAGAACAGCTTGCATAAAGGAATGGCAGTAATAAAGCACAAGGAGTTCTTTGTTTTAACTGAAGTGGGAGGTGTGGTAGACAATCAAAAACAAGGTCAGCAAAGAAGACTAGACCAGGACGAGCTGGTAGGGGCATACACACTAGATTCCAGGTAAGCAGACTGCCTAGTTCACTTGGGAGCATCTAGGCTCATGTTTGCGATCCCAGAATAATTACAAATCCCCCTTGGCACTCTCAAAGTATCCCAGTTTCCATGACAAAATAGATGGTCTTCCTACATATAGAGAAAAATAAGCTTAGCAGAGAAGTATTAGGGGCTTTCTGGTTGCATACCGATTTGATTCATTGTATATTTGAAAAAGTATTTCTCTGATGCTGTAATAATCAGTATAGGAGCAAAATTTAAATGTGCACTTTATAGAAATAAATTTTTGTAATATTTAAAAATGATCCATGAGAAAAATAAAATAATTTACATGAAAAATGTTAAATGTGCTTTCAGACAAGTGTTTGATTTGAAACACCTCATTAACATCACCACTATTAGAGAATTAGGCTCTACTAAAGCAGACTGGAATTTTCACCTGATATTATGAGGATCTTAGAAACTAACACTAAAGCCACTCTAGCAAGAGCACATTTAATGGCAGGTGACATCAAATTAAAACTGCCACGTGTATCCTGTTACATATTTGTAAGAACATGGGGAAATTCAAGTAGGAAAACTCAATTACAATCAGAATGTGTTTAACATTTTGATTACTAAAAATAAGTTGCTAAAAGCACAATTACCTCAATTTTGGTTAAGAGGTCTTGCAGTTCTCCTGATTCATTCATTGACAAAATTTTCTCAGCACCCTATTAACAAGAAAGGGTAGGGGAAAAGAAAATCCATTTTGTTAGTATCGGAGAAAATAAAGTTCTAGCCAGGAAAGTTTAAGCTACAAAATACTGAACACGATTCTTCCCATCAGATCTAAGTACATTTACAACCAGGAGGCCAAAGAAAAGAAGAAATGTATCTTTCCTTTCACATGTACCCGTCTAGGAAGGCTTACTGTGGGCAAGAGGGGAGCGGCCAGCAGGAGGGGAGCGCTAGAAAGCCCACAGCTGTCAGAATAAGCCCAGATGTGAAAGGCTTCAGCATCCCTTCAGAGGTGCTCAGGGAGCCTGGAGCCTGTTCTACCATCTGGGAGAGGGCACCTCTGAGCACATTCCCAGCCAGGGCTGTCTCTGCCCTATTCCAGGCATCCTGGACACTGTCTTCCTTAGATTCGTGTGTGTAAAAATAGCAGTAGCTAAAATAATAAAAGAGTTAATAACCACTGCCACTGAGCACATACTGTGAGGGAGGCACCCAACATCATCTAACTTGATGTGTTTGAGTCTCTTCATAGCAGAAACCGAGCCTTTGTGGGATTAAATAAGTCCAAGGTCACCCAAAAAGGAAGCAGTGTGGGAATTTGAACACAAGCAGGGGATTGATTCCAGAACCCATGTTTTCAACTTCTAAAATGTACTGTGAAAATGAGAATTGGGGCAATGTCTGCACTTTCCAAAAACTCATGTGTTTCTTCTAACTACCCACGTTCCTTTCCTTTCCAGTCTCTTCTTACATTCTCTCCTTTATTTCCCAACATATGCACATAGAGGGGGGAGAAGAAAAACTTGGGGTAATTATTTCTAATCAAAGGCAGAGTCCCCATCTGCCTTGTTCACATCATATCCCCAGCACAGAATGTTGGATTCACTGTCTATTAATCAACAAGACAGGGAAAAATATCATCACACAATACATACTCTTTGGATTCCTTTTTTCAGGACAGGGTAGGAAACACAGGCTCACTTCAAAAAAGCAAGGTCCTAGTTCTGAAGGAGGTTTCAATACACCTTTATGTAAACACTAAGCAAGGAATGCACAGGGTAGAATGGAAAATTAGAGCCAAATGAATGGTGCAGACAGGGAATGAGCTAGGGAATCACGGCAGGGGGAACAAAGAATCTGCTTAGTGAGGGTCGAGAAGGATTTCTGAAGTTGGTGACAATTGATGTGGCCCTTGAAGGTTATAGGCGATGTTTCTACGGCAGGCTGAGCCATTCTCACAGGGATGTAGAGGAGCCTTTGGTTCTGGGTTTCACTTCACTTCAGTTTAATCTTACGTAATTCATGACACCTTAATCATCATCAGAGATGTCAGCTTGATATATTAAAAAGCACTATGAAGAAAATACACAGGGCTACAGAGAATATATGTAGCTGTATGGGCAAGTTATATTCTTTTATTTGTGGGTAGTTCTGCCAGGAATATAGATGTGACACCCCCTAAGGTGAGAACCAAGGTAACAAAAGCACCAAAATAAAACATTAAAGTCTAAAACGTAGTAAATATCTGGTAATATTTTACTGTTGCTACATTCCATTTCCTTTAAGAGTTAGCTAAGCTACGATGGGAAATGCCTCTGGGGAATTTGGCCCACGAACCAAAGCCGTAAGGAAACACTAGATGAGTCGTTTTCCATCAATGAAAGAAAATGCATCGCCATCACTCCAGGCAAAATGAATGGACCAGAGAAGCTATCACACATCTGCTCCCCAGCGCTGAGCTCAGCCGTCAGTTGTTCAGCACACCGTGCACAGGCCAGGAAAGGGCCATCTCCTTACCCTTAAAGGCATGGAATATGCTCAGCCTCCGCCAAATAATTCCAGCACCATCACTGTTATGGAAGTAGATTCCATGTTTCCGATTAAATGAGGGCTTTGCCCACTTGAAGAGCTCATCCTGGTGTCTAGTGCACAGGTGATGCACCAAGTGCTTAAGGTGGGAAAACGTTGCCCTGTAACAGAGACCTGAGGGTCTCTCTCTTTCAAATGTTGCTACTCAACATGGCCTCCTCCCACAACTCCAACTGGCCAGGCCTCAAATTGTTTCTTTTAGAAGGAGTCTTCTTGTCCTTGTGTACACGCTGAGCAGGAACAATAGCCCAAACCCCCTTGCATCCCCACGGGGTCTCACGTCCTTGCAAAACTGAAGTACGAGATCCCACAGGCAGACAAGGAGGTCAGATGGTGCCCTCTCTGCTCCTGAGCAGCAGCAGGAGGGGATCTCAGCCTCGCTGGCAAGTTCCAGGGCAAGTTTAGACCCCTGCCATCCTCACCCACGGGACTTATACTAGGGTGGCTCTCAGGCTCTCCTGCTCGGCACCGCACCTATATATTCCCAAGGTCTCGTTCCCCACAGTTCTCCATCACAAGTATCTCAATTATTACTTGGCCTAAAAAGAGAGACCCTTGTGTCCACAAAAGAGTGTATTTCCTTTCAGACTGATATTCTTAGGAAATAATCTTTTCCTGTATGGTATTTGGCTAAGAATGTCACCGGTGAGTTTGATAGTTTTTTAATATAACTCCACATTCAATTAATCATTCTACTACTTGGCATAGGCTACCAAGACGTCCAATAGACCTATGCAGATATTTCTAGTGTATTTTTTAATTGATTCAGAATAGTTCTTCCCTAAAAATTAATTCAATCCTGGAAATAGTGATAAAAGCAATGTATTCAGTGCATTATAGATGTTGGCTCTTTTTATCATCAATGCAAAGTAAGCATTATTATCTCAATTTTTTAAATGAAGAAACTGAAACTTAAAGGGATTAAGGTACATCCCCAGGGAGTTTAGTTAATCAATACAAGGCCTGGCCAGATCTCGAATCCACGTCTTGCTGACTCCATAGCCGACACTCTTTCCATTGTGCTATGCATGCTAACTGCTCACTGATGTGATTGTATTAGTGCCCCCCAAAAGTGGTACAGATCACAGAGGACATTTCAGTCTGTAGTTTGAATCACTGCTGGGTAGGAGCCCAAGGATGTGAAGTGAATGAAAGCTTTCACAACGACTCTAAACAGGGCGAATGTGCCAGAGAAGCCACAGAACATCCTGGCAATTGACCTTTTATATCTCGTTACCATGCCTTTTTTAGTTATTTTTAATACATTGCATTGCCAGGAAAGAATCTGTTTCATTACCCTTCCATACATGAATTAGCTTTTTCTCAATTAGTTCCCATCTTAAAATCCTGAGTAGTGAGCTGTGACTTGTGGACAAGCCATTTTATTTTACAGGTAACAAATGTCTCAGATGAAGATAAGACAGTTTACATAAC